>NC_071092.1:40796569-41460319 GCF_027358695.1 Spea bombifrons | reverse complement strand
ATTGAATGGGGTGTTTAGGATTAACCTTTAAGGTGCCAAAATATACAACACGCATATAGAGCTTCTGCTGTCCCCAAACTCCCACGATGCTCAACCAGCTGAAATACCAACGGTTGCCTAACCTTAAATTTGGCAATCAAAGGGTTAAATGGCATATTTTACGTTTTTTGGGGGACCTTATCTTCTCCATGCACAGGGTGGGGTGACCTCAAGGAACAGCCACCACCCCACCCTCACGGACCACCCCACCCGTGTTTCTTCTTTAACTACCAAAAAGCCGCTAATGTAATGGGGTGTGAAAGATTAACCTTTAAGGTGCCAAATGGATGGACACCTTCATTTCAGTTTTGTTCCCTGTGCATTACTTGTAGCATTTACAGCTATGAATGTGACGTCATTGATTCATGTTAGTGTTTTTGATGTCATTCACACGGGGTTTGGTAGAATAATCACCTTATCCTGGGCAGACTAGAATAGCCAGCCGGTTATTTTTGCTTGCCTGGAATACATTGTTTCTGGAGATTCTAGATACTGGTCTGCATGAGGTTGTTTATCGCAGGCTGAGGAGGAGAATGTGCATTGTTTGTCCAGGAACCTGGAACTGGAAATTGGATCAAGCAGACTGTAGGGTGGGGTATGCATTCCAGCAAATGATGGGTTAAAGTCCTAGTCCCAGCCAGCGCCTGATCCATCATGTATTGGATTTAAAGGGACAGCGTCATTAAATGTAACTTGCTGGTGGACCTAAAGATATTATCAACATGAAATTGTCTTTGTTTAATACTTTCCCTGCCCACCTATAGGAACTGCGCTATGGAATCTGTTGGCGCTATATAAAGACATGTAATGTAAAATGAATGTAGATCGTTGTGGTTTTTTTTTTTTGTAAATAAAGCTAAAAGAAAAGTCAATAATGTGGGAAGAAATAGAAGGGTTAAAAGCCAAATTCACAGTAGGGATATATTTTCCTGAGTTTTTGTGTTAAAAGCATCAGTGCAAACAAAGCTCATTTAAGATTGGCTTATATCGTTATGATTTGGCCATTTCTCTTGTTGAATACCAAAGGTAAAGAGAGAGAACACACGGCCTACAGGCATATTTATATTACAGGTGCCCCTAGGTAGAGAATTCTTCTTATTGTTATTGATTTATATAGCGCCATCATATTCTGAAGCGCTGTAAAACGGGTGAATGGTACATAACAATTAGTACATCACATAGACATTTGGACCCCGATCGTCCCATGAGCTCCTGTCCCAATAGAGTTATCATCGGTGGCCCCTTTTACCTGATGTATATTTATTTTACATTATAGTGACTATAAATGATATATAAGGTTCCAATTTGATCACCGATTACCCAAAGTAAGGTCTGATCCACGATGAGGAGCATTTGCAACGCTGTAGAGAAACATTTTTGTCTTTTAACTGTATCTCTAAAAGTAATGAGGCACGAGATTGATGCTATGGAATCCGCTGACCCTCTATCAACGTAGCGTGAAAATAATAGACTCCTATGATGTAAAGCATCGATGTAGAAGTGCCCCAGGACTCCCACATGGGCCACCCTTTCAAGGACACATGTAATATTTACGCCATAGTGACCTACACCTCTACATTCTGGACGACGTATAAACCGCATTAAGTAACTGCTTTCCACCTGTGAATTTATACTTCCCACATACTGCAGGGCAGCACTATGGCCAGGGGGTCAGCAACATGTAAAAATTAGACACGTCCAAAATACCATCACGGTTTTCATGGCTTATTCTAATTATTGTTATTGTGTTTACAGCTTAGTTCAGGCATCAACCACTCATGTTCACCACCAAAACAGAAGGTGTGGTTCAACCACAGAAGCCACTAAGCCCTTGAACCCTTCTCTTCCGACCTCTTACATAGACAATTCCTATTGTCTCTGTGTTGTGCTGTCTACGTACAGTTCTGGGCAGAATGTTGTATTTATTGGCGTCGTTTAATCACCACTCTCCAACAAACTGTCCTTTGACGGTAACTTGGAGGTTCTGATCTGCACCCAAGCGATAAGGCAAATCTAAAAGGTAATATGTTTACATTTTAATGACATCTCCTCACCCACCACCTCAATTCTTTGGACAAGTCCAGAGGTGGAAAGGTTGAACATTAGAAGGTAATGCATTTCCTGCCATCATATTGGAGAGCAGATCACCGATTCTTCATCAAAAGTCACTTCCTGCTTCCTGTTACTTTGAGGGAAAGTCCTAAAAACTTTGACTACTTGGGACCAGGATGCATTTTTGTAACATCCTGGGTATCGTATTTCTCTTGATACACAACGATCAACAATATTTGTATGAACTACGTGAATGGGTCTGTGGCTTGGGACATATCGACTAAACCTGGAGTGTTGAGCCAACTGATACAACCCAAATGGCTCACTTTGACCAACACAGGCTTTGAGCATTTCGATGCATTCCATTTCATGTCATGAGAATTATGGTAGAGTAGATGGGTCAGATGGTCCTCAGTTTCCATCATCATGTTGAGGTCTAACTGGAGACCCATCCATTGAAACATGTGCTCAGCTTCTATGTGAAGTGATGCATGTCTGGAACAATCAACTAAAATGTATCATCATTTATGTTTTAAAAATAAATATATTTACTATTTATTAACTCTTCTCTGCCTTCAATGAACACACATTCCTCTTGATGAATTGGATCTATCTATATATATATATATATATAGAGAGAGTTTTACATTTGGAATTTGTAAGGTGCCATTTTTGCCATTTTTAACACTTTGGTGTACGAAGCACAGTATCCTAAATAGATTCTATGTATTTACATGCAATAATAGGTGTTCTGAGCAATTTTCCATGTTCTTTTATGTTATTTTTCAACAAATTTCTCTAGTATCAAGAGATAAAACCTGCTATTTTAAGCTGGGGCACAGGTGACTTTGAAATCTCTTTCGTTCCTTGCATGGGCAGCAGAGGCAAAATTAGACATGAAGGAACATCTACTGACTTGTCACACCTAATACCGAACGCTAACGAATATTAATGAAGGGTGACACTCAATTACTTTTCACCTTAAATATTAAGAAACCGTGTGTATTAGTTCTTAAGTATCCGGATGCTTTCCATACAAGTGGATTTTAATATACATTAAGGAAGACCAGGGATTACCGTTATTCGGTAATGTTGAGAAATTCGAGATGTTGTATTAAACCCAAGAATAAAGAAGGTGCCAATAAAACCCAGAATCCGACCAAACCATTTCTAATAGGATCGTTCTTGGATAAACAACATTCACCTTAAAGATATACAAGTCCATGATAGTATGAGCCTGTGGCCACTTGGACCATTTAGGTTCAATGCAAAATCCACTGTGAGCTTCTCCATACACAGGCTCATCTTGTTGACCCAACAGGAACTAAACTCAGTAGTGCGTTGACCAACATGTCAGAGAATTAATATGCTAATTAAAGGCCCTGAGTCACATTCATACTTGCATCCTTGGGTGAGTCCCTTAAAGTCCTCCCATCACCCAGCCATCATATACGCATTAACGCAAATGGGTACTTTTGCTTCAAGCAGCCAATGACCAGAACAATGGAAGAAGAGGTCTGCTGCTGGAGCAGGGCTGCCACTTCTGTCAGGTAACCGCTTTATTCTTTTGTTTTGGAAGAACGCATGTTAAAGCGTCGACAGATTTCTTCTATGTGCATATTACTGTAATGGGGGCGTCGGTGACATTTATTTATTGAAAAGTAGGTTAATTGGCAGGGCATCGAAGGTAAAATGAATGGTGGGCCCACAGCGTACTTGAAATAAAAGTGAACGTCTATGTATGTAGCTACTAAATGTAGATTTGTTACCACTTTGCCTCGCCTGCCACGTAAAACGTTATATATTTACAATTTCTTCAGCTAAACGGTAGCCTCGCTCACACTGGCATTAGTCACTGGTAAACGTCACAGCCCCCAACACGAGTAACTGGACCCGCCAAACAACGTCCAGAGATCAGCAAAGAGGACCTTTATGCAAAGTAACAGCACCTGACAACACTCCAGAGATCTGGAAAGGTAGACTTAGACTTTTATAGTCCAGTGTTAAAGCATAAGCCGATTCTCAGAGTCGCACAGTCTGGAGCTGACTTCATCAGGCATTCATTAATCCGCGTCTGGATTTTTTGCGCAATGCCGTGGCTGAAGCAGCAGTAATTGACAGCTGGTGGCCACTCTGCAGCCGGACAACATGGACATTTGGTCTCCTGTGTAGACCCACATCAGCATGAGGCTCGCTCTACTGTGATATCCAAGCCAGCCTGTCCCCGTGTGTAATCTGTATGTTGAAACAAAGGAGACCCATCTCTCAGACACCATTATCTGTCTACATCATTAAAGGACTGAGACAAGCAGCCAACACGACCATGCCGAAACTGCAAGGCAGGAAGGGATATTTACAGTTTGAAAGCCGAGCCACGGCTACCCTTCTGATGTTTAGGTTATATCCAGGAAACACTAGCGATCCAGCCCACTTCCTGCGGCCAACAGGAAATGCTAGAGAGGGAACAGACTTGGCAAAGGGACTGTTATTTTTAGATTATAAAGCCTTTACAAGCAGAGAATTTAATGGGAGTTTTTCCATAATCCCTCAATTAAACACCATGCAGCCTCATGTTATATTAGTCTTAAAGAACATGCGACTGTCACAAACGATGGGAAGTTATCTAAAGGGAACAAATGTATTTTTAGAGTTTAGGGTTTCTACGAGTTAGGATCCAGCTCAAGTCCTTCACTGTAAATACTATTACAATGTTTCACAAGCATAAGGACAATACATGTCGCTGCCCGCAGGGAATCTCAAACTTCTTTTGGATTTTTTTTTTTTACGTGACAATCCGTTTGAGTATTTCCTTGGTTCTTCAACAAATATTTACAGAAACTTCATCTGAAACAAAAAGGATTCTTTCTTGATAGTTTTCTCCGATCGATTCCCATAAACAGGGCAAATTACTAAAGCGAAATTAGGATTATTCTGTCCGGATCTTTAAACTTACTTGGACACCACAGTTTAGTACAGGGAATTGGCTTTTAAGCTAAAAGAACTTTGCCATTACGGCTTCAAGCCCAGATACATTTATTAAAACTAATACCTAAGGGTCGCAGATGAGTGGAAAGCAAGTGATAGAGGCTAATACAGAGAGGGAATATAAACATGCATAGGATAGGCACATGGGCAGCTTGAATCTAAGACGAGAACAAGTCGAACTAGACAGGCTGAATGCTTCGTATCTGCAGTGAGATTCTATTAGTCACCAGTATCAATGTTTTTGAGAGAAAATGGCTAAAGGGTGTGTCGGGTGTCAATATTTCCGTCTTTGTAAAGACTAGTTGTAATTTACAATGCCGTACAGATACATAAGCATTGCTACAGAACCACAATTTTGTGAAATAGTAAGAAATCAATTACATTAACCCTGTAAGCATCACATGCTCTCCTGAACGACACCAATTTCTGTAGTTCTGCTATGGTTCAGGTGGCAATCCTATACGTAAGAGTAAACCACACATCCCATCTGTCTAGATATATCTATACACATATATAGATATATATTCTGCACCAAGTATTAAAAAAGTTACACAGCAGACTTTCATAATCAACATTTCCCGGCTGCTCTCAATTTCTTATTCGCCCATCCAAATTTTAAGAGGCGGCAAAGATGAACCAGCTTGTAAATATTAAGTCGCAGACATATGAGATATATCGCTGCACAAAGTCACAATATTATATTAAAAAAACATGTAACACAACCTACTGAATTTGACAAAAATAGTAATTCGGTTTTTATTAAAAATATAAAAATATTTAATAGTTGTATACAAGAATAAAGAGAAAAAAAAGGATTAAGATCGAATGATTCATAGATGTGCAAACAAAACAAAAATATATATAAAAACACAAAAACCTACATAGAGTGGAGTGGGTGACTCCATCATATACAAAATATAATATAAGACTTCACAAGTGCAAGATTTATGCCGTCATTGGACATGGTAAAGTAAGTGTGGCATTATTAAATAGTAAAGTACAAAAAAAAAAAAAAAACAGGGTGCTGTGATTTCTTGGCTCAGTTGCATTACCTATTGGCTAAAATCCACATGAAGATCCATATTCTCTAGAGAGAAACTGGTTTACCTATAAAAAGAAGATATATATGAAATAACTTGGCATAATTAATGATGGAAACCAAAGCGTTAATAAAGCTGTAGTGTTTGGACATTAACTCCTTTCAATTGGATTCAAAGTAAAGACATAAAACAATACAATTTGTCGTAGAAAGGACCAAACTACAGCACGTTTAATGACAACTGAACTCATTGGCGGTCTTCATGAGCAAGAAGACATCTAATCTTGTAACGAAATTGTTTTGACAAATGACAAAGAATTGAATAGTGTTTGCCAGTACTTCCATAGGAAGGAAAACATGCAAGCAGTTATAGGAAACACAGAACACGGCAAGCCCTTAGAATAGCTTTGGAAGCTGGCGAAGGCGGTTGACATCTAAAATATCTCCGAGGGATCCTGGACAGTCAGGAATCTGTTTCAGAGAGGAGTCTTTTTCGATAAAGACAAGTTGATTGCCAGCGTTTTCCTTCTCCGGGTGCCTAGTAAACTGTGCCTTTCCAGAAATTAACTTCTTTCTGGTCTTCAAATCTTTCAGGAACGGCAAAGACACCTCCTCTGTTCGCTGTGGTGCAGTTCCACACTTAGATGGGACCTCATTAGTTATGTTTCTCAGTTTATTTGTCTCTGGATGATTTGCAAAGCCATAGTCTACTGCTTTGCTTGAATGGTTTCTACCGTGTTTAGCTCCATCACCAGTTACGTCAAAGCTTTCAGAGATACTGGAATTATCAGGACAAGTCCATTTTCCTTCACTGGTTGTTTGATTCAGAGAAGAGCTATTTTGTGAAGTTGGGTCAGCTTCATCATCACTGCTGTCGGAGCCATCTATCAGGGCATACCGCTTCATGTATTTCTTTGTTGCAAAGGACATATTGCTTGGGGAAATCAAACTAAGGCCAACCATGCTTTTATCGGTATTTCCCGGGAAGAGACGGGCAATGGATGTAGAGTCCAGGGCTTTGCTCTTGTTTGTATGGCTTAAAGAGAGCTGCGTCAGCTGAGATTCACTCAGGTACTTCAGGGCTATTGCATTCGCTTCCATGCTCAAGTCAACTCCACTGGACCCAAAGCCACTCATACCGACGTTCATAAAGGACATGTAATTTAATCTCGGGATGATCGCGTCTGGGTTAATGCAGGCAAGTACACTAAAGAAAGAAAAATAATTAGTTATTTTGCACAACATTTTTGATTACAGAATAACCTTTATGTTAAAGAAAATCCTAATAAACCTAAGATTTTTTTTAAATTTCAGGTTCTCAAAATCTGCTAGCTATAGAGAGCTTTGCTTAGAGATTAATCCAAACATTTTTGGGGGATTCTTACAGACAACCATAACTTGACATACGGAAAACAAACCAAAAAAAAAATAATTATAATTACCACGCGTTATCTGCGGTTTCCAACTTTTTGGGCTTTATGTCAGAGCTATCCATATTCACGCCTAGATTTTTCAGCTGCTTAAGGGTTGCCTTCAGCACGTCGTCATGTTGACTTGGAGGAGAGGACCGAGGCTTTTTCTTTTCCACTGCAGGATTGTATTCTCGGGATGGAGGACTAGTAACACTTTCACAATATTCCTCATCTGCCGCTGCTGAAGTCTTTAATAAATGGTTTACTTGACACTAAGAAAGAAGAGGAAGATATATAAAGTTACACGAACAGAAACAGTCCTGAATGCTTAGGCTTCCCATCGAATGTAGATTGACATCAGGAGTCACACTATACCAATTCTTACCATTAAATCTTTGTAAAAATTTTCTTGGGGGACAGAATGGATATTCTCTCCTGCCTCTGCCGTCCTCGAGCTTCCAAGGAGTTCTGCTGGAGGTGCCTGTATGTTGACACTATCAGGAGATGGAACATCACGGTGCAACAGGGGAAATCTGGGCATGGCCATTACAGAACTAACAAGAAGAAAGCAAATTTAGTTACAACAGGTTTTACGCTCGTAAGTATTTTCTTATAATCTGAATGGTTTCTTTTTTCTTTAATAGCATTTGCTCTTGCCAAACACGAGCTTACAGTTTGCAAGCCACCCTAGTTAAGATTGAAATTTCTTTAGACAAATCATACATATATTGAGCCCCTGCATAGCAATTGGTAATTAATAAAGCTCACAAAAATAACCCAAAATGATTGCACATCAAGACATAGGCAATATGCGTAGATAAGAATTGCCTTTGAAGATGGTGAAGTGAGGGTGTGAGGACATACACCCTATACCGTTTTTTTTGTGGCAGATAAGGATTCTAACTGAAAAGATTAAAAAAGTCACAAGACAAAAAAAAAAAAAAATATTAAAAAAAAATATATATATATATTTTTTTCATATATATAAAAAGATAGGGAGGCAACCATCATTTTAGAAATGAATATTTAGAGATGCGTATAATATACAAAAAATAATATGCTACTTACTGGAGCGGAGAAGAAGAGTTGTTGCATTTGTCTGTCAGCTGACTGCTTTCTGCAAAACTGCAAATGTCCACAGCTTTTAAGGAGGAAGCAATGCTGGTACGGCTTGTGTCTCGCTCATTGTTCACAGTGGTGCTTAGCTCCGTACAGAGAGCGGAATCATCCTGCTGGTCTGCAGAAACCTCTTCATCAGGATACGGGGAGTTCCAAAACAAACTAGCACCTTGAAGAGAAGAAAAACAGGGCACTGATGATTTCTGGATTTAAATAGGAGGATAAACCGAGCAATACAGAATGTTTTCTTGTGCACCAACAAAACATGGAGATCTCTGGCATAGAGGGGATAGGGATATGGGATCTAAGATGAGACCAAAAACTAATTAAGATCTGAGCCTTTACATCAAGAGAAACAAGGTGACAAGAGGGGCCGTGAATGGTTGTTTCAAGCTGTCAAAGTCTATTTTCTCAAGAGCAACACTTGCTTTTGTTTACAGATGTCATTAGCCAGTTCCATGTTAGGTAATACAACATGTAGCTAAGGATCTACTAGTTAATCAATAATTCCCAATTAAAAAAATACTATACTATTAAAAAATACTGTACTACTATAGGGTCATGTGATCTCATGCCACATGACCCCACTAAACTACCGCCCCCTGGCTGCACATAAAAAAAAGCCAGCTGGTTGCCGACTAATGAATTTGCTCTATATAGAGTGTAAATGAGCAAATACATTACGTAAAATGTAGTTCAAGATGGGGGGGGGATTTAGACGTGGCAAATTTCTAATGGTTGGTGGATCAGCTAAAATGATTCTGGTTTTTAATGCTATTGCTCTAAAAATGTGTACTTTGCCCATTTTACTAAATATTCATAGAACAGATGTACTCAATTTAACGCCATAGCGCCACCTGCTGGCTATTAAGACAACAGACAGGATTTGTAACATAAGAACATTATATAAAATAAGCTTTAGGTTGCAGACTTTAGTGTTTTTTTGGGTTTTTTTTATGTTATTGTCCTAGAATTACAAAGTTGCAATTGAAAATCTTTAAAAAAAAAAAAATATATATATATATCTGTCTACCTTTATGGTACGAATGCAAAAATAGGGTTGAAGCCAGTAACATTGTAATTATACACACATTTCTCAATGTAATTTTGTAAAAGAAAAGTCAAAATATTTCCAGTAGTACCTGTACTGACAGCGATGCTCACACTTGTTTTCTTCGGAAGGTCTAACGTTTCGGTGGAGACAGACTCTACTTGCTTCTGTGAAGATCCATTGTTGGGGGAAGGCTTACTGGAATCAGAGCCTGGTGTCTGTGCTTCAAGCAAACGCTGGATCTACAAAGAAGACATAACCAACTGAGAAAACCAAGTATCATAAAATGGAAAACACACACATTTACAACAGGAATCCTGACCAACCTGGGCTTGGAGCGTTTTCAGCTGCTTGTCCTGTTCTGCCAGCAGCCTGTAAGCTTCGGCTGACAGTCCTAACATGCCATTATCTGGAGGTGGCGTGTGTTGACACGAGTGAGGGCTATAAGCATTTACCGGTAAAGAGTCCCTTCGTCCAGGTGACATTAAGTTGTCCACAGGAGAAGGTCCACTATTAACAGAACTTTTTTGGCAGCTGCTAACACAGACCGGACTACAGCATAAATTTGGGCAAGCAACGTTGGGGTGAGCAGGAGCACCAACGCCTTGAGCTTCCAGTTCATTTTCTATTGTATGATGGCTTACGTGGCCCATGCAAGGCCATGAACTTGGTGAATGGCATTGCACAGGGCCGACATTGTGACAGCAGTTGCATGTTCTGTTTTGATAGAAGGGTTGAAGACTAGCCGATTGTTTTGTGTGTTCTACAGATTGCCTGGATGGCAGCGGAAAGGTAACGTTATAACCAGGAGACTGCGGTGCAGACATTTGCCTACAGTGAGCAGATCTCTTCATTGGAGGCTGCCCATGGTGTTGTCCTCTTGCATTCGGTTCAGGCCTATTCTGAAGAGCAGAAGTGTCTGGAGAAGATCCATATTGAGGGGTAGAGTGTGCAGAAGATGACGATGACGTGGAGTTCCGCCTTGTTTGGTCGCTTGATTTTGCTGGTTGTGTATCGGATGGACCGAGTTTTCCTTTGGAATGTTTCTTTGTTGGTGCTTTTGAATTGACAGGACCCAGGGAAGGTCTTAAAAATGAATCTTGGTTTTCACGGGTCTGGATCCCACTGAGGGGGCATCCCTTACCAGCCAACTTATTGACGTTATCGGGAGTTGAAGTAAAAGGCTGAATTAAGTTTCCACCGTTTTCTGGATTCTGTGAGGCAGATTTTGATTCTATGAGGCTGCTGAAGACCAATGAAAGTTCAGGAACAGATGGATGAATTCTCGTTACCTGTGTGAAGAAAAAGGTTTTAAAAGAATTACACAAAAAAAAGAAAATATAGCGTAGAAAAGTATTATAAATGACTACAATCAACAAATGAGAGGTGGAACTACCCAGTTCTTAATAAGGCGGCATGCAAATAATATCTAATGCGTATATACGTAAACTATTATTTCATCAGCAAATTGTATTCAGTTATTTGGGAACCCTCGCAGACGTAAAGCAATAACTGACAGCACTACTTGAGGAATTAGTTTTGGGAAATTATCCAATTTTAAACTAAATATCAGCAAATCTCAAGCGATGTTTTTAGCTCTATCTAAAGAGGATCAAAAAGGGATTTAGTGCTTTTCAGCAGAGAACCAAGGAACTTACATTTAGGTTTAGTAATGCCACCTCTTTATAGAAGGAAGCTGAAATTGTTAAACAGAAATCTTTGTTGATATCTTGGGTCGGAAGAATATTCTAAGATTGAGATTTGTTCAACAATCATCTTTTTAAAATGTATATGGTTAGACAGGAAGCCTAGGATTTCTAAGTCCTTGCTATAGAACGATAGATCTAAGTTCTAAACTGTTTAAAGATGGCAGCTTTTATTCTCAAGTCAAGAGGATCGGTTTAGATTGGAAACAATAACTTTGCAAAATAAATGACTTATTTGGGGTGAAATCTATGTTACTGTTAGAAAGAAAAAACATTAATAAGGCATATAAAAGGAAATGCTGAAGCTATTTATCACATCAGATTATTTTAGTTTTTTTATACAGGCAGTGTCCCATTTTGTGGGATTTGTACAGTAGGGTAATCGACATATTTGTGCATCTCACAGTATCAAATAAGGCAAGCAGCACCGCGTGTGTTGTCTCCAAATACTCCATATGGATTACCAATCAATTACAAAAAAATAAATAAAAAAATATAAGTTATTTACCTGCTGGACTGAAGGGTGCGGACGTGGTGATGGTCTTGGAGAAAAATCTTCATCTTCCACTCCAGAGTCATGATCACTTATTGATAATCTGTTTGGAGACCTGCTCTGTTTAATGCTAGACGATAAAAAGATACAAATAATAAATACCAAATCAGGCAGTTATTGTGCATGAAAATGTATTTTTCTCCTGAAGGAACTAAACTTTCCCTTACAGTGTGCAATTAAGACACACGCTGCCTCTCAAATATGCTTTATAAGCTATAAAACAAAACAAAAAAAAAACCAGTTGTTTAATATCGCAAGAAAACTTACACTGTAGCAGAAATGCTCTTGGAAGCTTCATTGAAGAGGAACATTTCGGGATTGTGATTTTCCGTGGAAAATTCAAACTGTAGGTGTGTTTTTCTTGTAACATCGACATTCTGAAATCAAAACCAATTGAATATTTTAATTGTAGCCTTCAGTGACAAACTGATGAGACCCGTTAGTAACATTAGACCACTAAAAAAAACAAATCCTACCTTAAAAAGATGTAATGCATCTTCGTTGGTTAACAGCTGAAAGCCAAGAGAATCGTGTCCAGAGCACAAAACGCATTCGTAGAACTCTGGCTCCTTGTGCGTGCGCGAATAAAGCACTATAAGAAAACTCCCGTGTTCCGAAAAGACCCTACGGATAAACAAACGCCGCAATGGATTAATGTTTGCTTGAATAGGCTTTATGCGCAAGTAGATATTTTTACTGAAGACGTTACCACTTCAGAAACGATAACAGTACATGATTAGGAAGGTGACCATCTCCTACGTGCAGCAGATTACATCACGTTCCAAACTCAAGGGTTACTGATGTTTGCAAATATACTAAGCAATCTTTACGATCTACTGAACAATCTTTCCCATGAAACCTAGTATAGGCATTTAGTTTTGTTAATCCCCATTCAAGGGGCTCTTTTACTGCCGATCGCATCACAAAATGGGTTACTGATTCTACAGAGATGATATTTAAAATGGGACTACTTCACCTTTTGGAAACCGACAGGTTTTATGCGGCAAACAAGGGTATGCTTTTTTACAAACAGGGCTTTGCAAAGTTTACCTTTCTTTAACTGACGAATTGAACATGTACCGCAGACAGCTGGACCACACCAGGGGATTATGAATATGTGTAACTCCACTCAGCCAGCTATAAGAAGCAAATAAAATCATTTTAAGAGGCAAATACACGACTTCCTTCTGCTCTGGCTCCAGCATGAGAATGAACATCATATCAAAAACTGTTATTTGGTGTTGAGGTCCAATGCCGATTGCACAGCCACGTCACCATAGACTGGATAGGCAGTAGCCGGTGAGTGCAATGCTACTGAGGAACTTCACCAGCTGAGTAGGACGTAATGAAAGGTAGTTTTAATTTACTGAGAGGGTGGTAGGTAGAAGAGGTAAAGGCCAACACAGCGAGGGAATTTTTTTTTTTTTTTTAACATGCATGGGATAGGGATATGGCTCCTGAATCTAAGACGAGACCATTACATTACATTTATATAGCACCAGCAGATTCCATACCACTATACAGAGGCAGTGGAATAAAAGGAGAAGGCGGCCCTGCTCTTGGGACCTTACAGTCTGGTCGGTTGAAACCGACTGCTTGGATGAGGATGAGTTGGTCGAGTCAGGATGAGCTTTTTGCTTAGACGGGATGCTGGCTGAGAGTTATGGGAAAAGGTTGTATGCTTCTCGAAAGAGATGGGTTTTCATAGAGCTTTTGAAGTTTGCATATGGGAGACAGAAAATCTGAGAGAACCGGGAATGGAGTTCCAGAAAAGGGGTACAGCATGGATGAAATCCTGGACACAGGAGCAGGAAGAGTTAAAAGGACTAAGTCCAAGTATTCACATCATAAAAAAGGGAAGATTAGATGGGCCGAAGGACTCTTAAGTGCTGTCAAATTCTATGATTCAGTAACTACAGGAGTAGGACTCCAGCAGAAGGAAGGAGAGACCAAGTACAGTGCATTAAAAAATAAAGGGGAATTGTGCAATCTTCGTATTGCGATGGGGTTATTTAAAGCATAGCAAAGCTTCATGAGATGGTTGTCTGCATCAATTTGTAACAGTAGCCTTAAGCATCGGCTTCAGAGATGTGATACTGGCACATCTATTTCCTAGCTCAAGACATAACTATCATTTTAAAGCAAATAAAGAGGATCAGTGAAGTGTTACATTTCAGGTTGTTCTCCACTGGTTGCATTAACAACGTTCTAGATATTTAACAGCTCGGAGCAACATTTAATAGAACGTAAAGTTAGACTTACATTCCAACAAGGGGCAGAGTGTAAACTTTTGGATCAGATTCTAATACAAGTAGGAGTTTTCTTGTTTGGTCCATTGTTAGATACCTATAGAGAAAAGATCATTATTTTTTAATATAACCATGTTTGGGTGCTAAGCGAGAAAGCCACTCATGACCATAATGATGTAGAGGTATAACGATGTAAAAACTGGAACAATCTGCCGTATAAAACAGCTTTTCAAATGCATCTCAGAATACAGATTGAAAACATAAGGGCTTCACTGCAACACCAGCCAAATTTGTACATTCATCCTGTTATATTTATCGTTTGTTTTTTTTTTTAAAAAAAACCTCAAACCTGCCATCATTAACATGTATGCTGAGGGATATATTTTGAGTAGTCTTCTACATCTGATTGCAATGACATTTAAAAAGCCTCAACAGTACAGGCAAGTTATTACTTAAAAATCACTGGAAACAAACTTCCCAACATATTACATCAATGGTCAAATCAATCATAGTGTGTGGGGGGGGGGGGAGAGAAGACACAGAAACAAACAAGTGCTTTAGAAAGCAATCTGCATCGAGGCCAAAAAGACATGTATTTTAAAGTTGAAACAAACTAGTATTATTTAGATGTATTAAAGAACACTCAGAATAAAAAGGAGCTTACCCGCATTTGTGTGTTCCTTGAAGCTGTGCAATATTATTGTGACTGCTAAGGTTCCTGGCTAGGGCTGTGGGTATAATTGGGACAGGCCTTACGGGAACACTTTCAAATGTATTCGCCATCGTGATAGCCGCCCAGTGAAGATCAAAGTGAAGATTGTCCATGTCCTCGGTGTAAGTGATATGAGCTCTAACTGTCAGCAATTTGGAGAGATCCAAGGCTTCTTTGCTGTGAAGATGGTTTTGCAGACCCTTAAAACAAAAATAAAGGCATTTCTTTTTCATCTGCAAACAATACAATTACTCTGCAGCAACGGCAATTTTCGACTCCTTCTTCCTACTTGACATGCAGAAGCGACTACATTAGCTTTGTACCCGAAATGCATGACGCGAGTAGAAAAGCAAAGAAAAAAAAAAAGTTACGAATCCTATGCAAGACAATTGATTATTAATAAACTGAAAAACACACAGGTAATATTAGAACGCATTTATGTCTAAGCATCATTAGAGTTATTAAAATTAAAAAAACATGTAGGATAATAAGACGTAATGTGGGGCAATTACTTTAGACACTTTAAGCATCTAATTTAGCTAAGCAGTAACAGCAAACTTATAGCAAATTATAGCAGTAGTTTTCTAATGATAATTGTGTAACTGTCTAAGGAGTAAAGGGAAAAAAACAAAACAAGAAAATACTTCCACGTGGTAATATTTGCTTATATTCTCCAAATTAAGGTCTTGTTTAAAATGAACAGGACACAATCCGTATCATTAAGATTGTCAAAGCAGGACATGCACTATGACAGCATATATCAGAGTATTCAAGGCTCCTCTTACCACGCAGTAAGCTACAGTATAAGGTAGCACTCAAACTCAATTAGGGCTATTGTCCTGT
The DNA here is from genome assembly GCF_027358695.1 of Spea bombifrons. NCBI lineage: Eukaryota > Metazoa > Chordata > Amphibia > Anura > Pelobatidae > Spea > Spea bombifrons. The sequence goes on along the minus strand of NC_071092.1, from coordinate 41,444,559 downwards.
CCCTGACTGCTATGCCATTGCGCTGGATTTTATTTATTTTTTACAATCTAGGACTATCTGTACAGCGCTGCAGAATAGGATGGCACTATAAATCAACAAAACACCGAGAAATTATCTACAAGGTTTGCAGCTGCAATCCACTGAGAACTAAAATCAGCTCGGCAAGTATATTATGGAAAATTTAAGGCTTCAATAGGTCTTCGGCACTTACCTGAAGCGATGACTTGAAATCTTCAGGAGTATGCGCAGGAGAAGGCCCTGAAGACTCTCTGGTGACGATTGAGCAAGGAACAAGAAAGTCTCCAGGAAGGAGAGCACTGGGGGCCTTGCCACCGCCAGCCCCCTTCTCCCGACCGGGGTCAAACCGATCAATAGTTAAAGTTATACCTTCCTCATCTGAAATAAACACCCAAGCAGATAAACAGAAGTTATAGTTTGCAATAAAGGTGGCACTTCCAATATCGTTCTTGCCATTTGGTGAACGATTTGAATGCTTATCGAATACAGCAGGAAACAAAATAAAATCATTTTAACAATTCGCTGTGGACGTTATGGTTATAACGCAACACATTTTTTCCCCCCTAATAGTTTTGCCTTACCAACCATAGTTATTGCTGGTATTGTCTACATATTTTTTCTTATTACTGACAAATCCTATGTTAAAAAATCCAGTGAGCATTTGTTGCAGGAAGAGCTTGTCTGGCCCTGTACACAGCATTATTAAATTAGGTGATTTATTCAAACTCCCCCTCCCCATTGAATCATACATTATACAGGTCTTCACACTGGAGTAACTTGCTAGTATTGCCCTTTCATAAAGAATAGCAAAGTGAGCGAGTTAAAACCACAAACTGTCCTGCAAACTCGCCCTTTAGTAGATAATGCCTTTATCATGTGCCTTAGGAATTATGATCCACTTCTGCAGAACAGTTTTAATGGGCATAAAAGCTTGCAGCGAGATGTCCGTGTAATGTAAAGATTGCAGGCCCGGCAAATTTGAAAATGAGACGTTAAGACCGCGTATTCTTACTAACGGCGCGAGACGTATGACAGAATTACCTTCATCCACGGAGAACGAGCCGAGTAAGAAGCAGGAAAAAGGCCTTCTCTCGGATTTCGCATGGCGATAGGAAAGCCGCAAAGCTTTCTCAGACAGCAAAAGCCTGGGATTTCTGACAGGGAATAGAAATGGACCTGAATCGTTATCGGTAATGATCAAAGCCACCGCCAAAATAACAGAAGATTACGCATTGTCCCACAACACCTCGTCACGTTAAAATATAAATCAATCCAGCCCAGTCTTTGCACCCAACCGAGCCCAGCTTCTAGAGAGAACTTTTTATATTCCGGTTTATAATGTGTTTTTTTTCAGTTTACGTCACTTTAGGCTATTTGTGGAAATTTCCTTTAAGTAAATTGGGTGAAATTTGTAAGACACAGTAAAGGGCATTTCTGGAGTGTTCATAAACATTATAAAGCACACGTTATAAGTTTTGTGGTGGCAGCATGGCTGTGGGCATCCATGGAAGGCATTTGTAGGTTAATATATTGGGCTTAAGTAATTAGCATTAACATCCCTTTGTCGAAGGCTGGCCTACTAATGATCATTATATAAACTAGCCCAGCTACCTGTGACAGATAAAACACAGGAGAAACACAAAAAAAAAAAAAAAAAAAAAAAAAGAATACCGACCCAATAATCTCAAATATAAATTTCTGCCGGTAAGTATTAGAGCTACAGAGTATGGAACGGGGGAGGGGGACACGTTACATGTCAGGGTGTGCGTGCTTAATTGGAAATATGATAACTTAAATACCTGTAATAGCTGGCATGCAATCCAATAGGATTCCCCACGGGTGTTGAATCCCAAAGTGCAATTTTAGATGGAGGGAAACTAAGAGGCAGCAACCGATTTGACATATTCCTAAAAAGAAAACAAGGAGAAAATCATAAGTGCATTTAAAAATGAAAATACGTAGAGTGTCTGAAAAGCAGCCCTCGATGCATCAAACCAGTTCATATAGGGTGCGTCAAACTGTTGCTGAATAATTAGGGACCCTAGTAGATGAAGCAGATGAAGGGGAGTGGCAGGCAAATAAAGGGTCCCCTCGCCATCTGCTTGTGAGGATCCACAGAATAGAAGGAGTGATGTACTATGCTGCATATTAACTGCAAGCATTACAGCAGCAATAATCATTCCTGGTAGAAATATTTAACAAAGTACAGGATAATCTGTTCAGTTTTATGTCACTGAGAGGGTGGTAGATAGGTGCAAATGCCTCCCAGCAGAAGTGGTATGGGCCAATACAGCGAGGGAATTAAAATCAGCAAAGAATAGACACAAAAGCTACCTCGAATCTAAGACGTGGCCAAGGACTGGTTACGGTCTGAGTCTTTAGACCAAAAATAACAGGCATACTAGATGGTCCAAAAGGATCTTATCTGATGTGAAATTCTAGGTTTCTATGGTCACGGGAAACTGATCAAGAAAGTCAAAGGACACAACATACTTCATACTATTGTGTATTCAAGATATTTTATTGGCCAGGTTAGAACTTCTTAAGGGAGCTCTGGCTCGCCTTTAATGAAAGGTTACAGCACTTTTAACCATGCACAGTGCTGCCCTGCTGCATGTGTGATGTATAACCCCACTGACAGGAATCAGTTACTGCATGGCAGCGCTTTAAATGTGCAGATCCCCAAGACGCAAAATCCGCCCAAGTCCAGTATAAAGGAGTCTTTAGTTAAAACGTTTTATTGGACCGGCCTATAAAAGTTATAGCAATCCAAAGAGAAGACCTCTGTGGTCACCGGAAATATAACCCCCTGAATAAAAATTACCTTAACCAGGCTTACGGGAACTGAAACACAAACTCTTAGGCATTATATTCCTAGCCATCAAAAAGCATGGGTAATGAGGATATTGCTCATACACACTCAGCCATCATATTAACAGTTGGAGCTTCCCTTTAACACACCTATGTTCAAGCAGCATTAACGTTCCAACACTGTCCGTAAAAGAACAGACTAAACATTAAGTACATACAACCCTACGGCAGAACGTACTCAGGAATCAAGCAGCTGTCATCGAGCTTTACCTTAGGTTTATCTGATTCTCCGCAGAAAGGCCACCGGCTTCCTTGTGGGACTGGAAATTCTTCAAGCTCATCTTAGCAGTCATTTCCTTAAAACACATGAAAGCAGACATTTTAAAGCAAATTCAACAAAAATGTTATATACACAAACTGCCCCATCCTCTAAATGCAATGTATGTTCTTCAATGTATTTCCCAGAGATAACAACAAGGCAAGGAGGATCCCTGGTGCCAAGTAACATCTTCACCAAAACGCTATCCCCTTATTCTTACCATTTTCTCCTAGTGCTCTAGAACACATTCGACGGGTCTGTAGGAAACATTTCTAGATTCTGCTCCATCTTCATGTCATTTTATATAGAAACATAGAATTTGACGCCAGATCAGACCCTGCCATTGGTCTCATCTTAGGCTGAGGATGCACGTATACTCGGTTAGCATCCCAGCAGATGTGGTAGAGGTTGCTCCACTTACCTACTACCCCCTAACATCTTAAACATGTACAATATGTATGGTTACACACAAACATATAACCCCATATAACATACATTATTGGCCACAGTTTGAGATACAATATATAGGGATAAAGAAACACTCAGTAAGGAGACATTGGCTTTTGGGTGCTAAAGAGGAACAGAAACACATAAAGCTGGAGACCCACTGAGATTACAAACACCTCAGTCTATTGGGAATTACCTGGAGCCGAGCATGGGTCCTGCTGTCTCTCCGTTCGCCACACCACAGTTACGGAACAGTAAATCCACCAAGTAAACGCGGTAAGAAGGGCGGCAGGGCCCAGAGGAGGAGTCTCGGAGACGAACAATGACAGTTACCGGTTTCCCTAACACTAACAATATACAGCGGAAACAGCAAACATGGCGCCACTACATCCACAAGGCCCGCGCCCCAAACCACGCCTCTAACTCGGTTACGCTCGACGCGCCGTAGCCAATCACGAACCAGATATGGCCAGCCATTAGCCTATCGCAGGTCTCGGTTTCAAACTGTTAACGGTACAAGAGAGGCTCGGCTGTACGCATGCGTAATAGATAGCAAGCGTCGGAAGGTTGACAGGAGACACAGGTTACTTAGCAACAAACAGACGCTTGGTCTTTTAAACGTTTAGGGAGTGATGATGATGTATGATGTAAATCAATAAACTTAGAATGTTTTCAAAAGAATGATGTCATCTAGAGATGCCACTGGGAACACTTAATAAACACGTATAAGGCAGTGTTGTGCTACCTAATGCTTTTTTATAATCATGATCAGTAAAATAAAAACCTGATATCTCTTAAGACCAGTTTGCTTAACATGTTTTCTGTCCCTTATTGTAACAGCGCCACGGAATCTGCTGGCGCCATATCAAATGCACGGTGGTCAAAGTGTAACATCACAATGTTGCCCGTGTGCCATTGTACACTTAGTATACAGTCAAATTCTAAAGTAAATCTGGTAATCACATGAATCATTTTGTTTCAAGGACCCATATATACTTTACGTATCGGGGACCTGCATATGTAAAATGTTTCCTACACAGTATGTGGGATGTATAAATGAGTGACAGACTCAGTTACTCACATATACATCCTACATACCACAGGGTACGGTTTCTGTAGTCTGCTACATGCTGTCAGCTGGCAGGTGATCAAGGGAGTTTAATAATTATTAATATTATTATTATAGATTCACAGGACACAGTCTGTTTCTTGGTTATAAATCCTGCAAGATAACACTTTATGGTCAGCAATATGTGAAATGTATATCTTGGAGAAAATGATTGTATGTGATGATCACCCTACTATAAAGGAGTGCACGATAAAGGAGTGCATTATATTCTAACAGATTCCTAGACAGACTTTTTCAACCAAAACTTTTGGCTTAAGATCAAGTGCGTACCCATGGCGGAAGGGGAAACCTGGGTCCTCTAGCCTTAAGTCAAAGATGACTGGGGTCTTGATTGGCACCAATTTTCCATGTGTACATTTGAATTTTTAATCACCAAAAACGATCACGGTGAAACCAGATCTCCTAAAGAAGCCTTTTTTTTTTGTGAGGGTGGTGCGGTATACTTAAGGCTACCCCCTCTCTGAGACATTGACTTCAGGGGTCGTTCCCCTTTGCAGACGACAAGGGAAGGGGTCCCATTCTTTTGGGGAGTGCATCCCCCAATAAAAAGAAGAAAAAACCCCCCACAATGATCTTCCACTAGGGTGCGCTCTGCCAAAATTGATTATTAAGTAGTAGTAGTATTAATAAAAATATTATCTTTTATTTACATAGGGCCAACGATAATGCAGCGCTAGTTATAATACATATATATTCAAGGGGTATGACAAAACTAGAACTGACAGACTAAGACAAACCGATACATTAGATTAGGAGGCCCGGCTCACAAGCTTACACTCTAGTTACCCGATACTCCATGATCAAACTCACACAGTGGGGTAAATCAGGAATATAGATGAGGACTTTCAGATTTTCATAGTTGCTGCGATTTAACCAGACAAGTTTCAACAGGATCACCTACCTGCTTTGTCAGCCTTCCAGACCAATATACATAATGAGCGTGTGCTAATAAGGATTTGACATCTGGCGTGTCGCCATTGAGGAATCAGACTGTTCAGGGAGATTAAGTTCTAAACCAGGTCCTTACAAGAGTATTCTCACAGCGACAGGTTTAATCAGACATAACTATAGCTTGTGTTGTGTGGTTTATCATTTTTAAGTTATAGACGCTGGGATGGGTGGCAGCACCAGCATCATCTTCATGTCAGTTGCATGCCCTGAATCTATCCACCTTCTAATTACCTTCAAATTATCTTAAAAAAAAACAAAACAAAACATAAAAACAGGTGAGAACTGTGCAGATCTCATGAACCGGACGTAACATTTTCTCCCCCGTGGTATATACATTACAGGGGTTCTTGAATATTCCTTACTTTAATCTCAAGGATTTTGTTGTTTTTATTAAAGGTTATTTAATGTACAGAACTGTAAAACGTGGGGTCTGGGAAGAGTAAGAGATCCTCTTTAAAAAACCCATGAAAATACTGCTTTTAAAGGCAATGTAATAATAATAAAATGAATCTAACATACATCGGGGGTCGACAAATCGACTCAAGCTTGCATGTTTAACCATTATTCCTCCTTAAGTGTACCTGTCAAAGATTAAAGGATTTCAAGGTTTCATATTAAACCGTATTCATGCTCGTAAATATCATTTATTTGCACCAAACAGTGAAGTAGGTTTGGCACGTCTCCTCCATTTTTCTGTTTTAACAGTTTTCAAAATTTTGGCTTTCGCGTCTTTTTAGAGTCTTCTGGACAGTGTCAGTTCTTTTGTGTAAGCAAGACATAAATATATATTTTAAAAAAAAATAATATATATGCACTGAATGGGGGAATCTGACCAAGACCAGGAAGGACCCCCAGATTCCCTCCATTCTCTCTTGATGTGCCTTGGTTTGTATACACACTATTTTGATTTGTAGGACTGTACATTGTGATACTCTCCTGCCCAGCGGACATTCTGAGCTCTCTAAAAAGAGACATCATTCATGGAGGAAAGAAAGAAAACACTGGGGCCAGAAGAACGTCAGTTCCTAAAACAGAAATTCATGCTATTCTAGTTTCTATAGGAAAGGGGCAATGCCCTTACCCATCATGGTCGCCTCTATTTGCGCAAGGCTAAGTGACGGCACCATACCAGCTAATCAGGATCTTGAGCGAGAAGGAGGCGGCGCTCCATTCCCGGACGTTCCGTGTCACTTCCGGCCTGTGACACCTCAGCAGCCAGCCGGCTTTCTCCTCCTCTGTATGCTCTACCGCCTGTTCTGCTCCCTTCCCCGTTTCCACCCAGCAGCGTCTTTCCGCTTTGTGTGCACAGCCATGAAGCCGCTGGTAGTGTTTGTCTTGGGGGGTCCCGGGGCCGGAAAGGGGACCCAGTGCGAGAGGATTGTGCAGGTGAGCGGGGGGGGGGGGGGGTCTCATGGGTGCCAAGAACACGCTCCTGGTCTAATGTCGCTCGTTGAGGGCTATTGGTGTAGAGCTTACATGAACCCCAGTGTGTCATGGCTGTAAAGCAAAACACCCCAGGTGTGGCAGCTCGTGCTAAATGTGACCCCGGGGGGTGAAACACACAACGCTGTTATAGGGGATCAATTGACTTTTTCGTTCTGGTTGCACTCAGGGGTCATCTCCAGTGTATCAGGCCTACGGTATATACCTAGTTGGGTTACTCAATGAGAGTGTTTAGGGAAGACATGGCCCTAACTTGCACCCCAGGGGGTCAGGTGCAACAGAAATGCCCTACAGCAAAGCTATGAAGGAGATATATATATATATACACACACATACACACCAAGGGGCAAATCCAGATAGTCATAGCTTCTAAAACCCTGTAGTACCTTTTGTATGGATCCTAAATTCCACCCAGATGTATCCAGCCCCGCTTATGACCCCTCCTGGGCTATAGTTATAAATTGAAAAATAAAGCCGTTTTGGGTCAACGTGTATAATTCGGAGCAGTTACTGATTATACTGTTGGCGTTTCGCCGCAGACTCGCTTAAGGTTTGCTGTCCTAAGGGTGTAGATGTCACCCCGTTCCCTATGAGCTTAGGTGTGGCTAGTACTTAGTGTAGATGTACTCGGCCCTCGCGTTGTCGCGCAGGTCCCAGGGTGTGTCGGCTTTGACATCTGGGCTTTCTTGTAGAGTAACTTTGCGTACCGAGAGATCATTTACACTGATTCTCGCGAATCAATTGCTGATCTAATGACCGGGTGGGACACATACCTTTAACATTGAAAGGCCAAGCACAGTTTTGTTCAGTAACATTTCAGGTTTTAGTGATTTGGGGTCCTCTGCCTACTTGGATTTCATTCAATTAGCATTCTTGCCTTGGAAGACAATATAAAGAGGCTGCCTTCTACCAAAAGAGTAATTAATTAGACCCCTGGTCCCGAATCCTTTTGTTCATTAAAACACATAAGATTTATTACGCTACAGTCTGATACTTAGATCTCTGATCCTTCACATATTGGGTTATAAGTTTTAAATGATCCGGGTTGGTCTTTGTATATTTCATACTTTTCTGGTATTGCGTTGTGGAGAGTCACAATCATAGTTATGCTGTATCAATATGAACTTTGCTTTTTGGTAGTTGATGCCGTGTCAGTGTCCTTATTTCTTCTGCTTTTTTAAAGGAACAGGCATGTCAAATGTCTTATTAATTTTTTGGCACATTGGACCAAGGCAGGGTCCCCCACTTAACCCGAAGCCCTAAGCGGTAACATAGATTGGCACGTGGTTTATGCAGCTATGTATACCTTAATGAATGGTATAACTGCGTTCACTAACTATACATGAGTTGTGTAGAGGGCCGGAGAACGCCCGAAGGCTAGGTTGCTATGTATACAAGTATAACACACGTGTAATTTAGATCCAGTGCATTAGGTAAATTATAGTACTTTATGCACATATAGCCCAGGGGTTTTTACCTTAGGTAAATTATATAGTATATATATCTCCTGATTTGAATTAATTTAAATAACACATCATTATAATTGTTCTGAAAAAGGGAAAATATGTCAGATTTTGCTAAACATTTTAACTAAACCTGCACATTTTCGCTGAGGAAAACTAACGTGCTATCAGCTTCCACAGTTACGGCCAAAGTGTAATCACGTTGCGATCTTGTCTATAATCTTGTTGGAGCACGATCTTGGTGTTGGGTTCAGTCCTTTCATAATAACAGGTTTTCACATACGCTCATACTCTAAAAACACATGAAAGTATTTCTGAATGCCGCAAACCGCGCAAGCTGGAGAGCCTCGCTATAGACAGCAGAAGGTGTAATTAAATGGGTGATGGAGCACCAGGGCTTTCTACGGTCCGATCTCATTGGGTTAGGACCATGGATAAAATATCTCTGAATCTTGTATTGAATGTTTTCCTCTTGTACTGATGTATCCCTCCTTCATGCGCTAGAAATACGGTTATACTCACCTGTCAGCCGGAGATCTGCTAAGGGACGAGAGGAAGAAGCCGGATTCTCAGTACGGGGAGCTCATCGAGTCTTATATAAAGGATGGAAAGATCGTTCCGGTTGAGATCACGATTAGCCTGCTTCAAAGGGTAAATCAATCCTCGCACCGCGTTTCCAGAGCCGTCTCGGACTGCATGCGCTCTTGTGGATCCGGTCATGCCGTTGTTGAATTATATCAATTACTGTTTGGTTAGGGGACCAGGGATCTTCTTGTCTGGTCCGGACCAGGGAAGGACTGTCACCTTCTAGCCCGAGGGGCAAGTAAAACCCCTCAGTTAGTACCAGCACTCATATGTAAACACAATGAACTTACACACTCACTCTTACACATACTTACACTAACATACAGATCCTCCTACTCAACACACGTTTACGTGGCTCCATTGGATTATAGTCAGATGAGTTCATACTGACTTCATCTAAAGGGCTTTTCTGCAGTGTGGCGAGTCCTAAAATGAAATTCTGGGCAGGTCTGGTAAAATTGTCATTGAGTTGTCCAGGAACGTGCAGCCTGGTGGCTCTTTATTGAACATTTTCAGGGCCAAGATGTGAAGTTGAAACAATTACAATGGAAATCAATGTAACACGCTGATTTTCTCCCATTTTCAGAATTGTAGCGTAATTGACGCTCTGTGTTCATATTTTTCTGGTATCTTCAGTGTTTTTCTTTCTTATTGGGACTTTGAGAGAGCCTTCTCTTCTCCAGAACATTCCTGAAAATGAGCAGGACGTTTTGCTCTTACAGATGTATATTTACTCTGCCACGTTTACATATGATCTGAATTAAACACTAATGCCGTAAAGCCACATGTTCCAAGATGGAATCGACACTGTATGTTTGGATGGTTTTCCCCTCCCTAAAACCATGAAGAACTTGTATATATTTCTTTTTTTTATTTTTTATTTTGAAGTAAGCTAACCAAACGTGGGTAGCACAATGCGTTGCTCACGGCTCTCATTGTGAAACTTTTATTCAAGGTCATTTCTAAGTGACCTCAAACTTTTACATGGTAGTGTACTTTAAATAAAATTTTTAGTAGTTGTAAGAGGGGATGTCAAGTGATTAAAGTATTAAAACTTTTTTTGTTGCGGTAATTCTTTTCCTTTGAAATGTTTCTATGCAGTTAAATGTGTCTAAAAAGTATTTGAGTTCTTTACTGATGTTATTTTGGCAATTCAAAGCAAACGTTTCTTGTTGCTACTAACACCTTTGTTACTTTGTTAGTTCTTAGTTCAGACTGATAGACAAAAAAGATTGTAGTATTCCATTTTTAAACATTTAACATTCCATTACTTTCAATTCATGCCCATTTAGCACTTTTACGCTCTATCAAGAATGCCAGCTGCTCAAAATATCAAAGGCAGACTATGTGACGCTTTGAACATCATCCTACGTCGCTAGTTATTTCTCTTATATTCTGTATCTTATTTTAATGTCAATATATTTGTCCGATCTGCTGTCTTGGAGTCTAAGCCCTACGAATAGAGTGGAAAGCATATTTCGTCCCTGCCTCTTGAACTGTACGTTATAGAGTAATTGTGTGTGTGTTACATGGTAGTACAGTTTCACAGCAATTTAATCAAGAACATACGTTAATAGTTTTGTCTACATTACAGGCGATGGAGCAGACGATGGCAGGCAATTCCGAAAAGAATAAATTCCTTATTGATGGTTTCCCTAGAAATGAAGACAATCTGCAGGGATGGGACCGGACCATGGATGGCAAAGCAGATGTGTCCTTTGTGCTCTTCTTTGATTGTGATAATGAGGTATCATTAATAGAATACCAGGCAGACAGCTAGACAGACCCCCCCGAGTCGCTAGATGTAATGCCGCATCAAACACGAAATATCTTAGCCTTTCATTCAGAAGCCGTTTGCAGTTCAGTAGGATATGAATGTTAATATTGTGTCTATTGAAATGTTTTATGTTACACCCTTATTTAAAACCTCACCCCGGTTGATGCAGATTTCTGGTAAAAGGAAGTATTCAAGCCATAGCTGACATTTTCAACATCTTGGTCATTGTAGGCTGCATGGAGCTGGTCGAATCTACTTTGGGAAAATAGTGGTTCCCTTCATAAGCAATACAGTATAGTCGTGCTTTATAGAAAACTAAAAGCATCTTTTCTCTAACCAAAACACCCCAGTCACCTAGCATAGGCATTGATTATAATTTCCTGAGTCTGTGGCTCTTTTAGCCACCATAAACAAAACGGCAAACGGGCTGCAGAACAAAGTTGTTGGCCCAAATATCTCTGCAGCTTTGGTTTGTACATCCATCTTCTAGCCATTGATTTCACATGAAATTGATTTACGGAGCAACGGACATCAGGGCCAGTAGAAAATATATCCGGCACTTGGGTGAAATAAATGTGAAATGTGTTTAAACTCCTCTGTTTGCTGGCATATTACATTTTTGCTGTAATGTAGTAGATTCTCACTTTTTTAAATTATTATTATTATTCATAGACCTGCATCGACCGGTGCCTGGAACGAGGGAAAAGCAGCGGCAGAAGTGACGATAATCGAGAGAGCTTAGAAAAGAGGTACCTTCTAGTCCCAAATAAGCTGTATATGTATATTCACTGTGACCGTCCCGTAGTGTGTGTTCTTTGCCTTGTCACCGTTTACATTTTTTGCTGGGGAATGCGACGCTAATGGTTATTCAATATAATTTTGCTTTTTGGGTAAACCCATTTGTTCCAGTGAATTCACCCCGACGGGAGCCTTACCACCTAAACGGTTATCCTCAAATGATTGTTATAAGCCCTTCATTTTGCAGAAGAGGATAAAGCGTTTTTAACAACTTCTTTATTAAATATTAATATATAAAAATAACAATCATGTAGTGAGAAGAAAATTTCAAGTGTGAATGCCTTCCATGGCTTTAAACTAACCTCAGCATCTTCCAGGCAGGATTGATTGCAGGCTATTACGTGGCTTGCTCTTTGACTGCTAAGTGTCATTGTCAATGTGCTGTGTATTGCAGAATTCAGACTTACCTCCAGTCTACCCGGCCCATTATCGCTCTGTATGAAAAGAGTGGAAAAGTTCGAAAAGTGGATGCCTCCAAATCTGTAGATGAGGTAATGTTTTTATTTTATTTTTTTAATTGTTACACGTCTTCCTTCAAATATGTATTTAATTTAAATTTTTGACCATATATAGTGTGAATACTCTTATAATAATAATAATAATAATAACAAAATAAATATTGTGAATACTCTTATACTAATTATATATATATATATATATATATATATATGTGTGTGTATATATATGTATATATATGCAATATGAAGTAATACATTTAGATGCTTAATATTTTCTGTCTTTACAGGTTTTTGCAAAAGTCCAAGAAGTTTTTGACAAAGAAGGATAACAAAATCATTGTGGGTTATTTCCAGTCCTGTTTCAATCAAGATTATCCGTTGCTACTTTCCTTTCTTTTTTGTTTCTTATTTTTAATCTAAAATTGTATGTTTTTAATTTTTAATGTCTTTACTCTTTTCCACTGTCATCTGCAGAAAGAGATTTGTATTTTGCCTGTCGATGTCCAAACCCAGCAATGCAACACTTAATATATTACAGGAGTTTGTAAGCAGGAGGGTATAATATAAATTGTTTACTTATGTAGAAAGGAGAACAAGTTTGTTTATTTTGTCCCTCTTGATTGTATGTGGGGTCAGGAAAGCCGGGGGGGGGGATAAAAAGAGATGCAGGGACATCGATGCAGTAAATTATTGTGGTGTGACCCATGTAACGGCCTGTTTGTTTTTTTTGTTTGTTTTAATCATGTTTGTTGGCTATTCAATAGGTTTTTAAATTAGGATAAATTTTCTTGGTGCTCATCCACAGTGTATGAATGCATTGTGCCTCTTAATCTTTTTGCATCCTGAAATCCTGCAAGTTTACAGTCCTTGAAGACTGGATTTTCGGAATTATAGACTGTAAAGCAAATGTCAATGATTTGGTTGTGTAATAATCAGGTTACTGAATGTGGGTTTTAGTAGATGGTGTGGTGTCAGAGGCCATACACAAGAGAAGCATATCTCTTGGACATACCTCGAATGTAAGAATCCGGTTGTGCGCATCGTCCAAGTACACCGGTGTCAAGCTCCTGGCAAAACTGCCGCTAAGATCTGAGATGCTCGGCTTTTTTCTTCAGTGTTGGCTTGATTTACGATCTATGTTAATAAAAATAAGTTCTCTATCACTATTCTTAAAATAGTTGGGTATCAGTGGCCTAGCCCAGGAATAAAGAGCCAACCTACACTAGACCGTACTGAATACCATCAAGCAGCTGTGTTTTTGGGGAAACTGTATATCATACATCACAAAAACAAAATAGCACAAGAAAATGTAAATGGGATGATATCAACTACGACATGTATTTTAATCAAGCAGTTTATAGGATTTTATTCTGTATCATGATCCTGTGCTACTCGTTGGTGAAGAATGAGGGGAATCTCACGCAAAACCTAAGCTTGTTCATTGATGAGTTAGGCAACCGTCGCCTTTACAGCGGTCTGAGTGCAACTCCCATGACCCTCAGCCAGCATAAGACAATGAAAATATGACTCCCCAGGATGTGGATAACAGAGCATTGTGTCAGATTGATGAGTTTATTCTGAAGCAGGGACATACTGTTGAATGGTGTTGTTATTTGGATCATAGGAATGTAAAACTGTCAACTTTTATTCTTTACAGTAAAATGTGGAAACGTGGTCTTTTGCTTACGTTGTTTCACTGATTGTGATTTATGTATCATGTTGTTTCCTTCTCAAGACAGAATTCCCACCATATTCGAATGCTTTTTCTAATGCCCTGAGGTTGTAAGGGATCTGTGTTTAACATCTGTCTTCTAAATAGTAACATTCATTTCTATTGATCCTCTGTTATTTGAAAAACTAGTTCTCACAACCTGGAAGCCCCTTGGAGATCAGAACATGTCACGTTTGACGTAGCGTGCATCAATGCGCACGATGTATAAATAGCTGAAAACGTAAGACGTGTCCAGCGTCGCTTGGACTAGTACTGACTCTTAGTTCGGCTAGGAAAGGTGGCACTTGAATGTAGTGACCCATGGGTGTACTGCCTGTAAATTACATCTAATTTTCCTGCTCTCCTTTGATTACCACAAAAACCTACTTGGCTCACTTTGTTAGGTACCCTAGTAACAATATAAATATGCCATACACAATGGGGGGGGGGGTTGTCGAGTGTGAGTTCCCCTTTAATTCCTCACTTTGCTAAAATGCCCTTTCCTCCAAACTGCCACTTAGTATTTCATTTCATTGTCTATGCCAAGTAATGCAAAACTACTTTAACTTTATGAAGGAATTACTATTAGACTTTTTACTTTTTTCCCCTAAAAATTACATAAATGGCAAAACTATGGATCATTTAAACTTAATTAACCTCAATTATCCTCCAAAGGAAAACACATTTGCTGTAAATTATCAGCATTTTTAGAGTTTTACTGTTTGGTTGCAAACTTTTTAACATTTTTTTTAATATGTCCATTTAGTATGTATTCTTTTATGGGATTTATATATATATATATTCTGTAATTGACTTACACACAAGCACCAAACCCAGGGGCAAATCTAAAGGTTTTGGAAACTTGCATAATGCAGAAAAGTAGACTTGAGGCTAAAAACGTGTTTCTGCATTTGAGCACTAGGTGGCGCTGTAGTAGCACAATGCAATGGTCTGTTCCTGTGATAATGCATTGATCCAGTAATAAAGAGGGTGAGATGTAAGGAAGTTTTACCTTACCCAGAAGATGGTAGATAAATGAAACAGGCAAAGGTTGATACAATGAGGGAATTAAAGCATATCATAAAGCTATCCTCAATATAAGACAAGACCATGGACTTATAAAGGTCCGAGTCTACATCAGAAAAGGCTGTCAAATTCTATGTTTCTAACCCAATTGAAGGAATTTCTTGATAATCTCTCTCATTACCTTAGAAATTGTTTGTAACAGCAGTTACTTGTCAAATGCCATTTTACCATGCAGTCGGAGTATTTAATACGCCATATGTAAGATACTCAGATTTTCTAGATTTCCAAGCATGTGCCAGTTTAGGCAGCTGTAACTATTCTAGCAAATACCTTGGGGAGAGGCGATATAGTAATATAATAATAATTACGTAGCGGCGATATGGCAGCTCTCACGCTGAGCTCAAAAGAGACTAACAGAGGTAATTGTATATTTAAGCATAGGAATAATGATCACAATTTGGTATAATCTGGAATATAATACTTCCCCTTTAATATAACATACTTGTACAGACATTGTGCATGTTCTGTGCTTGTTAATTCAGAGATGTTGGTCACTTTCAATGTAAGCATTTAGTTTTTAATGCTTGGTACAGAGCAGTATTTATTGTAACACAGCCCTGTAGTTTGCTTTATCCTGCTCGCATCAGAACATGGGAGCTTCATTCACTAAAGCAAAACAGCCAACATTTTGGGTTTTATTCACTAAAGTGAGTAGTGGCTGAGAAAAATATTTAATCTCATGATAACTATGCTATACCCGACTGGCTCACGTTGGGATTGGCACATGGTTAAAATTGCGAGATGAAATGGTTTAAATTGAACGCCTTATTTATTCTGCCGCAGAGTATTGCACATCCCTCCGGCACAACAAGAGTTACTTGGTACAAGCAGTAGTATTAATGAGAAAGTGGGCTAATGGAAGGCATGTTAACAATTGTGAAAAAGAAACCCTAGAAAGGGAGGTTTAATGTTAAAATCCTTTTCTCAAACACAGAAGAAGCTGGGTAAACTCTCCTGCTTTTTAGCAAATCTTCAATAAACAGCCAATTCTGCAAAGCACCCAAAAAAGCTGAAGATCTAGTTAGTTCACTTTTTTACACTTACCACTTGTCAATCAAATAGGATAAATACCTGGCTCAATCACATCAATTCTCTCAAAAGAGAAGTCCCGTGAAAAATAAATAATAGTATTAGAATAAATGATTTACTATATAAGTTTAGGTGGTGAACTGAACCTCAGTATTTAGGAGTTTTTCACTGAGATTGCTGTACATACTACGAGCCAACTCTGGCAACATTCATCTGCAAGAAAATTGAAATGTTTAACTCTTCTGTAATCTCCCAGGTTAGTGAATACACTCCAGCAGGGCTGAATTTAGCAGCAACTACTCCAGGCCGCTAAGGGTGGCACAAGGACCGAAGAGGCACTGGAAGTGAGGTATTCTTCATAGAGAGAAAAATTGAAATAGCAGTGACCCCTGGGCCAGCTTATTAGTGGCGGATTGCTGTATTAGGGCATAAATCCCTGTGCCCCTATCTCCTTTGCTGGTGCCTCTCTTCTCTAATCTGATCTTTTTGGAAATTACAAGATCATCACCCATCTTGAATATTTATCACTTTAGGAGACGGGTGAAGGAGGAACCTGTTGAAATTGGACAAAATAACCTTCCATAGTCTCAGTTGATGGGATTAATGTTCTAACTGGACCAAGCAACCATCGGAGTTATGTAGAAAAGACAACGTTTGTGTAAAGTGCTGTGAGACAATCGACACAAACATTGCATTGTTATCTATAGGGATGTGTTGCTTTTACGGAAAATGCATTTTTAGGTTCATTTACACTCAAGTCCAGAAGTTGTAAGAAGGAAATCAGCTTCCCTCCCAAGTACCTTGAGAGCCAACCACAAGATGCAGGATCTTCTATTCATTTCAACCACCACCTCCACCACTCTATGGTTATCTTCTCCGTATGTCCAATATATTTTCTATTTGGGTATTTTGAGTTCTGGTTAATCCTATGTCAAGGTTGGTTGGCATCAGGGCCAGACTAGGTAAAACATGGCGGCTCTGGCACACAGCTGGATGTGACAGGCCGCGCATTGCATTTTTTATGCTCACATAACCTACAGCCAGGCATATCCAGCTGGTGACCAAATACTGCTGGCAGAGCTGGTGAGTATGAGTTGCTGTCAGCAAGCAGCCTACCGGGGATTTGCCTGGTGTGCCAGATGGCCAGTCTGGGCCTGGCTGACATGCTCCAGTCTTCTGAACAAAAATGACTCGGGCAACAAATTTAGTTTTTTGACTCGGGACTTCATTAGCATTGCCATAAAGAATCAGCTCAGTGTGGTGTTTGGGCATGGAAACTCAAGGTAGTTTGTTGGAGCAAAATGTGATAAAACCAAATTGTCTTTAACGCTAAACTAAATTAAACTTGGAGAATTAATTATGAACGATGGAGGCTTTGTTGATATTGAGGTCCTGATGGAGTACATTATTTGCATCTAAAAAGTGGCCCCTTGGCTTGCAAGGCTAGGAGCTGTACACAATACATGGACTATATTCTGCTTTGTATTCATTACAGCAAACTATTACATTTTTAGAGGTAGAGCTCCCTATAATTCTGTCAAACAATCTCTGTATTAATAAGAAATCTGTTTATATTTTAGGGAGATTGTGGGGTAATCTGTAAGAAGAGGCTTTTGAGTCTCTTTACCTTTGCTGTTGATCATTATGAATATGGCTCGGTGTGTCATGTTGTGTCTCTATAAATCATGCCCTGCGGATAGGAAGAATTTGTAAGATATAAAATATGATACATGTTTCAAACAGAGTTTCTTCTTCTGCCTTTCAAAGTGTCGCCGTTCCCAGAATCTGCATTTTAGGCGACGTTCCTAATTGCTGATTCGTGTGGCTTTACAGAACAGCGAAACGCTTCCATTTTTTCCCCTACATCCTTCTAGCAAAGTCCCAAAATATTAAAATACGTTTCAGAGCGTACAAAAGCCTCTTAAAACCACAGAACACGGTTCTCTTACCTGAAATCCTAAACTACGACTGGCCTAATGCAGCCAGGATACGTTTCTTGATTATAGCAAGCAAATAGTGAACGCCACCTTCACTTTATTTTTGATATGTTTAATAATGTAGAAAAGCTTTTTGTTCGTTCCGAAGGCCCTTATATTGTAGTCTGCATCTGACCTTTAAGTGGGTATTGAGGGCCGGTTGCCTTGGTAACGGAGTGCATTTATTTGGTTCCAAAATGGTCCACCTCATACCATGCCTTCCTAGACTGGGAGCTGTCAACACTTTCCCCAATTTTATGTCGGGCTGAACGCAGATCGGATTTGCTGTCTGGGGGCAATATTAAAAAAAGATCTTTGCGTGAGGTCAGCTGGATATATCAAACGTCTTAACGGGCCTTGTTCACAGCTCCCGCTCCAAAGAGATCTCTGTTGAAACATTATTGGATGAATGACTCTGTTGTTAGTTTGCAATTAGTCGAGAGCTGCCTCTGAGGCCCTGTCAGCGAAGTGCGTAAAACAGTGGAATAATTGAACATTGTCTGGTTTCAGAGGGCCTGCGATGGTATTTGGAATGAACAGACTGGTGCATCACTATATTTTATATATCGAGGTGGCGTTTCTCTTCTCTCATTTACTCTAAATCTTCAGGTGTGTTCAAAGACAATGTCAAAACGTATCCATTATTAGTGCTTACACGGCATCATCGTGGCACTTTACCTTCTTAATACATATAATAGTTATGGAGCCACTAAGTGGCGGGTTTTTTTAACGGGGCAAGGCAGCGTGGCCTTCATCTTCAATTAGCCAAACAATAGAGGGATAAGGACAACCAAAACCAGAATGGAAACCTATTAAGAAAACACGGTTTTGTCCTACAGCAGAAAGCCCTTGTACAGCCTTCCAGAAGTGGGTTGGCGTCTGGTATACCTTCAACCGTCTCATATACCACTAAGTAGTGTCATGGACCAATGCCACCAACGTTTTACACTTAAACCACACAAAACTTCTAAAGGGGAGGAAGTAGAAGACCGAAGATCCTCTAGGTAGCCAATTGGAGGCCTCACGGCACTTCGGGAGGTATAGGTTCATCACACAAAAGTGCCACCACTTAGGAGATAAGTTGGTATTCTGAGACTAGCTTGCCTGCTACATGTCACCTACGTTGGTGGCACTCTAGTGCCCTCTCATAATTATTGCCCTCTCATTAAGATATTAATGCAGCTGGTTTAGTTTCTAAACTCTGAAGCACAGGTGGTAAGCTGCTAGTTTCCTACCAGGCCATGTAAGGATGGACACTTATCCTTTATCAGGCAAGAAACACAAACTAATGATCCTGTGACATGCTGGGCAACAAACTATCAACAGGGGTATTCCTACTAGAATGTGGGTTAGACCGAGATGTGAATGTACACAAAGGCCAGGCGAACGTGGAACAGCAGCTGTCAGACCTCAGGAATCTTGGAGATGCTGTGAGAGGGTCATGTTATTTTAACTCAGACAAAGGCTTTAAGTCTTGAGCGTAAGAGACTTACATACAGAATTGCTTAAAAATAGAGTTACATGTGAGTCTAATCTGCCATGTAAACAAAGTTGATGATAACAGATTTGTGGGATAAGAGAGGAATGTTGTGTTTTTGTGAGTTTTTTGCACACATTGCACCTGTCCGATAGATAGATAGATAGATAGATAGATAGATAGATAGATAGATAGATAGATAGATAGATAGAAAGATAGATAGATAGATATACATATAGATAGATAGATAGATAGATATACATATAGATAGATAAATAGATAGATAGATAGATAGATGATCCTATTTGTGAATTTTCCTAATGTAGCTCCTAATAATGTCATTAATACATAGTGCTTACTTAAGAATTTTAAATTCATGATCCAGCTCATTGTTTGACATTTCAAGTTTAAGTAAGTTTGATTTTAATTTTAAATATTATCAAATTTAAAAGAAATAAAAAACATATTCAAAGTGGTCATGCAGATATGATTGACCCAACAGTCTGTCTGCCCCAACCCATTGTCTGCCCTCGTCAACTGAGCTAGTTGGGGGACATAAAATTTGATGTAAAGTTTCAAACCTCAATCAGTCCTTGGTCTCATCTTAGATTCAGGATAGAATAGGACAATTCTGGGACACACCAGGTTCTCTGCTCTATAACCAAGCAAGTGCATGCTGGCGGGTGGTGCCAGAGACAAATTTGTCTGAGGAGCTAAAAAAAAAACCTGGGGCAGGTTCAACTGGTCCTGCAGTCCAGCTATTACTGAATGACTTGTGTTTAATTCTATTTTATCTTTATTCATGGAGGAACACTAAAATAACATGGATAGGGAGTTGAGTTCGGTCTGCATGCTCAGCATGGGAACCACACTGAGTAAGCAATCCTTAAACTGTTCACCTCGGCCTGGGAAGGCAGCAGTAGGTGCCGGTTTAGAGCTGTCAAACATTCCACAGAATCAGCCAGATGAACTTGAATTGGATCTTGGGAAACCAGACTTATAGAAAGTGCCTGCAGCTAGACATGAATCAGAGTTACAGTAGCTCATTCTCTTTTGAAGGACCAGAGCTGACCCATCATAACCACTTCACGTACAGCATGGAAAGAGCTTGAGAGCTAATGACAAATATGTTCTATAGTGGCTGATACAATGCCGAGAAGGAAAACATGTTTCAGCAGCCATAGCAAGAAAACGGTAACACAATTTGTAGCTCGAATCAAACAGGAAAGGATCTCCATACTAAATGTTTAGTTTTTTTTCTGCTAAAGAAATTGTGGTGGTTCTATCAGTCCGGCAGGTGAGTTTCATAGAAGGCTTCTCCTGCTTAGAAGTAGACATGCACCTATACTTACCATCAAACAGTTCTAGTGCTAGTTCCCGTGAGGTTTCTGGGGGTGGCCGGCAAAGAACCCCCTCCTTTGCGCATTCCATGGAAAGTGATCCCATTGATTTACAATGGAAGTGATTTCCCACCCATGATGGGCTGCCTTAAGCAGCCAGATCTGTCATGAGTTGACGCTGCAGATTTTTTTTGCAGATAAATGGGTATGTTAAAGGTAAAAAAATGCATTTTAAAGTACTAATACAGTATTTTCTCATGCATGCATCCTTAGTGAGGCTTTTTGGGGCAGTAGACTGGCCCTTATAATTATTTTTTTCTGTTTGAGTTCCGAGGGGAAAACCACTGTTAACCAAAAAAGAACACAAAGGCTTGTCTGAAATTTGTCAAAATATTATTCTGTGGACTGATGAGTCAAAAAAGTAACTTTCGGACATGGGCCCTGTTACATCTGGCATAAAGCTAACGCAACATTCCACAATAAGAACGTCATATAACCACTCAAACACGGTGGCGGTAGCGTGATGGTCTGGGGCTGCTTTGCTGCTTGAGGATTTGTGCGAGTTACCATAATTGATAGAACCATGATTTCTCCTCTCTACCAGAAAATCCTGAAGGAGAATGTCCGGCCATCAGCTTGAGACCTAAAGCTCAAGCACAGTCAGGTTAGGCAGCAGAACGACGACCATGAAGCACACAAGCAAATCCATCTCTGAATGGCTCCAAAGAAACAAAATGAAGGTTTTGGAGTGACCTCTGCAAAGTCCTCACATAGTGATATTCTGTAGCATGGCCTTAAAAAAAGGCTGTTCCTCCCCAAAAAACCTTCAATGACCAAGAAGAGTGGCCAACATTCCTCCACAGCAAAGTCAAAGACTCATTGCCAGTTATCGCAAGCGTTTGATTGCCGTTATTGCTGCCAAGGGAGGCACAGCCAGTTATTAGGTTTAGGGGGGCCATAGCTATATAGGGTGCTATAGGTTTTGATTAACTCTTTAACTCCAATAACAAGAAATGATCATTTAAAAGCTACATTTTGTGTTTTTCTTATATTAAAAATTAGATGTATTATCTGAAACATTTAAATGTGACAAATAAGTAGAACATAGAGGGAGGCAAATACTTTTTCACAGCGCTGTATTGATGACTCCTAGAGACGCATATCTGTTTTCATTGTCCAAAGCTATTTCTGGGTTTTGGATCGGTGCTTGGAGTGCGGCATTTGCAGCGGTGGAGAGAGAAACCTGACAGCACTTACAGAGGCATGTCAAACATGGGTTTAAGATCTCCCAATGTATAATGACCTCTTAGTATAGACCTCCTGGGGTGACTGACAGCCTTTAAATAGAGCATTAGGGGATTAACTGCCCTTGTTTGCTCTGGGATTCACCTGCCAGACAGAAGTATCAGAGAGGTGCATGTTCAGTCTCAGGGTAAAGTTATTTGCTCAATTTCTTTATCATAAAAGATGGATTTTGGACGCATTTAACCCTTTTTAATCCACAGGATCTATAGTGGAGAAGATTGTTCATAAATTACTGTTTTATCACAGAGCAACTCATTTTTTAAGTCATTAAAGAGACTTACCATAGTTTTCATAAGTAGATAAACATTTAATGGGAATAATTTTAAAAAAATGTAATCAGTTCTTCTACATTTTGGTTAAAATAAAAAAATCCTACAAATCCCAATAGACACGTCTACTTTCTGCAGCAGAAGCTCACTGTGGTCAAATTACACTGCAAACTCTCCTGTCAACCCTCCTTTAGTGAATAAACCCATTTTTATTATTATTCTTATACCTTTATATCAGATATGTGTGTTTTAATGTTCTTATTATAACATTAAACCACCTTTTTCAGGAGGTTAGGTTTTTATCAAGTCATACTCAAATCATCCTGGCATTTAAAGTTGGATTTGGTAATCCCAGCTTCTCCTATGATCAGAATTACCTATTTGTTTAGGCGCATCGTTGTAGTCCTTTGCAGCTGCTCTCGAAACCTAATGAAGAACTACAGATATAGAAATTTGCCTTTGGCTTACTGGTTTCCAAACTGATAAGCAAATTTTATTCCAAATAAATCCATGACACCTCCCAAAAAAAATTCTAGGTGCTGCTTGTATATAACGTTCATTGAAATACATTTTTATCAGTATATTGTGTTTATTTATTCTTGATACATTTTCGTTGCTGCTGTTCCATTGTAATAAAGGAAGGCAGTATTTGATTTGTGTGGTGTCGTGTGCACCACAGGGGCCGACCACATGAATCCTCATCTTGTGTGTAGTGAGATCTAGTAACTCATTGATTCTGAATGTAATTAATGAATCAAACTTAATTAAAAAGGCTGAGTTAGCAATATTTATTCGCATCAATATACTGAATTTATTCAAAGGCAGCACTGTTAAGTAATCCTATGGATCGTTGCTGTTATAGATTTCATTCTATCACTCTAAATACAATGCCCCCTATCCTGCTCCACCCTATGCTTCTCCCACTGCCCTGATCTACTGAAACGGGTCATCTGGGCCCCAGAGCCCATGGGTGCTCAGTCCCAGGTCGTGGCCATGAGACCTAATAAGGGGGCCTATGAAAAATCAAGAAGATCAGCTCACAAAGGGCCCATACACTGGCACTGGTTGTATCCCCCTGATGGCAGCCCTGTCTGGTGGGGTGCAACGTTATGGTCCTGTACTTCTTCTTCATAGATCAAACCGTGGAGCAGCAGACACGTAGATATCTCTCAATGACATCAAATGCTGAATACTCGGTCGGTAGACAAAGTTTACAAAAGTTTACAAAAAGATTCTAGAACTAAACACAGCACTGTAGTAAATGCTCAAATAAATTGTGTTGTACTTTTTAAAAGCTAATTTATTTTGATTTAGTTTGGTTAATGTTCTCCTTTACGCTGAATGCTTGATTGCTATGCCTTTATGTCTTACTAATACTTTGTTATATTTATAAACGTATAGTGTAAACTTTACGTATACATTTATTTCATGTATGATGTGTGGTTAAATATTGGCTGCCCATTCTGTGCTCCTGTCTCACATCTGATCCTAAAACATTGGGGATATATAAATAAAACAAAAATTGCCTGGTCAGAACTAACAAAGTAGCCAGAGAATACTACAATAACCTTTTCAATAGAAGTCTTTGAAATGGCGAAAAGAGAAGGGCTAAATGCCAGAAACAAATGTTTTCCCACTCAAACAAGGTCATCTGTAAAATTTCATGAACAATTGGCTGTTTTTGTAATTGCGTGTCAGACCAAGTGCACCCAGAATGTAAGCAGTTGTTTGATACAAGGAGAGTGAAATGAGATAATCCGTGTTTTCATCATCCGTAGGCCTTTCTTTTCACGGGATGTGGGCCGTACTTTATTAGGCTGAGCAGTTCTGGGCCTGTAAGAAAGACTCAGGCCTTTCTCATCTCTATGAGAATGGCCCAGTGAATGATTCCCAAGTGTTTACTCAGCATTTGTCTCCTGCTCCATCAGAGGAATGGGGAGGGGTGCCGACAGATCTTTTGTTCGGCCAAACAGCCTGATGTGTTATGACAATGTTCCATGAATATGCAGCATGGCAGAAAGGATTAGACCCAGTACATTTCCCCTCAGGCCTCGTTTTTTTGCCTGGGATGTTCAGAGCTTTAAGGATGACCTGCTCGTAGCCAGGGCATCCAACATTAGATTTTCCTGCAGATAGGGGGTTGAAATCCCACACATGTCCAAATGTGTTAACATCTCACTTGAGCACTGGTCGGTCTTACTCACTGCCCTTTGTTTATCTAAAAGTCCCGAGGTGTGTGCAAGAATCTTTGTACTGGAACAATAGCTGATACTTTGTTACAAAGGAAGATGAGAATATGAAGCAGGAACTCACAGAGATTCCTTAGATAAATGGAAAGAAATCCATTTTAGGTATACTTGGCCAAACGTAGCTTGTGTATCGTCTTCTGTATCGTGTTGAGTTCTGATGTTGTATGATTGAGTGATGAATAGAGAGATGATTTGCTTTGAAGGCCACTCTTGCAACCCAAACTGAAACATCAAGGCTAGACCTTGCTCACAATGGAGCCTACTTGAGAAGAACAAACCTAATGTTTGGCGCTCACCTTAGTATCGTTGATACATAAACGTTCCTGTCAAAACATGACTTGTTCATAAAATGTTCTTGTCTCAGCAGAAGTCGCAAGGTAAAAACCTTTTAGAAAAGCAATGGTTCAATGATTGACAGAGAGGTGGCTTCATTCTCAGCTAGATTCATGGATGCATAAAGCGTCTCCAAAGATTTCATGAATCCATCTTGCATCTTTTACATTTTTACATGAACAATAAGGTTATTTTACAAATTTTATGCACTTGCCTGTTTAGTTCGAGCGGTCCACATGCAGACATATACGCTACTTTATTTGGGAGACACATTCTCTGTTTCTGCAGACAAGCATCTTTGTGACTTTTACCTATTTCTTGGTTATGATGTTATTAAACAATTGTGGAAAATTAAGTTAGCTAAATTATATATTTTTCTGTCTGTCATCTTGAAACACAAAGTTTGATGGCCGATAAGAACCAATTGGCACTACTTTATTTTCCTTTAAAGAATTCAGGGAATGCCAAAATACATAACAACAGATTACATATATGCCCAATAACCATGCATTTCAAAAAACTTGAGAGTAGAATCTTAGATGGTGGAAGGAAGAATGCCTTCAGCTTCCATCTTGGGGGGCAAAATGTATGAAAGTTTATAAGATTATTTAATTGTGAGGGATTCTCATGCAAATGAAACCTAGTTTGATGGGCCATGTAAAGCAAGTGTTTATTGAGGTGATAGGTCCTGTTTGATGGGACTATTTGCTAGACTCTTTCTCAGACTTAGGGCCATCTGGTTCCAATACTAGTTAAAGTAGAAAAGAACAGACCAGTAAACAATCTGAGTTCCTGTGGTTGACATCAATTGAAACTAACTTTATTCAACCAGAATATCTGGGTAGTAAATGAAAAGTGGAGAAGGAACCCTACAGTTCTCCGACCAGCCACGGGATCTAAAGTTAATAGATGGTCCCAAGGGATGTTCTAAGTGGTCCTTAATGAACACTAGAGTTGATAAAAGATTGATTTGCATCTGACAATTATCTACTTAGGACAAGCGAGGATAACATTTCTGTTATCAGGTAAGATCTGGATTAAATCTGGTCAATCTGCGAGAACAGACAAACAATCAGCAAAACACTGGAAATGAACATATTTATTGTTGAAAAACTGGTGGGGGGATTCTTGGTGTCATTTAGGGGCTTCCATGACACACACACAACCTTTCTGAATCATGCAGAACGTGTCTGTCTGATTCAAGCAATTACTCAGGCCTGTACAGAATACCATGGAATACAAAATGATTATTACCGTATTTGCTCGATTATAAGACGACCCTGATTATAAGACGACCCCCCAAAATCTGAATATTAACTTAGGAAAAAAAGAAAAAGCCTGAATATAAGACGACCCTAAAGGAAAAAAGTTTTACCAGTAAATGTTAATTCATGTAAACTATTTTTTTTAATAAAAGCTATGATTGAGAAAAATATTTTTTTTTTGTTTTTATTTCTCGTATTTTCCAACCTGTCCCCCAGTTACACACATCTGCCCCCAGGCTTGCCACACCAATATGGCACTGTGGCCCATGATATGCCTTTTAACCCTCTATATGCCACTGTGCCCCATGGTATGCCTTTTGACCCCCTATGTGCCACTCTGCCTCCAGAAATTCCTTATACCCCTATATGCCACTCTGGCATTTAGGGGGTTAAAAGGCATATTATGGGGCAGAGTGGCATATAGGGAGGTATAAGGCATTTCAGGAGGCAGAGTGCACTATTAAATGCCCCCTTAACGCCACTCTGCCTCCTGAAATGCCTTATACCTCCCTATATGCCACTCTGCCCCATAATATGCCTTTTAACCCCCTAAGTGCCAGAGTGGCATATAGGGGTGTAAGGCATTCCAGAAATGCCCTACACACACACACACACACACACACACACACACACACACACACACACTCTTACTTACCGGTGCTTCCAATTTCCTGCTGTATTGCCGGGGCAGCGGGTTGACGTCTCATTCCGCGGCAGCCGGAAGGAGGTGGAGTTGGCAGCGGGGGTTTGTATGCGTCCGTCGCAAATACCTTCCCCGGCTGTCAGACATCAGGAACTCTGGAACTCTGATCTCTGACAGTCGGGGAAGGTATTTGCGACGGACGCATACAAACCCCCGCTGCCAACTTCACCTCCGGAAGCACCGGTAAGTGTGTGTGTGTGGGGGGGGGGGGCGACGACAGGAGGATCCAGGTCCCCTGCAGCGGTGCGGGGGATCTGGATCTTAGTCTCCTAATCAGACCTCTATTTGAGGTCTGATTAGAAGACGACCCCGATTGTAAGACGAGGGGTATTTTTCAGAGCATTTGCTCTGAAAAAAACCTCGTCTTATAATCGAGCAAATACGGTATTTCAGCTGAGGTGAGAGACAAAAATAGCCCCATGGTTTAAGGTTCATGAATGTCAAGAGAACAATTTATGTTAGATTATGAATGAAACCTGCCAGTTTTTTTTAATTAGTTCTTTAATTAGGTGTTTTAGGTGGACTTGCGTAAAAAGCGTGACGTACACATATACACATGATGCAGAGATGGGAATGGAAGCTCTCTACAGGTTAAAACGGTTAAAAACGGGTTCCTGTAGTTGGGATCTCAGCCCTGATAAGATATGATATACCAAATGACAACGCATTATGTTATTGGGAGTGCTTACGAGTGGATACTATGCTGCATATTCCGTGGAAATGCCCTAAGCTTGGGAGATTTTGGGAAAAAAAAACGTTTCCACCATAATTGTTGAGGTCTTGAGTGTTCCTTTAACCTTAAAATCACAGGTGGCTCTCCTTCACATTCTTTCCAATGATCTCACACACTTACATCGTAAATGATTAAGTTCATATACGGTAATATTAGTGGCAAAGCTGACACTTGGAAGCAGGCAAATTCCCCTTCCATAGGGGGAAGTTTTAAATACTATGGAAAATCTTCGGCTCTTAGAACATACTAATACTTACCAAAACGTTCTCTGTAGCAAATACTATAAAAGCATGCATTTTTATTTTTTTGTAGGTCCATATATTTGTGATTTATACTCTTAATATTACACTTCCTTTATTTAAAAATAATTGTTTAATTATTAGTTTAATTTAATATATGAAAATTGTGCTTTGAATGTATGTACAATGGGGAAAAAAACAGACCCAGACTAGCCATTGGGCTGACCATCAAAATGCCAGGTGGACCAGTGCCCCATGGAGCCTTTCATGTAGCTTTATTTCTACTCATGCTATCCTTTAGTGTGGATAAAAATTCCCCCTGGCACTTTAAGGCCAGTGGCCAATGAATGACATAAGCAGTGGGTTTCCATGGCAAATTTTAAAAAAAATATTATGCTTTTCTATGACTGTAACATATTGAATGAAGTGGGTCATAGGGTGTATCTTTTGGGGCTAAATAAATAGATAAATACATTACATTTATCTATTTATTTAGATTATTTTACATTTTTTTTAACAATATTAGCCTTATTTTTTATTGCCCTTACAGCCAGTGGAACCATAGTTAGCCAGTGACTTATCGGCCCCTCAGGCAGCAAGGGAGCGAATGTTAACTGTCCGGATGTTCATTGTCACAGAGCTGCCTAGAAGGGTGGAGGTTGTGTTAAGGTGTCAGGGAACACGTCTCCTCACAGCTTATTGTTTGTCAAGTCGTTCGGCTAATAGGCAGATTAGTGCCCATCTGATGGAAGGCTATGGAAATGGACAGAGACAGAGGTGTGCTAAGGCCTCAGGCAGCCTCTTACTAAGTAATTGCTAAGGCGTCTTGTAGGTAATTACTATTAACACACTGGCAGCACATGCAAGACAAGTATAAAAACAAACAATAGACCCAAAACGATCAAAATTGATACAAAGTATCACACAGACACCAACATTGCAATGTTTGGCCAAGAAGATGAAGACGCTGCCTTTGTGGTGGACTGTGTTTCATGCTCAGGTAGAATGTTTCCTCAAACAATATCCTGGAACCATGATCAGTTTTAGGATCCGGATAAGTTGATTCCCCTACTCATGGTCTGTTTCTGATTGGTTAAACATTTTGTAGATTTATTTCAATCTTTAAAACTCATATCAGGAGATTGATACTTTATGAATCTGTTCTTTTTGTTTTCGTGCTGGGATCTATTTTACCAAAGTACCTTTATGCATTGGGCTAAAACAATTAGGTAGTAACTATTATGTATTCCTTATAACCTCATAGTAATTTCACAACTATGAAATATCTTCTGCGGTTACTAGTAAGTGTTCATGTATTTGCAAATAAAATCACTATATCTTGATTTTTACATTAGAAATAGGAAAAAATATCCACGATAGGTTAGGTGGTAAGAGTTTATTAGCCTTATGATGGATTTATGTTTCAGCTGTACAGCAAACATGTTTTTTTTTTTTGTAGAACACTTTTTTTCTACAACAGAGACCACCCATTATAGATCAGATCACAAGTCAAAACCCTCATAAAATGACAACACATTTTCTCATATAACTTAATAGTTCATATAACTAGTCATATAGAATTGTGCCAGTTCTGTTAATAACTTTCAGGAACACTGGGTGATAGACGGAAAAGGTCTCAGGCCAATCTCCGGTCGTAATCTGGGAATGAAGTGCCACCAAAATACCAATTTGATCTTCATGTGTCCTGTTTTGGTGCATAAGAAGCTAGATTGGTTGAAGGTTGTCTCTTCAATGAAGCAAAATCTCAGTGACCCAGAATGGAAAAGTCTTCCGGCAGGAGACAATATCTGAATACTTTTTAAAATGTAACATTACTGCCAGAGGGCCGTGTAATTAGTCACACTGCTCATGTCCTTGTCACTCAAGGCTTAACCTGATTAAAAGGAAAAAAGTTTTACAAAAATGATTCCTTATGTTACCTGTTCTACATAAATATTTGCCATGAATCACTAATATGTACAACACAATTTTTAATATTTCAATACAATGTGTCCATTATCAAATATATGATTCAAGAAGTAGAACCTTGCCCAGCTCCAACGAACCTACCTTGAAAACAGTCCATTGGTATGAAGGTAAGGGGCAGTTACACCAATGTGAGGGACCCAGGGCCCTTCCAGAGGCTGGGCCCCATACATCTGTACTGGCTGTGGCAAGAAGGATCAGAACAAAGGTAAATTGTCCAGAATATTGGTGGTGGAAGAATTGCCAAGATGGCAATTGTTCATCATTCAGGGCAGAAAGGCCTCTTATTATCTTTCAATCCCCTAACAAAAATTATGGGCCACTTACAAAAACAAACTCACCCAACCCCTGTACAGTTTTTCTTGTTTGGTTTTAATTCTGTTTCTTAGGTCAGTTCGTTGCAGAACGCAACAATAATTTACATGCAAGGCATTAGATGAAAGGTTTTAAGAGTGAATTTTATAAATAGGAAGTTCAATAAGGTTCAAGAGGGAAATGTTACAGTTGAGGGGAGAGACCAGAGAAAGGGGCTATGATTTAGTATTTGTGAAAGTAAAACTTAAAGTAGATTGGAAAAAAAGCAACAAATGCACAAATAGAAATGGTGTTTAGGAAGTCCGGAATATATTCAAGTTTTATCCATAAATAACTAAAACTGGTGCAGCATCAGGGATAATAGACCATATAGTTTAATTACACAGTTTTCATATTTACGGGATTAAGATCTTAACACCAAATGGTTGGCTGGTCAAGGAGGTCCTTCTGCCTGTTTTATTTGGCAAGATGGATGGCTTCATAAGTAAGCAGTGAGTAGCCAGTCACAATCCTTCATCATACAGAAGACTAATGGAGGCAACCAGAGAATAAGAACATGCCACCAAGTGGGATACCTGTTGACAGACCCCAGTAATGATATCCCACCACTGTCACATCTAGAAAGTCTAAGCCTCTGATGGGTGGGTTCTGATTTGAGCCCAATTGGTTTCAGGCTATTGTCCTGGGTCCCATCATGCACCCCCATAAGGTTTTTAATATACACTGCAGTGGATCCATTTTTTATTTTGACATGTTTTCAAAAAATGGCATTGCTGTGCATTTGACAATTTACACACTTCTTAATTGTTTCTCAAAATCTGTGAGTGACTCCTTTACATTCTCTTATTAAGTATATTAACAGTACCTAACTGGAATACAGTGGAATATCCCTACCGTATGGTGTTATATTACATAATGTACATTATGTTATATTACATAATGTACATATTTACACATCATATTATTTAACCAATTTTAAAACTAGACTTGAAATCTAAATTATGATGAATGGATTTTAAATAAATAAATAAGAAAGACAATTGGCTGAAATTATGGACATTAAATTGTGTGTGTGTGTGTGGGGGGGTTCTAAATGTGATTATACCCCCTCTGTTTAATTGACTTCATGTTTCAAGAAAAAAACTTTAATCCTGATTTATGAAAGTTCTGAACCAGTTTGAACTTCAAGTGAAAATCATTTGGCACATGACCTGCCACCAAACAGTGTGAAAACAGAATTATTCCTACCTGAGCACCTCATTTTCTACTATGCCTTTAAGAGTTCTGGAGTTAAATATTATATACAGCCACTAGAAGCTAGAAGAAAACACTAGAACAAAAACAAAGGGGTTAACTGCAAAGAAGAAAAGACAATTTTTAAGACCATTATATTATTTTGCCATTTTTTTAGTGAATTATTAGTTTTTTATTATTAGAAAATTATGTGTAGTCATTTAATAACTGCCAGACATTTTAGAGATTGTATGATTTCCTTTACTCAGATGTATGTATATGCATATATTAATTGAATTTTGTTTAATTTGGATATTAAAAAAAAACTCTAAATACCAGATGAGTATTATTGGAATTCAATTACAAAAGTCATCTCTGAAAAAGCCAAGCACATCAATTCTGTGAACTACAGCTCTCACCATGCATAGCCAGCCTTTTAGCAAACTGAGTGTGATGTAACTTGTAGACAAAAAGCTGTTTATCTCTTTTTAAAACACAAAAGAGATAAATCTATATAAAATGTGACATCTCAAAGATTTGGTTTTTTTCAGGAAAAAAATATTTAACCCTAAATTTGGCAGAGTACTCTGTGAACAGTATAAATGGTGTTGACAAGAATTCATTTAAACCCCCTTAATTAGCGTTATTTTCACGCTTCTAAAACCAGAATCCGTAATCCAGCAATCAGAATCTATTACTCACAGTAATCTACTTGATCCCAGTGACAGATAAGAAAACACAATTTACGGTAATATTTAGCGCTAAACGAACATGCTGAAACATTTTTTATATCTATCACAATGTTTATCGAATAATGAATATTTTTTTTAATTATTAATTTCATACATTATTATATCACAAGAACTTTTCAATGGTTAATGTGTACCAATAATAAAATAATAATTATGAATTCTCCAAAACAATTGTTTCTATAATGAAAAAATATCCTTGCATTTCTTAAACATTAATATTGAGAAAATATTTAACTATATATTGTATCTTTCTATAGATCAGCACAATATAAAAAAGTTATTTAAAAGACATAAAAAAATGATTGTTTGACAAATGTCCTCATATAGTTTCTATGTTCTATATTTAGGACTCTCGGCACAACCTGAACATTTGGGTATTACTCTAGATACATACACACCAGTTAGTAGGTATCTAGTACAGAAAGGGTTACAATTCAGCAAAAAGTAAGATGGGTGAATTTAAAAATACCAATGATTATCATTAGGAGAAATAATACGTTGCCTATTAAACAGAAAATAAAAGAACAGCTATAGAGTTCCTGAAATAATTAAACTGTCTCTTAAAAATCGTGTTTTTGCCAAAATGAGAAGAAATCCTTATTCAGGTAGTGTTGGAGACTCTGAGTCTCTGTCATAAAAACAAAAGGCCCAACGAACTGATTCTTCATCTTCATCTTGGTCATATTTTAGGTAGAAAAATGATACTAGTCCCAACCATGCCACCCTATCTATGAGACATAAGTTTCCCAACTTTCCATTCCTCAAACAGCTTGGCCACAAAGGTCCATGTCAACTGCTCCCTAGAACCCCAAGACCCCTATTGCGCTGCAGAACTCTCACCAGGGTGGGTGTGATGAAAAAAATTCAGGTTTGTGTGGCTGGGTCTTATCTGTGCAGAGTTAAGAGCCAGGCTATTGAGAGACTAATACCATGGGTGGGAATTGTAATTAAGGGCTTTGACACTGGAATGGGAAACTGGGAGGCGCCAGGCTATTACCTCTCTGCTATATAAGACAGGTTGGACTGCAGCACCTGGTCTGTCTGGATAGATCCCAAATGACATTTTCTAAGGGGAATCTGAGAGCTTTTTGTTTATGAATCTGGCAAATTTCTCCTATTATTCAGGCATGTGCACCATGACTGCAGATTCACAGCAATCCCCCTCTGAAGCATCAAGTCCAATGGGGACATCCCCCAACATGTCTATGGAGTCCCCAGGGTCCATCAGAGTGAAGGAAGGGGTCTCCATCAAGTCTGAGCCCAAAGCGATCTGTAGCCCAGAGGAAGAGGTTAGTACGGGACAGCTGGAGGAGCATACCCAGACTCCAGGTGGGAGAAGGAGAAAGCGTCCAGTCCAACGTGGGAAGCCCCCGTACAGTTACATAGCTCTCATTGCTATGGCCATAGCCAATTCTCCAGAGAGGAAGCTGACACTTGGTGGCATCTATAAGTTCATAA
The DNA here is from genome assembly GCF_027358695.1 of Spea bombifrons. NCBI lineage: Eukaryota > Metazoa > Chordata > Amphibia > Anura > Pelobatidae > Spea > Spea bombifrons. The sequence continues at coordinate 41,410,901 of NC_071092.1, read as the reverse complement.
TGGAAAGGTTTCCTTTCTACAGAGAGAACTCAAAAAAATGGCAAAACTCCATCAGGCACAACCTCACCCTCAATGACTGCTTTGTCAAAATCCCCAGGGAACCAGGACACCCTGGCAAGGGTAACTACTGGACCTTGGACCCAGCAGCAGAGGACATGTTTGACAATGGCAGCTTCCTAAGGAGGAGAAAGCGATTCAAGAGGACAGATATAACCACTTACCCGGGATACATGCAGAACAGCAGCGCCTTCACCCCTACCCCAGCTGGCAGACCAACTTACCCCAACAGCATTTACTCCAGCGTCGGGTCTGGATACAACCATCAGATACATACACAGTCCCACCACCCAAGCATGGTTCATCACTACCAGGTCCCTGGAGGATCTGGCCAAGGTCAGCACAGGATGTTCAGTATAGACAGCCTGATAAGCCAGCAGTCTGTAATGCAACCATCCCCTGGATCAGAACTGAATCATCACTCACTGGGCTTAAATGGGGACATTGGGACCATGACCAGCAGCTGTTCTGTAGCAGACCTTTCTTGCTTTCAAGCTCAATCTATCAGCCCAAATGGAGCAGGAGCCCTAATCAACAGACCGTCTAATGCCATTTCTTCTAACCTGATTTACAACTATTCATCATCCCCTCCTCACCTGTCAGTGCCCCAGGCCGGCTACTCCCCCAATAACTCCCAGATATATGGTACCTCCAACAGACTGTCTATAAGATCTGGACCCTGCATAGATCATACAGACCAGCTCTTGAACTTGCCAGGCTCTCAGGTGAATGGGGTATGCCAGTATAATAACAACTCCTATATGAGACAGGGCAGTTTTGCCTCTGGACTTGAAAGATACATGTAGCTAAAACATGTAGAATTAGAGACTTTTGATTCAAAAATGTGTCATTCCATTAAATCTTCCATACATTCCAGGTCTGTGTATAAGAAATTGTTGTTTTTGTTATTATTATTATGATGTAATTTAATGCACTGGATATCTGAATACACAACCAGTATGAGACATTAATATGACCTTCGCTGGGCACAGGAGTGACTCAGGCATCCTGGAAACTCGTCTGGCACACAAAGGGTGGATATCTGTTCCCGTAAAATGTTCTTCAATTCTTTGCTTCTGACAATTTTATGTTTTTATCATTCAGTATTTGAAACAAGTAGTATCCATGTAACAAGTGTCAGAAGATACAAATAAACTTTATGTCCAGAAAAATACTTTCTATAAGTTTCGGTGATTTAACATCCGTGAAACACCGTTTCCAAAACCGAATTGCAATTACACGTACTTTGACAGTCAAGCGACAAAGGGGTTAAATATTATACTTCCGAATTTTTTTCCCAACAGATTTCTTATGTATGGACAAGAATAATAATAATGTTTTTTCTTAAATACTTTGAATCTGAAAAATACAATTTTAACGCCATGCATCATTTTTTGTACATGTAAGCTAGACATAAATTAAGCAAATTATATGCAATGACCATAAACCATATGATCCCAGAAAAAAAAGTCTAAATAATTAATTCTGTAGTTCTTAATTTAGTAAATTTATGAACACCCCAAACACATACAAATGTATTGGGCAACAAATGCACGTATTCATCAGAAAAAGGGTTGGAAAATTACAAGAGGGTCCCTTGATTTGTTACGAACAATGGATTGATTTACTGCCAATATGATCTCTTAGATACTAAACTTTTTAACAGCAAGTCAAGAATCATGGAGTGTAATGATTACTAAAATCACTGTCCATATACAGAGATTAAAACTGACTGAAGGAATTCCTCCCTTGCAATTAAATACAAATGTATATTTATCTTCCTTGTAATGATTTTACTGACAATGACCCAAATCCGTTGTCTAGTTGTCTACTGTTTCAGTTGTTTGATATTTTCAAAATGTTATTGATAATAATACCTCTCACTGAACATACCAATTCTCTCCTTCTCTCTTTCTCCTTCTCTATCTCCCTCTCTTTCTTTGTCCCTGTCTCTATTTCTTTCTTACTCTTTCTTTCTTTTTTTACTTAATTCTTCCTTCTTTCTTGCTACATAACTTTCACACTTATATATTATTATTATTATTATTATTATTATTATTATTATTATTATTATTATCTTTTATTTATACAGCACCAACAATTTACCCAAACTTCTTACAATACATATATTCAAGGAGTATGACAAGGCTAGAATTAACAGACTAAGATTAATCGATGCATTTATGGTTAACATATACATATCAATATACAGTTCTGCCCATGTATAGCGTGTGTTTGTAGAGACAGAGACATTCATACAATACACATATAGAACAAAAAGTAATCTCACTTAATGTTCATACTAAATGGCTTTATAACTTTATAATAATGTGTCACTTATTTCTCCCCTCCAATTAAAAAACAAATCAGATGTCCTGATGTTCATACACTCATCAGAAGTTTAACTATGATTTTTAGACATACATGTTGAACATGCAACAGTATATCAATTATTATAGATTTATTACAGTGTGTGTAATTGGGTAACATGTAAACTATGTGTTCCTTGGGACATACCTAAAAATGAGACAAATCTCTATGTATTCTTCCTATATATCAATGAAATATAAATATTTTGGTTTTGACTTTATTCTGGCATTGTAGCCAAATAGAAATACAGATGACCATTTTTTGTATGGGATCAGATAACAGATTCATTATCTAGCCTTCTCCCACCTTCATTCACAGCCTCCTGAGAGTTCTCTCCCCTAATTAAATCCATCTAACTGATGCACTCTGATATCATCAAGGATTAAAGGGTTTGGGCCATTATCATGCAGTTCTTAATTGTTCCAATTAGTAGCTATTTGTTGCAGGAGCTAAATCAAGGTAGAGCCCCCCACCCCAGGCCTTATTTTTAAATAAGAGAACAATTAGAAATCTCCCGTTTGAGAGGTTGGGGAATATTAGTGGCATTCTTGGTAAAGTAAGAACAAGGTAGGGTGATTAGATTACTTGTTAAATTGATAAATCGTGTGAATGGTCCCATGTCGAGCTGTTTTGACCATCATGGACGCTTGCGTAAAATGGTCCCATGGCGAGCTGTTTTGACCATCAAGGACACTTGTGTAAAATGCATAGGCTGTATGTGACAACAAACATTATAGCTAGGTTACTAGACCTCACATTCAGTCAGGGAGGCTTGGATAAAATCGCATCTTGCCAGTAAAGAACGTATGCGATACCTGTAAGAGCACTAGTTGCAAACTCAGAGGAGAACCCACACGGCAATTGATGAAACGACCATACTGCTATATGCAATATTCATTGAATTAAGAAATTAAAGGTAAGCTTCAGCCCTTTTTTAGGAGAAATGAATGTATTTTACCGCACGAAAATCGGAGCAGGCATTCTTTAGTTATTGGATTTAGAAAACAAGACTTCTGACTCCTCCCCCAGCTGCTTCTACTGAAAGCAGGAAGTGTTCCTTGGTACATTTCCTGCACATGCTCAGTAGCAAAGTTAATTACTATCTGCTACTTATGCCATTGCTATATTTGTTTAATCTTTAATCTTTAAGTTAGTCATATTTATATTTTCTAGGTGAGAATTGACAGACTAAGACAAACCGATACATTAGGTGGAGAGAGCCCTGCTTGCAAGCTTACAATCTTGAGACAAAATAGATGCATGGCCTTTTCCGCCACTGGCGTACCGATGCATCTTTAATGCATCTAAAAGTTGCCTTGAAAAGTTTGAGGTACTTGAACAGCCTGAACATCTGTGCCAATGTGATTTTTTATTCTTCTAATACAATTTAATTTAATTCAGTCCATTTGTATTCAGCTTCTGTAAGAAGATGCGAGCTTTTTGATAAATATCCAGTTATGAGAGCACTCAAACTAACCCAAACCGCCATTAACACATTAACACACCGACCAACAACCAAAGCAACACACTGAAAAAAAATTGTTACTGTACAGTTATTATGTGGTTATGAACAATATGGAAACTCTGTTATTCTGAATAAGCAGACCCTGCACTTTTTTTTATTAATTATTTTTTGTATGTAATTATGACATTTGTTTAGGGTCAAATCCACTGCTTGTGAGAGTTTGGCTCATAGAAAAGAAACAAACGTGAAAATGTTTATTGTAAAATGTATCTGTAAACCCTTCTTGTTACTACAACTTATTGAGACACAATATCTCTCATCCACTGGACAAATCAAAGCCTTCAAGGCAACCATTATGGTGTTCCACTGCCCCCTACTGGTTATTGGTTTAATTTCAGTTACCGTACTTTTGCCACAGGAAGTAGTTTTCTGAAAAGGTGTTTTGTATCACTTGTTATTTTGGATTTTGTGGCAAGTACCTGACTTGTTTTTCCCCAGAACTCCTCCTATTGAAACATTTTTAAAACGATTAGAAGAGTAAGGGTTCCCAGTACGTTTGTCATTATCCAATGTTTAACATCTTGGCATCTTGGGTGCAAGATTAGAAAAGTACAGGCCCTCCTCTTTAGTGAATAGACCAGATCCTGCAATCTCACTACTACCCACTTGGTTATAAGACGAGTCCTTAATTGCAAATTATCCTCTAGATTGTAAGCTTGTGAGCCGGGCCCTCTTTACCTAATGTGTCGGTTTGTCTTAGTCTGTCTATTCTAGCTTCCTTGAATATATGTAATGTAAGAAGCACTTCAGAATTGTTGGTAATATATAAATAATAATAATAATAATAGTAATAATAGTAATAATAATTTTAATGTTTAGACATCAGGATTTACCAACTATTATTTGGTTCCATTTTCACAAACCTAATATATATTTAATACATACATTTACATTTAATACATAAAATAATCATATTCACATGAAACCAAGATTATTGAATGAAATATATTTTAAGCTATAGAAACAAACATTTTTGAAAATATTTAATTTAGATAATAAATTTGTTTGAACTTGAATGCTGTCCTGTACATGTTGTCAACTGCAAACATGTAGGCTCGTTTGAGCAGGGCCTGCCTCATCTTTTGTTTCTGTAATTCCAAGTTGTTATAATACACACTCCTTATCTTGTCATCCCATTGTACAGCGTTGCAGAATGTGATGGCGCTATACAAATCAATAAATAATAATAGTGAATCCCTGTGAATTTACAGTGTGCCAGTTAACACATTACTTAGCTGTTCAATATTGTACAACATGCACCCTGCCATTATTCTGGGAATGGAGAAGGTTTTAAAATGTTAACCCTATAAGTGCACAATCAACTTCCCTGTCCCTTCTCTGTCTGTGTGATTTACAAACCTTACACCTTTTTTGTACTTAGTAAAATGTGTTAAACTGGTTCAAACAGAATAATGCATAAAACTAAGAGGTTCCCTGTATTATTATTATTGCAGGACTTCTTACAATACATACAGTCAAAGGATCTGACAAAACTAGAACTGATAGACTAAGACAAAACCAATACGTTAGGTAAAGAGGACCATGCTTGCAAGCTTCTATAAATTGATATAAATTAAATATATATAATTATATATATTTAAATATCTGCATATAAATATTTTCTTAAAATTGGAGAAATAGAAAATAATGATCAAACACTGATATGTCTAATAATGGAATAATTGTGCATAAATATATATCATTCCATTCCATATAAATTATATGTACATTAAGACCTTATCTACCAGACATATTGTTCAATAAACACACACAAATTATTTTTCATAACCACTAGATGGCGCACTCAGGCGCTTTTAAAGTCCCCCTGTCTCTTTTCATAGCTCATGTAAGTAACGCACCTTCTCTGTTTGTCAGGTCTTCCATTTAAACCATGAAACATATAAATTCTACACCCTAAAGGTTAGTCTTTACAGGGTTTAATAACACAAAAAACAACCAAATCTTGGGAGATCTCATATGTGAAATGACATTTACTGGGTTAGAGTTGTCATATCCTATTAGGTTTACATGCAGCCCCCTCTTTGACCAATAACAGTGTGTACAGAAGAATTTATACACTAAATAAACTTAATTAGGTTAGATTATGAAATTTGCATTCTTCTGGCCGAGACATGTCTAAAAATAAATCACGCGAGGGAACAGTATTGGTCCTAGTTAAAGGCACTGTTCCACCTACTCTGCTGACTTTAACACATCTGTAGCTAAAACCACCATTAGATATACTTCTGTTAAATACCCAAACCCTTTCAAAATGTTGCCCCTTCCATAACACTTAATTGCCATGTGACACAAAAATGCATCTATTGTTTGTCATCAAAACAAAAAAAAAATCTTAAACGTAATAAGAAAAAATAATAAGGAAACGATGGATCTGTTAAGGTTTATTTGCTTCCTTTCCTGGGAAAATGTGGTCACCCTGGTGTATGGATCAGGTTCACTTTAAAATACTGTATCCTTTCATTATGTTTTCTTCCAAAAACAAACTGGCAAAAAAACATTAATATCAAAACTCCACGTATAACAAATGTTACAACATTTAAGTATTGATTACTTCAATAAGGAGAAGAAAACCTATTCCAGCTCCCATGGTTTGATACTCAGCCCTAGATGTGATCAGGTACTATATTTCATAATAACTTAATTTGAGTGAGAGCAGCTGTCTTATAAGTGTAAGAAATTCTCCCTATCAAGTTTTACTTTCATAATAATAATATTTCATACCTCAGAGTGGATAGATCTTGTCTTCAATGATGGAGTGTCTCTTTATTTCTCCTCTCCAACTGGGGAAGTCTGCATTACCTGAATCTTCTTTTTTCCCTACCTTTCCATAACCAGTTAACAGGACAAAAAGTATTATTAACCTAATACACTGCATTTGCAGCCTCTATCTCTACTGCAATGCTAGCTCACAAATAATTCTATCCATATACCCCTCTCCTCTTGTCAGGATTTACTGTACTTTTTCTGAAAGCCCTGATGTATATATATATACATCTGCTTCATTAAACCTGTAACCATTTTATTTTTAAGCACAGGCATGAAACAAGGTGTCCATGACCTCAATATTATGAGGTTCCTTCAGAATGCCAGTTATGCCCCCTACCCATTCAGGAACTCAACCCATCTTCTGTCCTTCACACTCTGTCCACATCTATCTTTGAATCCCCTTTGCTTCACCAATCACCTACTTTTTGCTCCATTTCCTTATTACAATCATACAGGGAACCAATGGGATTTTTATCATAGGTATAGAGATAGGCAGTGCAATGAATTTATCAAGGGTTGTTAACCCAACTGTAAAGTGCTTAATTAAACAAAAAAAATCTGCTCAGTCACAGGTTGGATCTGGTGATTTACAAAACCCTAGAGATCACTTTCTATATTTCTAAAAGCAGCACTTACCATTATTATTTATTGATTTATGTAGCACCATCATGTTCTGCAGTGCTGTACAAAAGGTAAACACAGGATATTCCGTGGATAATATAACAATATGGTAAGGACTTACAGAAATAAAAGCTAATGAGGGGCCTGCTCAAACTAGTTTACAGAAGAACCTTTGTCTTGGGCATATGACCTGTGACTGTTTTAGTTCATACATGACAGAGCCTATATGAAGCTTTAACAAACTTTAATGACCCGATCCATATGCAGATCCACACTATATACATGATAAAGATACTATTCACATATTTTATATATCCCATAAACACACATTGTAAGCCCACTCACAGATCATTAATATCACTATTTGTTATGAATGCAAACAGTAGTGAGCTTCTCTTGCAAGAAGAGCTGGGCAGGCCCTTTCAGATGCATACTTAGACCTTCTTGTAGGAGAAGTTGGAAGGGGTTTGCCATCTTAGGTGCAAAGAGACCACAAAGTCTTTTGGTCACTGCTCCCATTAACAGTTACAAAGCACCAGGCAGGGATTTTGCTAATATGACACTTTATGACCATCTTTACATGGGACCCCAAACCTTAAACACTCATTTCCAACAATGGCAGCTATATGTGTCATAAGGGCCCTATAAGAGGCTCATCTTTGGGGAAAAGAATAATAAACAATGCCATTACTCAAACCAAGGGACGTAATACTTATATTCACAGGTTATTAAAAAATACTCATAGACAGTTAATATTTTTGTCTGTCATAATGGGGTTCTCAGCAGCTGCTTGTTTGGTATCTAACCTCTGCTTGCTTAATGTTGGTGCACTGACTGAGCCTTGATTCCTTAACCAAAGCAGTCTTTTGATGCCCTTGAAATATATGACATAGTAAATTAGAGCAGATCATTTACTAAACGGATGACATATATCGTCACAATAATTAATTAAAACAAGGTGTTCACATTTTTAGCATTTTTTATGCGGTTCCTTAAAACATACAATATATATATATATATATATATATATATATATATATATATATATATATATATATATATATATATATATATATATAATAAAATATTATATTATAAATAAATATATTAATCTTATCTTAACATTGTACAAACGGTGAATACAATATTCAACTGTTTCATTCTCTCATTGTTTTAAATACATGAATTTGCTTACTTGTATGATTAATTTTGTTCTGTTAATCTAACACTCACTAATGACCCAATCTAAAAACGAAACATATTTCCCCAAGAAGAATGCAGGATGCATAAATCGTAAAACTTTGTTTTATTAAAGTCAATATTCCAACATCTAGCATTATATGAAATATGCTATGGGTATGTATGTATATGTGTGTGTTATGGGGAGCTGTGATCTTGCTGAAATGAAATCCCATTAAAAGCCTTGCATAAATCTCTTTATTTCCTATAGCAGGTGTGAGGTAATGCTATATCAATGCCTAATATACTTAAAATCCAATAAAAATCCACCTGTAAACTGCAGATGGGAATTAACAAAATTGCGTTGTTCTTCCCCAAAACGCCTGTCTCGATATTTAAACATTTTGTTAACCCTTTGGATACATAAGATGGATGCAGCATTTGTTTTATTAATATTTTTTTTTTGATTTTTCTCAACTTTTGTTAAAAGACAATGAAAAATCGGTTTACTTCGTTTTGTAAATCGCATGAGAGTAAATACTGGCAAAGTAGCATGACAGGGGGATACGTATTGCGACAATACTTTGAGTAATCAAATATTCATCAGGGACATTTAATAGCAATTTCATGTGTGTGGTCGAAAAGCAATTGCTCACAGCTGCTCAAATAATTCTCTTACATTTCGATTTATGCAGAACTATTATTTTACTTTAATAAAATTAAATTGTTTGCATTCATATTTTCTTCCCATATTATATTTCCTTTGAATGTTGATGCAGGAACCGTGTTAAATCTCTGTATAAAAGATGTAAAGAATATCTGGATTTAAGACACATAAGTCACTTAGACTTGGATCTGTCCAAATGCACGTTGCTGGATTATAGGATAATAATTTAAAAGTATCCAGCTGTTTTGATAACTCAATGTAAATATTAATTATGTGAGTCTATTAAGATTGGATGTTCAATAATAACGTTTATTTGATTTAAATTAGACATAAAAACACACACAAGCAAAAAACCAAAATCTAGTATTTTAGTAAGTACAATTCTAATATATATATATATATATATATATATATATATATATATATATATATATATATATATATATATATATATATATATATATGCACCGTATATATGTATTTTATTTAAAAAAATATATTTTTCGTATTTAAAATCTCCAGTCTATTCTGAAATAATAGTTTGTTGTACAATTGTACAATTTTAAAAGCCAGCAATTTTTTTTTTTTTACAAAATTAAATATATTTTTACATTTTTCAAATTCCCAATCTAGTCTGATAAACATGTATGCTATTTGAATTATACGGATTACGAATTATTTCGATCATTTGTAGCACCTCAATAGATCTCTATAGTCTGTAGAATATATTAGTTGTACATTATTTTGCCCCTAAATTAGCTTTGGGAGGTTTTCACAATGCGTATAGGTACCTTCCAAACACATACATATACGCACAAGTAGATAAATGTAGCTTGTAGGGCAAACTGGTAACATTTGCGTGTTTGTCCAATTTGTCTAGTTTTGTGAGCTCAGAGAACAATGTAAATACTTAAATGTGTGGAAAAGAATACACTTTCAATAAAATAAATTGGAATTTAATTAATTTTTTATATTTATGAGGTGAGAGAAGAAATACTGGCACCAGCATCACCAATAAAATACTAAACCTGTGGAAAAGGTTAAATTAACATTTGCACCTATAGAGCTTCACATTTTGGACTTACTTGTAAGGAGCAGGTAATGTTTGTCTTAACGAGTCTTATAGAAGAAGCGATTATTAAAATCCAGTTTACTGTGCGGCTAAATACTTAATGTTGATTTAATGGTTACAGAGGGTCAGGTGTAAAAATAAGCCAATATGACTTCATTATTAACCCTTTATGCTCTGTTGATGGTTTGTGTTTCCCTTTTTTTGCATCGGCTTTGGCAAAACTTAAATTCACCAGGGTTTTTCATCAAATTAGCAATGGTGTCAACAGGCATCACATTAGCAAGAATGGGGGTTACTGAGGGCAATATTAGGAGGCAGCAGCTGTCTTGACCCTTGTTGGTTGATATTAGGAGTAGCAGCACCTCTCACACCTGTTTCAGCACAGCAATAAAATTCAATGTATCCTGGAGTTTCTCACACCATGGGATGTTTGTATGACCAGACTGTCGCATGGTGCCCTCCATCCCCCATCTAATAGCACCCCAATCCCCCATACTCTGCGAAGGGGTCTGAGAGGGAAAGAGACAAATGTAGGTACACAGTCGACCAATACATCATGGTTTTTTTTTTTTTTTTTTTCCACAGTCATTTGTAAAATGTTGACAAGTTGTTCACAGGTTGTAAACCCTGATGACAAGTTAAGGCTACAATCCTAGAGAGAAAATAACCCTAAAACACAACAAAAACATGTAACAAAAGATCATCCACTCTGAGGTGCAGGAGCCAATACATTTTAGCAAAAAAAAAAAGTACTGCTCCACTATCTTCCCATTAAGGAACTATCAGAAAATTATAAAGCTATTGCATTCCTGAAGTTCAAATATTCACAAGTGAGGAAAACATTATAAGTGTATCTTCACAGATATTTAAGTTTAAAAAATCAGTCTTATTGCAACTAGATATTTTAAGAATGTGTTCTTTAAGTCTCAGTTTTTCTACCCCCCCACCTTAAATCCCTACATTCACTGATGTACTCATGGTGTATGGACAGCTTCCGATTGTATTATTCATTATATTATTATTATTATTACCACTACTACATAGTTTAGCTCTCCTGAACAAATGCAATACAGTTAACTAATGGGTTTTGTTGGTTGAACAAAAATGTATTTGCTTTTGTTTGTTTTTTTTTTGTTGTTTGCATCTTTAAAATGTCACCATCGACTTCAGAGCTGCCCTTATATGCAAATTATTGATGATATGCAAATCAAGATCTCTTTGTCTCAGTGGCATCTGTTGTGGAGCATACCACCATGCTAGAAGGTAAATATACCCCACAGTGGGATACCCAACTCAAATGACAGTGAAAAAATATTTAGAAAATACAATGCATGCAATTAAGTAACACAACTGTGTTCCAGATTCTATTAAAGATTAAACTATCATGTTTTCACTTATATTTCTACAGCAGCCAATGGGAAATTAACATCTGCCAGAGATAAATATGTATGTAGTAATTGTTTTGTAGATTATAATAATACATTTATTTTTATTAACCTCTTAAAATCAATACACCAATTTTCAAGTGGATTCCCAAAGAAAAGTCCTGTAGATACATGCAACTCAATCACACAAACACTTAAAGTTTAAATACCATGATCTGTGTTATAAAACTGGCAGACCTTTTGTATGTTACAGTATAGAAATGAAAGAGTTAATGTTTCCTTGCATTTGTGCGTACGCTGCCAGCATTATTACACATTAAACAATTATTTTGATTAAACATAGGGTTTTGTGACCCTCTATAACATTAATGGTACAATACACCAAGGCCTTTCTAAAGCTGGGGGAAGTTGTCTTTTAAATTGGATTTTTAAACAAAAGGTGAAATTAATATGTGGTTCTGGACAGGTGACTCCGTGCATGTAGAGAAGACCAGAGTTGCTTCCTATGTTCACACAAGAATCAGCTCCCCCAAGACACAGGCCTCTGCTGGGAATCTCCACCCTGATCAAGAAAATATTGATCAATCCCTGGGCTTGTTGACAAATTCTACTATTTAAAAATGTATGTATTTATAGGAAAGCACACTCTTTCTCTCTCTCTGTCTCTCTCTACGTGTATCAACATAATAAGAAATGTCTGTATGCGTGTGTATATATATATATATATATATATATATATATATATATATATATATATATATATATACCAGCGTGCAGTTCCAGCATGCAGTTCCAAATATTAGGCTTTACATTGTGAAGATGCGCTTTAGAAGGGGCTCCCCAGTGTTAGGTTTGTAAGCATCTGTGCGTCAATAGCAGGGATCCTTTCTGCTCTATATGTGTGGCCGTTGTCCTCCTGTGTTATTTGTCTCTACTCCTAACATGCATTGTGTAATCAATTTAAAAAATCATCATTTATCATATGTAAAATTTACCTAATTTAGTTTGGTGACCCAAAACACTTCACACTGCGGTTGAAAGGTTATTTTAAATTTTTGCCTAAATTCTATGCTGTTTGACCTTCTATCTGAGCCAGTCCTTCGCCATGTTCACATTTTCTTCAAATCGGTTAAAGCTGTTACAGTATAATTCACCGCATAAGATGGTGTTTTGATATTACTTTATTCTCAGTTTTTATACCATGCCTAACACTGATGTACGGGATATACAGAATACGGGATATACAGATCTAATTGTATATTGAAATATTGAGTAATTGAGATTCTAGAACATCGCAGGGTCTTATAGTAAATAACGCATGGCACTTGTTCTCACACACACACACACACACGTATATATATATATATATATATATATATATATATATATATATATATATATATATATATATATATATATATACACACACACACACACACATACTTGAGCATCGTTTGGTATAAGACCCTGCGATGTTCCAGAATGTTAATTTCTAAAGTATGACTGGGAAATCTACATTTAGTATATATACATATATATATATATATATATATATATATATATATATATTAAAAACAATAATATACATATATAATAATACATGTCATTGTATATAACTGAGAAGTCCAGAAAACGAAACTCTAAACACACCGAAAATGCTAATTCATTAAAAGGGCATTTTTTTAAATTATTTCTAGGAACATGTCCTTTGCATGTTTGTAGTTTCTAAAGTGTGATTATTGAACATACAGTCCACATACATACAGTCCACAATGTATAGATAAATGTATAGATAAATTGGGAGGGTAACGACACAAACATAAGAGAGCCAAGCAATACTTTTCCATGGAAAAACATTTTTTTTATTCCACAATGTACATTAGGCAACACATTAAATTAAATGGCAGCACTGTTGATAGCGAACCTTCTTAATAATGTAATGGGTTAATATCACAGTGCATGGAAATGTATTAAAAAACCCAATAGAAATTAAGAAAAAATATATTTTTTATAAAATGATATTATTCTTCATACAAACCCCTTCGGTTTTTTGCGTATCCTACTTTCTGCCCCCCGTAGGGAAATACACCGGTGGAGATGTGATTGGGAACATTCGAAAGATAGAATCAAAGTAGACAAGGTTGGGGGGGAGTGTGTGGGGGGATGACGTCTGTGTCACATGATAGGGTGGGTGGTATATATCGTGAGTGAGAGCTGGGGAGGGCTGCAATATCAGACTGAAGTCGGTGAGAAGTGCTGCTTCTTTTTGGCCCCCCTAATACAACAGGTGAGAAACTGCACCTGGGGGGGAGGGTACAGAGAAAAGGGATGAGGGGTGGCATGGAGCGATCCTGGTGAAGCTGGTTACCTCCTGGAAAAGGTAGGAGAACTTTTGCTGCTGTTGATCACAGAGGATCCCGTTCAACGTTGATCCACTAGGGGGGTCCTGGAGTTTTGGTTAGGAAGAACAGAGGACTTCCTGCTCCCCTTACAATGACTTTGGGAACCGAGATGTCTGATAACTCCATGCTCTCTGAAGACACCGACATTGATGTGGTCGGCGACTTGAGTGTTAAAGATGGGAAATATTCTGATTACCACTCAGACAACGACTCTGATGATAATGTCTCCAGAAACCACCGAGGGGACACTGCCTCCCCGGACCTGTCCTCGGTATCGGACTCTAACTCTAGAGGAGTGGAAAAGAACCCCAAAAACACCCTGGTGAAGCCTCCTTACTCTTATATAGCCCTGATCACCATGGCTATCCTGCAGAGCCCCAAGAAGAGGCTGACTCTGAGTGAGATCTGTGAGTTCATCAGTAACCGTTTCCCTTATTACAGGGAGAAGTTCCCAGCCTGGCAGAACTCCATCAGGCACAACCTCTCCCTCAATGACTGCTTTGTCAAAATCCCCAGGGAACCTGGTAACCCTGGCAAGGGTAACTACTGGACTTTGGACCCTGAGTCTGCAGACATGTTTGATAATGGCAGCTTCTTAAGGAGGAGAAAGAGGTTCAAAAGACAGCAAAGTACAGAGATCCTAAGGGACCCCAGCAGCTTCATGCCAGCCTTTGGATATGGGCCCTATGGCTATAATTATGGACTCCAGCTTCAGAACTACCACCAACACCACCCAGGTGCCACCTTCCCTTTTCAACCTACTCATTGCCCCATAGCCCCACCATCCTCTATGTTCTCCAACACAGGTCTATCTCCTTACATTGGCGGAGATCTGAACAGGAAATCCTTTTATTCTCACCTCAGTCCTTCTTTACCCATCCTACAGACACTTAAGACAGATGGGCAGAGTCGCCCTTCTTTTTCCATAGACAACATAATCGGAGGATCTTCCCCATCAAGCAACCCAACAACCCCATACACAGCCCAGCCAGGGAGCCAGGCACAAGTCATAACAATGTTAACCCCTTCATTGGCTCCCATGCAAAATCATTTAAACATGGCACATGACAGTATTTTACAATCTGGACAAAACTTTTCCAGTAAACTCACAAACCTTAATGGCTGTCACTTTTAATATAGATATATATACATATATGTCTAATGAAAACATTTCACAACCTGTGTATTTAAGGTAGGATTTCTCTTTTTTTGTAATAGAACTTTTGACTTCAGCAAAACCTCCTTGATTTCTTCCCTTGTCCCTTTTTTTGAGAGAACGTTTATTAAAAGTCTATTTATAAAAAATGTAAATATTTAATGAGAGATGTATGTAACTGTTTTCAGATCCTTATGTAAATATAATTGTGTCCTTAGGACTATTGTCACAGTGGCAATAGCTAGGAGAAGTGGACTGTATGTTAACACTGGTTACCCATTTCATTGAAATTAGACCTGTAATTGGATCAATGTCAAGACTCCATAGCCGCTCTGGTACTTAAATGGTTAAACCCCATCGAATTTACGGCTCTTAAATTTTCCCCTCAACTTAAATTGTTATTGATCAATTGTTTAACTCTTATGGAATCGATTAGTAGTAAATACTAATAGCAGAAGCAAAATCTCCGAAGTTTAAAATGTTTTTAAAGAGCTGGCTAGCCCCTTTTATACTGGAGGGTAAAGCTCACTTAGTTTATGAAATATTAGTCTAAATGTCAAATGCCACTTTTTTAATTGTGTGATATGTGTATATGTAATTATGTATATATCAGTGGGGAGGCTGTGTACAACACAATTTTTTTTCCCCTTATCACATCCTCCATTTCAATTTTTGTGTCCAGATTTTATTCTTGGATGTGTGAATAATTAATTGGTTTATGTGAAAAAAACACGATTGTCCACAATTTGGTTAAAACGAAATAAATGTCTGAATTCTAAAATTTATGTCTACTTTATGTATTTTTTGGGAATTACTGGAGAGTTAAAAAGTATCTAAAATTATTTAGCCCATCTTTTTCCAGCTATAAAGTAACTATTAAATGTTATATATATATATATATATATATATATATATATATATATATATATATATATATATATATATATATATATAGGTTTGTCAATGTATTTGTTTTAATTTATGTTTTATAAAAAAAATATATTTTTTAGGTGTTCCCTATATTTGACCAAATCTCGGTAAAAAAAACCTAACACTAAAGATAGATTTTACTGTAAATTAGTGATAATTAGCAGTGTGGATCCCATGTTCATTAACATTTTAATGACAAGACACATTTTATTTTATTCTAATGATGGGGTCAGACACTTTGCAATTATGGTCTTAAAAACATATGTGGATAAGTATCAATCGATTTTACAGATTAAAATATTACATATATATATAATAGAATAAATCATAGTAGCTTTTCTTTTTACAAGTTTAGACATTTTAATACTCTTGTAAATGTAGTAATAATAATAATAATCAGCTAATAGAGACTAATTTAAGAAAAAAGATCTGATTGAAATCAGTGTTGCATTTGACAACGTTTCGGCCGTTTCCTTGACTTCTGATTTTGCTAAGCCTTACTTGTTGCAGTGATGTCTGTCTTCCTTCTACTTTACCTCTTTAATCTGTGGGTTTCTAGTCTTCATTTTATTCAGCTAAGCATGATAGGAGTTGAAGACTAAAGCAGCTGGGATGTCAGAGGTTGCCTTTCTTAGTAGGTATTTTAAAGTCCTTTCTGTAGCAACTCAGCTGGGGGTCCCACACACGTACATTTGCTTTTGAAAAGAGATCTTCTTTTGGGGACACTTTTTTGTCACAAAACCCTCACTCTTAAGAGGCAATGCATCCATTTTACAGTTTGCAGGGCACAATTTGAAATGAACTACCCTCTGAAGCTCCTATTATGTGCAGAAGGCTCATACAAATAACTGAATCTCTGTACATGGAGATTCCATTATCCAGGGTGGTCTTAATGATGGAAATCTTTGAAGCATTGGTCTCCTTTACAGATCACAGGCCTCAGAGAACTTAAATTAGAAACTAGAATACATTGTTGCAGCACAGTACACTAATTTAACCCCCTTTCTAGCAGAAAGAATTTTCGCCTTAGGTAATTCAAACAGTTAAAAAAAAACTTTGAAAGGAACCTTAGCTTTAGATAATGGATATATTCCATGTCCTTTTTTAACATAAGCCCAGTTCTGCTGATTTTCTCTAAATATTTTAAAACCCTTTTCTTGTAAACTGTAAGGATCAAATCCACATATTGTTAAGAGGTCAAACTGTGGAGTTAGCTGAAGGCCAGATATCCTACAATCAACAATGGATTAATAGGTAGGCGACATTAATTTTTTCTTACCACTAATTACTTATTTTGCACAACTGATTTGATTGCCAACAAGTAACATTGTCCAAAATTAACCTATATACTATAGATCCCCTAATTATATCATCAGGAAGAGTTGTAGGATATTCACAGAAAGTGTTACTTTTTATACTGTAGCCTCTGATATTTATATATTTGTACCTTGAACATAAATATGAATGAAATATAATCTCCCTAGTTTACCCCTAATTAATCAGTTCATTAACCCTCTAGAGTGACATAAGATAGGTATTATGTTGCCTTGTATTAAGACTCCATGAACAGTCAGTACACAAAAAGGCTGGCAATTGTAAGCAACCCACAATTTATTTTAATACAAAAGATCCTCAGGGTCTGCACTGCCTAGAAGTAATAAAACCTCACGCACAATGTGGGGAACGCATAACAATTTAAATCCACATTAAGCACATTAGCCTTTTTTAACCCTTTTCCCCAGTAATACATAGTTATTCAATGTATTAGTAAAACAATTTAACATCACATGAACATTTCATGCCTGACAGATAATTCGTTTCATTATCCTTACACACTACAAATGTTATCTCTTTTTGACACCAAATTTAATAGAGACCTTCCATATCTTTTTCACATTTTATGTTTTTTAATAAAGCAAACCCCTTAACCCTTAACTCTTTGTAAAAAAAAAAATGCTTATATACATCATGGAGCTTGACATTGCTACAAATGAGATATAATTTTTTACTTATACAATTTATATTTGTCCGTGCAGCATCATATTTAAACAATTCTTAGTTTAATTTATTAACATTCAAAAGTAGTCATTTTAAATTAACCTTTACTTTATTTCATATAGTATTTGTAAATATACAGTAGCTCGTTTTGCATTTAGATAATGCTTTTAAGACTTTTTATAATTGCATCAGTGAAATTTAAAATTCCTGCCTGCTAAAATGTATTCCTTTAAATGAATAATGCTACTTGGTAACTACAGGACTTGTACTAAAATGGTTTTATATATATATATGTGTGTGTGTGTTTGTTAGACAAACGTGATAACCACTACACCACAGAAATCTGGTGTGTGTGTGTGTGTGTATATATATATATATATATATATATATATGTGTATATATATATTTATATATATATATATATATATATATATATATATATAGCCAGTAGCAACAATATTAATGGCATTTTTTTCCCAATGTTGCTTTAAACCAAGGATGAAGTTTACTCACCCTTTTTTTTGTTATTTCTTTGCTATATTCCATACAAAGAAGAAAAACAGATGAACAAACACACTTTTTCATAGATAAATTAACAGAAATATTTTTTAAAATTATTATTACGGCTTTTTTACGTGTTCAAATTTTGATTGTTTATGTATGCGCAGATTTTGAACAGCACGATGTTCTAGTTGTTCAAGAAGTTTTCTGGCACTCTAGGTGTTAACGCTCCATTAATTGAACTTGGGGTATCCTGAATATTACCATGTTAATGGATGCAGGGATATTCCTTTTTTTTTTTTTTTAACGATGGCTAAAGTATGATTTTTAGCGTTAACGTGTTTGATCTGAACTAAACAGGCAGGCCTGTTAATTTTCCTATTGTATATATATATATTTTCATTCTTAGGTTCTATTCTATTTTCATTCTTAAGTTTCTTAATCTTATGACGCAAACCTAAGACTAAACATAACATTGATATGTGGGCTATCGATAGATAGATAGATAGATAGATAGATAGATAGATAGATAGATAGATAGATAGATAGATTATTGTTTAGCTTTGATTAAGACACTTAATATAAATAAATCATATATATATATATATATATATATATATAATTAGCAAGTAAGATTATTATGAGTAAGTTATTATTATTTACTATCATTAGTATTATTTTGTACTGCAGACATAACCCTTAAGCTGATTTTGGAATTGTGACAGTCGCAGAAGTCACTGATGATAGACACCGCTGAGATTAATATAAGTGCATGCAGTTTCATAAAGTCACCCAGCCTGAGTAAGCAAACACTGCCCTAGACATTTACCCCATACTAGAATTATTAGTTTTTCTCACTTTCTGACACTTAATCCTGTTTGCTATCATTTTTTTACATCGGCATGACTAATAATTACCTGCTATGCTGGTGTAAATTCCAAAGAATAAAAAATGCATAGTCCATTCAAATGCTTCTATAATTTCTCTTTTCTTTTCTAATTAATGTATTATGAGGTTAATATATTTTGCAAGAGTGTATATATATATATATATTATGTAACATAACAATATGACTTACAGAAACAAAAGGTGAGGAGGGCCCTGCTCAAAGGAGCTTACAATCTAGAGGTTATAATAATAAATGTGACCTACCTCTTATTACATTTGTATGTATGTATATATATATATATATATATATATATATATATATATATATATATATATATATATATATATATACGGTATATATGTATACAAATATAATAAGAGGTGGGTCACATATATTATTATAACCTCTAGATTGTAAGCTCCTTTGAGCAGGGCCCTCCTCACCTTTTGTGTCTGTAAGTCATATTGTTATGTTACATACTGCTTGTTATGTCCTGTCTACCCATTGTACAACGCTACGGAATTTGATGGCGCTATATAAAACAATTAATAATAATAATAATAATATAGCATGTTTTAATTTTATATGGTAAGTTATTTATGTTGGGCTATAGTCTCAAAATAATGCCCTAGGATTCATTATTTGTTTTGCATATAATCCGATTGCTATTTTGTAGACCACTGCAGACACCCTTCTGTTTTTTGAGAATACAGTGTTTTCATTGTAACAATTCCTCTGACCATCTGCCGTCTGACACAACAAAGCTGCTCACACTTATTTAATGCTGTTCTCCTACACATTCTCTAGGTGCTGGAGGGATGAGTAAGTCACTTGCAAACTGTTGCGATACTTGGAACCACAGGGTGAAAATCATACCATAAATTGGGTGAAGATTATAGGGGGGAAAAACCCAGGAAAAAAGTGTTCCTTCTGTTACCTTACAATGGATACATTATATTACCTTACATAAAATGGATGTTTTAAAAATTGTTTTTATTGTTTTTTAGCTTTTTTCTATTATATTATAAGTGTGAATTGGAACTTAATTACCACAGATGTATTTGTCTCCAGTACCACAATAATTGATCCATATTCGTTTCTTTTATCTATATCTGTTTCTTTTATATGTTCATATCATATGTGGTTCGTTCCATACACTGTAATTTACATATATCCTGATAAACTCAACTGTGCATTATGCCATTATTTTAAATGAAGCATATTAAAGGTCTAGCGTTTCAGAGCAGGGTTGGTGGTCCCAGCCTTAGAATCTAACCCTCTTTGCCTTTACACTACTGCAGTGGGCTATGGGCTGTGGGGAGTGGCCAACACGTCGCCCGACACTTAAAGGGTTAAAGACACAAATTAAACCTCGATCAGGTTAAAAACCCAACAGGAGCAGGTGGCATGTCCTAAACACTCCAGTTCTTTATTTAGATTTGCATGTAAATGTCACAACCTCTGATCAAAGGGACTCTCACACCCACTGGATATTTTGTTTCGAGCTAGAGTCTGGGTTCCTAATCAGAAAAAGGCATTAGATCAAATTCTGTAATTACAGGGTTTGATAGCAATATGCACAATGTCATTATCAATGGATTTAAACACTATTAGGACAGCTGCACTGGATATCCCATTTGTGTAATACTGGTGTATGTGTGTGTGTGTGTGCGTGTGTGATTTTTATTTTGATTCTGCAGAATTTTTGAAAGAAATGTATGTTTAATGTACAGGACAGGAAAAAAAGACTTTGAAGTGTTGTGTGCTCTCAAACACTTTAATTAATAGACTCGATATTGGCCAGATGCTCTATCTATCTCAGATAAAGCAAATCCTGTTATTTTTTGTGTTTTTTTTGGCCCAAAGTTTCCTTGTGATGCAGATTCTAGAATTTTTACAATTTTTTTTGAAGCTTGTGTAAATAAAGTGAATTTCCATTTTTTTCTCGAATCTATGCAACTAATTAATTTGCCTATAATCCATAAGGGATTTCTTAATGCAATTTGACACTTCAATCATTAAACAATCAATTTATCGCACCTAAGAATACAATATTTCACTAATCTAGGGAGTTTTAGGTTTAACCTCTAAGATACCACAGAATGTACTGTTTAGCACCCTTCTAATACTAGAATATTTTTTCTGTACACTGTATGCTTTTTCCTTAACAGTGCTTTAGTGTTTTTTTTTCAGCTCGATTGACTTTTTTTTGGTTGATAAAAAAATATGTATGTATTAACAAGTCAATAGGTGTCTGGTGTGGGAAAATATATTTCGATTTATATTTTAGTCATGTTGCAGAGGTGTACTGGAATTTACAAAAGAAAACAAATATCATTTTTTATATCAATTGAATATATATACAAAACTACTTTCTGTGCTAAAGGGCTAAGTAATGGATTCCCAAGCACCTGAGTGACACTTAACCGTCAATTTATACATTGCTGGTTACAGAAACATTTTCATATATTTTTTCTTTTAAAAATATATTTTAAAATACATTTAAAAAATGTATTTGTAAATATTTTTTTCGTCCGTTTAATAGTTACACAATTGATTTTAAAAGTGCTAAAGTGATGTACACAGCTTCGTAACTGACTTTTCTGCAAAACCATGCTATCTCCACAGCAAACACCTTAGGATGGCATTAAACAGGTTAAATACATTAAATGTACATTAAATGTACAATATGTCCATTGACTTTACGTTTGGTTATATAAGTTCTGATTAAAAAAAAAAATTCTGGAACGAATCATAATTATCACACATTATTTCTACACACCAAGGTCCAAAATATTACATACCGGTATTTTAAATATTTGTTTAATTTAAAAACCGTTTTGTATTACGATCTACAAGCTCCCTAAAATCATGCAAAACAGATTAAAGGCATATACATAGATCCAAATTATTTTGCACAAGAGGTATTACATGCATTATATATCTTAAATTGTAGTAAAAAAATAATGAATAATGATTGCATTCAGCTTAAACCTGCATTCTAATTTTTTTTTAATTAGATTTTTTTTCTGTGTATCACCATCTATGAAGTTACTAACATAATGTGACTGATACATACTTTTATTTCACTGAAGAAAATAGATTTGATTTATTTTCAATAAGTACTCTTTTAAGGACTGCCACCTCTTTGCATCGTCCATTTATTTAACAAATGACGTCAAAGTGACTTGTCATTTGTCATCAACGCAGCAACATTAATATTAAAAAAAAATCATATAACATGCTGTATAATAAACTGGTAGATCTTAACACACCTTCCAAAGTTAATCACTTCTATGTGTTTTGGAAGCCAGGTTTGGGCATACATAGTATATCCCTTACCTGTATATGTGTTTG
Source organism: Spea bombifrons (assembly GCF_027358695.1). Lineage (NCBI taxonomy): Eukaryota > Metazoa > Chordata > Amphibia > Anura > Pelobatidae > Spea > Spea bombifrons. Next base: position 41,388,005 of record NC_071092.1, on the reverse strand, counting down.
TAAAAGATAATGAAAGACAATTAACATGGGCTCAGTCTGGAACATTAATGACCTTTAAAATACTACTAATTGTGTAAGTCAAAAGCAATAATCTAACAGATGTGATGAGGTGTCTGGTCTTTCAACATCATCTTTATCCTTTTAAAACAGAATAATTGTTGGATTTATGCTAACTATATTTAATGGAGGTTTGTATGGCTTATTGTGTAACTTGTGGCCTTGAATTTCCATGAAAAGTCCACCAGCATTAATGATTTTCCAGCCCGTGGCCACCTGATCAGCACTGGATTTTTTTAAATGCTTAAAAATTGGTGTCCCTTATCCCCAAGACCCTTAAGACTGTATCTGCTCAAAAACACAGTATTCTTTTCTTATATGCCAAAACTGTATTTACCTGTGTAAGATGTTGTCAAAAATATAATTTGCTAGTTAAGGAATATAAGGAATAGTTACAGATATGATATACTTGAAATTATAATAAATATATATTTATTGTTTTTTGGGGGGGGGGTGCCTTTGGTTATTGGTGATATATATTGCCTAAAGTATAGGCTTGTTTTTTACTCGATGAGCAATTAAAATAGATTGTAAGCTGACAATAACAATGTCCTCTTCTTTCTGTAAAAATATATCTTTCTGTTTTAACAGTTTTTTCCTGAATATTTTCCCTTTCTCTTATTGTAATAGCGCTACCAAATCTGCTGGAGCTATATAAGTAAAAGTAATGGATTTTTATATACACCTTTTCTATTCTCATTTATATCGTATTTTTGTCTTTTTTCTGCCAGTCTCATTGCATTCATTCACTTGTTCTCAGATTTTCTACACTTACATACATTTGATCCCCCAACACTAGGCTTGAGAGTAGTAAAATTAACTCTTAGACTGCCAGGGGGAGGTTTTTCTCACGTCTTGCAATCAGAGAGTCAGAGCCCTTCTGTTTATATAGGTGTCTGCTAATTAAAGCTAAGTATAAATTCTGTGGCATTTTGCAATTAATCACTCAGTTAATCAATCAGTCAATTGGCCCTATTCCCTTCAGGGGGCATTTCAAAGACCACAATGTCCTAATTATTTAAAAGAAACACACGGATTGCCCATAACTATTAGTTATCCAATCTCACAATCATTTCGCGCGTGCTTTGCAGTAATAGTGCAGCGATGTATTCATATTATCCCACTATTAATGTATATCCAGGGTTTTATTTGTTCAGATTCAATTCTTGCGATGTTTCCTAATTATAATTTTTTTTCGTGAACACTTAGGAGGCATGTACAAAATACATCTTTCGATTGGGGCATCTGATATGTTTAATAACCTTACCCCGCATTTCTCTTTTATCACTAACACAATTAAGTATAGCAAAATAAAAAAAAATAAAATAAAATAAAAAAATATATATATATAAAAAACATATACATACACATAATTATGCTTTCCTTTGTACCTCGGGAGCTATTGTGTGTATGAAAATTATATATATATTATATACATCTCACTTATACTTGCTCATTAAAGTTATTTAATGGCTATGTTATATTGTATGTATTATTAGATAACTTGACCTTTCAAAATACAGGTGTAGCCAAATGCTTAAAAGAATATAGAGACTTTGGGGAGCTATGGGAAATTCTTCATACTGTCAAAAAAGACCCTCCCCCTGATTTTTCTAACATATATATATATATATATATATATATATATAATTTATTTACACACACACACACACATATATATATATATATATATATATATATATATATATATATATATATATATATATATATATATAATTTTTATTAAAATATATTTGTTCTGGAATCAAATTGCGTTTCTGTCTTTTAATAAGAAGCTCACACCTTCTATGGGTTCATTGTTAAAGAAAAGCGCTGATGAACCCTCCAACAGCTGCCAAAACGCTGTTTAATATTTTCCCCATAAAAGAAATTCTATAATTCATTTTTTTTTTAAATGAAATACGTTTTGAAGTATGCCATCAGAAATACCCGAAGGTGTACACTTACCACAGCCTTAAACATGTGCCATGGGCGCTTAATCATATACAATTGTAAAGAATCTGGCTAAATCCTGTTGGTATATAACCACATCGGGAGGGGGGATAGAATGTATAAAACCATAACATATTATAAACAGACTTTTAAAACAAAGACAAATATTATTTCGGTTACATTTTCTAATATAGACTCTAGCTATAAACACAAAAGAAACTGAAAGAAATGATTGTGGGTTTCATTGCATTCATTTATATGGCGCCAGCAGATTCTGTAGCGCTGCTACCATAGGGGATAGTAGAAATATTTAACAAAGGCAATTTAAAAATGATAAAACACATCTTAAAACAAACTGGTACAAAGGAGAAAGAGTGCCCTGGTCTTGGGAGTTTACAATCTATAGGATAATTCTACCAATATGGTAAAGTTTGAAGACAATTTGCATTTGAAAGTTTAAATCCTACCAAGCCTCAACAATGTCTCTTATTAACCATGTGATTGCCAATCAGTGTAAATCTAAGCACTTAACCGTTTAACCTACTACCGCAGTAAACCAATTCTTTATGTTTCAGGCAACATCTCACAGCAGCTTGACGTTGTAGTTAACCCTTTCGGCATCAGTAAGTGCAACAATGTGAATTTTGAAAGCCCCTCCAGCATCAAAAGGGGTTTGGAAAATAAATGGGATGAAAGCAAGGTTCTGGGATATATAACCTCTAAGGGAGTGATTGTTTTATATTTCTTTTCTATTCTTATCACTGATTTAAAGAGCCTGTTTCTTTTAAGGTAAAGACACACTTTCCATGGTCAAGAAACCAAATACACATTTCTTGGGAAATTAAATGGTGCAAGGGCATTACATGGGGGGCATGTTTGCAATGTGAAGCATTTTAGGTGTACCTGGTTTTTATTTGCGTGCATGTAGCAATACAAAAGGGGTGTATGTTTGACAATATGGTAAGTGTATGCTAGTGTAAGTATGTGTGTTCGTGTGTAAGTGTGTGCATATGTGTGTCAGGGTGTATTTCTATTGGAGGGGGCAAGGGGCCGACGGAGCCACTTGGCTGTACGTGCCCCCTGGCCAGAAGGTGCCAACCCACCCCTGTAAATACTAGCCTTTGGGTGAATTTCTAAATTTTCAGACACTGAATGGCTTGAAGCAGAGGTGTATATTCTAAAATTTAACTACACGTTTTTCAAAAAAGCCATTCAGTGCAATGTTAGTTTTAATAAAATATAATGTTTATGGCCCCTAGATTGTAAACTGGCAAACAGGACCCTCTTTACCTAACCTATAGGTTCTTCTAAGTCTGGCACTATATAAAAAATAAATAATAATGGCTAACTGAAGTATAATAGGCCAGGAGCTTTGGGAACTATCCATGTCTCTTCCTCAGGCATATTTTAAAGTGTTCTAAGTCCTTATCTTGCAGCCATATCCCAGATGGAACATCTGAGACCTGATGAATGTCTATGGTGAAAGGAGCAATCAAGGACATCATAAAGTCTGCTATAAAGCAATCACCATGGCGTGGTTTATGAAAGGATGGCACTTAGATATCACATGATTAATTATAATGGCAACCACCATATTTGTAGGCAAAATAACTGTGAAATAAGTGTGCAAATTTATGTATAGATTCCTTGGAAAAAAAATGACATCACATCTATACTAGTTACCTTTTAGGGCAGAGACCATCTTTGGAACTCCCTGTCCTTCAAAACTGAACCAGTGTCCCCCTTTTTAAGGAAGCCATAATAATTACATACAGATTCTAGCATAAACAAATTAAGTAATTAACTATCACTTGTTATGTGTGATTTTCAATGTGTAATTGATTTGGAGACATTTGTTTCAGACCTTGGTGAAGCTGAGGTCAGTGGCATAAGGTGGCAGGCCTGGAGTGGCCATATGGCACACCGGGCAAATGACCAGTAGCCGCTGCCTGGCCTCGCCGCTCTTTACACACCTGATCTGTGACTCCAGCAGCAGATTGTATGTTGCTGTGTGTGCGTCCACCGGCCTGTGATATCCAGCCGTCGCCTGCACTGACGTCATTGGGTGTCCAACGGCCAAATATTATTATTTATTGTTTTATATAGCTCCATCATATTCTGCACAAATGCTAATTAAAACAGTGATTAATTTAATGTAGAAATTGAATGTAGAAACACTGATATAGTAAAGCTCTTTTACTTTATGGGCAACTGCCTCCTGGCACCAAGACGTACTGCCCAACGTGGTCTCTGTCCATGCACAAGTGTGGCAGACTTTGGGAGCTTTCCTTGATGTTCTTCAAATAGATTCTCTCCCTGAAGCTGTAGCCTGTCCATGAATGCCAACTGGTCCTTGGAGGATCCAAGCCTCTCTTCAAAGTTATTCACATAAAAACACTTCGCAAGGCACACAAAATCTGCTATGTTTTTTAAAAAAAATTATATGTTGTTTTTTGTTAGAAAACTTCCTTTGATTTTTATTATATTTAAGGAACGATAAACGTCATCAGAACCATGATCTACCCATCAACACCCACATTGCCTATGATTCAGTTCATAGGTTGAGGAAAAAAGTCCACCAAGTTCAACCCTTCAAATTACCCAAATCTGTTGATCCAGAAGAAGTACAAAAAAAACACTATTATTTTAAATTCAAATTTAAAATCCAAAACCTCATCATTTAGCAGCGCATTCCACATCTTAATTGCCCTGACTGTAAAAAAAAAATATTATTTTTTTCAATTTCCCTCTAATTTTAGAGGATGCTCCTTTGTTGTCTGTAAAATTCTCTCAATTTATGAACACTTGTAATTATTTATTAAATCGTTTGTATGGATTTCATGCTGCATGTCCGAAGAAGGTTGACGAAGACCGAACCATTAAGGATTAAAGGTACATGTAACTAGATTAATCCCTATGGTGCTTTGCTTGGGAGCTTGACAGCTCTCAGCCGGCCCGACTGAGCCTCCTAGTTCCCAAGTTTCTACCAGGATAACTACAATTTGCATTTGGTCCTCAAGATGACAGCAGATGTTTCTGTGAATATATTAACACCTCATAACTTTGTCATGGAAAGTAGATCATTCAGAGGTCAATGCTATGAAACAAAGTGACACAGGCTAGGACTTCACGAAGGAGAAGTATAGTGTGTGGAAGCCGTGTCTAACTTTTTAATGAAGTGGGCCATATATCATGCAGAATGATAGGCTAGGAGGTTGTGTTCCTCATTAAATTATTGCTGCAATGCAGTAGATCAGTAGGATAGCGATTTGAAGCAGGATTTCCAGCGCTGGACAGACACTGGATGATGGGGATTATAGTTTGCTGCTCTTGGAGTAACTGAAATGTTCTAACTCTGGCTTGGAGGCTTCAAATCCTTACCCCTTTAAAAATGTTTTATATTATTTTGTGCATCTCTACTGTAAAGACATGTTGGGTTTTCCCATAATAAAAAAAAACAAAACACTATTAATAGAAACCATAGAAAATTAAACCTTTTTTAATAAAAAAAAAAGTTTTACAATGAATTATAGGTTATTTATATTTGGATCTTTGTGTCATTTCTCTTCAATAACTTTGATAATTGTGGCATTCTCGTTTCGCAAGCAGTTGTGACCTGATTCACATTTTTTTTTAAATATTTTCTTTTGAGTCTTAACCTTGCTAGAAATTTCTAACTTTCCCTTTGACAGCAGAACTGAACGGGTCATTTTTTTTTTCCCCCCCGTAAGAACTTTTGCCCTCAGAAATCTGAGCTTCAGCCACACTCATCCTGAAAATTACTGGCCTAGTGGGATTATACAGTGCACTTAATATTCTACAACAATTTTATTTCAAGCCATTGAGTAACATAATGTTTCATTTATAAAATACATTAATGTACATCGCAGGAATTCTGTCCGTGATAAGTCAGACCCAAGAGAGGTCACTTCAGTGCAATGGAAAAAAAAAAAAAATTCTCTATGACCTTTTCTGCAAATAATAAAATCAGATACATTTGGTAGCTGAAACAGTTGTGATTTCAGTCCCAAGATAACTTTTTTTTTTGCAAAAAATATTTATTTAATGAGAAATTAGCTTAATCAACTACAAAACACAAATGCACAAAAAGGATTTGAGGGCATACATTCATGAAATAGAAATCCATTATTTTGAGATTTGATTGCATTTTAACCCCTTAATGACAAAGCCCGTACATGTACGGGCTCAAAATGCATTGTTTTCAATGGGTTTAGGGGCCACCCATTGTCCTTAAGGGGTTAACAACGTGGATAAACACATTGACAAGGATCACCTTCCACATAGAAAAAAGAGCAGATGCCTTGCGCCTATTGACCTTAGGGAGTTTAAAGAGCTGTCTCTTCTGCCTAGGGATTAAAAGGAATAGCGGTTTACAATGTATGGTGCATTATAATCTCAAACTGAGAGAGAGAGAAACCTAAATACAATCTGCACATCGCCAATTCTCACTGTGTCTCCTTTACAAAGCTGGAAGTCATATTTTTCTCCTAGACAAAAAAGGGTCTATTAAAAGTTATTTTAATTATCAAGGATCTATTAATGTCCCATCTCCTCTCCCTTATACTATGACCCCCCGAGCAAGGCACTGGGACATAGTGCCATATTCTGACACTTTGTATTAGAAGGTTGCACAGAGAGGGGTAAGAGAGCCTACAGAGGTTGGTGGTCAACAAAGCACAGACCTCTATAGTGTAAATTGGGCAACAACACATTTTTTTCAGCTGGCCCATTGACCGGTGGGCCACTGGATTGCCCGATGATGTGAGCTACTTGGGTAACGTGGGTCAGGGGCTGATGTCTGGGCTAGAATACACCAATGGGTAGAATGGGCGGCTAGGAGGTTTTAAAGATCCTAAAATGAAATGGGACATCTGGCCATCCTAGAAATATGGCTAAGGGGGATATTTCTAGTTCGCTAGTTTTTTGCTGAAACCTTTGCTTGGTTTATTATTGAGGCCTTTATCGTTGCCACAGAAACGCATTGGATCATTATTTCTGGAGTGAATCATTGACAATAGTTTGTCACGGAGAAAACAGTTAGTACGAAAGAGGGGGGATGCAGATATGGGCCTGATGAAGAGATCAGGTTTATCACGTGACCCCCCCTCCAATTATCTCAATAACGCCTTTCTCACAGCTGCACCGGGACACATAGGAGGTATGTTTTCCTTTGGCATTTTTGAAAGCTGGACTCATTTTGATTGATCAGCCTCATCTCACCAGAGAAAACATCCCTAAATTGAATACACGTTTTAAAAATATTGTCAGTGTGAAGAAAGGCTAAATGTCAACCTATTTTGAAGAGAGAGAAACCAAATTATCACGGAAAAAAAATCAACTGCTTAATAACTATGGGCACTGAAAATATCTAGTAAATATATTAATTGCATTTTGTTTATTTAGGCAATTATTTTAGAAAAATGTTAAATGTTTGGTAATGTTAAATGTTTTTTTTTATTAAAACAATAATGCAGTATTTTTGCTAAATTGGTACATTATTTTTATTAATTTCAATCCATTGTTATGTCAGGAAAGTGAGCGAGGTATTCCGAGAGCCCAGTTCAGAGAAAATTCAGAGAAAAATGATATTGTAGCACCATGATTTATAAAGTCTATAATATGTTTATATGAAACAAAAAAAAACGATAAACCTTTTTTTCATAAAAATAAAAACATATAAAATAAATCTATGATATCAGAGCAGTATACATAAATAACCTGGTAATCACCAGGTTCCAGAACAAAATACATTGTAGAACGTCTACACACTGTTACCCAAATAGCACATTTTTAACAAAAATCCTAATAACATAGATGTCGATCATTATGTTTGTAATAGTAATATCTTGGTGGACCAGGAATACATTTAATTTTGGCATGTTATTTTAATCAAATAATATCCAGAAAAAGCGTGTAGCTGCTGGCTGGATATGGGCGGCCGCACAGTGAATGAGCATAAAAATGTAAAAAGTGGCCGCCCATATCCAGCCGTCGGTGGCGCTTAAGTCATTGGCAGCTGCCAGTCTTAAAGTGCCAGTCCCCAGTCTCTGAACCTCACTTTACTGATTACTTTAGATTATTATTATTATGATTATTATTATTATTGTTCATTTTGGGCATGGTGAAATGCAACACTCTACTTCCAAAAACTAAGGACATAGAACCTTTTGTGAAGACAAACTGTCAGGCATTGTTCTTTGTGAACTTGCTCCCCCACCATGGAACCCATGATTGACAGCTTTAACTTCAACCTCACAAGTTGCCCTAAGCAAGTGTCTCCAAAGTGTGAGGACCCTTAATGAAGTAATCTGTAGTCTGCTAGGCTACTAAGATTAGCTACCCTTGGCCAAAATATCCCAGTATCTGTTCTGTTGAAACCTTAAGATTGTGTAGCAGCTGGGGCCCTTCGTAATCCCACGGCATTGCATTTTGTGACCTTGCATCACTTATCTAATGATATTGGTGCATAAATATTTAGAAACAAGTTTGCTTCGGTACTTAGAAGAATAGTAGCAACTTGACATGGACCTTCTATATATGCAGGTCACATCCAATAATGGAACCAAAGTTTAGTGGGGGAAACAAAGTATGTTTTACGACCATTATATACCCTGTATATTTCCGAGACACACAAACAATTTGCAGGTTTTAAAATATAGCCGAGAACATTACAAGTAATAAGATCTGGAGAGGGTCAACAGTGCAAACTTTTTAAGACTAATGTTTATTTAGAAAGGTGAGTGATGTCTGTGTTGCTTTTCTTGTGTCACTGTGCCAAAATCTTAATGACTTTAACAGACCCACCAGAGCAAATCATTACAGAAAAAAAACAACAGAAGGACCACCAGAGAAAAAATTGCAAGTTTTAGAATAAACATTTAGTAAAAAAAAAAAAAAAAACGTAAGCGGATCGATATCTGTTTTACATTCAACATAAACTTTCAAATAACGAAACAGACAGCAACACAATACAAATGCAAATTCACAAAGATCAAATGGATGGAAGGGGGATTTAAACAAAAAAAAAATGACAAAATATTGGAAACTGATTTTAAAAACTTTTAAACTTTATTTTGTTTAATTATAAAATAAAAAAAAAAAATATATATATATTTATATTTTAGAAATGTGAATGTTTAGGTAGGGATTTGGGAAACATTATATTAGTGTTGTACAAAATGTTAATATCTTTTTAATAAAATAAAGGCCGATCACACTGTTTCTAACTCAGTAAAGTAAATATTTAAAAGTACGTCTTGAGAAATAATTGATTGGACTTTTTTTTTCCTGATGAAAAGGGGCTGGGGGGGGCAGAGGTGGTATTAATGTGTTTGCTTAACTGGCAGCCTCATCAAAAAAATTCAAGGAGCTTCAACCTTTTTCAACAAAAGAGCCACATGGAAAATCAATTGCAAATACCATGCTTGTAAGGAATCTCTTTCTCTATTGAGTTATCGAGCAGAGGAGATGTGAATGAAATTTAGATTTGAGAGTTGATTCATCTATTACTCTTCAGGGGATATACCAAACCACAAATTTTGCTTCAGCCCATCCAAATCTCAAGAAAAGTAAAATATTGCTCAATGTGTAAATCTGTTGGACAAACTAAATTAAACTTTGTACTACCATTACATTATTATAAAAAAAACAACAAAAAAAAAAAAACATACTGTATGAAACAATTGAGAATTTCTATGGAATCTATAAATAATAGCTTAAAAAACCCAAATATATATATATATATATATATATATATATATTTATATATATATTTAAATAAGGTTCCATTACTGTATTTATTATATTTATTGAATATTTAAATATTTTTATATTTAAATATTTATGTAAAATATTTTTTTTATACATTACTGTTTGCAGCAAAATCTAATAATGCAAATGCGTGTGCAAAACTGTATCTTTTAAACTGCGGTTCCATTTTCACATTATTCCTTTTTTTGTTTTATTGAAATAGGACCATAAATCGAGAGCTTTTACTTTTCAAGTTAGGAGATGGAAGTAACTTGATGATTTTGGGTTCCCTAAATCTCGACATAGTTGATGGAACCACCGCGCACGCTGGAAATCTTGATAGGGTATATTAGTCTCTTCTGTTTCATTGATGTGTAGAGAAGGTGAGCTGTCATTGTTTTTCCAGTCTTTTGGCTGGGGTCAGGTGAGTACCTGCGAGACACTTGACCCCTTGACCTTGAGATTGAGCCCCCAGGGAGGTCCTAACCAGGCCTCGCTCCAGTGTTGTGTAGGGGTACACTTGACAGGCGACATTGAGAACTTTAGTTTACAATAGCTGGGGTGGTTAAGATTAGCCACAACCACCCACTTTATATCATCTCATCTATAAACAACATACATTTTATGTACTTAAATCTGTCACTTCCCCCACATCCTACAATTTACCATTATGTACACTAAATAAGTTTAAATAAACAGTACTTTTATATTAGAAACCCACCTATAGGTACAAGATCTGTGTTTGATTGGCTCCAGCAATCTTCAACAATTTATATTTATTATATTTATATTAGTTTAATGAATGATTCGCGGCATGTGTCCCTTAAAACAATTGTTTTAAGACATGTATAGCGTTGACACTCTCTTAGATATAATACTTATAGATGTAATACATGCACAGTTTTAGTCTCTGATGTCCTCACCAGTCATTCAATTTATTTTTGTATTTTCCAATCGCTTGCACTTTGACATGAACAAACAAATCTGTTGAAAAACAGATAAACTCAACGTATAACATTTCCCATCTTGGTAAAGAACCATGTCCCTCGAGTGCTGGACGTGACATTTACCATTGTATGTATCACTAACGTGAGATAAATATTTGTGTTTTGGGCAGAATTGGTTGAATGTTGGTCAATTGGCCTATGGGGGTCAGCTCTTAAGATCTGCACTTTGCATGATGGTAATTTTTGAGAGAGGTCATTGGGCAGAGGTCAGAAGTAGGTAGAACCAGGTAGGAGGAAGCACTCTGATTTCCTGAAGATAAGAGACAGTTCTAAGCTTGTTTAGAAAGTTCTAAATGATCTACATGTACTTAGACTTAGCTTAATTTTAAGGAGGGGGGGGATACCAATTTCACCGATTTATAATAGGTAACAATATACATCAAGTTTATAACACACTTAAAAAGTTCCCTACACTTTCCTATATTATATTTGATTCTACTATGGTGGCAATGTCTTACTTTTGATTCTAAAGCAGTGACCAAAGTCAGGTTTACATCCACGAAGATCCTTATCTCAGAGGCTAGTGGTGCCCCCCTTTATTCTGTCGTAGATGGGCCAAGATCAGAAGGTTATGTTATTTGGGCCAAATATGAAGTAGGCAGAGCTTGACTAAGCCACCTCCACATATCTCCCCCACCAGATTGTGTTTGCTAGTGGAAGCAAGATTACTCTGCAATACCACATTTGCTTATGTTTCTAATTTATGAACCTCTTCTTACAAGCAGTAGAGAAAATGGTAAGTTTGGAATACCGGTAATTACCCAAACATTTGACAAACTACTTTTTCTTCTTCAAAATGTACATTTTGGGGAATCATTGATGATATTTTTAATAGAGGTGGACAAAAAAAACGTTCCTGAGACCAGTTATATCCTATGCATCACATGGCATATTTACAACACAACCCATGTGATGTAACATGAAATAACTAGCGTGCACGTGATGTCAATAAGTGGGTATTTGATGTCACACCTCTATAATTTGGTGAATCCTGGCCTTAAAGTGCCAGAGCTGCTTAATCGCCTCCAGTCCGGCCCTGGTCTCGAGTGTCTGTTTTCTGGTGGGAAATAATAATGCTTTTTGGCAGTTGACCATATTTTTGGTTCAGAGAGACCTCGATGATCCTGCAGACACAATGGATGCAATTAGATCTAGTTTTTGAAGCGCCGTGTTAAATAATTTAAAGGTATCTGTAGCGCTTTAAATCTGCCGAGAAAAGCAGTTTTAATTCCAGTATTTGTGGTTGTATTATGGACAGATGTTCTGATAATAGAAGATCTTCAAAGCTGAGGTGCACTTGTGTAGAGAATTTTATTTTTAATGATTACACTGTTCTCAGACACACATAACCGAAGCTCTTCAACGCTGGTATCGTTGGCTGAAATGGTCCAATGCGTAATTCCACGTTTAAGAGATGCTAAACGCAAGGCGCGCACTCCTGTGAAGAGTATGCAAAATGTCTAAAATTACAGAGATTAATGCAAGGCTAAGGGGGTTAGTGAAACAAAAATACTCGAAAATCAATCGAAAATCACAATTATTCTAATGTGGTGCTCCACTGCTGGCCATGCAATAATTATCACATATTTTGCATATTTAGGAATGAAAAGCAGGCAGAGTAAGAATGAATGTTTACTCCTCAGACCTTGGATGTTCTGTGACAATTTAGAAATGTAAAAATAATGTTTCTGTTTTAACCTCCATTGTTTGAATCAAGAAGTATGTTTATTGTCAACAAGGGTAGGCTGGCGGTGCTTTGTCTCTTAAAACGATGAATTTTGATGGCTCATATATTAGAGCAACAATAGCGATCCCAGTCGTGAAATTCCGTGGAAGGAGAAAGCAGAGCTTAAAAAATACCCAAGCTGCTGCAGAACCCAGGTTCCCGGAGTTGCCTTCCATGTTATTTGATGGCATCTTCTGTGGCGGATAATGCTACAAAAGTGTAAGAGTGTAGCACGTGGCTGCGTGTATCCAGTCGGCAGTCGCATCTATGTAGCCTTAAAGTGTTAGGACCAATTTTAATTCTCATTTTAGATGTGATCAATTCTCTGTCTGGGGGTGTGGCTTCATGAGTGGGCAGGGCTCACTGAGTGGGAGGGAAAGAAGGTGGGGAGTGGGCGTGGTTAAATCCACTGACTGGAGGAGAGGTGACCAGGAAACCCAGGAAAGAAGCGCTTCACCTGAAGACTCTGGGTCAAACATGGAGAGCTCGCAGGTATGTGTGTAAGAACCATTTAAAAATATGTTTTTTTTACGTTAGCTGTATTTGATAGAATACAAAAGCTTTGTAAGAAATGTTTACTTCTCTACTGCCCAAGCTGGCGCTATGTTACATAAAACAAAAAACACCCTATTGAGAGTGTGCCTTGACGTGGCGGGTGAGCTTAATTATGCTTTGGCCAATTCATATAACCAAAACCTCTCATTTATATTATGTTTATATATTTGTTGCCAACTTTATTAGGGTAAGAAGCGCAGACAGTTTTTGTATACATTGTACAGCCAATTCACTGTTTTTGCAGCATGCTTACGCCTGTTTAGTAGGCCTCGTATTACACATTTGTATTATTTGAGCCTGCGACTAGCGCACCGACACTTTTTCTTTTGCTATGTTACATAAGCAGGTTTAGGACTCCCACTGGTCTAAGGGGGCCTTTAGAGCATAAAAGCAAAAACACTTATAAAAGTTCATACTGAGTCCTCATACGCTTATACGACTGTAAGGTATTTTTAATTAATACAAAATAAAAACAGTAGAAATATTGCATTCCAAATGTGTTATTCTGAATGGTAAAGATAGGACCCAGTAAATCAAAAGCCACCCTTGTCTATCGTTCTGTAGCAGGAAAATGGACGATGGCAAGGTATTGAGTGGCAACTCCAAGGCATGCAAGAGCCAAGGCACACTCACCTGCAACATAAGAAATGGATATTTGTATAGACCAATTTTGGACAAATAACCGCTCCTGGTACAGCTGATTGAATGTACAGACGGAAAAAAATAGTTGTGTCTATTAACCATTATTAGTTTAATAATAATTTCAGCGCAGAAGCAAAGAAGTGAGTAATTTGACCCGTAATACCACAACCAGATCTCCCAAACTAGACACCTCTCGAAGTCTCCTCTAAAAAAATAATATGAAAAAAAAATCTCAATATCAATTGTGTTTACTTTTGCCCTTGGCTTCTATCCCAGATTTACTCATTTTCTAGCTCATTTCTGAGTATCTTTTAACAGCTTACATGCTCTTGAGTTCAATATTGTGTTAGATATCTAAATAATGTGTCAAATTCTATTTTAGATCCATGCAATGCAATACCATGTATACTTAGGTACTTAAACAAAACATATTCAGTTACATTGCTGAGAAACGTTATACAGATTATCTAAAAAAAAAAAGGGAAAATCAATTTATCTTCTTGCAGAAAGAGAGTACATTTACACCCTTTAAATGTCATATATAAGATGAGTATTGGGGTTATAAATTAACTTTAATTAGATAACTTTGAGTTTTATTCTCGACATAAGACAAACACGCGGTTATTTCAAGTTCAGTCATTTAAAGAAGCTGTCAATTTATATAAGAACTGTTTGTGATTGCTCCCTGATACCTGGATAAATCCTGGAATTATTTAAAAATACATTGTTACATTCTTCTGCTGCCCAGAAGATTTGACCATATATGGTATTCTTTAAGCAAGATCTTTTTTTTAGAGAAAACATGGGGCTCTGGAGAAAAAAGTAACCTTTGTCTCATTAGAGACATCTATGAAAATGAGCCCTTGGTAAGAGAGTGTTGTAGTTTGTGATCTGTCATTGAAATAGTTACTTAGGGCCCTGATTGGTCCTTGGACCCCCTATGGAGATCTAGGAGAATACTACGAAATGGTGACATTTGTATCACTAGTAGAATACATCTTACTTAGCATGCGTCAGTTGTCTAAATGTTTGGGCACCTATGTCTTTTTGTCTACAGTCACTTAAATGGGTCTGTCTCTTCCACAGTTTCTATATACTAAATAACGCCCTGTATAACTGTATTTACAGAATAAAATAGGAAATATATATGTATACCATGGGAGAAGCCAACTTACCTTTCTGATCTATGGATCAGTGTACTGTCATTATCCCCCCCCCCTGCTAATTATAGTTGATTGGTTTGTAGGGGTTGTTTGCGGAACGGGTGATTAAGAGGAAGTTGATTAGATCATACAGGCTGTCAGAAATCTCACCTTTCGCAAGATTCATTTTTAAGCCAAAGAGCATATAAAGAGGTATAAATATAAAATCAACTAAACAGAGAATAGACAGGAATCTTATTCTACTCTAAGAGCAGTTCAGAACCAAAATGCAAGGCAAATTATATTTTCTTGCTTTGAGTAAGGAGAGAGTGTGATCAGAAATGTTAGGGCGCCTTACATGAACAAGTGGCCTGCCCCTCCTCCCTAGTCAAGCTGTTTGGGGGTCACTGAGAAGCTGTTTCAAGATAAGGATGGCACAGACAAGCTGTTTGGGGTTAAGGAGGGCACAGAACCGTTGTGTGAGAGAGCTTGAGGGTGAATTTATTAGTTATGATATGGCATAATGGATGTGGGCATGGTTTTGGTAGGTTTGTGGTTTTAGTGTGTGGATGGGTGGGTGGGGGGATAGCACAATTTAACATACATTTGCTTACTATATCCCTCCCAGAATCCTGACCAAAAACAATATCCAACTAAAGAAACTACATCCACATTATTATTGCAAGCAACACTGCTTACTTTTTTTTTGTCATGTAGAAAATGGCAGTCAAATAACAAGATGATTATTAGAACAGCAGATGGACTAAGAATGGCATCCCTACTACTAGGACAATTTATTAGAGGATCACGTTTGCAAAGCATGAAATGTCATTAAACATGACATTCTCTGGCTGTAGGACAACAAGTCTAATGCTTAAGAATAACACAGAGGGCATACATTTTTTTTTAACTTGGATTAATAATGGCTGATGACTTTTCATTACTAGGCCAAGGGAACTTTCAACCATTTAGCAATTGGTCATGAAACTCATTTTTTCAATTGAAACATTCTTAAGCTAAAATGTTATTTGTACTTTTTATAGTTTTATTTTTTATTTTATTTTCTTACATTGCTTTAGTCAGTAGAACTAGAATTTGGAAGACAAAAATCTAAATGTATATATCCTTGCTGCATTGTAATAATAATAATAATAAAAATAATAATAATAATAACAACAATAATAATGATTATTATGGATACAGCTACTAAGCTCAACGAAAAACATTGTTGAAAGGCAAGGTGGCCATAGTTGGCAAAAATGGTCCAGGAGGCCAGCCGCATTTCTCACTAAAGCCATTTAGTTATTCTAGCCTTTTCCATTGAATACGCTGAAGGTACATCTTAAGCAGACATTTCTGAATTCATTTGTTAAAATGTAGAAAATAAGCACAATGGGAAATTAGTGTCTACTCTATTAACGGCATAACTGGGTGTTACAAACTCAACGATCTGCCTTGATGAAAATGGTGGGATATACACAGAAGCCAAAGACAGCTGGTGGACCTGTCTGACACATGTTGCATGATTTTTAGATGTAGGATATTTCAATCAGTATATTGTCATCTTCAGCCTCACTATGTAACTTTATTACTTTGTAGGATCTTACACACGCACACACGCAAAGACTGAAACAAATTGTATAGAAAATAAGCTACATTTGTTCCGTTGCTTCTATTGATCTACATTCAAAACGTCAAAATTAATCTTCCGCACGTTCACAGAAGATATTTCAAAAATGGGGATTGCAGCTGGACCGACTGTCCTGAACCCCTGACCCCTGCTCTGAAAATATTTAGGAACCCACACAAAGTAGGCAAGACCCTTGTTCAGTCCCATTGCGATACCATTTGCTTAACATGTCAGCTGTCTACAGTATATCATCTATAACTTCCTGGGTTAAGAGATGAGTGTACTGTCCCACGCTGTCCTATGCTGGCTCCAGACGACGTAGGGATAGACAACATCTGTTATTATTGATTAGAAGCTGTAACGCGGCGTGTCTCGTGCCATAGTGTTATTGATGCTAATGTATTTATTTGAAGAGGAACTGTAACATTCCAGAATATCCCCAATCTCAATACTGATACCTATATACAACACATGGATGATATTTTTCCTGCTTACCTAAAGTCTAGTGCCACTGCCAGCCTGGTTGGGTGTGTGTATTAGTGTATGTTAGTATGAGTGTGTGTGTGTTAGTGCAAGTGTCGGAGTGTGTTATGGCATGTGTCTGGATATGTGTGTCAGTGTATCTGTGCATGTTAGTGTCTGTACATATTAATGTGTGTGCATGTTAGTGTCTGTGTTAGTGTGTAGAGTGCCCCTCCCGAGATCAGGATCTGTGGAGGGGAGACTTGGGTACTGTAGAGTGGTGGAAATTTGGGGGCTGTGGAGGGGGCATTTAGTTTAGGGCAAAGCACGTAGTAGAAGTGTGTGTATGGATAAAGGATAGTTAGTGTAAATATATGTGTTTTTTTAAGTGTCCACAACATAAATTCCAATAGTTACTTTCTAACTTCTGAATGTATAACTGGAGCATCTTTGTTATCATTATTTATAAACTGCTAATATGTTCCAAAGATTTTACAACTACATTTGGTGGATATAGAGTTTACACTTTGCGATTGACGTGTTTCCTATTTTGTATCCCTCCTGTTGTGTTAAGTATGTATCCCTATTGTCCTTGGGAGTGAGCGGTTAGATTTATATATCTCTAGTAAAACATGATACCAGACAGAATGTAGCAAAGAAGAATCTCTATAGATAGATGCTACGCAGAATGTATATATCTCCGAGGGCTATGAAATGATCGTTATGCATGAAATGTCGGTTCCAGTAAGTCAGACTTAATTAATACCAAAGTGTCATATGCATGTTGTGACCTGAAGTCCTTGTTTGTAACTCAAGAAGTGTATAACAAGTCACAATGGAGTAAACCAGAAGCCTTAAGACATGCAGTCATATTTATGGCAGTGCTCATATAGTTAACCCCCCCCCCCCCCCCCCGGAGAGGAAATGCTGATATCCAACATATTTATAAATAGATCATATATTTTTTTTTGTGTGTTTTTTTTTTACATTTCTTACTTCATGAAGATTTTTTTTATTGTACATTGTAGCTAATATCTTATTGGAAAAGAGATAAAAGTCACTGAATAAAATCCAAAAACGAAACGGTGAGTGTGGCAACAAACAAATTACATTACCACTCCCCATTTGTTTATTCCTCGCGTTTGATGGATGCCTCTTGGTTCTAGAAGTCTCTGTAAGAGCTGGTTGAGGAGAAGAGCGAGTATTTTGCTATAATTCTGAACTTCCCTGATCTAAAATAGTCACATTGTCCGAAATATCTCCAAAACATTGACGCTGCTTAACTCCCCTCCAAAAATACATTTACTCGTGTTTTGAAGGTAACACAAAAAAATATGTGTGAGAAAATATCAGAAATTATCCAGACAAGATGGATTTTAGATGGAATTTTAGTGTTCCTGGTCTTTGCTTTGATCCTTTTAAAAATGACTCACCAGAACCACACTCTAGACAGGTTTTTTTAAATACATTTTTTGGGTGAAGCAGCGCTGGAGTTTTTAATCAACCAGGTTTTTTTTCAGCATATGTTAGACCACACAGACATCCCAAAATGAAGATTCCCCCGCAGTAACAGACGCAGCCTAACCCTGAAGTGGTACCTTTTTCCCATTCTGTGGGTGTTATAAAGATGTTCCTATAATCAGTTTGTTGCAGACACAGCACCGAGAGCATCTGTAATATCTATCTCTTGTCAATGTTGGAAAATTCAGGATGATTCAGACATCGCATCTGTGGTATTTTTTCCATTAGGATTTTTAAGGTGCAGTCCATAAACCACATGGCTGTGTCCATAACAGAGTGGACCCCGTTGCCCTTAGTTCACCTTTTTTGGATTTTTAGGATCTCATAGTAGTAAGAAAATGTACAGTTTATGTATTTCCCATCAAAGTCCACCAGAAATTTAGACAATTTTGTTTTTGTTGTATTCAGGCTGTGTCTTAAAAAGATAATAAAGCTTAATGAGAAATGCAGGAAAAACTACAAAAAAAACTTCAAGCCGTAGTGTGGACAATAGGATCATTTAGGATACCTGTAAAGGCCAAACTTGTCCATTTTTTAATACAAAATATAATAATTAACTCGTTTTAATGAAAAATGCAACAAAACAGTTATATGGTGGAATGGTTGGGGTGCATGTCAAGACCCCGTTCTCGCATCCCGGAGGCTTCAGATGTTGACCTGGAGAACCGAAGAAGGGTTGCTTCACCCAGAGTTCTCCGGGTTAAACTCAGAGAGTTCCCAGGTATGCTGATGACCTCAAGGATCCAATCAATGTGCCGGTTACAAGGAAGATCACTGATCACCCTAGCTGGCCCATTTACGTCATGGAGGACAGCATGTGGACGGCAGCCACAGAAGGGGCTGTGTGCACTACCCTGTGTCAGGCCTAGAGCAGCTCCCGATGTGATCTCCTTTCCAAATATTTAGGCAAACATGCTTTAACTTTTGTTTTGTCTTCTTTCTTTTACACCAGTATCCACTGAGACTCTAGGCTAGGTTTTACTCCAGCAGTAACCTTTAATATTTTAGGTTTTAACACAATTTACTGCTTTGGGAAGGCTGAAACTTCCAAACCCAATGCCAGAGAATTCATTGCAATCCTGTTTCAAAGTAAATAATTGCATTAGTTCAGTGCTAATGAAACCGTATGTCTGCAAATACTTTCTATATTGTTTATTTAATTCCTCCTGTGTCCAATTTATCATTCCATGTAAAACAAATGTGCGGTGAATAATCCCTTTTCAAATGGAAGTCTCTTTCATGTTAAATAATTAGCCCTAAAGAAATGTAACGCTAAATTCTTGTGGAGATCAGTGCCTTCTAATAGGGCATGCAACATCTAATTTGCAACTCGTTTACCTTGGCAGGCTCAACCAAGACAACCACATGGTCACTCTTTAGCTTCTAATAAATTCAAAATAGGCAATAGGACCACTACATATTCAGTAAACGTGCCAAACCAACGTAATGATTTATGGCATACTCATCATAGAATTTACTGTCTGATCAGGGATAAATTTTTTATATTTCTTCAAGCTCGTACTCTTTTTTTTTTAACTACTAAAACATCTGTGACAACAGGACGGAGTACGGGGACGTTATTAATCATCTGAACCTTCTGTCCCATTAGAACCGTTTTTCACGAGATGATTTTCATGCCTTGTCATTTTACAAACTGATATCTTAATGCCAAATGTTTAAGGAGACTTCATGCCTCAGGGGGTCATTGTCAAGTCATCCTTAAATATGTCTTTACAACTGCCTGAGGTCAGGTGAGCCAATAAAAATGTCTATGCCAATTATTTATCCATCAGTGCACAAGCAGGGATGTGTACCTGTTTAGTCTATATATTTCTATGTGAGAAGAGAAAAGATTTGGATTGCAGTGGTCCACAAATGTGACTGAGATTGTAGATATAATCGGACTGTGAGCCATGCAGCGCTTTTATCTAGTTGAAATCTGACTTACCCCTGTTCAAAAAGTGGTGGGATAAGTGACATCAATAAGTGGACACTTACTTCTAGTCACTTGTACAGATATAAATACAGTTCTTCTCACCATTCAGTCACATGCACCACATTCTAGAATCAAGAATGAGGGATTGCGGATGTGTGAGAATGAAAAAAATACTAGTAGTTTGTATCTGTATACCTGTGGTATGTAAAACCTGGGTATATGAGTGGGGCAGAGGGTAAATCAATGCAAATTCTTATTGCCTCCTAGAGAAGGCACTTGTGTATGGCCTGAGTTGGATACCAAGGTCTTTGCAATTATCCTTCTGGTTGGGAGCAAAGATTCCAAAATGAAGAAAAGGAACAGCTTTATCTCATTTAGCTACTCCCTTCATACCGAACTGGACCAAGCCAAGACTTGGCTCTCAAGACCACAAGCGCTAGATTCATCGTTAAGTAAATGCCTTCTGGCCCAGACGGCACAGGCAGAGATCACCCATTCAAGCTCTATGGTGTTAAGCGACCAGTCTGTCGGTACCAATTCTTGGTGGGGACCAAGTTATGTAGGAACCATGTCTTGGCCCTTTCTAAGCAAAGCCTTTCTCTGTCTGCTGGGAAATTGTAGATTGATTAACAAAAAAGGAGAACAGTGAAATCAATGATTTATGCTGTGAAAAATGTATCAAGCAAATATGATTTCTCAACAGCAGGGGGTGAGTACAACATTTTGGTCGAAAGACTCATTTGTTCTGTAGCAGCAGAGCCTGAATAGACTTTGGAACTTCTTTGCTGCCAGATCATTTCTTACGTTCAGGAACTTTGCCGGTGTCCCATCTGCCCGGAGGATCCGCTCAGAAGGAAAACAAAACATGTTTTTTCTTTAAAAAACGAAATTAAAAAGAACAATAAACAATGTGTATCTTACCCCCCACATACAATTAAAAGAAAAACAAAAACACACACACTCTCTAAAACAATGTCAACTTTTCTACTGAACCCAAAATGTTTTTCTGGAAAACCTTATGTTGTGGGAAGTGCACAATAGCCTTCGTTCACAGCACACAGTTGGTAAAGAACCATCTCCCACACATAAAGTATATTAAGTTCTACAAACAGCTGGAAGCAATAACATTCTAGTCTAATGGACTCTTGTTGCGTTGGCTGAAAGACCTGTTAGCTGCTGCAGGAAGCTTCTAGGATATCCAGGGACAGCTAAATACGATTCTCTAGACCAGACGGACAGCTTTGTTTACGGCCACCGAAAAACTTGCTTTTTTGAGTCGGAACTTGAATCAGAAAAAAATGGGGCCCAGAGCACCGCTAGGAAATAAAACTATCATTTCCGGCAAATATATAAAATCATTGACTGCAGTAATAATAGTACCGGCTCACACACATTCCAGATACAAATGTGACTAAGAGGTCCTCTTGAGGCTATTTATAATTCATACACCTGAAATAAAGTAACATCATTATTAATACATTGCTGTCATATATGCCGCTGATGTAAAAATGTATTATTCTTACGAGAAATAATTACGAGAAATACGAGAAATAATCAACTATTTAAAAAAAAAATGAGTAACCCTTTGTGTGCTGGATGAGCAGCTCATTGCAACACTCAACTCAGATGGTACTTAATGAGCTAAAGGTAAGCAGTATTTTTTTTTTTAAAAAAAAATGTGAATCCCCCACAAATGATGTAGTTGCTAATTCACTATTTTTATTTATTCATGTAGCTGGTGTTAGAGGTTGCATAGTGAATCAAGGCAGAGAAACAGGTCCCAAGTCCTGCTTACCCACTGGTGGCAAAGGAAGGAGAACATGCAATGGAGTTTGCAGGAGAATGGAACCATTCAAGTCTCTGAGTGTAAGGAAGGGCTGACCCTGTATAATGCATAGTTAAGTCAGAAAGATTACTATTGAGAACGCTATTAATATTAACCATGCTACATGCAGGGCCGGCTAGATCGGCCCTGTATAATGCATTTTTTATTTTATTTTAGTGAATAAATCTCTGTATGTCCTGCAGAACAGGCTGTGTGTACACCTGTTATGTTAACCATGTGCTTTTTATATAACTTCACTGCTGCAATTGGGGTTTCTGGATCATTATCATGTTTACTTTGGAGTTTGCTGCAGGTATAAAAATGGAACTGCTCACATTACATTACTTCACCTAGAAAAATAAACTATTCAGGAATGTGGATGTAATTACAAAAAAATAGTCATAAAGCCATCATGCAATTTAACATCATTTGTTTTCCAACTTTTCTAATCCGTTTTTTTTTAAGAACGAACATTTCATGGAAGAAAATTATTTTGTGTTTTGTTTTCTTAAATGTATTGTTGTTTCCACTATATATATATATATATATATATATATATATACAATTTAACACAGTTAAACCCATGCAGCTTGAATATTTCCGCCACCACATTTCAGATACTGGTTTCAGGTCCTGTTTTTATTTATATATATATATATAAGCATTAAATTTATAAACTAAAATAAAAAAGTATTTCATGATCCTAGAGAGAAAGCGATGCAAGATGTCTAGCCTATGGACCATCCACATTTAATAAAACTGACTTTTGTGACGATCCTACTAATAAGAGCTATCAAACACATGACATTAGGGGTTTTCCTATCAAAATGCATAGATCGATTACTTTCAACCGTTTTTCAGCTGAAATTATGAAACGGACAAATATATTTGTGTGGGGAAACAAAAAAAAAGAAGCAAAAAAGGCCTAGTGATGTCCTATTACTAGTGGTTAATTCCGAAAGAGAAGAGTAGGGTCAGAAAACCATTAAATATGGTCAGAAACCACGTAAAAAACATAATGAAAGACAGAAGCGTGAATTTTACCAACAAATACCTAATCAGAAAACAGTTACTATTATATATCATTATTTTTTTTATTGTATATATGGATTCTACTGGTTTTCTGGTGATTCTGAGAAGCGTCTGAGAAGCAGTCGAATAGAACAACACTATTTTGCTATCTTAAGCCTGGGGCATAATAATAACGTGAAGCTGGGAAAAAGGAAGAGTTTGTTCATCAGCACTGGAGGTTCAGGGCTTTAACTGTGTCATGGTGTTTTTCTATGAACTTCTGACCATCTGATAAAGACAAACACACACACACATTGGGAAAATGTTGGCACTTTTAACAAATGTTATTGTTTTGGGGGGTAATAAAGTCCCCTTTTCTTAAAAAGGCACCATTAAGAGATTTAGGCTGTTGTTCTGACTACTAGCTAGTATAAATCACGTACGCCGCAGCCTGCGTCTGCACAACACATGGAGTAGAAGCCTTAACAGTAACTAACATCCATACGTCAACTTTACAAGGAAACCTCCACGGGGAGAAACCAAAGAAGGGGATATTCTGCAGACCCCACACCAAAACAAGACTAAAGAGGGATACAAAGCGAGGAAAGCTAAGGGAGGTCGCTTTTGGTCTTTGAAAGTTTGTCTTTCAAAAGTTTGTGCACAAATAATGCTTTTTGTCTGTATTATGATGTCAGTATTTTCAAACTCTGACTGCGCAAAGAGTTCTATAATTAGATAGCTGACAACAGTCTTGAATTTGCCAGGAGAGTCCAAAAAACTGGGCTTATGGTGATCTGGCTTTTCTGGGCAGTGTCCTGATTTCAGAGTTTGCTGACCAGGGAGCTGGATCCACAAGCACATATCTGGGAAATGTTGGGCTCCGGGCCAGGACTACCCACTGACGTTGGTAGGCATTCCTGCTGATGTTGCGGGAAACACCCTCATTTAAAGGGGAAATGGGCTGGGAGTGGGACGTGGCAGGAGGATTCAGGGGTCGACCCGGAGAAGCAGCTCTTCTCCCCCCAAGTCTATGGGCAACACTCGGAGAGGTATGCACATGCACAATACCTGGAATGATCTGCGTATGCATAAAAAGGAGCAGATACAGTGTTGCTGTCATGTTGTTCCGCCATCAGTGTAACAGTTTTACACCACAATGCTGCTTATGTTTCAAGTGACATAAAATTCCTTCCAGGGTGCCGGGAAGTAAATGTTGTCTATTTTTGCGTTCTAGATGTCTGGACACCGGTGCTGCCTCAGCTTTTGTCAGCAGGGAATAAGCAGAAATTGTCCAAGGCGTGAAGAGGAACGACGTCAGGTCTTGGCAAGCAGTTGGCACGCGATATTGTATGTGGGAATGGGAAGGAGTAACATCGAGCCTCACCCAGACGTCTTACACAGGGCCCCTAAAAACTGTTCTATCTTCAGAATGGGAAAGGCTAAATTCAAGCCCCCAGTCGTCTTAACACCATGCCCCTAAAACATGTTCTAATCACATACTTCATCTGCTTTATGGAAAGCAGAAGGAAATTTAGCATCCTGAGCAATAAAAAGTACAAATATCAGTCTACACTCCCTGAATGAACCTGAGGTGAATGTGTAATATCTTTTTTTCCCAACGGTTTTTGTTGATTGCTTTGGCAACACTACTAATCCGTGGCGGCAAAGACCACCTCCACATTGACCAAGCCCTGCTTTCATTTCTAAGTTCAGTGCTAGTCAACAAAATAAAAAGGGAACGCCCATCATTTTTTAGATTAAAAATAAGTTTTAAAAAGTCTGGTACTTTTTTTTTCTAGTTGTGTTATCTTAGCCCAATCTACTAGACAAATAACATGACGCTTTATCATACCGCCCTGTGGTAAACAGATGAATGGCCCGGTCTTAATCACCCAGAGACTGACACTTGGACTTGTGAAAGTTTATGGAACAAAGGATTTAATTGGTCGAGCAATGTTTGGCCACATAGAACAGAAATAAAATTTGGTAACCCAATAATTGATGTCTACCAGGAACTAGTAAGCATCTATCTTTGTCCTTAGAAGTTTAAACCCTTGAATATAAGAATTGAAATAAAATCCCACAGAGCCCTAAGTAGGATGAACATAAAAAAAAAAAAAAAAAAAAAAAATAATAAAAAAAAAAAATCAGGCCCCCATCAGTAGTTAACAATTAGCTTCAGGGAACACTGAGTAGGGGGTTGAGAACGTTAAATATGTAGAAGCAAAGAAGAGAGATCTGTATCATAGAGGAAAGCATGGGCCGGTTGGTGACATTCACTGAACTACCGTGAATGGCAGCTTGGATGAAGTCTCCTAGTGTCAGAAGGTGGCTATTCATGAATGGCACCCTGCCTACTTCCAGGCCTGGTCATGCCCCTCAACACCCCCCCAAGATACCTGTCTTTATTTGGACCCCTGAAATGTTGAGGTATGGTGTGAGTTCAATGCCTTGTGGTCAATTCTTCTGGGTTGAGGGTGCTTAAAACCTGGTGGTCTTAGGACATATTTTAAGGGCCTAATCAGACTCACCTTGTCCTATAGCTCCTCGAATGTTCCTTACACTTTCGTGTAATAAAAACATTCTTTAACTAATTAACCATGTCCGTAGAAATATCCGCTGACTCCGTACGAGCCTAGTAATTGAATACTAACTGCCGCCTGCTTTTCCTTGTGTAAAACACTCCAAAATAAATGCACCGACACAACAGAACGTATCTGTGTTTTAACCTTGAATGGACAGGACAGCTCAGAGCAGATGACTTCACTTTTAGACTTTATCTCCCTCAAGCTGTTTCCTTTGGAAAAAAAAAAAAAGGAGAAGAAATAAATGGATTTTTCAGAGTGGACCTGGTGGCCTCCACTGTTGACACAGCAATAATTTTTAATGAGAATTTTTCAGCATTTGTGTGGGGGAGACGTGAGTGTTGTGTACACAGATGCAGCTCCGGCCACCATGCTGGGAGAGGCTACACTCCCTTGCATGCTGAGTTTAGCCCTAAAACAGATTCCTTTCAGGCTAAAAGAAACATTAGGCTTGCTCACCTTTGAACCGCCTGCAATTCTGTTTACCTTGGCAAAGCAAAGAAGCAGCTTTACAGATATTAAATACAGTCCAAAGGGGAATTTGGAGGCCTTCCTAAAAATGCAATCACCCGGTTTAGCAGATTTCAGAGAGGTTTGCTAGTGGATATTCCGACAGCCTTGGCGTTGCACATATTAACTATATCTTTACGACTGGTTTGGGAAGGCTTCTGGTTTTTTCTTTTTTTTTTTGAGGACTATAACCCCTATAACTTCCAGACAACATGAGACGTCTGACCTTGTGTAAGAATTCGCCTTGCTCCGCATGATAGGAGTTAGAGTCAGTCACGAACAGATTTATTTTTCTATGATTATGCCGATCTGCTGATTTATAAAAATGTATTCTTTATTGTATCCAAGCAGGTAATATGGTTACTAGGAATTATACTTTAATTATACTGTTATTTTTAAGGGTATTCAATATTCAATAAAATAATTTGACTGTTGAAAATGTTGTCTTCATTGAATTTTGTATTCAAGCAAAACAAATTAAATGTGCTTTTAGAATACGACTAACAATTAGACTTTTCAGACAGGTTTCTGAGGACAAGTAGAAACTAGGGACACAGGTCTAAATCAGAGGGCTGATTATTATTCAAATGTATTGAGTTATATAGCACCATCATGCGCTGTAGCGCCTCCCAATGGGCACCTTGTCATAAAAACATAGAATCTGATGGTAGATAAGAACCGTTCGGCCCATCCAGTCTGCCTATTTTTCCTTAGGTGGAGACTCGGATCTTAATCAGTTCTTGGCGTTGTCTTCGATTCAGGATAACTTTATGCCTATCCCATGCATGTTTAAATTATCTTAATGTATTAACAACGTCTAATGGGGGGCTGTTCCAATTATCTACTACCCTCTCGGTAACGTAAAACTTCCTTAAATTACACCGGAAACTGTGACCCTCTACTTTTAAATGATGACCTCTTGTTCTAACATTTTCCTCCTTTAACCCTTAATGACAAAGCCCGTACATGTAATGCATTGTTTTCAATGGGTTTAGGGACCGCCCATTGTCCTTAAGGGGTTAAAATAAACTTCCCTACTGTACTTTGTTGAATCTCTGTAAGTATTTAAATGCTTCACGTCTCATTTTTTTTTCTTCTTTCCTCCAAGCTGTCCATAATTAGTTCCTTTCGTATTTCCTGATCATTTCTATCCCATAAGCCCATTCACCATGACTGCATGGGAGTCGTTGGCACGGTTCTCGCTTGGCGCTCATCGTTCTAGGTGTGTCTTTAATAAACACATTCTTTGCTGCTTCAAGATAAAACAACACTGAAGTTTCTCTACGGAAGACAAACAAACAAAATCTCTGTTGATGTTAAGAAAACATTGTTCTACCATTTAGTCTTCTTCACTCCTACACAGCTTTACTCCCTGGGCTCATCAGCGAGAGGTCTCCAGAGATCAATAAACATGGCCCCTTCATCCTTGTATTCTGCAAATGTATCAATGCATCTTTTTCTTTTAAGTCCGATGACTTAAGCGTGGACCGTTCCATATAACACATTTTGAAAATCCATTTAACTACAAATCATGAAAAGTATCGCTATTTCCTAAGACGAGCCAAACTACATCTTGTCGTCTCAACGTATTGCACGGTTGAATATAATGTCATGTATGGAATGACCTGCGAATGTTATTCTGACAGTTAAAATATTTGCCCAGGTTTCTAGGAGCTCTGCAGTCAATATATCTTCCCCTTTTATTTTAGTTGTCATTCGGTTACATGGGAGACTAGTTTTACAAATCTCGAGTCAAGAGCTTTCTTAACGTTACACTAAAGAAATTATACAGAAGGACTCTCGATGATACTCGGGGTCAAACAGGAGGCATAACCTACATTTTGAAGACAAGAGAACCTGTATCATGTTTAAGAAGTAAAACCAGCTGTATTATATCTCAATGGGATGCCGTTACCTAGAAGGTATAATTGAGTTGTGAAATATTTATATTGTATTTTTCCTCTTCCCTTTTTCAAGCAGTACTGCACGGCCGCGAGCTGTGATATACCGGTATTTGTCTTTTTTTTTTACATCTTGTTCCATTTATCATTTAGAAGAGCTTAGAAAAACAGAGAGAAATTGGAGTTTTAAATAGTTAATGTGAACTTGCTGTAAAAAAAAGTATGTTATCGATAGAGGTGAGACATAAAAATTGTTGAATGTCTGATATAATTATATGAACCTTTTATGCAAATTGTCAGCTAAACTGGATGTAGTTCATTTGCATAAGTGGTCAGATTGTGACCCAAGTGTCCATGTTTAGTTAGGAAGAACAGGGCTTCTTGCCTCCTGTGATGTCCCTGTCCCCCCCCCCCCGAATCTCAGCTGCGTATGATTGCATCACAATAAGGTCACAATAACGTGAAGAAGGGTTTGTAAATGTAATTGTGTTAATAAAATAATGCATGGGTCTTCTTCATAACCCCTTAAGGACAATGGGCGGTCCCTAAACCCATTGAAAATAATGAATTTTGAGCCCGTACATGTACGGGCTTTGTCATTAAGGGGTTAATATAGTTATGCTTCATGTATATGTATATGTATGTATATATATATATATATATGTATATATATATATATATATATTTATTTATTTATTTATTCTTTTATCAATGGCGCATTAAACCAGGGAAACTTAGGAAAATGCATCACAAAGGCCAGAAAGAAATTGAGTGTAGCCCTGTAGTGTGCATTATCCATAAGTGTCATAGTTTTTTGTGTTCTTGGTATTTTTTTTTTATTAAAAGGCGAACCTACCACGGTGATTAGGACGAGGGATACTGCTTGAACAATATGTTTAACCCCTTAATGACAAAGCCTGTACATGTACGGGCTCAAAAGGCATTGTTTTCAATGGGTTTAGGGACCGCCCATTGTCCTTAAGGGGTTAAAAAAAATCTTGCTTAAAAAAAGAAAGCTTGCTATGAATGATCTAAAGATTTTACTCTTGATTTTCTATCGATCGACATCAAATCTTTATAACATGCAAAACTGAAACTTCTTTTTCACTACAAAGCATACAAAAAATGGTAACTGTTTTTAGACCTTTCAGTGCCCTTTTAATATTATTGCTTTTGAAATTCAAGATAGCGGGATACACCCTGGCAATTCATATATTTTCGCCCTGAGTACGTAAAAATGATATTTATATACATATACGGCCATGTCAGCATACAGTGATGCATGGAGCTTTACTTTTAGAGTGCAAAAGAAAAATTAAAACAGGAAAGAGACAAAAAAAGATATTTCCTACAACCCAGAAATATGTCCACAAGCCGCTTCCAGCTTCCCTGTCCTGTCAGAGTTCTCTCTGCGGGAATCCAATCCATGTTGACTTTGCAAAAATGGTTGTTATCCAGATTTCACTTCTGATTTATTGGTTTTTAACCAGCTCCTTATGTTTAAACCATAAGAAAACAAGTCAGTGCAACCCAAGAAGATGCCACAAACGGACAGTCATCACCTTGGAAAAGAGCAAAGATAAGAATTTGTTTCATGACGTGCTGGCTGAGTGAAGAGAGTCTAACAGTGGCACATTAATCCCTTGTGCGAAGAGCTAACAATCTAATTTGCAATTCATAGTGCTCTATATCATACTCAATTGATACAGTTTTTTCTGGTATTGGAATAGAAATCCCAAACGGTGTAATTATAAGCTCCTTCACAATTAGCCATACCAAAAGAATACAAGGTGCTCACCAAGAACAGACAACTACTTTATACCCTGCCTTACAGTGAATCCCTACTTAGGAGCATCAAAACTTTAGCCCTATTGGGCTATTACAGAGAAAACATCCCCATCTACATAGCAGACCAGAACCAGAACAAAGGCAAACAGTCTATACGCCAAGGAACTAAAGACCCCAGGCATACGTTTCAGCCTTCAGTCACCTCAACTGCCAGGTACGGTTGGTATCCCTCTAGGCACAAGAGAGCAAGGATGTCCACGTCTGGACTTACCTTTATACTTGGGGTGAACCCCAAGAGCGCCCCGAAAGGGTAAATGCCATACAGAAAGAATATGAGGGGCTCACCAAGCTTTATAGCCTGCCTTACGGTGAGGTCCCCGCTTGGGAGCATCTCAAATTTTAGCTCTCTTGTGCCATTACAGAGAAAAAATCTCCATCTACATATCAGTCTGATCCCACCCAAAAGGACCGTCCAAAACAAGACGAGAGGCAAATTTTTACTCTACATGAGGGAACCATCAACCCCAAATGTACACTTTGGCCTTCATTGGCCTCATCAGTGGGGACGGTTTCTTCCCTCTTACAGAGTGCAAAATGTTTTTAATAAATTAAATGACCTTAGTAAAATATATTCATTTTTCTAAACGCATCTTACAACACCCTTTAAAAAGGGTTAACCAAGACAATTAACATATAGAAAAAGGCTGAGGGCAAATCCACTGAGGATGTACACCTGCTCAATAGGCTACCTCACTCAAGGTTTAGCTTGCTTATCCTATTACAAAGAATAAATCCTCCATCAACATATCTATCTGATCCTACCCACACAGAGACACCAGACACAAACCATGAGGCAAATTTCCTGCCCACAAGGGAACCACTCACCCTACAGATATGTTTTGTGTATTTGGTATACCTCTAAGTGCAAGTGA
The DNA here is from genome assembly GCF_027358695.1 of Spea bombifrons. Classification (NCBI taxonomy): domain Eukaryota; kingdom Metazoa; phylum Chordata; class Amphibia; order Anura; family Pelobatidae; genus Spea; species Spea bombifrons. Next base: position 41,357,052 of record NC_071092.1, on the reverse strand, counting down.
GCAGGGAGATCCACTGCTCACTTTGCACTTGAGGTGAGCTCCGAGAGAAAGTGTGACATAACGTGCAAAGAAGGTTGAGAACAACACAACTGAGGATGGGCATTTGCTAACAAGCCTGTAGCCCACCCCCACTCAGGGAGTTTTAGCTCACTTTCATCAATGTAGAGAGACAGCATGAGACAGCGTGAAAAAAGGGAGTGACAACAAATTTTGGTTTTTAAATCTAAAAAGCCCTCCAAATGTCATCTGAACAGAAAGAGCGGGAAATTAAATGTGTTGTCTGAAAACGTCTGAATCTGGTCTAGGCCTTGCTAACTTATGCCTTGGGGAAACTAAATACATCCTATGGATGAGGCATTTGCAGGCTTAAATGTACAGAGAAACAGTTTTGGTTTGCCCTTGTGGGTTCCATCAGACAGATATGTTGATAGTGATTTTTTTTCTCTCTAATGGTATAAGCAAGCTAAAACTTGAGCTGATTTGAGTGGGGGTGCATTGTTTTGTATCTTACTTATTTGTTCTAAAGTTGTTGGTTTATAAAAGTTATAAAATTCATCACATGGAGGGTGTAGTAATCCATTCACTTTCTGCAAAAAAAGAATCATTCTGAGCAGTTTCCCTCTTTCCCCAATTTTGGGTCCCTCCGATAAATGAACCATTTGAGATTTGTCGATGTCAAACCATTATACGTGACTAAGGCTGGTCCTCAAGGCTCCTAGGTAATTTGGATGGTGGCCCAGTTTGGAAGAGACCAAGGGTTGAAATTACTTAACAATTAAAGATGTGTTTATTAGCTCTGAAACTGCAAGTTGACATGAGAACCAAAGGAACGGGATTTACACATGTGTAACACATGCCACATTTATGAGAAGCTGGTCTAGGGTTAGACACCTCACTGGATATTCTGGATAATGGGTGTCATGGGAAGGGTTGTAAAACAGTTCCTTGAGCTTTGTCGTGTCTTCATTACAGACCAGTATGAAAAACAGCTCATAACACTGGGGACCAGGAAGGAACAAGGGGTTAATTCAAATTAAGGGGAAGTTGATACTCCATGTATTTGATAATGTGTATTCACTACATATTGGTTATAGTTCTATCTAATTAACAGTTTCAGCACCTGGAGGTAAATAATGCATTTTCCAAAGCACTCTATTAAAGAGAACAGAATGATCCTTTTAGAATTGTTTGATGAGTAACAGTAATGAAAATGTTAGTCCCAAGGATCTCTGCAGCGTTGGACCTACTGTATCTCACACCAGTGCTTTAAATGGGTTTATTTATTAGAAGACAAATGGTTTCCTTCACTATTTAAGTAAGATTATATAATGATTTTTAAATTGAATAGATAAAAGAATATCTTACGGAATTGCATACCATACAGTTTTTAGGGCTGTCTTTGAATAAGCCCTTTGTGAATAAATCAATATGCAGTGACTGATTAGTCCAAGATAGAGTAATCTTTGGCTGTGCTGATGCAGCGCTTATGTCAATAAAATGAGCTTCATCCGGTTCTTCAAATGCTTTGGAAATGCTGAAGTTAATTGAAAGGGTGCTTGCCTTTTTTATACCAAAATTGGCAGTGATGTGTCTGTTGACTGCCCCAGGTTCATTTAATTTGGGTCTTGGTTTGTGCAATCTAGGGTAGATGTGGGATAGCAACCTGACCTGGGTCATAAGCCTATGCGGTTCACCCTCCACAGTAACAAGCCTGTCTGGAAGGACTTTGGGAGGACTAAAGGGTTAATGGTGGTTGTGTGCATACACTGGTTCTGGCACCGTTCTGTCTTAATCTCCTTTTGTAAATGCTGAGTTGGGCATCTTACTTGAGGTTCATGCCCAAATCAATGGTGCTATCTCCAGTATTCATTCCTCTGGACCATAGGTTTGCGTTTTTTAGAACACCAATTATATTTCATTAATGAGAACCTGGTAGTGTTGATACATCACCAATGCAGAATGGTGAAGATATAATGTGAATGGTGCAGACATTATTTAGAACGTTCTCTAGTGAATCCAAATCATTATTATTATATTTCCCAACCCACTCAATTTTATATGAGGTTTCTTCGAGCATACATCACAGATGGCCAACGTAAGCACCTCTGTGGTGTGTTTAACTACTTTGCTTGGTAGCCTAATAAAATCCTTTGTACGCTTCATCAACCCGCTCCCCATGTTACCTACACTATAATAAATGAAATACTGAACACCATCTATAGCTTGCATTGATATTTTTAATGTTCTGGTTTTTGGAGGAGGCATTTTCAAGCTCTCATGTCAGATTTGCCTCTTCCAAAGGTACAGCCATTTCAAAAACAAAATCCTTTATTACCCCCGACCCCTCAGTAAAGACTGATTGGAGGCACCATGTAAGTTATAACCCTTTTCCTGGGCTCTCTCAGCATTGTTGTTAGCAGCTTTCACACGAGCTTCTGTTGTAATAGCTTTTTTACAGCTATGTTTCCTCTGTAAAGCTATTATTACAGCAGCTTTAGGGTGAGGCATTAATCTTTAACGTGACATGGCAGCATCTTAACTCGATCAACTCATCCCCATCCAAGCAGTCCTCTCCTACTGCTTCGCTTCCCACTCAACCGACTAGATTGCAAGCTCACAAGAGCAGGACCCTGTTCTCCTTTTGTCCCAGTTTGTTATTGTGTGTGATTTTAAATTTTACTGACTCTGTAAGGAATCTGAAATGTAATATAACGTATTCACCTTTATTCGACATTATTTTTATTATGTTGCGTACAGGGGTGGGAATAAGTACTGTGGATAATCTGGAATGTGGCAGTTCCCCGGGGATAGCAGAAAGGATAATGAGAGCTTAAAAATCATTGACCCGTGCTTGGTCTCAGTTACACATATGGGCATCTTTGACTGCCAACACTCATATCAACACCCAAACACCATTTCTCATATTAAAACCATTCCCACCCGTTTCATCTGTCTCCCTTAAACATTATTATAACTCTAAAACTTACAATAAAACAGATTACTAATTATTTTAGGGTCTCTGGTTCTTCTCAGATGTCTGAAAGTCACTATATGATTATTTTATTGTTTACGCATACATCCTTGTCAAACTCAGCCAATAAAATTCATAATCCTGGCTCTCTCGCAGGAAAATTGTACTTGTTACTCTTTAGAAAATGCCAAGGGTTAGGTATAATAAATAAACATGGTTGTGCATTATTTATGGCTACCTCGAAGCTTCCAACATATCTTACCTTAAGTAAAAGAATCTGTCCATAGTCGTGATGTTCTAAATGCTCTTAGTCCATTAAACGCACACAGCATGTCCAAGAGCGATACGCGTTTTGGCCACTAATGGCTTTTCAACATAGAAGAGTTTTAAACCTTGTGAAAATGTCTAAGGGGAAGTTTAAGAATAGTCAATAGAAGCGTGTGCCCAGGTGTAAGGTCAGGTTTGCTTTTAAAAAAAATAAAATAAAACAGATTATCCAAGTAGTACACAGCAGCATAAAAGCAATAGAACGTTCCCAGATTGTCCATTCCATTGAACAAATGTATTCCGTAGGCCTATGTTATTGTTTGAGTTCCTTTGTCTTTCATGTGTTCAGCGACCTCTCTTTTGCCTTCACCTTCACTTGCTTGTCCTCTAAAAGGCATGTGATGCGTTTTCATTCTTTCCACTGAGCCGGGAAAAACAAGACAAACAATAAAAACACCTTTAGTCCACACGGCCCCATTATAATTTTCAACTTGCAAAAATTATTTCATCTTCTTAGGAAAGCCTAATATTATTCTTTCTGACCGTACGGACATAGAAATTAGACAAGGCACTGTAGAAACATATTGTTAACCTTTGACCACAAATCAAAGCACTGTGTCATCTAATATCTAAAGATTTGATAGTGCCCAAACTGTAACTTTCCCATTAGCCATTAAAGCTATTGCCCATACCTTACCTGTATTATTGTGCTTTGCTCATTTGCCTCTCTCATCATTTATCAGCCTTTAGAAGGTTCCATGGTAGGCTTGGTGAGCCATAATGTAGATGTAACAGTCAACAGCCCAAGTTCATACAAGGCAACTTGCAGACTGATGTCCTAATTTATCTATTGGGTCGAACCAACTATGTCTTCCCTGCCATTCCTTTCTGCTTAACATTCTAAAGCCCTATATCTGTAGGGGGAATTTGCCTTGCATCTCAATTCCGGACTGCTCTTGTGGTCAATGGTGGCCTTTCCTTTGTAATGGCAGCTAAGAGAGCTACAATTTGAGATGCTTCCAAACGAGGATGCACTCTAAGACAGGGCTATAAGTTTTGTTTCATGTGGACCTGCTACCTTTCTTATCGAATATCAATTTTGGAAGTGAACTTGTTGTAAATGAGGGCTGTGTTGGGTCCTCCCGGTTATCCCCGGTGATGACCTCATTTTGTAGTGAATAAACTCTTGAGAGTGAAGCAGGCACACACGGGTCAAATATAAAAGTGGGTAGAACATGAAGCGAGCAGATGACATCTCGTTTGCTATTGGTCGAAAAAAGATACTATTGTGGAAATAATTCTCAGATCTGCAGCTTCTGGATAAAACTGGATATGCGGCTATGAGTGTTGCGAATTCAGATGGAAAATCTAAACTGAGAAAAGTAAAATTCTAACTTGTAGGGTTAACCGTTGGTGGCCCAATTTTAAAACAAAGCATGTGCCTTCAATCCCTTAGGGGAATTATGACACTTGGCATACCGACACGGCGTAATGGACCAAGAACCGATAAATTATAAATCTAACACTTTCCCAACCGAACAATTTAGGAAATCGGGTGGGGTAAGATGGAATGAGCCAGACTACTACAGTATGTTTGCATTTTGTACGCCAATATCACTCCTAAGCACATCTTCCCATGTTCATAAAAAGCTGCTGTGTATCTGTCTCTCTTCATAAGAGCTGCCTACCATCTGCTGGGTCCAGTTGTCTGACCACCTGCAATGTTTGTTTAAAATTTGTCAAAATCCTGAAAGGCGTGGAGAATGTGGAATAATAATATATGTGTTCCATATTAAACTGAACCAGCCTGTTGCACAGAGGAAGCAACAGTTGCCAACTTTTCACAATTCGAGTCAGGAAATGCTTTCCTTGTGTACAAATGGAAGAATTGATGGGTGTGCAGGAAAATGTAATTTGCAAACAAATGCTATTTTAATGAAGCACTTCTGGCAATGCTAGCAGCAGCGTTTGAAGAATTTTTACAGTCACAAAGAGAAAACTCTGCATTTAGATTTACTGCCTAATTTTAATACCTCGCTGCCGACATTTACAATAACTTATCCAACATTAATGAGGGCTTCCCACCAGGATCTTAACAAGCATTACGTTTTACACTGTATTCTCTATAAAAATACACTGGTTTTCAGTAAACTACATAGCAATGTTTTTATACCTTTCTACAACCAGGTACCTATTGGAACTATATTTTCACCCAAATTACCACCAGTATCTACAGTATTTCCCTTTGTACATAACCCCATTTCCAACATTTATCTTCAAACTCTGAAGTATCCCCTCACCCCACTGAAGCTACCCTGAAGGGTACATTTCCATGTTTACAGCTGTATGACACAACGTCTCTTAAAGAAAAGTATAGAACATTTAGACATGAGACAGAAGAACATTGAATAAACCATGTGGCCAGTGGCGTACTTATCATCAGCGCTGCTCTAGGACTAATGCAGGGCAGTAACACTAGCCGTCCTCTCCACACTGGCATTGTTACTACTTGGCTTCAGATATGATGCCATTTTTTATGGACGCTCAGTGCCGGGTGGAAGGAAACTAGGGGTATGCTAACTCGACACAGCCTTCCATCATGTTAATGGGCTGGTTGGGTAGATCAGTGATCTCCCAATTAACTGGCCCATTGAGCATGATTGTCCAATAGTGTGACTAGTTCCCTCACCCTAAACCTGGAATCCTAGCCTACTGCATGTGGTCCATGATCTGTTGAATCTGCTCCTCATGTACACGGTTTAAAACCAACCCATTCAAACTGATATCTACAATTTAAGAAGTACAAAAGAAGTGTTAACTATTTTGTTTCATTTGCTAAAATAAGTGTTTTCTTAGCTGATAATCCTGAGAATCACCCCCCCCCCAAAAAAAATACAAATCTTCCATCTATTGGACTTCTGAGATGGGTACAGGAGGACAGTCAGCTAAAGCCCTGTAGACTTGCTGTAGCCAAACAAGCCCTATAGAACACATCTGCAGAATTCATTAAGCTGGTTTGATTGGCCCTTGTTAAACAAAGATGGGATAGGGTTACATGCATTTTCTGTGGGAGTCCGGCTTGGATTTCAGCCTGATGATTTAGTCAGGTGTAAGCATGAAGTTTCCAATTTAAAGAAATAAATCTACAGTGATTTTATTACCCTCTGTTTTACCCTGACACCCTGCTTCACCCCAACTCCCTGTCAAAGCATATGATGTGTTTATGTAGACCACACTCTTTCACATTGTACTGCGATACAGCAAGAGACATAAAAATGCATCCAGACTCTGTAGGACTCCCATATTTCATCATGGCCTATTTTATTATTTCTCTGTAGTCATTATGTCTTCTTCCTAAATGCTTTGCATTCTGTTTCCTGAAACATGTGCTCTTAACCACAGCTGGGTATCCTGCGCTAAAAAAGACTTCCCAACGAAACAGATTTTTCGGAACGCAGACACATTTGTTTCAAATCACTCACCCTCATTTCAGACATCATGTAGCAGCGTGCCTTACCTTGGAATTCATATTTCCGAATGATTATTGATTCTATATAGCGCCATCATATTCCCCAGCACCGTACGTGAAAAAAACCTCAGAAAACAGTTATGTTTTTTTTTTTCCCCATTAAATCTAGTCATTGACTGCATACATATTTATTTATTTTAAATTAATTAAGAGCCAGGAAAGCCATGTACCAGAGTCTTGTCAATGTTAAAGCCTGCTTGCTTGCTTGCTTGCTTGCCAGTGACATATTCTGGCTTAAGCCAACTAGGACTAGGATGACAGGCAGAGGAGTGATAACCCTGTTTCTGCCAAACCATAAGTTATGGAGGGTAAAGGTGATGGTGACCCTTCCATTTAAATTTAAGGGGTAGTAGAAGTATTATTTGCATGCGCCTACCCAGAATTCCTTGTGGTCGTGGCAGCACCATGAGATTTCTGAGGGAAATCTTCTGGCTTGTCTGGTGTCTGTAGATGAGTGTTTAATAATGCTTCTACTACCCCCTTAATTTAAATGGAAGGGTTTCCATCACTTTTACCCTCCATAACTTATGTAATGGTATTTCTTAGCTACCCCAAGCCTCAACGAGTCAGCTAATATCACAATCTCATGTTGATGAGTCCCATTAAGGATGAAAGCCCTGTCAATCGGCAGTGGTCTGGTTACTGCAGCTCTTACCTGAGTTTTGTGTAAAGGCTGTCTTGTACAGCAGGCAATTTCTTTCAAGGGATCCATGTATAAAGTGGATATAGAGGCAAACGGGAGTTATTTAACCTTATTTGCATATGCCTACCCAGAATCCCTTGTGGTTGTAGCAGTGCCATGACATTTGTGAGGGAAAAACAAGCCTTCTGCCTTGTCTAGTGCCTGTAGATATAGTTTTTAATAATACTTCTAATGTGTATATATTGAGTAAATATATTGTTATTTTTACACCTTAAGTGTTAGAAAACCTTAAACACAGCCATAATACAATAAAAGTTTAACAAGTTGCTGAGAAATTCTTGCTCATTTATCACTGTGCGTGGCAGTGTATCAATGCGATGTAAACTCAAAAGGTCGGCCCAATTAATTGTCAGAACTCATTATGAATTGCTATTAAAAACTGTGAATTATTCCTTTGTTCAAAGAAAACAAAATCCTATTTTTTTTACTATGACCACAAACTACAACAGCCATATCCTTGCTTAATTATAAATGAAAATCCTAATGAAAAAGGGTTTTTCCTTCCCTCTTTTACTCTATTCTGTGTACCAGCATACGGAATGTGCTTAGAAGGACAGGTCAAGGACAATTAGTTCCTGCAATGGAGATCCCATAAACAAATTGCTTCAATTAGTCTAAATCAACTGTTATTTGCCATCCAAAAGGCTTAGTTTAACATCCAGGCAAACAAAACCTATTATTGAAATGCCATGTTATAGCGGCCTATTCTAGTCTCACTGCAGACAAAATACAAACAACGTAGAGTCTGACATTATTTACCCTAGTCTTGTAAAGGAAAAAAAAAAAAAAGAATTTAAAAAAAAGGCATTTGTTAAATTGTATAAAAATGACTTAAGTATATAGAGCAGAATTCATAATAAATTATTATTTATTGTTTTATATAGCGTCGTCAGATTCGGCAACACTAATTTACACCAACTAACGCTTAAATTCATTACCTAAGAGAATTTTTGATGCAGGCTTCAGCTATGAAACGTGTCAGATTGTGATAAGCTCCTTCAGGTGAAATCAGACTGTTCGTTTGGCACACTGGGCAAATGCCCGGTGGGTCACCAGCCGACAGCACCATAGACTCACCTGATCTGCGGATCCATCATGAACATAAAAACGCCATCATTTTAAATGACCAAAGAAGGACACTTTTGATTTAGAGGTGTAGTTAGTGTAAGGCTAAGAGGCAGGGCTTTGTGACCTATTATTAGTTTTATTATTTTATTAACATTATTCACAGATAGAACCTTATTATATATAAGGCGATGCGCGCAGAACACAATGGCATTTATGTAGGGCCAATAATATAAACAGTACACCTGAGACATCAATCATGCAATATAAAAATAAGCAACAGTATACATATAGGGTGCCATTGAAGAAGCCTGGCGCCGAATGTCTTGTGTTGAGGAACCTTTGTGGTTTGCCTGATCTGAGCAGGGAACAGATCACGTTCCGAGAATATACCAGGTTGATCCGGAGCTTGCTCAAAGGCTACTCCATCATTGATAATCTTGAGGAACATTACCCCTCAGTTCTCACTCTCTTGGTCCTCTTGGGGCACCAAACCCCTCTCCCCACTTCCTCAGGTGATATTCCTGCTGCAAAACCACTGTTTGGTGCCCCTGGAGCCATTTAATGTTTTTGCCGTATGTCACAATTGCTGTTGCTTCTATTATTAGTTTCAGTACTTGTGTAAGTTATAACCCATTTTCTGTTGTTTCTATACACATTATTGTGACTTTTGGGGCTGTAAAAATAATTTTTTTAATAAAAATAAAGTGGGACATTAGAGGGGGAAAAGAGGATTTGGGTCCTAAAGAGGGCCTACAGCTCTTAACTAGAGACATTTGGGAGGTATGGAATGACTCCCAAATAGAATGAAGCTCATCGGGTGCCAACCTTTTAAATATGCATCCTGCATTCTGAAATAACAAGTTCTGTAGAAATACTTACTTTAATTGCTTCATTGTGCTTTCCCAAGAGGAATATTGATTTCGTGAAGGAGCAATCCTAGATAAAAAAAAATACTTGAAAAGAATAAGCCAGCACCTCTGTTTGGTATAATTTTGTACTTGATATCATTTTGTACTTGATGAAACTAGAATCCATTTTAAAGGTACTAATACACTTTTTCATGATATATTTCATTTATAGATTAAAATATTAATTGTGCTAGACATCGTTACATCCACATATTTATATTTCATTATATGTTAAGCGCTGAAGAAATATGTTTGTGTTTCCGGATTTTACTTATAACTCAGCTGTAAATCCCTCCTGACACTTTTGTCCGATACATCACATTGTTACTAAGTTTATGCCACAGGGTTCCTTGGGACTGAACTTTTCATTACTTATTTTTCCTTTTTAATAATCTATAGAATTTTTTTCTTTCTTGAGATCCCTCTCTGTTTATTTGGCAGGGTCCCAGCTCGCTTTTGTGGAAATCCATCCATAGGAATGCCACTGCCTGTTTTTTGCCTAAAGTGTTATCCGCAACGATTACAAATGAGGCAAAATTCTACGTGATGAACGAAATATTTCTCAGCTTAGACATTTAACGCTATTAGAAATGAACAGAACCTTTAATATTCCACCAGGCAGAGAAGGAGATAATGGCCAAGCAATATAGACATCCATAGGTTCCCAAGGCTACCAAGTTCTCTCTCTTCTAGAGGGAGTGGCTTTGTGAGAGGGCAGGGTTTACTATACATGGAGGCGGGGCTAGCTGTGCAATAGGTGGGCTTACCTAGTCTTAAATGGCCAGGTGTGACCAAACACTACTCGCCTACCTGGAGAAAGGGAAAAGTGACCTGGAGACCTGGGGAATCAGTGTTTTGTTGGAAGACTCCAGGTCAAACATGATATGAATCACTGAGTGCGAACTAAGCTATAATACTTGAAATGGAAAGGTTTCTGCAGGTTTCAATTCCGAAGCCATATACTAGGAATAAACATTACCCCTGATGCCTTTCTAGCATGGAATCACCCCTAGAAAATCATCATACTTGTAACTTTCATACTATACTTTAGTACACTTGCTATAATGTTTTACATTTTGTCCATGAATAATTAAAAAAAATAGATTGAAAAAAGTGCCTAGAGAATAACCAGTTGGGGATTAAACGGAACTACATAGAAAATAAATATTTGTGAGCATTATATACAGTGTCATATACATAACTAAAGTTTAGCATTGAAGAAAACTTAGTTTTAATTTGTTTTAATTCAATAAACTTCCAGGGGCTACCATTGTAGGGAGTCATGTGATATTTTGGGTGCCTGATCAAGCACCACATTGAGCTGATTCTTTATGGCAATGGCAATGAAGTCCTGCTTATCCAATTAAATCCATTCATCTATGGACTTTTCTTAGTCAGAGTGTCCAACTGAGTGTTTGTCTAGTAAATTGGGCTAATATACCAGAGCTAGAACACATACATTTAAAATACACACACAACTATTCACCTGTCTATAAAAAAACATAATTTTTAATGATACAACTTACATATATTATATCGGGTAGGAGTTTCTACGTTGGACTCTCTAAAGGATTAACAAAATGATGGCGGATTGGTTCAAAAGTACAAACCTAGGTCAGGTATTTAAAGTATGTTAATGTGCCGCATACATATTTGTAAACCCTTGCATTTGGCTAGGTAGTCACAGTGGAAAGCGTTAACTGACAGCTGCTCGGGATTCTTGTGGTAAACGACACTAATGGGTAGCGAGATCCCTGGAAAATTACTAAACTATAACAACAATTAGTAGCCGGGCTGTGTTGACTGTCGAGCCACGTACTGTAAACAGTTGTTATTTGAAGCTGATATGGGGTGGTCTACAAATTGAGGGACTTGGCGTGTTAATAGAAATACCCTGTCTTTACTTGCGCCAGATATTAAATTGAGATTAAGTTCTATGAACCTTGCATTCTCCAGTAGCCTGTGATCAGACCAGCATTCCCATTCTATACCCGTCACGGCAAATTTACTGAGAATTTGGCGGGGGGGGGCTCTCAACCCAGAATTGATTCTTGCTTGTATGAGGGCTCATTCAATTTTAAGTTGGCCCTTTTTAAATAATGATACTTGTACTATCTGTCCCATGTTTTATGCTTCTCTGTTCTAGAATCAGTGTTCTATAGCCTTAACAGTCAAAGCAATGCGTATGTATATAAACAGCAGAAAACGTGTTAGATAATAAAATGTAAAAAAAATATATAAGAAAACATCACTGTGAAAACAATGCGGGTTGAACATTGCTTTGGTGGCAGCGGTGGGGTTGCTTTTACAGTTCTGTAAATGTTTAGAGTCTGCCTATGATTGTCCGAACCCTGGGTGTAATGAAATCAAGAACAGAGAGGATGTTTCTCGTCTTGCTGATGCTGCCCGGGGCTGTACGTGTTAATGTTCTTTCCATTTGTACGCGTCAACAAAGAGAACATTAACTAAGTTCTTCTTTTGCTGCCCCTTTTATACGGTGCAAAAAAGAAAAACAGCCATTTACTGCGAGGTGGGAAAACTGTCACTTCACCGCTGCCTCTGAGACAGAAGTCGGAATGATTACTGGTAAAGAAAACTGGTTTTTTTCCTTCTACTCAAAGAGCTGCCCGCGAGGCGGAATGTTCTGTGGATCAGGGTATGTTCACGTCACTTCCATGTATCCACAAAGTTTGTATTTAAATGATGAAACAGCAGTGGGTGGAATAACACGAGAAAAGAAAGAGCGGATATTTTAAAGATGCTTTTTAAAGTGAAAGTTCCATGAAAAAAAAATATTTTTTAACTTGAGCGTAAAATCCTGTGCTAGATCCAGTAATGTATGTAAGCATTGACCAAAATCTGATTTTATCGCATTTTTTCCAATAACTTTCCTTTATCTGCAGACCTGGAGGCCGCCATTTTTTGTCAGTCATAAAGACCGAGCAATTCTATTGTTTGCCACATACACATACCTGGAGGGGTTCCGGCGTGGTGGTACCCCCCTGATTAGCGGCACTCGGGACGGACCACCGCCCCCCGCTAGGTACGCTACTCAGTATGATAAGGAGCAAGGGTGGTTGTCTAGTAGATACGTACAAATGGCTAATATGCACCTAGATTATGCAAAAACTATAACTATTTTAAAAAAAGGACAATATTTTTTTAAAAATTGTATATTTAATATGGTACTAACAATAAAAAGATGATTCCCTTTAAGTGCAGCCTCGTCAATACCGTTTAAAGCTTGATATGTTATATATTTTTCTTATGTCAGCTGTTAATAAACAAGGAACACATTTTCTGGGCTTACAGATTCCCCCTACAGAAGATTATACGTTTATAAATGAAATGCTGTCCGTGGTGCATATGGCTGCTCCTTTCATGTCGTTACATAAATCATTCTGTCTGCAACAGAGCAGTAGAGATGTTCTGTGGAACACGAGTGTCAGCTCATAGTATGTGAGCACCTTCAAAAAAACGAGTTAAGAAATTATGGATGCAGGAACCGGGTGGGATTAGGGCATATCATAAGAAGTAAAGATTGTCACCGAAGCTCTGGATATGCCAATGGCATGGATAGGCCCAATCCCTGATGTGAATAAGTAGCATTTCGAGGTGAAATATTGCCCTTTTTTAAATAAAGGTGAGCTATTAATGTAGGTTCATTATTGCATTCATATAATTTTAATAGACAATGAAATACATTTAACAAAGCAAAAATCAGGAAAAGTCATCATATTAACACCACCACTGAGTTTGGCAAGACATTCCCTATATGTTTTTTCATGTTTTTTTTATCAAATAAAACTATAAAAGCCTTGTGTTCGGTATGTTTTAAAGGTTTATCAAAGACACCCCTGACATTTGTAATGAGGTTTTGTTTTAATTCAGTTTGTAAAATATACCACTGGAGATCCTCTGGAGTTTCTACTCAACATTTTGCCAAACGTTTTGTGTCATATTAAAAATTTGGATCTATGTTGAGATGAGTACAATCTATACTTTGCTCTGATGCGCCTTACATCATCTTTGCCATCACATTAAGTCATATTATTACATCATTTTAAAGTGGCACATCACTATGCCTGAAGACAATAACTTTTTTGGTGTTGATGGAGGCCTCCTGGCCACAACCCTGCTTTATTGGTGAGGGAGGAAACCTTGTCGATCCCTGGAATTCTAAAGTCTATGCTATGGTGCCTGACGAAAATCTGAGCCTCCTTCTGCCCCTTACTACTACCTGCAAGGGTACCAGAAGACCTTACCATTGCTGGACTAGAACTCAGTTGAGTGTGGCTTGTCATGGGATGGACACATGACATTATCTGGAGTTGCAGCACAGCAACTCGTGCGTCAAAGGAACAACTTCTGTAATTGCACAAGGTAACAAACATGTGTGACTCTACTGAGAGGCAATGTCTAAAGTACATCTTCCTGGTTTATGTCAACATTTTCTGTCATGTGGTCTCTTTCAATATTGGCTCTAAATTCGTTTAATTGGTTTGTGTGGAGAGATGAATTACTTGGGGCCACCATTCTATACTTGGCTACATTACGTCTTTAGCCTTTGGGACAAAATGTTGAGGTTCTATCATCTTTGCCAGCAGAATTAACACTTAGGGAATTTCAACATGCATGGGATAGCCATATGATTATTCTGAATCTAGGAAGGGACTAGATGGGCCGAATGGTCCTTATTTGCCGTTAAATAATAATATTGTTTCTATATATGTACAGTATCTAATCAACCATTAAAACAACATAAAGACCAGTGAATATCCATGGAGCACTCTCTCTTCTAAAGGTGTTTGTTGGTGAAAATGGGGGCTAACTACATGTAATGGTGGATCTATCTATCTATCTATCTATCTATCTATTTATCATATATATCTCTCTCTACTAAAAAAAAAAAATAATAATTATTCAAGTATAAAGTATAAATTGAAGTATAAATAAAGACACCTTTTTAGTATTAAAAATTTAAAGTGAAAGTTTATATATGTATAGATTTTATTTTAGTCACAAGCACTAATCAATTCTTCTTATATTATTGAATGGAGTTATGGTGTGCCCCCCATTGTCTATTATTAATAGTCTGTTTAGAGGACATTTCCTATTGTGTTCTTCCATAAAGAAAAAATTGCTATTTCATTTGGAACTTCCATTTAAGCCATTAGGCCATGGATGCCATGACTTTACACCTATTTCAATTTGCACACACGATACATTGTGCTTTCGCATAACAAGCCATTAAGACTGTGACCTTGATGGGCAAAGCCCTTCTAATCTATTTAATATGTTAAATGCTCCATAAATTGCCATTCCGCAGACATCTGAACTGCACCAAACTATTATGACACTAAACACCCATTATCTTCTTAAATTAGACTTGGTATATGGTCCATGCTCTCTGTCAGCCTGTAAAAAGGTAAGCGGCAGCATAGCATTAAGGCATTGTTGTCTGTCCTTTATGACACTGTCTAGAAACCCAATTAATGTTTGTTCAATTTAACTGAAGGTTAAGTTGACCAAACAGGTGCTAATTGTGTGTTCCTTGTGGATATTTGTCCACTTAACAAAGATATGTCAGCAAAGGAAAAAAGCCACTTAAAGTGCAAGGGCAATCATTGCCTACCTACCACAATGTAGATCAAAGTCATCTTTTATTTTACTTACCCATTTAAATTCATCTATTTGTCCAATTTATTGACTTACTCCGAGACATTACTGATTCAGAATGTTGTGACATGATGTAAAGGACTAAGACCTCTCTGGAAAATCTAAGAATGATTTAGTCGAACAGAGCCAGTGACATCTAAAAATGTGGCACGTTGGCACATTGTATCTTTTGTAATGTGATTGTGTTATACATTTCTACAAAATAACATGACTGTCATATAAAAGCGTTAGTGTTCATTTTAGTATCTGTATTATATAATGATTTTTCTTCTTAATGTTATTCAGTTTATCTGATACATCTTTGTGGTTTTACTGTTTCAAAGATCAGCTATTTGAATTTTCTTGTAGATCTCCAACCCGTAATGATAACTTTAAAATGTCCTCTCTTCCACTGTTGCTCCTCAAGGGCTGTGCATCGATATGCAGGTGGATATTTAAAAAATACAAAAAAAAAAATGGAATTGACTTTATCAACTGAGAAATAACAGTGCTTAACTAACCTACCATACAGTGAGTTTGCTCTCATAAGAGCCTCGATTTTTACTTTACTTGCTGTCACTGGGGGAAAAAAATCAGTATATCCAACAAATCACACCTATAGGAGTCGTCTGTTATGGAAAAACAAGGCAACTTCTATAGCACAAGGTAGACAACAACCAAAACTTTTTTTTTTGTATAACATTTGGGGAGAAAACAGAGGCAGCACTGACAAGTGAAAAGCTGAATAAACCAGCTTGACTGAGTTTATTCAAAGACAGAACATACACATGTCACATACAGGACAGGCTGCTTAACCAAGTACATACAGGCATTGCATGCATACAGTCAATAACGCAAATAGTAAACTTCATACATAAAATAATCAAGTACACACTGATATGAAACAAAGTACACATAAGCAACAGTAACCATGACACAAAAAAACATTAAGCAGTTCCAGAGGCATTAAAAAGTGGCATTGTAAAAGAATGACATCTAGGGGGTGTGGAGAGGGGTATATGACAAAGGTACAAGGGTAGATGGGACCAGGTGAGTGAGAGCTGGAGATCATTCCTCCTCCTCATCGAGACTGTCAATGATGGAATAGTCTTTGAGCAAGCTGAAGATCAGCCTGTGACAGTCTTGGACAGTGACATGTTCTGTACTTAGGATTAGGCAGTTGCTGGTAAACTATAAAGCTTCCTTAACAGAACACATTAGACAACAGACTGGCTTCTTCAGCGGCACCCTACATTTGATTTCCTGAAAAAAATCCAGACAAAATAGATCTTCAGGAACCTAGGCTCTGCTGTGACATTTTCAGTGTAGAGCAAAAACCATACCAAAATTTAATATTTAAAAACAGAAAAATACATCAAGTCTGTGAGATGTCTTCTTATGTCATGTGAGATGCCCATGGCTGGCATTATTAAAACTGAATCCATAGGGCCGGCTGGTGGTGAAAATGTCAAAAATGTCAACTAATAAGAGCATGTGCACTGCTCAATAAGACACCACAGTGACATGACACCAATAGACCTAATCGGGAGCTCCAAACACACCTCAGGCTTCAGTGCTTCTTCTGGCCTAAGGTCAGAGGACCAAGCTTTCCCCATTGAACAGGTCCCCACTTGATCTTAGCCAAAAGATCAAGAAGCAAGAATGTTTTATGTTTTTGTGATTTAAAAGAATGTTTGATGCTTTTGTGATATAAATCAAATGTCAAGGGTATCATGCTTTATCATTATTGACTGAGAAAGGCTGAAGGTGGCAGTGCCTTCTAAAGCTGCAGAGGCCCTCCTATGAAGAATGGTACCAATGAAATCTTTAAAGGATGGTGGCCAAAAGGCCATCTTCAGGGATGGCACAAAAAAACTTGCCACTCCAGCCCAAACCCATGGCTTGCCATAGGCCAGGCAAGATTGCTGAGAGTTGATGGGGTTTTTCCTGCCTAGAATAACTTTACTGTTTTCATTACGATGGGGTTGTGGTGCGTTCAGTCTTGTTTTTATGACTTTTAACTGTATCTCTTGCTTCCAAATGTATTTTATCATTTGATGCCAGAGCTCGGACCCTATGCATCATATTGTAACTATCAGTAGCAAGACATGTCCAGTTCTAGTAAGTAAATACAGCCAGATGGTGGTCATTTTAATTTAGTGCAGGCGTTGTGACCGGCATGTACAACTTTCCATAAGGATGGTTTTAGATCAAAGGATGAAGTGTCTTTTGATGTTTCTTTGACTTGTACTGTCTGAAAATGAAAAAAAAAGTAAGCTGATGTATTTTTCAACAAAAACGTAACAATATCAACCAAAAGAGCTGTAAATGCAAAGAAAAGCACAATGCAAAGACTCCACAAGTATTATTCTATAGTATATATGTGTATAATGGCCAGAATTGGAGTGTTAAAATGATTGTATTTTTAACTTTAATGCAAACTTATTAAAGATACACTCCAGTCCTTATATGCACTTTAGTTCAAGATTTAGATTTATATGAGGTCTAAATGTAGGGCTATATCTGGAGCAATCATTGTAAAATCCGATTTAACACCCTTATATTAAATTTTGCCCCCCCCCAAGTTAGTAGAGACGAAGTAAAACATGTGAGTTGAAGTTCTGTTTTAATCCATATGTTGCATCAGTAACATAGGCTTTAAAAGTTCCCAGAAGTATGTTTTTGTTATTCAAATTAACACTTTGGTCAAGCGGAGAAAAGTTCAATGTAATCAGGAGAGAACCATCTGGCCAAGGGAGCAAGTAAAGCCAGGTGCCCCCCTACCCTGTGTGTAACCAACACACACACACACACACTCTCTCTAACACACTTAGTCCGGAGCCTGTCTTTATACCTTTTTGTACACTTTGCAAGCTGCTGCACCATTACCACAGGGATAAATAACGTCATGTTACATGACCCTACTCTGCTCATGCCTCTGCATGGGCTAAATCTGACCAATCCTGTTCAAAGAATTTGGACTGGACCAAGGAGCAATTGCCCCCTGCCACCCGGTCAACCAACCCCAGAAGGTAACCAAGTTGCTGAATGTGTTAAGGTCAAATCAAATTGGTCTAAGTTTTGGTCTAGTTCACGGAAGAAAGTATACCTTTTACTGCCAACTTAGGTTTTGGGGTTGAGACCCTATATAGTCTTTGTCCATCTACAGTCTCCATCCAGGCCGTGTTTTCTTTGAATGAGATGCCGTTTCTGAAAGTGTCGCTTGAAGCAAAGTTTAGACATGTAGCTATGTTCTTTTACAATGTTATGAATAAGGCATCTCTCCAGTGGACTAATTCACCATGTTAAGACTGGCAGATTTTCTGCCAATCAATGTCACTTTGTTTACACCTTTTGAACACATTAACCAAGTTCACGCAGTGCTTTAAATTCCATATGCTTTAAAAACAACATGGATTTCTGATCACTCCGCACTATGACTCTGTATGTTTATTTGAGAGAACTGGGGAGATAAGGATCACAAACTCAACCTCAAGTTGATTCCAAGAATATAACTATCAGAGTCATAACATTTCATGCAAATTGTAACTTATATAAAGAAATTACACTAAACTACTTAAAGATGTGTTTAAAGGTATACACAATTCTAAACATTTGTGCTGATAGATTGATTGCTTCAGTCCCGTGCTGTTTGTGGGTCTAATATTCCCAATTGGTAACACTAGCACATGGCCCAGGGTTCCTCGTATCTGGCTGCCAGCCACCCTTGCTAAATATTAGAGGGAAATTATCACGTAAAATGATCCTTTGTGTATTAATACCTTGCCATCACATTAATTTCATATAATCCAATGTTGTAGCCCATATATGTAATATGTCAAAATGATTTAATAGTCACTACAATTATGTCTACATATGAGGCAACTTTAGCCTTTACCCCATGATCCATGGCCATGGTCGGGCAGTAAAATAGATTGCAGTGAATGTCCATAAATCCAAAGAAATTCATTTAAATATGTTTAGTATATTCAAACTATCAGCCGTTTGTAGGCGGTGGGTTTAGGCACTTGCTATACGAAATACATGCCAATGTATTCATTATTAGACATCTTTGTGCTATTTTTGGTCCATTCGCTTTTGAACAACGAATTTTCTTTCCTGCCCTTTCGATTCGGACAAAATTTGGAGGGGTTTTCCCGTTTAGAAACGAAACTTGTCGTCACTCACTCTTTCTCATTCACTCTCTGTATGCCAAAAAAAAAAAATATAGATGACACTCATCTATCGTATACATTAAAGAGCATACGATAACTGGTGTTTCCCTTTAAGGGCATTTTGTTGGCGGTATGAATTTACTTTAATAAGCATTTTTGTCCCAGAAAGGCAATTTCATAGAAAAATATAAAAAAAAGTATATACTGCCCTGAATCATTCCTAAGAGCCTGTTATGGGGCCAAGGTTACACTCACTGCCCTGAAGAGGTTGAAAAGCTATAAAGTAATAGAAACTGATTATATGGAGCTAATCATTTACCATGGCTGTTCTTTATTGGCCATAATACTCATTAGAATTGAAAGCATTGTGTAATGTGATTGGTTGGGCTACTAGTTAGTTTTTCCACGTACTTTATACACACACACAAACTCTATAATATATAACTTAGGTAAATCGAATCTACCCAGTTTTCCACGAGCTAAATGCTATACAAGCATTGTTGGAGAGGGAAATTCCAGTCTTTCTAGTTTTGGGGTGAAATTCCACCTAACAGCAGGGCCCGGCGTAGATTGGTATTCCATATGTTCCATGAAAAAATATGTCAGGGGCAATACATGGAATACGACCTTTAGGTAGGTTCTCAAGATACTCTTTCCCATTGGATAGACCTCCTAAGATCCCTAGTCAATGAGTCCAATGATGGTCTGCCAGTACGCTAACTGCTTAGCTAGTAAATGCTGGAAAGTATCGATATTATTCAAACATATTGCAGGGAGTTCATGGAGTTCAATGGACCCCCCCACCCCCATCTTATATCTGGACTAGAATGAGATAACTTACAATGTAAATAATTTATCTTATATGCCTACTGTGAGTTGCAGGGTGTTTATAGGAAAGAAGAAACATTCCTAGGTAGGTAATCATTAAATGCTCCAATATGTCCTACACGTCATAAGGAGCAACAATGATGTTGCTGAACAATATATTAAATTGCCCTCAAGATCAAGTTGCCTGCTGCTACCCAAAAGATTTATTATGGGGTGGTCCTGGCACTTTAAGGCCAGCAGCCGCCTGGTGATGTAAGTGTGGCTCCCGTTGAGAGGGCGTGTGTCATTATCGGCCAGTGGCCTACCGGGCATTCGCCTAGTGTGCCAGATGGCTAGTCCAGGCATGCTTTTCTCCAAAAGAAAGTCCTGTTCTGCTCCTCTCATCATAGGAGAAATTCAACAAGATTGGCCCATCATAACACATAGTAAAAGGTGCTGTTATTCTGAATTTAACACTTTTGTGTAAATAAATGCAGATTTGGAAAGCACTGTTTCCTAACACGGTTGAATTCCCTTATTCAAGGTTTTTGCCGGGAACATCTAATTGTCATGTGACACAAAAGCAGGCACTGGTAGGTTGCTGCCATATAGAGACCAGTAAAGCTTCTTACAAACTTCCGGAGTCATTTTTAATCAACTAACTTTCAGAGGAAAGAATAAGATGGCAGATCGGCTACAGTCTGTATGCTTAATAAGAGTGCAATTACAGCACCCTTTAACTCCTTGGGGTGAAATCTGTCAGCTCTCTCGGATAATATACGACAAGACACCGAGAAGAAATAACAAGAAAGGGAGACTAAACAGAAGTATCCTCAGCTTAGAGAACTGATCACACCACCTCCCTTTCTCTATGCAGTATGACATTTGACATTACCAAATAAGCATGTAATCAATCCCACCTGGAACACAATCCGTTATCAATTTCAAAGAATGTTCACACGATATTAAAAGCAATATAGATTTGCTCATCACAGCTCATAATGACTTCTGTGTGTTTTTATTGTGTTAACCCTTGGAGTGTCGCAGAGAACCAATACCCACTATCGCACATCCCTCCGGTAGAGGGTGAGTTTACAAAATATTCTTGAAAACATGTAATACTTAATTTACCCACCTGATTGCCCATTTCTACTTGGCAGAGGCTGACCATGGGTGATGTTGGTAAACCTCAACTGGGACGGCCAGTAACACCACCCTGCTGGTCCATGGACCTCATCTTGAGTTAGCATGCTGCACTTTAACAGTTTGATTTGGCCACCAGAAGCTCTAGAACAACATTAACAGTGCATTTTTAAAACACCATAATAAGTTTCATCAGTCCTACAAGGCTTTCTGCTCCTATGACCCTCCCTGGCTTGTGGGACTGACCTTCTCCATAGCAAGTCTGGGACCCAGCAGGGATCCATCTCGTGTAAACTGAGAAGCCCGGTTTATAACCTCCCACCTAGAAGACCTGTCTGAGGGCTCATTCAAAGAACGATACACATGTATCAGGCCTTTTACTTGTCAAGAAAAAGTACTCGCAGCTTTTGGCATAAATAGATTATGGGTTTTTATTTTTGTTTAGAAATAAGGGGACATTTTACATAAACTATGATGGCAAATTGTGGCAATACTCGCATTATCTAATAGTAATATCCCTCGCGCCATACAAATAAATTATGCCATAAACCATGGGTAATGTAACAATAGGGGAGAAAAAACTTTTAAGGCGAGGAATAACAAGACTCTTCTATTATGAGTAATTCTGATAAATCTTGCTAATTTTAATCTAACACACTACATATGATAGTTTAGCGAAATGATCTCTAAAACAAGGACATTATTTTACTATTTAATAGATACATTTTTCAATCTTTGAAATTCTTTTGTGCCGTCTTGTTATTTCCAATATCATAATTATTTTTATTATTTTTTTGGTTAAATATTTTCATGCATTTTTTTTAAAACAGTACAAAATAAATACTACGGATTTTAGAACCGTCCCGAAACAATAGGGCTTCAGATTTCCTGGGTACTTGGATTCATAAAACAAAATAAAAAAAATAATAAAAAAAAAAACTCTTGGCCTCACTAGCCGTATAAATCCAGAGATGTGTGCTCGGTGCGTCGAGAACCCTCACAGCTCGCTCTCTGGGTGGTCTTAGATAATGTGGAGTAGCCCTCAGTAGCCTGCAGGCATAATTGGCATGCATGCTGTTGTATCAAAGATAGCTTAATAAAGCATTACATATATCAATGCTCCCATATTTTATTACCAAACCCAGTGCATATGGTCAGCCTGTAATTAGCTTCAGCTGTGTTTTCACTTGCTGTTTAAGGATAAAGTATGGGTTTTGCTGTGAATTCTTTGAAATGAAATAATGTGATGCACACACAGATAAATGGGGAGTAATTAATCCCAGAAGTCTAGTATACGACAGTAACGTTCCAGGTGCAAAGGATTCCTACTTTATGTATTATTTCAACGTAAATGGTTTTTTTGTGTGTGTGTGCTAAAGTTTTCGGAAAGATGTTGTTTTAATCTTAAATATATATATATATATATAATTTTATTATTATTATATAATTATTATATATTATAATTATATATTTTTTTATTTTTATTTTTTACTTTTAGTGTGACCCAAAACATCTAATAGGTTAACAAAGGACATCTTCAAGAAAGTAAGTATACTTACAGGAACACTGAGTAACAAAACAATGAAGTACACTAATATACTTTTAACAAAAAACATTTTCTTTTAATAAATTCTGAAAATTGAGGGGAAACATTGGTATCTACTCAACCTCACCTGTTCGTAAAGTACAGAAGGGAAGTACAGGTGGAGAAGAATATTCGTAGAAGAGGTAATATTCTGAAACGAGTGGACCAGAGACTAAGAAGTAACTTATGTAAGTTTTACTTTACTAAGAAGGTGGTAGATAAGTGGAACAGCCTCTCAGCAGAAAAGGTTAATACTGGATAATTTAAACTTGCATAGGATAGACATATGGCTTATGAATCTAAGATGAATACCTGGATTTGAATTACATTCATTTGTATTTTCTGACTCAAACTATGCTTTATAATGCATTTGGAATGCACAGTATACCCAGTGCTGAATTATTAATACAGAATGAATTCACTTTTACAACAATAGCGGCATTGCTATGAATTCCGCTTTGTAAGCAAATAGAACCCCATATAAAGGAATCTGACTTTAGCGGAATTAAAAAGCTTGTTTGCATGTAAAATGTGTCCAGCTTGGAACCATGTAAAACGATCTCTTAATAAGAAAGCCTCGTCACCCACAGACAATTAAATTGACCTTAAAAGGATCTTGTTAGCGACGGAGAGAAACAGCACTGAATATTTCTGCAGTTAATAATGTAACAGATACTGAATGTTTTACAAAAATCCACATATGTGGTCTAGTCTTTTACTATGTTATAAAAAAAAGTCTGATACTGCGGTTTAATTTGACAACGTCCTGTAACAACAAATACATACGCTTTAATTATATAGAATATGAAATAAAATGGCATTTACATTATATAAATATTTTATATCTAAATGTTCTGTCTGTTTGAATAGTTATGGGGGTCACTGCCCTAGGCCTGGCACATGGCAGCACCCCAACCACCCCTTATCTACCTCACTACATCATTAATTACCGTTTTGTGCAGGGACATGATGTCATGCCCTATTGTATTGCCTCCGACCCGGATATAATATCATATCCCAGCACTCTGACAGTGCCAGGCAAAAAGCAACTATGGAAGAGTGTGCCAACTCTCCACATCCTCCATGGTGTTAATGGGCTGGTTGGGGAGATCTCCCTTTTTAACCAGCCAATTAAGTAGTTGAGCTTCTTTTTTGGGGCTTCTTTTTTAATGCAGCAGAAAGCCTGCCGCCACCCTGGACCTTATGGCCCCCAGTCCGCTCCACCTCTGTGGTCGACGTCTCTGATACAATAAAAGGCATTGGCACATTAAAAAAGGCGTTGCACATATTTAAGATACAGCGGCCCTAAGCCCGGGCCTAGTCATCCTAGGCCAGGATACTTCACTGACACTGGGACCTAATCACCAATAGGTCAATCTGTCCTTGGTAATGTGGTAAGAGCTGCCTCCGAGACCTTCAGCCCTAGACCTAGTTTGCTCGATATATGTTAATAAAAGGCATTAGCCCAAGTTAAATGTATCAGCCAAGAGCTTAGACACCTTAAAACATTACACACACACCAGCTTCCTATGACTGCATATCCCAGCATTCAAAAACAACCAATGTGAAGGAGGTCCATCTAGAGGTTACACGAAGGCAGCGGCCGGCCACTTGCAGGCAAGCTCAAAGAAAAATTAAATGAAAGGTCCATTGGAATTTCTACCTAAACCTTGACAGCCACGTAGTATGAGACAGACATATAAATGCGTTTTGTAAATTTCAAATAAAATAGCAAAAGAAACAAAACCTGAATATTTGCTACATTGGAAAATGTATTAATGGCGTGACCTTTGGTATTCACCAACCGGAATGTAAAGTAAACATTAGAATATCATTTCTTAAAGAAATCCAAACATTCCTTTGGTTGTTCATTTAAACCACAGGAATTCGGCGTTATCAAAGATTATAACGGAGTTATTTTCTTACGAATGTGAGAAATGTAACCCTGTTAGGTTTTTTCTTTTTTTTTATAAATTATTAGGTTTATGCAAATATGTAGATTTCTGAAGTTATAGGTCTACAAAATACGCAGGAGTTCAGGAATTCAAAACCCTTATGAATTAGTCCTCGTACGCAAAGAGTTTAAGAACCACTTGCTTTGTGTCTTCCACCAATTATGTTTCTCCCATAAACACTTTTGCTGTTAAACGTCCAGATTTCGTTTGAATTCCCTTTGGCATCTCCATTCTTAACATGCATCATTTTGCACCTCCTGTTTGACTGACGTGTATATTCTTCTTCCTTTGACCCCGAACACACAGATCTGACGACTACTGAGGCGTTTGTACAATCTTGAAGCATTTATTTCAAAAGTTTGCTTTTCCCTGAGGGGGAAACTCTGCAGCTCGATTCAAAGCCAGATTAACAAAAAAAAAAAAGAAAGAAAAAACACAAACAAATAATATTGTTGCAGGCATTTCCAGAGCAGGATGCTTTAGAAAGACCTACCAGCACCATATTCCTGGATCTGTGACAACTGCCGGTGCCCGAGGCTGTGAAACGGGGTACATGTGTTTACAACCGTTTTAACATTCACAGGCCAAGCAGGAAAATGTCAAAAAATTACAAATAAAACAGTTGACCATCAAAGTCAGCGAGCCCTGCAAATGAATAATTTTAGACCAGCAGTATCAGGTTTCTTAAATATTTGTCACAGCTGTGCAAGGAAACAGCTCTGTTCAAAGGTGCAGCCACACACAGCCTCGTCCAAAAAAAATGTATTTATTTAACATAGTTTTAGCCTAAGTGACGTTGGGCCACAAACATTCTGCTTACGAATCAACTATTTTTGTTACCATTATCAAAAACGTGTTGCAAATGTCTCAGGTCATTTTCTGGTTTAGTTCAAAACCATATGTTCATGTCACCTCCCCCCCAGTTTACCACCAGTGCCACCTCCTCACCGTCAATGGAGGAGCGCTGGTGCTGCTGCGGCCAGCTGGAGCCTCACAAGCAGTCGCGCCACACTCAAGATGGCAGTGAACATTTCACATTTTATGAATTCTGGTGGCAACTCCAATTTTGTTGCCTTTTCTTCTCATCTAGCCCTCTATAAAGCCAGGTCTGGTACACCTTGCCCTCTGATGGATGTACCTATGTTTGTCATAGTCTATCCTGTCCTAGCGCATTTATCACTACTGATCCTGTGCCTGACCCTTTTTAACTTTGACTATTCTGTTTTCAGACTCCCAGACCTTGGCTTTGATATCTTGACTACCTTGAACTCCGGCTTCCTGACCTCGTCTCTGATATATTGATTACCCTGAACCCTAGCGCCCTGATTATGACTATGACTAGAGTTTGTCCCTTTTTTTTTTTATTTGAAGGACCAAAGTCTTTGAAAACAACATGGAAGTTGGCAAGTTGTTCATAGTATCAGCTACCCAGAGTTTAACTATTTTGGGGTCTTCAGCTGGACCCGTTAATATTATGCATCTTCCAGGCAGAGATGATTGCATGGGCTCCAAAGCATTAACTAGAACAATTTTACATTGTAAATCCTGAATAAACCACAGTCTTCAATTTAGAGAGTTTACCTGTGACGTATCTAAGAGCTTTGATGTTATATGAAATCCAATACCAGTAACCATTTGGGGTATTTAATTTACATAAAAAGAACATCCTATTGAAACGGATAAGACAGAACTTTTAAACCCATCAAAAAATACAAAACATAGCGGGGACTTAGTCCACCGAATAATTAGGCATTTATACCACAAACTTTTAACGTAGGAAGTTTTTCCATTGCGTAGCCAAAGGGGGGAAAAAAGAAACCTTATTTTTGTGCCAGACTTTCCTGAAAATTAATTCAAAGTGAAAAGTGTTTTTCCTGGCATCTGGCAGAAATCCTTTAATCAAATACAAATTACAGGCCAGCTGATGAATATTTAGTAAAATATTATGCAGGCTGAATGTGTAGATCAGAGACAAAACCGTGGACATACTGTACTGGGACAGAATATGGGGTAATCAATTTAGCTTTTGCACTTAAATTGTGCTCTACAAAGTTGAGGAAAGAGCAAACTCAATGCAAAAACAATCCGTCTGACTTCAGAACATGTTTCACGGTAACTGCTACTCACATTCTATGAATTGGCTTTGGTAACATAATATATTTAGTGAACTGTATCATTTAATTATTCGTAATCATAAGAAGGGGGTCACAAAATGTAATTGGGGTCACAGCTGATGCTCTCCATCCCCTTCTATTGCGTGCACCTGCTTTTTAACATAGGAAAGAATGTTCGCTAAGAAACCCCAATACCCTAGGCAGCTGCTTGGTTTGCCAAAATAGTAAAGCTGGCCCTGTTTTGGGTGACTTTATCATGGATTAAAGGTACATTGAGGTGTTTCCCTCAATTCCCTTGGAGATGTACTGTCCATGTCTAAAAGGTTCAACCACTTGTAAGCAATTGAGAGAATAAGGAATAGCTTTGTAAGTAGTCATCTGAGTCCCGCAGCCTTCAACCCCACCTAAATAATAGGGACAGAGGAGAAAGTAGCTGCAATCAGTTACAAATGTTGATGTTAAGGTTCAACTGGCATAAAAAGCATGGGGGAGACTTGTTAGTCCTTTATAGGCTCTTGCCTGGTCATCAATCATTTCTTAACCCATTCTGCTCCAGTCCTGCAGGATGCCATGCTAATGGGTCATGGAGCTTTAGCATAACAGAAACCAATAAGTCTAGGACAAATGCCCCAGACCCATACTTAAGAGCTTACAATATTTTGGATAGCCTAACAAGTTAAACCTTTTTCTTCCTTCCATCTCTTAAGACACTGAAAAAAACAAAAGAGCAGTAGGTCTATGTCCCTGGTTAGGTCTAACATGGATGACCCTTTTGGTTTATAAAGAAATTATTATGATAACTAGATTTTTTTTATAATTCATTTTGCATTACTCTTACTATCAGTTCTAGAACAACCAACCAGAAAAAAAAACGATTAAAACCCTAAATAGAAACAACAAATGAATAAAATGTAATCCCTAAAACTTTTTTAGATATATTTTCATATTAGAGCTCAAAATCCTAAATAGCTCTCAATAAGGGAATGATTGAAGACCTATGCTTTACTATTAACTAGAGAGGATAAGGTATCAATTGCGTTTGTCAGTACACTGTACTAATTAATGATACCCAAGGCTCAAGTCGTCTGAACGTTAATTGATGTTAATGGTAGTTGAAAATTCATGATTTGCAGTAGAAGCCCCTTAGTAACCCCACATAGGGATTTTGAGTTCTAGATTGCAACAGCTAAAATGCTACATGGAAAGAAATAGAACTTCCACTAAAGCGACTCAATGGGACATACCTTCCAGATCATAAGAACCTTAATCTAGGATAGTCAAGGCATGTTTAAAGGAACTTAATGCACCATAGAAAGCCAAAATAAAATTGTGCACATACACTGACAGGCAAGCAAAAGTATAGTGGTAAAAGTGGCAATTTAACCCATTCACTTCCAGACATGAATAGTAGCCAATATGCTACTCCCACCCTAAATTATATTCCACAGAACTAGACCTATTTATTACTATACCGCATTTTCAGTCATTTCCAAAGGTATGTCTTCTTATCCAAATATTTGACTCATGAATGTAATAATGTTGTTGTTGTTTTTTTTTTTTTAGGAGTTAACTATATCAGTTAATCTGCAAAAGAAAAGAAAATATATTGATTTAACACAGGGGTAAAGAGACATCAAAACAATCATCAGCAAGCATCGTACTACTGGCTGTACCACATTGCCTGTAATGAGCTTCTGCCGTGGCAAATACATTTGCTACTGTGAATCAGAAGGCTTTCCTTTAATGGTTGGATTTACAGAAACTAAATGTAAGGAGGGCCATGCTCAAACGAGGTTACACTAGAGACAAGTTGTTTTTTTTTTATTGTGACCCTGGGAGTTACATTTCTTACTTGTGTGATTGTGAGTGTGATTTTAGGACACAATCTTCGTTTTCGGCCAAGTCAGAGGATTTTGACGGGTTATTGATTGGAGCCCCTGCGTTATCTGTGACCAATCAGTGCAAAGCAGTTACTGTCCCTTGTATCACAGCGTGCGCTCTGCATTTACATGTCTGACTGGTTCATTTTGTAAGATTAAAGGCAGTTTTTGCATGGCTGTATCAGCCCACTCTTTTTCCTGTTATCGAAATAAATTGCAGATGCCAATTTTTACTGTTAATGGATCTAACCTTTAGGACCCAATTAAAATGAACTTTAATGCGGACTGCTTTTTAAACATTAAAGAATTTCCTGAAAGACAAAGAAACACTGAATATGATTAAGACTAAATGCGAACACAAAAATATGAATGCGGCTTTCTATTAGCTGGTATTATGTACAAACTACAAAGTCATTATTTCTTAACTTAACTCACTAAGGAAGGTTCTACTACACATTGAGCGGTGTGAGTATTCCTTGGGAAAAATGGAACTCCATGTAGGTTGTGATACCTTTTATTGGATCAGCATTAAGATGAAGTCGGCTTGCTTCCAAACCTGGATAGCTCATTTTTCTCGCTTTTTGCACAATTTATTTGAAGAACATTTCACACTTTCAGCTATTCACCCACATTTGACACCAATATAGTTAACACCTAGAAATTTATGACAATAATCCATATGACTCCCTCCAGTACTCAGCTTCCCAATTTTCATCAGATACACCTGTTTTAAATGATTTACCATGTAAAGCCAAAAAAGAACAAAATATTTCCATACCTTTGTGCACAGCTGTAAAAATGGCAATTATTAGAGATGATAACTTATGCTAGAACCACCAGGCCCTAGGAAACAAAATGATCCCCCCAAGCTTGCACCCTGCATTTAATTAACAAATGGGCCACAGTAACTATGTACATGACCTGCACAGCTCCTTCTACTACACCTTAAGACCAGCAGCCACCAAATGATGTGTGGCTGTTGGCTGTTGGCTGTTGGCTGTTGGCTGTTGGCTGTTGGCTGTTGGCTGTTGGCTGTTGGCTGTTGGCTGTTGGCTGTTGGCTGTTGGCTGTTGGCTGTTGGCTGTTGGCTGTTGGCTGTTGGCTGTTGGCCACACGTTATGTTTTAATACTCACACAACATATGGCTGCACGTCTCCAGCCGGCAGCCGCACATTGTTGGATCTGATCATTCAACCCTTGCATATTTATTCCTAAAAAGAACTGGATTCTGATCAGTAGTCAGTAGTGTGTTTCCCTCTGGCACTCCCATAGACCTGATCTATAGCAGCACCACCAGGTGTCCATTCTTAGCCCACCATCGTTATTGTGGAGCGCTGAGATATGACATCATATGTCAACTCAGCACATTCTTCCATAGTGTAAATGGACCTGTTGGGGTGATCTACCCAGAGTTTTGCAGCAGGAAGACTGCCGCCTCCCTGGACCTAGGCCAGTTAGCCTAGGCCAGAATGCATCTCTGAACGATAGGTGGGTTCAATGGAATTGACAAAGGACTCTCTCTCCATCGCTGTGTCTTGCTTGAGATCTTAACAGTAGGTGATCTCATTAAGGCCCACATGAGCACCAAGGCACCAACCAAGCCCCTGAAACCTGAAGGTCCCCCTATACTTTATGGGCTGCATGGTCCTATTTCATGCTTCTGTGCTCATACATGGTACAGGTAAAGAACCAATTGACTTTCTAACTGTTGATTTTGGTTTTTATCCCGGTATCAGCTCATTTTGACCTTGGGTAGGATATTTTAATCTTTCCCTGTGGATCATTAGACTGCTAATTGTGTGGGGCACCAGTTTACCGTTCTTGCCAACATTAGCTTAGTGTGTTAGATACACTATTACAATTTAGAACTATACAGGAAACACAATTAGTGTGTTACCATTCTGAGGTTTGTACCATTTAAAGAAACATACACAGAACCTCTTGATGGCTCCCTCCAAACTCATTAAGCTTCATAGCCATTGCTTTAAAATAACTAATCAATGCATCCAAAATAAGGCACTTTTAAGTGTTTTTATAAGGCCAGATATGTGTAAAGCAGACTTATTAGATGTGAAGGGAATGGTTATTTGCACAAAGTGAACTGAACATGTGCAATAATATTGTAAAATGTTTATGAGTCTAGAGTGTGTTAGATTTTCCTAAAATATATCAGCTTCTCGGTTTGCATTTAATATAGTGTTGTGTATTATGTCATATCCTTCCCAGACGATTTTCAGTTTGAGTTATACTTTTTCCTTGGTAAATTACAGTATTATATTATTAATAAAAATAAAAATCAAGCAAGAAAAAAGGCCAGGAAAAGAGAGACGTATGTTTCCATCTTACTCTAAAGCCTGTGGGCTGACACTCCGTTCTGTATTCTCACTATACGCTACAAACCCCCCCCCCGCCTTCTCGCTCAAGAGCTGTTTAAGGAGCATTGTTAAGTCATGGTTTGCCATAATACTTCCCTTCCACTCTGCAGTTAAGACGGCTTAATTTTCTTGGTGTTAATGCTACACAAATATATATCTTTAAGCTCCAGTTGCTAAGCAGAAAAACCCCTGTAACCCCGAGTCTGTGGCTCTTTTGTAGGCAACAAGGGGTGGGTTCGTACAGTATTTGACATTAAAATATGATTTAAACAAACAGTATTAAAAAGCTGGATTTTGTAAAACAGACCACAGCAGATTTCTGCCCAGAAGCGGTGATTCTTGTTTTGGAATAGTTTAACCCATATGGAAAAAAAAAAAATAGCATAACCCAAAATTTGGAAAATATTCCAAAATATATTTAACACACTAAGGACTAGAATGCTCAACATATTTACTTGTGACTTTTACAACTCTAGGGATAAACCTTTGGTATAATTTGTTTATGTATAACATAGTCCACTGGCTTTAACACAAAATACATAGCTACTATGCATGTCCAAGTGGGCCAAGAACGATTGGATCACATTTTTTGCCCATTCATTCTCCTGCAACGAATTACATTCCCTGCCCTTTCAGTTCGGATGGGGCATGGGGGGGGGTATTTTTTATTCATGAACAAAATTTGTTGCCCCATACCCACATTCACTCTCATTCACTCTCTCTCTTACATTCTCATTCTCCCTCACACTCTCTAAATGTTTCACTACCTTCTCCGCAGGCCACTTCCGCTTCCACGTCCGCATCTTCTTGTTCTTCATCTTCTCTCGTCTATCGTTTCTCTTTCATCTTCTCTCTTTTATCTTCTCTCTACTATTTTCCATCTTCGTCTGCATCTCCGTCTACATTGGTCAAGCAGGCACTCTCATTATCAAACAGTTACCTTTTATCTATAAGATTCGGGAACTTTTCAAGATTCCCAAATAAAGTTTGTCACTGATGGAATTAAGTGGATTTCAAATAACTTACAGCAACATGGTACCGCGATGTGTAGCAGGTTCGCCCCCAGCTATGCAAATCTTTGTATGTCTTATTGGGAGGAGTTTTTTTCTCAACATAGCTGGGTGGCGATTCTCATGTCATATCACCGGTACATTGACAATATTTTTCCTTATGTGGAAGGCACTGTGCAGGAATTAACCAACTTCCCTACTCATCCAAATTTTAACATTTGGGGCATTATATCGACATCTGAACATAACACTAAAGGAATCAATTTTCTTGACTTGTCCATTTATATTGATGACAATCTGAGCAAAACTAAAAAATTTTTGAAAAGGTTGATGTCCATAGCCTCATCCATTATGAAAGCGGCCGTTATCGTCCATGACACAATAATGTAACGATACAATAGTATTGCTTCCGACCTGATGAAGAGAGGAGAACTCTCGAAAGCTTGTCTCTTACATATTATGCTAGTCCAATAAAAAAGGTATCACCGCATACTCTGCATTTTTACACACACACATATATATATATATATATATATATATATAAATATATATATATATATATATATATACTTTTTTAGGCAAATTGATGTTGGGGTGCTGTTTCAGAATGGTTAAATTGTTGACCATTTAGGTTTAATACCATTGTAAAAGTTTGCAGATATATTTTTGAATACCTGCACACTTGTTCCTTTTTATGTACATTGTATAAGTGGCAATTTTGTTTCTGCTGTAGACTTGATTGTATACATTTTGTGAATAGGATATATTATGAAGGGTTAAATTAATTTTTCTGTCAATAATAATTACTGCTACGTGATGTTTTTGAAAAGCATCCACCCACTTCACACCGGCAGTATATATCGCTGTTTACTGATCTACATCTATGCACGTTGAAGAAGCCCACAGGCAGGCGAAACGCGTAGGGCCGTGATCACGTGAGACGGCGAGGAAGAGTTTCACTTATACTATCAGTCGGTACATCTGTACCCAGGTTGGGAACCTACACCCCCGTTCTGGGGATAGATTAAGCGCTAAATGTGAGACTCCTAGTGGTTTCTAAACCTTATAAAACCTTATATTTCATTTTTCGTATATTTTAAATTGTATTTTTTATGGATTTTGTTTTACATTATATGGAAAAATCCTTTTGATCTACTATCTGGAAAACCTGCGTTTAACCCCCCCTGTGGGTTTATCTATTCTGAGGTTCTGATTTTAACCCTTGGTAGGTTGTCTCACGCGTATTTAGTGAGCAATACGTTTGTGCTTAGAAGCCATCACTCGAGTTAACACAAAGTTGTTTGATGAAGTCAACTGCCTGTCACCCCTGCTGATCACTTTACTTATTTAACTATTTAGAGACATAATGTGGCAGAAGATTTTAGTGTTCCAAATATGGAACACAGGCTACATGGCACACACAAGACACACAAGACACATGGCACATACAAGACACACATCGGTTCCATCTCATTTACTGTTTACAATTTTACAGAACCGGGAATTATTTTATATATTTAAGGCAAGACACAAGTGCAGACACGACTGGACTTACTGCAGGCTGTTCATGAGAAAAATCTCAAGGACCAGGAACAGACTGGTGACAATGGGGTGGCCCTGGCACTTTAAGTCCAGTAGTCGCCTGGAGATGTAGATGCAATCAACGGCTGGATATGCGCGGCTACATGATACGTTTTTCTGCTCACGTAGCTCACGGGCTGGGCATATCCAGCGATAGATCGGGTGAGTTTGGGGCAACGATGGCCAGCAGGGGCCATTCCGCATATCATATAATTCCACATATCAACCATGCGTTTTGATAATTGTTTTAGAACTTTGTATTTATCATTGCTAAACAGCCATGCAGCACTTTCTTCATAAAATGTCCACCATTTGGGAGAGGAATGGGGCATCACCAGTTTTGGTGGAGTTTGAAGGAAGACTGTTTGTTTTTTTAGAGGCACTGAGAAGAAATCAGTGTCTGGAGGCATAGCATTCAGATGTGTATCAACACAAATGGCCAGATGTGTATCAACACAAATGGCCAACACAAGAGTCTGATTATTTCCTTTCCTCTTCTTACCCCAAGATTAGAACCCATTCTTACTCCTATTCATTCTTCATGGTTTTATAACCCCACCTGTTGAGAACCTAACCCTAACTATCACATGAATACTTGTCTAAGGTGCTTTTATCGTCACATATAAAAAATGATCTGGACCACAGGGTTTCCGTACACCGTAAGCATTAAAGCTTGTGCTATAAAACAAAATAGCAAGTCTATATAAGCACAATATAGAAATATATTTGTGCGCGCCTGTGGGTCTTATTTTCCTTTTTAAACCTATATAAATAATGATAATTACTGATATGTAAGTAAGGATTTTGTCAGACATCGTTTTAAAGCCATGACATCATACGTAAAGAAGCGGAATACCCCCCAGGTTTTCGAACTAAACGTTACCACATGATTTCCAAACAGTGTGTTTTCTGACGGCAAGGAAGCTGGTTCCCTGGCACTGAAGGGGTTATGCCCATTTGTTTTTCTAATATAAACCTAATATGACATAATGTATAATCTAATTTGGAAATTACAGTTTGTTTGAAAGGATTACGAGGTTCGCCAATACCAACACAGTAGAGAAATGATTGAAGAACGTTTCTTTTTCTTGGTTAGAGCACGGATAATTTATTTTTCCTCTAGAAGATTACTTTTTTTTTTTTTACTCTTTATGGCGTATCCTTCCAATGTGATTTCTTACTCCGCGATTAAATAAACTTTTCCATGCTTATGCAATAAAGTCAGTCAGAGTTTTCCTTGCATTAAACAAAGGTGCAAATGATTTTCTAATTACAAAACGCTGTCTGGGTTTTAACCGAAGTGTTATAAATACTTTCATTTGTTTTTAATAATTACAAATTTGGATTTAAAGGTGCAGTGCCGCCTTTTGCATTTTCTTGTAAAGTTGGAATACCTCCCTTCTCCGTGGACATAATGTTTCATTTTGGTTCTTACGAAATAAAGAGGTCCCTTGAGAGCTTCAATTTTCCACAGGTTCTCCATATACATATACGTAACATACGCTGCCACCAAAATGAAGAAATATATATTTTCTGTTTAAGAATCGGTTTTTGCAGTTTCACATGAAATAATACAGCTTTTGTTATATGTAAAGTAGCGATTACAATATGTGCCTACCTATTAGTTAAGGATGATGTCCTTTGTAAAGATTATACGTCTGAGCTATATATTGTGCTAGTAAAAGTAATAGCATATGTATAAATCAAAAAAGTTATTAATTCAATGGGTGAATATGTACCACTTATAATTCGTCAGCATTTGCATAGGATGTTCTATAAGCGAAAGTAGGCATATGCATATAGCCATACCTGGGAAATCTCTGGGTATGACCTGGAGTCTTTGGGTAAAGCTCTGCTTCCCTGGGTCTACCGGTTAGTTTGTTTTACCTCCTATTAGGCCGTGCCTACTACTTTCTGTATTTTTTGTGGAAGGAACCATCACCTTTACCCACCATAACTTATGTAATGGTATTTCTTGGTTACCCCAAGCCTCAAGTATTAAGCCACTATCACACCCTCATGCTGGCGAGTCCCATTAAGGACAAAACAGCTGTCCATGAGCGGTGATCTGGCTACTGCACCTCTTCCTGAGGTTTGTCTAAAGGCTGTCCTGTACAGCAGGCAATTACTTTCAAGGGATCCATGTACAAAGTGGATAAAGAGGCACAAGTTCATAATTGTTAACCTTATTTGCATGTGCCTACCCAGAATCCCTTGTGGTTGTGGCAGCATGGATGAGTGTTTAATAATACTTCTACTTACCCCTAAATTTTAGTGGAAGGGTTTTCCATCACCTTTACCCACCATAACTTATGTAATGGTATTTTTTGTGTGCATATTTGCAGGTCCTGACTAGACCTTTAGAGACACTGGTGCCTCATTAATGGTGTCCAGAGAGGGCTTTAAATTGCTTGAGAGTCTCAGTGGGTTAGAAGGCAGTGCGATCCCATTGATTCAGCTCCATGGTAAGCAAAATAGCCATGAAAAATTAGATAGGACTCGCTGAACTTGGGGTACTTTGACGTAGTGGCGGGGTAAGCAATATATGGCCATATCCACATAATTTATGCCTTAGATAGGTGTTTTTAAAGAGTATTTGCTGGGTGTGCGCTGATTCTTTGTCGTGTTGCGTGCCCACTATCCCACCAAATTCCTTCCCACTGAGGGCTGTGTAGGGCTAGCCCTGCCCCTACACATGGCTAGCCCCACCCATAGAAGAAGCCCCTCCCCCAGATGGAGAGAGAACTCCAGTAATGCATATAGCACTCCCTATGAGCGGCAAAGGAGCAGGACTTATTAACCTACCCCCTCTTTCTTCCAATTTTTCACCATGTTCAGACTTACGACCAAAACACTATTTCCTTAAAAACAGCTAGCAATCTTTTTTTTTTTTATGAATGCCTGGAATCCATTGTGGGTTTTTTTTATATGCCTTTCTTTTTTTATGTAAGGTTGGGTATAACCAGTCCAGTAAGATCATCCGTGTAATCATTCAGGGTACAGTGTCATGGTGATTAAATGGAGTAGCTTCTATTTTATTTCAAGGCATTAATAATAGGGTAATGACTATATTAATCATTTTATTAAAATTGTAACATCGATCTGAGAAAGAAGAAACTATGTAGTAACTTTGATTTAGTAGCGCACGGCATATTTATAGCTTGATTCCTGGATTTATTTCTTCCTTGTGAGTGTGAAGATCAGGATGGGGGCAGAGGGCAAAAGCGAAAGTTGAGCAAATTGTAGGAATGCAGAAAATGTGAGGCCGATGGTAATTCTTTTGTGAAGCTCAATAGGCTACAAAACAAAACTGTCAAGTTAATTAAACACAAAGAAATATATATATATATATATATATATATATATATATATATATATATATATACACACACACACATTTATATTCTATTGTAAAACAGCTGGAAGTATTTGGCTAACGTTTAGACGATAAGCACCTCTGTTCTTCCAGTTCACTTGAGGTCAAAAGTTACTAGGAAATCGCTGC
The DNA here is from genome assembly GCF_027358695.1 of Spea bombifrons. Lineage (NCBI taxonomy): Eukaryota > Metazoa > Chordata > Amphibia > Anura > Pelobatidae > Spea > Spea bombifrons. The sequence goes on along the minus strand of NC_071092.1, from coordinate 41,319,818 downwards.
CAGGTGGACAAAGATTGTCAGACACTCAGTGAGCTGGATGGAATAACTTGGTGGTCTGTGTCCATTGTCCAAAGAGGTTTTTTTTTCCATGTTAAATGGTACATGGGAAAAAATAGTATCTTTGGTTTTACAAATTTCCTAGGAAAAAAACGACCTCAGCACTCAGCATTTCCAATCTGTATTCTAAATGAAATATCACGCCACTGATAGAAGCTCTCTTTTTTATGACTGCTAAAAGGCTTGTCCACTTAATAAGCTGTATATATAAGACCTTGGGGCACATTAAGGATAATACTTGCTACCACTAAAACTCAGTGCAGTGTCCAATAGACAATATTATTGCATTGTATTCTATAGCACTATTGTAATGACAGAGAATAGAAAACTAACAATAAAACTACAATTTAGATTGACAATATATAGAATGAATAGCACTTAAGATATATTGTTGAAGAATGGAAGGATTCTACTTTTGGAATATAGAATCTATTACATTGTTAAAGGGGAATAAGATAGAAGGTGATAGGAATGCTTGGATGAGAATGTTAAAGAAAGACTTAGAAATTAGACAAAAAAAAATCCCCTTACGATATTGTGAATAGGTGGAATAGTCTTCCAGTAATTGTGGTAGAGGGTAATCCAGCTGGCAAATTTAACCATTAATGGAATAAATGTAAGGCTAACATAAGACATGTACCAAGTAAAGTATGATAAATTACATAATGTAATATAACATGAAGTTAGTTGATATAAATATACTTTTAATATTAGTTAATTTACATATACTAAATGGGCTAACATATTCTTTCAGTAATTAGTAAATTCCATAACAAACATGATTAATCTAATCTGGATAAATTCTCTTATTTTTGGACATTATAGGTCAAAGCCACAGTTTACTTTTGTTTTATTATTAAAGTTTGCCTGGTTAGAGTGACAAAGTCATTGTACTGACTACTATTTTTTTTCTAGAACACCTGTCCCAAATAATCAAAGCAAAGAACCTATTCATTTACCAAGCACAGGTCTAGAAAACCTTTTCCCAGTCTGTGATCCAGAGCCATGTGCAAGCAGTTTCTAAAAATAAATGAAAGATCTTCAAATATCTGCCCTCAATTTTCTCCTGATTGACCTGTACTCCTTATGTCACCTCAAACCATACGCAAGCCCACCAGAGGAGATATGCAGAGGACCTCGGTGTAGAACGTTTTATTGGAATTATGTGGAAAGAAATAACACGTATTCCCTTATTCCAAATAGTTTAAAAGTGAAGCTTTGTAGAATTACAAACTTAACCCCTTAATGAAAACAAAGTCAAAAGGCTTCTTAAGATAGTATATGAGTTCCAATTTTTCCCTTAAATATATAGAAATCAGGTTACCTTAAAGTGACATGAAAAATATAAACATATGTTTAGGCTAAATAACATATGGAAGAGTTGTTTACTACAGTAAAATGTGATTATGGTGTTTTATACCTGTTACATAGTTAAATAGACATCCCAACCTGGAAAAAAATCATTTCAGGCAGGTGGCTTCACCGGCCTTTAGAATTTTACAAATTGGCCCATTATATGTATATTTGCAATCAATAAACATAGAAACATTTGATGGCAGATACAGACCCTTCGGTCCATCGTGTCTGCTTATTCTTCAGCCCTTGGTCTTGATCAGGATAGCTTCATTCTTATCCCATGCATGTTTGGCATATGAATGAATAACATGCATACATAAATAATTAAAGTTGATATGTGTAAAAAAAAAAAAAAAAAAAAAGCAAACATTCCGTATCTGCCAGCAAAATGTTAATGGGAATAAAAGAACAACTTAGTGAGAAGGTTAAATACTTTGCCTCTTTAAAGCTGAATGCGGTGGGTGGCACTGCTTGATCTTCTATCTCTTGCAAAATATACATTAAAGAAACCCGTCCCTAACTTTTTGGCCTTGCGTGAGGTTTCTAATTATATTGCGTTACAAAAATTTGTCTGAAACGGCATTTTTCTAGCAGTGTAGGATAGCAATAAACTCAAAATAAAACCATTATGTGTGCTTATTGTACAGCGCTATGGAATTTGATGGCGCTATATAAAACAATAAATAATAATAAGAATTATTGCTCTTGTAAACACATATTTGTTCTGACCTAAAGTCAGAAGAAGAGAAAATCCCTAAATCAGCTCCTATCAATTAATTGTCACCTCTACGTGACTTCAGTTACTATTAACGCCCGGAAAATAATTTAACCTACTCTCACATTTTCTGATAAACTAATCTTTACAAGGAGACTATTCTTTACATACTTCAACATATTGAAATCTACCAGACTGGTATACATATTATACACTCCCCGAAAGTTTTCTTTAAAAAAAAATCGAGTACTATGCTTTTTTTATATTTCCATTAGAAATTTAGTCATACTTTTATTATTTTTGTCGTTAAGCAGTGGGTCAGTAGTGTTATAGGTATTGGTTTAATCCCGTTGTGTAGTGTACAGAATCAAGATCTTGTTGTAGTTCTCTTGGGAATAGTCATATGAAATATTAAAAATGCGCAAGTAACAAACCCAATTCTAATATAGGAAGTAAGAATTGTGAATATGGATGTCTGTAGACAAAAAATATAATAATAATAATTTATTATTATTATTATTATTATCTTTGATACTCAAAGTGTAGGACTATCACCATTCTTGGGGGACCCCAGTTCTTTGAAAGACTCCTCTGGGACCATGTACTGGTCGTTGCAAGAACCTATTGGGTTTTAATAAGTATATGTAATTTTCTGTTGATTTAATGGGAGACAGATTTCATGATCAATGAAAAAAAATCAGCAAACATTTAGGTACTTTGCTCCTAACTTCAAAATGATGAGGTCACACCACTACTACTCAAAGTCATACTAAAACTACTCTGCTCACGCGCACGGTTCTGGAGGCAGTTTCCTTCTGAAACGTGTGGTTCTATTAACCTACGGAGCCCTGTTTTATCTTCACCACCTGAGACTCACGCTGATTTGCCCTTGATTTGATTATCATCAATGATAGAGGTCTCCACAAAAGAGGACTAAAACACATATCCTAACAAAAGTCTTTCTTCTGTTGTACAAGGTAAAGCACAGGCTTTTTAGAAGACTTACACGCATTTCCTTGACAAATCAGATTTTCAATCACGTAATATCGTGGAAAAGGTGTGTATTATACATGGTAACGTTTGTATAACATTTATAAAATGTGAGACATTAGAATGGCAGGTGACTGCTCTTTAAATTGCATTGTCGGTTTTCTATAGCAAATCTAATTACAAAAACAAGGAGAAAAACCCAAGGGAAAACCGATTGAAAGATCTCCTTATTTTATCCTAGAACAATATGATTTTCTGAAGGAATAACACCCACACAAAGTATAAGTGTATCTGACACTTTGAGATCAAGGTAAACGAAGAATGCGTTCGTGAAACAGATAGAACTGAATTAGTGGGGAGGATAAATTGTTTTGTTTAGCCCACTGGAAACCAAGAGTATTGTTTGGGTGGAATTTACATTGAATTTTCACCTTTAAAATTCAGTTTTTGTCTTGAGGTTCCATTGTTTTCTGTTCTCCTGATTAACGTGGTAAAACAACCTCCTGCAACGCCACTCAAAGAAGTCCAAGACACTCTTATACAATGTCCTTGTGTATTCTTTACTAAATCGGTAAAAAAAAAAGAAAAAGAAAAATATGCATCACGATCAGCCAACTAGGCCCTTCAGCATGATATATATATATATATTTTTTAAGGGAACATATAACTAAAATACAAGTTGTCTCTAAATGGTGTAGGCTTTGGAAGGGTCTAGTAGCAAAGCAGTATTGGAGGCCACCACTGCTTATAGTTGCTAAATTGACATCTACATGTCTCTAAATTTCATGGGATGCTTAATATTAATTATAATCAATAAATAAATAATAATTAATATCATAATATGAGAATAAATGAATAGATTGCGTTCGTTAAGGACTTTTACCTAATTTTAAGCTCTTTTTATAAGTGATTGCAGGTGGCTACTGATTTTCCAGCTGTGTGCCGCTCACCCCGTGGTGCTCAAAGTGTTAAACAACCAATGACCCTTAGGTGTCGATTCTAACACAACTCCCCACAGTACCCCAGATAGTATCTTGGGTGATCTCTTGATCTATTCTGCATAAGTCTTCTTCTTCAAGTCCTGAAGATTTGCAATCAGGGACACAAAGAAAGCTTTTTGAAGGAACATGAAGTTGGAATTGAATATAATCAAAGAAAGCTGACGCGAACACAAAATAATTTATCATCCTGAATTATTCCAGGCAAGGTTTAAGGTATTAGATATTAAAACATAGAATATAGTCTTACATGGCGGAAAGAATGATTACTGTTTCAATCCTTTTAGCTATACGTGTAGACGCACAAGTATCATTCCTAAAGAACCAGACATCGTTTGTGTCTTAACAATTATTTATAGTAATTTGGTACGCATGTTTTGCCTGAGAGAACATAATTTACAGAACAAAACAACTGTATACAATAGCTTTATTGAAGCAGTAAAGAGGAAGTGTATTTCATTCTTGTGCACGCTAGCAAATATTTGATTATGGCCTCCAACTAACCTTATAATGTTTCACTTTTTACAAAGCTTTATTTTCCGATACAGATAATTCTGTACTCAACATCGACCAGTCACGAGAGAGAAGCAAACCTTATGTGGTTGCGTTCATGTCGGAAATGTTGGAAATGGGAATATTAGATGTAAAGATGGTCCATCCATCGGTTTGGAAGAGAAAAGAACCAAATCAAATTCAAACAATGGCACAAACATTCATCTGGGTCTGACTGGGTTAGGGACATGTGCAACCTTTGACTATGGGGAAGGATGATGGCTGCTCTTAAATAACATCAATACTATATGAAAGTATATATAGCAGTGATTATATTAATATACAAACCTAAAACCGAGTTCGGATAATACTTATCCATTAATATATCAGAGTGGCCCCACCATTCATGGTAGTCAAGTACTGAAATCCATAACAAGTCTCTTTTATACAAAAAAAAACACAACATCCATAGACACACAGTGGAAGCCTAGGGGAATTGAACCCAGGCCATTGAGGTACCAAGTCAAACACCTTAGCCATTAGGCTACATCCATAGACACACATCTCAATCTACCATAAATCTGATCAATATAGCATGGTTGTCATTCTTCTAGGTACAGTGATCCAGGGACCCATGTCTGGACATACCCTCAGTAACCTAAGGTGAGAAAAACAAAATGGTAGCTCACTTGTACCATTAGAGAGGAGAGCTCATCATTAGCATATCCAACTGGCCCCACCCATCAAGCCCGTCAAGATTTGCAACGCATGGCAAACTTTCTCTGCACGAGGGACACAGCAACCACAGACGTACGTTTCTGTCTCCCATGGGCCCTGTCAGCGTGGCCTAATTTTATAAAGTTTATAAGAAAACCACTGGTCCTCATTGCATTTATTACATATCTTTATACACTAGAAGTAAAACTTATTTTAAGACCAAGGTTGTTCAAAACAGTTGCACTATTTAAAAATGGAAAATTACAAGTTATAGACAGTTTAACAAACAAAGGTGAGAAGAACACAATAGAAGCCACATCTCAGACTGAAAACGGACAGCAGCAAAACATCCCCACCTGCAGGCAGTTGCCTATTTGATGAGAGTATCACTGTTGTTTGCTCACTTGCACTATTACAGGGAAGACCCATAATTTGCATGTCAGATCAAAGCTATCCACAGACACAGCCCAGAAACAAAACAAACTTTGTCAACACAGCAAAGCCTTCATAGCAACCCCGGAACCCAGGTCTGGGTCGCCTGAATAACCTAAGGTGAGAAAAACAAAACGGGAGCCACTTGGCAAACCAGGAACAGACAGTGCTAAAATAGCTTTTTTTATTATTATTATTTTATAGAAAAGTGGCTACTTGGGAGGAGTATGGCCATTTTGTTGACTTACCAACAGCATTACATAGGAGACTTCTCTATTAGCATATCAGACTAGTCCCACCTATCAGGGCATTCCAAAACAAAAATGCATGACAAGCCTCCTCTGCACAAGGAACACGGACACCACAGACATACATATGTGATAAAATAGCCTGCCATATAGGAAAGTGTGCACTCAGGAGTAGTATGGCCATTTTTTGCTCACTTGCACCATTATAGAGCAAATCTCTTCATTAGCATATCTTAGTGACACCTATCAGGGAAGTCCAGAACTGAAATGCATGGCAAGCCTCTTCTGCACAGGGGTGCGCACATATAACCACAGATGTACATTTCAGCCTCTCAAAGGCCCCATCAGAGTGGTACGGCTTATAATCCCCTAGGTACAGTAAGCCGCTCCCTATTTCCTTCCTATAGGGCAGGCTATTTCAGCACTATCTGTTTTTAGTCTGAGACATGGCTCCCACTGTCTTTTCTCACCTTAAGTTATTTAGGGTATGCCCAGACAAGGGTCCCTGGCTCACTGCATCCAGTGTGTTATTAAATGAACCATACTGATACTGCTTATGGGAGGCTACGTAATATATTTGTGGTTATAGGGTTCCTTGGGCAAAGGGTGTTAGTTGTGTAATAGGGGTCTGGACTGCTGTAATATGCTGGGAGTTTTTTCCGTAATGGTGCTGGTGAGCAAAAAAGCAGTAATGCTTCACCTGGTCAGGCACCTTATGGTGCTGACTGTTTCAGCGCTGTTGAATATATTTAATAAATTATGTTGTCTTCAAAGCTTCCTTTTAAATGCAATTGCAAAAACAAAATATTTTGGGAGGGCTTAGATGGATTTGTAATAATCTAACATACATAAATAAATAAACATTGTGTATTTTTGTTTTTTATTCCTACAAATCCCACCCTGGTACCAGTGATGAATTGATTATTGTTTTATATTATTATATTATATATATGTTATATCTTTTCCTTGTTCTTGAAACCTTAGCGTCTAAGAGACGGCTAATTTATTCATTTCCATCTAATTAAGACGTGCCTCTAAACAAATGATGAAGAACAGATTTAAATGTTTTGTGCCACCAGCTCCAGTTTCTTCTGAAAATATTTCTTATTTATTCTTTTCTGTTAAAATGGTGCCTAAAGGAAGCAGAATCACTGCTGGTGTTTTGAAACATGTCCAGATGTAACAATCACACTTCTCCCAAACAAGCTTCACTCCATGTCAGTTTATGTAGTGTGGCTAAGCGGGTAACAGAGATCTGCACCGCTTGGAAGATACATTTGAGATGAACATGGACCTTTAAACAGGGATTCTGATAGAACCGGTACATTTCAGGGACAAGCAAATGCTTGCAGGAAAGTTAACCCTTATGTGCAATGTTGCATTTTAAATTCTAATAGTGTCTATGGGGGTACATTGGTTAACTTCAATCCAGTTAGTATGTTGGACTGAGAACATCTGTTAGCCTAAAATGCCTTGTAAGACCAACTTTAAATATGAGTATCTGCGTGGAAAGAAGGAATGGGTTAACTTAACCCCTTAAGGACAATGGGCGGTCCCTAAACCCATTGAAAACAATGCATTTTGTCATTAAGGGGTTAATGCTTTAATACAAAAAAATAGCTTGATTAAGGACTAAATGCTAAAGACAAGAATGGCAAAAGTAGGTGGAACAGGGGTGAAAAGGTAGAAGGGTATGTTTTTTCTTTTGAACTCTTTATTTGATTTTATTATTCCTGTTTTTTTTAGCTCAAGTCCTGAAAATAAATATATGTTTTTATATAATTATAATGGATGCTACCCAAAAACAACAGGATTAGGTTTATGATCCATTACTTTGCATTAAGTCCCAAGGAAGCAGCCAAATGGGCAAACATCAGTGGCCATCGACATCCTATTCTTTTTTTTTTTTTTAAGTCGGTATTCACAGTATTTTACATGTAGCCTTAGAGGATCAAAGACATCCTATCCTGTGAACTCAAAGTACAGACAAATATACGTCTATTACATCCAGTTCTTTTCTTTTTCTTTTTTTTTTTTCTTTCTTTCTTTTGCCTGAAGGTAGAACTTTTCTCCTCCTCCTCCCTCTACAGACAGTGCGCTTATTGTTTCCATCCAAGGAAGTAGTATATATATCGAAATATGTGTTGCACCAAGCAGAAGAAAACATTTTGGGAGGAGGAATGAAAAAAGACAGAGGTTACAGGAAATGGTAGACATTTTTTGTTGAATTAAATCATTAAGACTGACCTGAAAAGCAAAGAGTGAGAGAGGAAACAAATGGTTACATTTAGGTCACAAGAAACAGCCAAGTGGGAAGCTGAAAGTAATTATCATAAATGAATGTTGCTCTTTTATACATGACCACCGTGTGTGTTCCCATGATCCTCTCGGGGCGATTGTAAAAACAGATGCATTATTTAGCTTTCTTTCATGGAGTTATTAGCTAATACAATTGTCAGAGCGTTTATAAACCAACATCTGCTCTGATCAATGTAAACTTAGGATTAGTCAGTTTTGGGGAGAAGAAGAAAAAAAATAATAATAATAATGTTACAAGAGGCCGGGTTATAAAACATGTGAATTTGGTTCTGCCTGCGGTCAGCAGTTTTTATTAATGTTTTCGGGGAATCTCTCAGTGCATTTGATACAACTTGGCATTTGCGTGGTGTTTTCTTTTAACACAGCGGGGATTTTTGTCACGCTGCCATCGGCGTGATGTGTTCAGTATGACACTCGAGAATATATAAGAGGGAATGCTACATTAAGAAAGATATTTGTTAGACTTAAATTGGAGCAACTGAAATAACAAGTATTGTTACTGTGTGACAAGGGCGTGAAGTTCTGTGAATAAACATGTAGATATGGGCTTCATGCAAAAGCTTGCCGTTAATTGAAGTGCCTTTATGTTTCTCTGGTCATTGTTTCAGAGACTCGAATAGCACAGTATATATATATATATATATATATATATATATATATATATATATATATATATATATATATATATATATATATAGACACAAAGGTTAAAAGTATCCCCCACACTATAACAATTAAAGTATGTATGGATTGAACATTGTTAAGGTTGGTAGAGCACGGGTGGGAATCGGTGGGATGTCGATCGGTTTACTTAAAGCTGATCCTCACTCAATTGAATGATGCTTTACACAGGGCAGACATACAACGTAAAACTTTGCACTTTCATGGCGCGACCATGAAGCACAAACTCATAGCATTGAGTCATTACCGTTGTATGATTGATTCCGATGATATATCATCCTCATATCGTTACAAATTAAAAAATGCACCAAAATGGCTACAAGATAAAGGTGTTCATCATATTTGCGCGATGCACTCATAACTCTGTATTCTTTCGCTATTACAATGAATACACATTAACATTGTTTTTGAATAAGATACCCAAGGCCATAGATGGTTGTTCAGATTCTGATCATACATTCTGTCATTGTTCTTAATAACTTTGGCTGTACAGGGCCGTAGGAAGGGTGAAGTGAGAGAGGCACTTGCCTCGGGCGCTGCTGCGAGGGGGCGCACAGCCGCTCGATCAGCAGCTGCAGCCTGCGGGACTGGTGGGGGAGATCACAATCCCCCTCTCACCGGCCCGACATTAGGGAGCGTGAGGTCTGTCACTTCAGACCTCGGCTTCCGTGCTTCCTAATCACTATGCGCCGGCAAATGATGCCAAGCACCGGGATGTGGCATGACCCCGCACTCTGCATTAATAGCATAGTGATAAGGGAGCACTAAAGCCGAGAACTCAAATGACAGACCTCGCGCTGCCATGACAGGATGGAGGATGAAAAGTGTAAGAGATGGGGAGAAAGTGGTGTAAGGGCAGTGTATGTGTATATATGTGTGTTTGTAAACTTGTGTGTGTGTGTGGGCAGGTGTGTATAAGAGCAGTGTAGGTATTTGTGCGTTTGTAAGCTGGTGTGTGTATGTGTATATGTATGTTTATGGGCAGGTGTGTGTAAGGGCAGTGTAAATAAAATAACCTCTGTAAAAAAAATAGCAGGGGGACTAGCTACGGGTCTTTGGCTGTATGTTTGGGGTTGTTTTCATGCACGAGAATACATTTGGGGCCAATCAGATGTCTCCCTGAAGGTGTTGCATGATGGATCAATATCTGCCTGTATTTCTCAGCATTGAGGAGACCCTTATTTCTGACCAAATCCCCAACTACTTTGCATAAATGCAGCCTCGAGCTTACAAGGAACTTCCACCATGTTTCACTCTTTCTTGTACTACTGTCCAGCCCTTTGGTGAACAAACGGCCTTCTGCTACAGTCAAATATTTCAGATATTGACTCATCAGTCCAGAGCACCTGCAGACATTTTTGTGAATAGTTGAGTTGCTTGGCCTTGTTTTTACGTTTTTAGGTATGGTCATTTGGCCGTATGTGGACCACTTCTGACCAGACTTTTTCTGACAGCAGATGAGTGTACTAGGGTTCTACTGTTTTCTACCAATGCTGACCTGATGGCACTGCTAGGCATCTTCCGATTGTGAAGCGAAGTAAGTATTATGTGTCTTTCATCTGCTGCATTAAATTTCCTTGGCTGGCCTCTGCATCTACTGTCCTCAACATTGCCCATTTTCTTTCTGCTTCTTCAAAGGAGCTTGGACAGAGCAATTGGAAACCCTGTCTGCCATAACATTTCTGCTTTGGAGATAACTTCCTGAAGCAATATTGTATATTTTTCCTGGCCATTGTGTATGACTTTTGATATTAAATCATCCTTAACAACCACTTGTTCTGAGTTTGACTGTTCCTCATCCAGTTCTAGAGCTTTAATACTTTTAGATTGCCAGTACAGACAAAGATCACTTCTGGATGTCCAACCTCCATTGCAGACGTTTTCACTGCACCACTGTCAAGTACCAAACCTACTCCTTTCCATTGGGGAGACTTTCTAGGGTGGCTGTTGGCGCTCCTCAAGGTCCGAGCACCCCAGGCAGTTGCCTGAGTTTGAAGTCCCTCGGTTTCTCGGTTACTATAGAGTAGCTAATTCACAGAATTAGGGGACAAAAAAAAAGACAAACCTCAAGACAAATTTGATTTGCCAAACAAATAATATCACTATTCATTGCTCAAAGAATTTGATCTTTCAAAAATAACTGAACATTTTGAAAACCTTAATCCCAGGAGATCCCTATATATTTTTTACTATGTTTTTACAGCTTTTTACATTTTTTTATTTACTACTGTTATCGATATAAAAATTACACACATGCACCAGAAAGCTGGGCATCAGATGTTTTTTTGTTATATATTTCCTTCGGGAAACCCAAATGGGTCATAAAAAAATGTAGCAAATATTTAAAGTGATTTTTTTTAAAGATTTTACAGTGTAAAACCGGCATTTTACAAGATGTAGTAATGTTTTATTTTATGCTCTGCTTGCAAATGTATGTTTAATATTTTTGTTCGATGTATTTTTCCTTTACACATTTCAGTTAAGCGTTCCTTTCTTTGGACTTACAATTCACATCCAAATGTGGCAACATTTTGGGAAGCGGGACACAAAATAATTCAACAAAATAATCATAAAATTAGCCAAATGAGATCTTACACATCAAATGTTATACATGAAGCCTTAAATATATAGCCCAGATTACACAATAATGTGTCAATAACACAAAGCAATGAGGAATTTCCCCTTAAGACACCATGTACCATTTTTGGTCATTAGTCCAACATGGAAACTTCCTAATGCAGAGAAACTAATACCTGGGAAAAATTTAAATGCACTGACCCAGAGATGATTTCAAAATGAGTCCTTTAGTGGTCCATCATGCAGATTCTATTGGGCAACCTGTATTGGTATTGAATGATACACCCGAGTAACATGGATTCAAAAAAGGGTTATCAACCATGACATGTTACTAACAAACACACTAATAAGGATATAATCTGATCAATGTAAACTATGGAGAAGTTGGCTCCAGACTGAGTGAACCTGAGATTTTGCCCCCTCACCCCAATACCATGAAAGTATTGACTTGGGGTCAATCCTGAGAGTCCACAGGTATGGAGAAACCATGAGTTATGTCACTATGTTCCACCAAAATGGATTAACTTGATCCTTTTTAAGTAAAAAATTACCAATCAGCACGAAATGTAATAAAAATGGAGAAGTCATAAGGAAGGATCTAACTGGGACAAAGACTCAATACTCAAACCAAGAGTCATACTAGGCCAAACTGATTTATTAGCGAGCAATATATAGGCAATCACCTTTGTGCCTATGAGATGTATCATATTGTTGTGCATTCAACAAGGTTCCTTCATATTATTAGCATCTTTTATTTATATAGTGCCAACAATTTACGCAGCACTTCTTACAGCACATACATTCAAACCGATACATTAGAGGGCCCTGTTCAGAAGCTCACAATCTAGAAGGAAAAGTACGTGCACAGCATGTGTCAGGGCCCATTGGTTTTTCAAAACCTGGCAACTTCCATGAAACAACTTCAATGAAGGTACAAGTTAAGCCTACATTAAAAAAAAACATACATGAGTTGACGTAAGTGTTCTGCTAGTTACCATGCGTGTGCATGTGTGGTTTTATAATATTTAGCATTTATTTTTTCTATAAATCCGGTTAGAATATACAGATTTTGAGTGAAACAATACTCTTACGGTATTTTCTGTTTCATTGATGAAGTTAAGTTACTTGGATGGTACAAGTTGTGAAACCGGTGTGTTTTAAAACAACACTGAATATAATTAATTCACTATTTTAGTCATCTTTTAAATTTAGCTGTCAGTAAAAAAAATGTTTTACGGTCAATACAGTTGCTACAGGGGCCTTCAAAATATTATAGTTCATGAGAAATTACAGGTTCAAAGAATGAAAGTCATTTTTCCTTAATAAGGCCTTTTCCCTTGAATGAGCTCTGTCATTTCGGGCACCAGTTCATAAAATTATGGAGCAGGAAAATGTTAATAAATGGAATGGAAGATTTTAGCTTGAACGAAAAGCTCGCCAAAAAAAAGGGATTATTTACACTGGAAAAGAAAGGACATGACATGAAATTTAAATATATTTCCGGAGAAATCAAAACTTTCTTTGATTGTTGAGGAAGAAAACGTTGAGCATTAGTAACTGAGAATGCAGTTAACAGTAAGGGCAGTAAACATACGGAATTCATTTCTATGGATCGTTAACTTGCATATTAATCAGTCGTTCTTTTGCATAAAGGTATTTTTTGCTCAACTTTTCATAACGTGTATATTATTAAATACCTATATTCTACTCTGTGTATTATTTATGTATTTGTCTCTCATTAGTGAAGGTGGGGAGGGGGATGGGCGCGATGTGTGTTTCGTACTGTATTAATATTATTTTCTAATAGCACAGCATCCACATCTGGTCTTAATGTTCATTTTCAGAGTCCGTACACAAGATAATCCAGCTCTATATTACCCGTGCTCTCCTTGGAAGTGCTTAGAGGTTATATGGTGGTAGTCTGATGACTTTCTTGAACACTTTGAGTGGGCTTAGCAGATACGCATGTAAGAGTTGCTATTATCCTTAGAAGAATTAGCTTGGTCTTAGCAGGCAATGACAAATACAGTCATTCACGAACAGGATTAAGACTAAACAGCGCTGGTGGGCAGAGGCCAGGGGGTAGAGTCAAACCAGAGTGTAACTTTAAACCTTCACACATGTTTTCACTTTCCTCCCTCCAGTAGAGTCCCCGTGTGGCACTTCGGGGAGAATTATGAAAGTGGCGTGTAATTCAGAGAACTAATGTCTTTTTCTCTGGGAGTAATGAAAAAGGTTGCGGTAGATTGTTCCTATCGAAGGGAAATATCAGATTCTGTGCGTTATATATCCCCCTCTAGAATACCGCATCCTATTAACCTCTTCCCCGCCGACACAGTCTGCAATAACTTGCAACGCAAGATGAAAAAAATCGATGAGTCTGATTTGAGAGCCTGATACCGGGTTTTGCAACAATATTCATCTCTCGTTTTTTTTTTCTCAAAAAAGCGTGATTGAGTTATTTGCATATTGAAAGTCAAGGCGACTTCTGAAAGAGACATTGTCTTTGTACGGCTTCTCCATTGACAGGACTTCACTTTAAATCCCTTTGGTAACAGCAGTTCCTGAAACATTACTACACCAAACACTTCAACAACGTTTCTTCTGGGGAATATCAAATGCTTACTATATCCAGGGGGACTTTACGTAGTAAATTTGGTACAATGGTGCAATACAGCTAAAACGGGGAACATCAACTGTGCCTATTAATTAAACGAGATTTGTGCCTTACAGGAGCTGTCAAGGCTTAAAATAAAGTGGTCTCCTTTCAGGGACCACTTTATAGACAGCAGAACTCACTTTTCATGGGTTTTTGACACTAGCCGCGGCCCATGACATCACTATATTGCTGATCTTAAAAAAAAAAACCTTCTTTTTGCATCATCAATAACCAAATTGTTAAGTACTTGTTTTTTGACATAACAATAATGTTTTTTATTAATATTAATGTTAAATTCTATCTCATAGAAGAAAGTATGTGTACAAGAAGAGCATATTCCACAGCTCCTCATAGTCTGTATTATAAATATCACATCATATTGTTAGAATGGTTCGCTCCATTATCTATTTTTTTGCTTATGCTAGCAGTAATTGGTGGGCTACATAAAATAAATAAATTCCTTAACTGGATATCGGATCGTACAACCAAAGGAGAAAAGGGTCCCTCGGCCCTAGGCAATGTAAATTGTAAAGATATAGACAACTGACAAATAAATATAATCAGAAATATGTATTATAATTAATCAAAATGCATGATTAAAGTATCTGAAATAATGTTTATATATATGATTGACCCAATTTCCCTTCACTTAATGAAATCCGCTAATAAATACATTTAAAAAAATCATCACATCAATTAATTCAACAATGACCAATTTTAATTTAATTTTATTATTTTATGCAATTCACCTGGATTTTATTTTTTGCAACATAGGTGTTCTAATATAAATTAATAGCATTACCTCAATCAAGTATTTGGTGACCAGAAAAAAATGAATCACTCGGCGCTAATTTTATTAAAAAAAAAAATGTATTCGTTTATTAAGCTATGAAAAAGAGAAATAATGTTAAAAATAGACTTTTTTTTAATGCCAGTGCTGGTGGATTACGGTGCCCTACATGGGAGGTCCAGTGGATTTGTGGTACTGATGTTGTGGTTCCTAACATGTTCAACGCGTGACGTCATCTTTGTGGAACGGAGCAGAAAATGTATGCTGCGGTAACCCTTATAAACTCCAGCCGCAAGTATGCTAAGGAAACTAAGATGCTTGTATTACACCGTGCCTGGAATAGCATGCTGTGAACTCAAAAAAGCAATTTGGGTAATGTGTGTGCCGAGCGCAGAATATCTGCATGTGGAAATGTGATATTTACGGACTTTGTGCAGCGGAAATTCCGTCCGACAGACGATTCCCTGCAAAGCTATGAAAAATGGCACTCGCCCTACACGCGATGATAAATAGCGGGGAAGAAATCAGGTTTGGGTGTTCATAGCGGCTTCAGAGGAAGCTTCTTACCTAAAAGTTAAATAAGCCCCCAGTAATTTGGGGACGTGGGTAGGCACTCCCGGCTGTGAACTCTTACTCCCATGATGCATGGCCAGCCAAGACCCTAAATCAAGCAAGTGCCGTTACATTTTTCTTGTCTAGCAAATGCATTCTTATACTCTCAAGAGCCATGGAAAAAATGTTTTTTTTTATTCCTACAGGTTCAGAGGCCAGCAGTATACTCCCTAGTAGTCACTTTGGAACAGGTTCATTAATATTAGGTTAGTTAGCTAGTAATTCTGTGCTAGAGTCAATATTCACTAAAAGGAGAGTTGTGTTTTGGCGACTTGACTTTATTATACATTATGAAGGCCCAATTCCAGTGAGCGGCTACTGCAGGAACATCTTGGCTGGCCCTGTATAATGTATAGCTAAATCCGCCAGATTTATTCAGTCTCCCCCCTGCTGAATTATACGTTATACAGAGCCCAGCGCAGCCCTTCACACTGGAGCGAGCTGCCATAGTTGGCCCTTCATAATGAACAGTGAAGTGAGGGAGTTGAAACCAAAAACCCTCCAAACTCTAGTGTTTTAAACACTATTGTTTGGCGCATTATAAACAGGGGAGACCTGACTATTAAATATTCAGTGTAATAAATCAATCTTGTTAAGAGAGTGAATTACTCTAATTACGCAGCTCGGCTGGTGGTTACAAATCCGAAACAGATTGGAAGATAGTGTTTCTATCATGTCTTCTGCCTGGTTATTTGTATCATGGTGGATGTGAATGTAGATCTTGGAGTATACATTTTCATGCAGCGATATACGCTTCTTACGAGATATTATGTGACACATCTTTAGATAGAGCCGCTCTGGCACCTCTGGGACAAGGTTAGAGTTTGTAATCATGGAGGCCTCTGATCAAGGCCAGATTAAGGAGTTTGGGGCCGTGGAGCCCAATTTTTTTATCATATCATCACAAACAAAACATAATTAATGTAAAATAAAACAAAAAAACAGCCCAAACTGTCCCATTCCTATCGGTACAAATGGCAAAAAACATAATGTTGAGTATAACATCATATTCCCACACAGACATTGCCCTTCGGAAGACCTCCTTGTTGCCTTGGGGGTTCAGTAGGATAGAAGCTCCTGCGTGTGACTGGGCACACAAGCCCATGCAACATGGTGGGAAAGTAAATCCACTAGAGGATGGGGGCTCGGGACCCCATACTGCCCCACACAATGGTTCCAGGTGCCCCTTAGTTAATCTTGCCCTAAACACAAGCCTTGAAGGAGGACTGTCACTTACAACGATTTTAGCATAACTCAGATCGTAAATTTAGACAACCTTTTGCTTGGTTGTCTAAAGTGACAAATTTGCTTTAATTACGTACAACAAATATAGAGATAAATATAAAATAAATCTACTCGACTAAATTACCAAAACAGAAATTTCAAAATAGATACTGATAAAAACATAATCTCTACATATTTTTTACAGGATTTAAAAGCCCATTTTTGGACACTTGGAATTCATTCTTAATTAAAAAATGTGCCATTTTTTCATTAAGGAGTATGATTATGAATACGCTGGCACTAGGCCATCGCATTCTAAAAAGCAGGGTTAATTCGATCACCACTTGCACGGATTACTAAAGTTTGACAATTTAATCTAACCATAGAGCAACTTTCAGGTAATAAAACTGTAATTTAACACGGTTATATTGTAGCACACACATGCCGCCCTATATTACTAGGGATATTCTGTTACATAAACCACAGCCTCTTTTAGCAATAAAAGCTACAAGCCTGCATCTAAAGAGAAACATGAAACGCAATTTGTTTCTTATTTTTTTCAATAAAAATTCCCTTATTTATAAGACAAATTTGAGAAGGAGTTCTCTATAAACGCAAGGGTGGAGGAGACGGGTGCTTCCAGCCATATGTTTACGCGTAAAGATAAGCCAGTCCGCAAACTTGCAGAGTCTACCATGGACCCAATTTCTGGACATGACTTCAGCTGGATTAATTGACGGAGATAAATCTATCAGAAATAATTGAACAGGAATCCTAACATATGTTGCAATGGAGAAAGTCAGATACAAACAATGATACATTTTAAGTAAGTTAATGATTTCAGGCCTATATATCTCTGTTTTCATCTTATTTTTTCCATTGCAATTTAATTTATTGTGAAAGAAATTATCCCTGGTATTGTGTCCAGACCATTATGGTCTGTACTTAAAGGAGATCAAGACTCCAAAACCAAGTGAATATTCCAGAGGTGGGGGAGTATGAGTGAGTTAATGAATTAATGTGTGTTAGTGTGAATGTACAAGTGTTTTGGGGCAGAGGCTGTCACGTTGTCTTTTTTGGGGGAAAAGATGGAACAGACAAGCTATTTGGGGGACAAAGATGGAACAGACAAGCTGTTTCTGGGCACTGACAAGCTGCCTGGAGCAAAGATGGCACTTTCGGGGGAAAGATGGCACTGTGGGACATGTTGCTTGTGAAGTCGGGGGGTCCAGGAAGATCCATGGAAAAAATATTTAAATTCTGTGTAGTTTGTGCTCTCATCCCTTGTTTGACTTCTGTCAATAACAATGCTAAATCCCATTATACTTGACTTGAGTAAATTCTATTTTGTAGACTTTATGAAGTCTATTTCTAGCTATGTTACTATGTCATTGGATGCACCAGCCATGTAACCCTAAACCATATTCAATTTGCAACTGTTAATCATATTTGAATTTCATAGGAATAATATTTTATAGAGCATCCCATCCATTGGCTATTAAATACCAATTGCTATAATTAATACCAAAAAAAAATCCTTTTGAAAGTCAATAGCATTAAAGACCAAAGATCACACAAAGCCAGAGGTCAAGTGCACCATCTCCATTTACAAGGCTTTATTTTCTTGCGAAACCAGCTGTAGGAGTTCCATAATCTATATAAAATAAGCTGCTGATTTTATTCACATTCCCAATACACAGGTGTCTACGTAGAAAAATGGGAAAATAAATCACAATTGACGGAAGAGTTGTCAAGCCATGAAACTAAGGTCGAGAGTCGAATTAACTCAGGGATTAACCTCCTGCTGTATCATAAGGGGTGGTCCTTTTAGTTCAGCTTTTAAGCACATTTCTGGTTAATGATATAGCCCTAGGAATTAAGAGCTTTTAATTCAATACCTTTCATGAACCAAGGCGAGCTAGAAAAAAACTGGAAATGTATATATATTATATATATATATATATATATATACATAGACACTCTCTTTAAAGTCCCCACTGGATAGATTAAGAATACGTTATGGAATACTGCAAAATGTGTTTTAGAATATTAGACATCTGTATAGATTACCTATAGGAGCAACCTGACCATGTTAAAGGTATTTGATAGGTTTTTCATAATTTCATTGGCTCTGAAAGGTTTAGGAGATCACCGTCAAACATAATTAGTCCAATGGGGGAACGCCCAATTGGATCTCCCTTGCTTTCCATGATGCCCCAACATTTTAGATAAAATAAAAAAAGTAAAAGACAAAACAGGTGGAGTAAAACCGTTCAAAACCTGTGGAATTCAATAGTGAAGATAATGCGTTCTGAATGCGTTCCTAAAAAAATATAATTTAAATAATATAAACCGACTGTTTTAGTGATCAGGCACCGAGATAACTACTGGCAATAGGTGTTAAGGAAGAGGTTATAGTTCCAATTTTTGGCAGTCTGTATAAAATGTCATGGGCCCGAAAACCACCATCCTATTATGATGAGATAGTCTAGACTACTATTGAGAATTTAAAGATGCATGGGATGGGGATATGGATGTCCTGAATATCAGACAAGATCAATAACGGATTAGGATTTGAGTCGTAACAGCTACCACTAAATGGGCAGAATGGTTCTCAAATTGCTATTGCATCTTATGGGTCATAAAAAACATTTAGTATATAATTACATTAACCCAGCAATTACAAACAGAAAGTCGGGCTGTTTTTTTTTTTATCATCAATAACTGGTACCTGATTTGGAATCATTTTCTCCAGGATTCCAAAATATGCATTAAAAATGGTATACAACCTACAATTTCCTTAAATAGACAGCAAAAACAATGAGCCTCATTGCAAGCCATTGTGGGTCTAATGTACTGAGGCAGGTTTAACAGGATAAGCTTCTATTGTGTTGACCTTGCACAGTAATTTCATCGCTGTGCGTGGCTCTGATAGCAAAATTGTAATTTCAAGCATCCTCTTAATTCTGCTGAGCCCTCATTATTAGACCGGGATCATACAAACTGCATTCAGTTGCCTAGAACATCCAGCTGTGGCTGTTCCGTGTGCATGTGTGCATGTGCATGTGTGTGTGTGGTCAGTTCGCAGCTTCCCAAACTGGAGAGAATACAAAATGAAATAAATACCCAAGAAAATCTTCACGCAGTCGAAGCCTCCAAGCCTCCAAGGCTGCAGCTGTGGAAATCTTTTAAGATAATGCCCAATAGGCCTGTTCCCACACTCCACGCAGTCATCTATATGTATACGTATACTTGTTAGGAAACAAATTGAGCCATTGATGCAATGAGTGGCTTCTCCGGGGATAGTTACATTTCTTGCAGTGGTTTAATACATCAACTGGGATCCCTGCAGTCCCTGCCACATTTATCTCTTACCAAGTAATGCAAAATCGGCTGCCTTGAGTATGCATTTGTATCAGGCCCAGTCTGGCATGCTGACGGGCATATCCAACCGACTACACGACTGCATGCTACGTGACTATAACAACGTAGCTTGCAGAACGCACACATCTAGCGGTCATGCATGCCATCAACTGGCCGCTTGCCTTAAAGCGCCAGGTCGTCTTCCTCGTCATCTCCATTCGGATGCTGACTTCTATGATTGCTTGAGGATGGGTGGTAAAATATTACAGCCACCTGCCAAAGAAAATTTGACTGGTCTGTAGCAGAAATGTTAACTGTACACTATAATGCCGTTATTATCATTTATCTCATTTTTAAATATGATTAACTAGTGGTAAGTGGTCTGAAAAGAGTAATGGGCATTTCTCTCCATCTGTTTTGCTCAACAGAGAAATACCAAATGAGTGATCAGATATAATTAGAATGTAAGGTTATTAAATACTGCTGTCATCTATGTTAGTTTAAGAATTGTTGACATTGTGTTTTGGGGGGGGGGGAGGTAAGCAACAGGGATTTAATAAAATCCGAAGGGTCTACTCACAAACATTTGTGTTGTTTGAGGTTCACAGTTGAACTAACATTCTCTGGCCAACTCAAGTGAGTTGGATGAAAAAAGATCAACTAGAATTCGGTTGACTCAAGATGACTCTCAAGTGACATAGCTTGGGAAACTCCGGGACCTGATGACCACAGAGTGCCTATTCTGCATACCGGGGGACTGTCTCTCACGGTCAGATTCTTCTTTCTTCGTGTAGGGAAGTGGTGTTTGGCCATGCGCAAGTCCCACCTGCTTCCCACTTTAATGACATTTTCCATACATGCTCTGGACCCCGTTGCATACATTAATGTGGCGTATGCCTGTATTCGATATAATATCAATATTTCAGAATGCGCAAAAGTTGCATTTTGTTTTCTATCAAATGTCCTAAAAGATATTGTCCTTCTTTCTTTGTGCTGTTTATTTGTAAATCAACAAGGTCAATTCATTCATATAAAACTTCCATTATATTATATGCATTTTATAATTTTTTATTAAAAAAAAAACACTGGTTAAAGGTCCCTACATTTGCGTTATATATTTATTTATATTAAAAGCATATATAAAAAAAAACACAAAAGGAGGCTTAAGCTGTGATTTTCTAATACACAATAGGGTAATAGACCTTGAATTCAAATTGTGTACACTAGATTGTGTTCAATAATAAATAAGCTCTATTGTTTTAACTGTTTGAATGCCAAAGAAGGGGAGCTGTGGATTGACCGGTAATCAATCGCACGTTCCTATAAAATGCCTTGATGGAGGAGCAAGTATGGCATTAAACAAAGCCGACACTGAGTTTGAACTCTATTGTGCCATTGAACAGGCATAAAAAGTAGTGTGAAGAGACACAGGTTAACCCCTTAAGGACAATGGGCGGTTCCTAAACCCATTGAAAACCATGCATTTTGAGCCCGTACATGTACAGGCTTTGTCATTGAGGGGTTAAAACAGGTTCATAAAGCACAGGATCCGCATATTGAAGTTTTTCAGAACTGGGGCAAAGGGTTTTAGAGTCAAAAAGCAGTGATTTATAGGTTCTCATCGATAAGGAAAAGGTATTTAGCAACAGTGGTCTAACCGAAGGTGCAGCCTAGAAAGACAACAATGATGTAGCGTCTCATAACCCTTTGGGTTCTCAGAAGTCTCTTTCTGTCTGAAGAATACACCTCCAAGGTCCTGAAAGGCTTTGTGACTCTTCTTTTGTGTTGGTCTAATAAAACATATAAAATTTCGCTATAGGTTATCAGGAGCAATCGTTTGTTTGGTAAATAGGGGAAGTGGCTTTAGTGAGCAACTCAGCTGAATAAACCTGAAAGTACACTTCATCCCAATACCTCATTAATAAGGAGTCCTCAAAACGTAATGGCTCACAGATATGTTCGGGTTTTCCATCATACAGACTAGGCATATACCTAGAATACCACCTGGAACTGAGCCTAACAGTAACCACACCAACATTGGCAAGGTTGACCAAGTTCTAGCAAGTTCTACTGCATTTTCTTCACATGCCCTTTTTATTTCATATCTATGCCTTTCCTACAAAGACCAAAGGTCTGTATATCATGGCCTCAAAAGTGGACTATCCAGTAAGCACATAGGACATGTGCCTAGGGTCACTTGAGCATTGGGGAGCCCCAATGTGCTAATGGATAACTTGCCTGCACATCATTACCAGCCATGCACCAGGAGCTGCAATGCTCAGACTACTGGGAGGCAAGCTCTAAGTGGGGTCACATTATGCCTTTTGATTAGAAGTGCTGCATTTTATGTGTGTGCACGCGTGCCTAGGACACCAGGGAGTCACAATCCGATAATGCTGGTCCTGATCACACAAATAACATTTCATCTGTTGAAGCTAGAGATGATACATTTACACCCCCAGATGATACTCTGGACTGCTTGGACTCAAAATAGGAATCAAATTGTGATCAGATGATGTCTATGGGCTTAAAACATTGCATATTTTGCAACAGAATCATGGATTTTTCAATTAAAAAGGAACAGATGATTCTTAGAAGGCTTAATTGATTCCATCACCTTAATTCCAAACAGTAGCAGCAGGTATGTTAGATGTGTGACCTGCACATGAAAGAGATGACCTCTCAGTGCGAGCAACAGAATTCCACTAGAAAGTAGTAACATCTCATGAACAGATTAATACAAGCATGGGGCTCCACATGATCAATATGACATATGTTACACAAACATCTGTGAATGTGGTTTATTCTTAACAGTGCATATTATGTTATAGAATGTGTTTAAAGAACACATGCTTTAACGTTTTGTCCTTAATTTTTATTTTAATTAGGGACATCTATTGTAGCAAGATAAAGTCTATGTGCATATTCCTTTTAACATTTTGCATACTTTCTAAGTCCATTATTCTAAAATGCATGTGCTATTCATGTATTTACTTTCATTATATTTCTATACTTATTTGAATGCTTTTCAAATAGTAAGTATATTTTCATTTAAACATACAAACCTGTAAACATATTATGTATGTATGTATGTATTCATGTATCATGATAATATCTAATTTACTTAAATGATGCATCTACATATGTACACTACCCTTGGACAACTCTATGCTTCCAAGTTTGTTGAAACAGTTTGGGGAAGACCCTTTTCTATTCCAGCATCACTGTGCCCCAGCGCACAAAGCAAGGTCCATAAAGACATGGTTGGATAAGTTTGGTGTGGAAGAACTTGACCGGCTGCACAGAGCCCTGACCTCAACCCCATCGAACATCTTTGCGATTAACTGGAAGGGAGATTGAGAGATTGCCTTCTTGTCCAACATCAGAGCCTGACCTCACAAATGCTCTACTGGATGAATGGGCCAAAAATCCCACAGAAACAAGAAAATCTTGTAGAAATCCTTTCCAAAATAGTGGAAGCTGTTATAGCTGTAAAGGGGGGGGGGGCAATTAATTTCTAGGTGTCCCAATACTTTTGCCCATAAAGTCTTTCCATCCATCTGTCTATCCATCCACCCAACCATTCATATTCATCCATCCACATTCATCCACCATAACCAACCCACCATCCCATTCATCCACCCACCCACCATCCCATTCATCCACCCATTCGTCCACCCGTATCTGTATGTATGTGGTTATCTGTACACTTTAATCTTCTATAAATGTTCACTGTGCAGTATTTTATCTCATGGTGGATTAAATGTGTGAAAACATTGCAAAGTGAATTATCACTTATATTTATAATAGCAAAGTATTCCTAATATTTCAAGATCAACATAACCTTTCTGCCAAAACATACGGTATTCGTCAGATTATGACCTTTTCCATTTCCTTCTCTGCAAATATAACTCAGTATTTTCTTTCTAATTTTGCTCAATATTACATGTAATGGAGAAGAGAAAACAATCAGGTTTAGCTTCTTTTTCTAAAAGAAAAACATTACGCAGGCGGCCAGGATAATATGGGATTGTGAAATGAAGTCACTTTTGGAATACCTTTTAATGAATCACGTGAATTTCAAGGTTTTATTTGTTTTATTTTATATCATAATATAGGAAGATGCAACCGGTCTTCCCACTGTGCAGCCTTTGACACTGTTGACCACCCCTGCTCCTTCAAACTCTGCACTACATACATTCAAATGGTATGACAAAGCTAGAATTGACCGAAAGGGTCAAGGGATTAAATGTGAGGAATGAAGAAGAAGGCAAGGTGAAGAGGCCTGGTTGGTAAGTGAGAAGATAGTTGGAGATGTAAGGTTAAAGCGCCATATAAGAACACCTCTGCTCCAAATACTCTCCTAACCACCCTCTTCATTCTTCAACCATTGCCACCTCTTCTCATCCATATATTCAAGATTTTACACGTGGTAGCTATTTTCTGGAATTCCCTATGCCATTCTATTAGCCTCTTCTCAGGTTATTCTAACATTAAACTCTCTTAATAATACCCACAACTTGCATCCTGAAAAGTAACCACCAATTCTCCTCACCTTCGAGATCTCTGTGCAAGTGATGTCTCCACATGACCCTTAATACAATCAAATGATCCTTGCCGAGGCAGTCCCTTCTGTTTCTTTCCCCTTCAACCTTAATATAACATACATAAGGAAACAAAAGTGGGGCCACGTGAGGTGTCTAAATCTTAGAACATTAGCGCTAAGGTGAAGGACCTATCTAGACATTGTTACCTACCTTTGTTAGATGGCTTTGAAGGAGACAGGAAACCACATGCAGCAGTGGAAACCTTTACGTTAAAAACTTCCAATCAACCCTGCCACATGTGACAACAGACCCTGAATAATCATTTGTATATTTAGCGAAATAGCTAAATTCCATTAAAATCTAATTTTTTTCTCTTTTTTTATACCAACATGTAGGTAAAAGAAGAGGTCAACAATGAATGATAACTGGAAACAATGTTTACATTACTCCAAGTTAAGCTGGGTTAGAAATGTCATTGGTACTATATTTTAATGATGAATACATCCCTATATGCTTCATATTCTTGATTTTGGTTGTCGGTGGGCAGTTGTGTGTACGGGAAGGTCTGCTACTCGATTGATTTCAAGGTCATGTTAGAATTATAATAACGGACACTTCTGTGCTCATGGCTACGTATTTATATCACGCAGGCATGAACGATATTTTGAACTCATGTGAAAACATTATCAGCTGGGAAACCGAGTCTCTAATTAGTTTTCCTTACATAACCCAGTAGCTACTTCGCATATGCCCAAATGCTGTTTATTATTGTTTGTTTAAGATTTATGGAAACTCCGTGGCCGGTGCCTAACTTTGAAACTGAAATCAGAAGAAACGCTGTGTTTATGTAACATTCCGAACAAAATAAACAAAGGTCCAAGAACCTTGATCATTGTCACACAAACCAGACGCATCCGATGAAAATGAGCGTGGGAGTGAATGGCACATAAAACAATGAAAAATCCACTCTTTGTACCTGCTCAAAGCACTCGATAAATTTAAAAAAAACAATCGTGTTTATACTAGAAATGCATGGTTAAGAAATAATTTGGAAAGAAAAATAAATCAGGTATAATAGCCCTCAAAATAGGACAAGAATCAAGTGTGCAATGTTTTTCTTCAATGCAACAATTTTATCTTCAGGAGTTTTTCTACCTCCTAAATTCCTTTTTAGCAAAGGTTGGACCTTTATTTTCTTTCATGAAATGGAACAGATAGGTGAATTGGATCGCCAACCTATGAGTAACAAAATAACACATTGTGATTGGATCAAGTGATACAAATAAAAACAAATATAAGTACAAAAAGGTCATTTTTAAACTGGTAAAATAGGAAAAAAGGAAAACAAAACTCTTGGGACTATGGATGAGTAGACCTTTTAGATTGTCTCCTGCTTTTATGTTGGGTTTTGTTTCTTTTTTCTTTAACATAGCTTTTTATGTTTGGTTCTCCTTTCGATATGTCTGTCCAGAACATCAACTGTAATCAGCCATGTTCTAGTGTTTAGCTAACACGTAATTGCCTTCTCTCTGCATATCTCTGTGGAGTGACTCATGAACATTATTCACATTATTCATACACAGCCATGGAGTACGTCTTTCAGGAAATTAACGCAAGGCTTCTGAGACATAATAAATACTCTCCGCATTCAATATTGCCTGATTGCTTGAGTTCCTTAGGGCAAACCTGGCTCCATAATTAAGAAAACAGTATGTCATGTGTTTTCCTAGGGTTTTGGAATCTAGGGACGGCAGCTGCATGGCACACTTGGTCTATGCTCCTGAGTGCTAGTGGGACTTTAAATGGAACTTACCATGGCACTGGGTTGGTGTATGTTGGGGTATTCTGTGTGTCATGTCATTGCATGTCCAATTAGAAGTACCGGTATATTAAAAAGTAATATATCAGGATCCACCTTAAAAGTGCCATCGCACATAGAGGAAGCCTGTTATACCAGAGTTCTGCAAATCTGTAAAATTGATTATTTAGGCAACCATTTACATGATTTAAGAATTATTTCTGAATAAGATCTGAGCTGCCATCAGTACTAGGAATTATGTTTCTAATCCAAAAAATTAATAGAAGAATCAGGAAACTAATAGGAGCAAGCTCCTCACAAATATCAAGTATAATAATATAAAAATGTGAGTTCATGGCTCAGTTGCTACACAGTATTATGGGGTAGGATCAGGGCCGGCCCTACCATGGAGCAGAGTGGGGCAATTGCTCCAGGCGGCACTTTTTTTTTTTTAAACGGAAGAGAGAGAGGGGCGCTGAGTGGTTTTCGCTTATCAAGTTGTCAGTACCCGCTTGGCGAGCCTCTCTCTCCTCTGCGAGCCCTCTAGCTCGGTGCCGGCTTGTGATGCTGAGCGCCGGAAGATGACGGCATTTCCGGTGCTCAGCATTACAAGCCGGCACCGAGACCGAGCAGGGAGACTCGCCGCAGGACTGCTGAAAGGTAAGTACAAAGGGGGGTAGGGTAGATATTAGGGAGGGCGGCAGAGGAAGGATAGATAATGGGGGGGCGGCAGAGGAAGGGTAGATAATGGGGGGCAGCGGAAGGGTAGATAATGGGGAGGGGCAGCATTTTAAACTTTGCCCCAGGCTGCATTATGTCTTGGGCCAGCCCTGGGTAGGATGTTGGCAGATGTTGGTTCTGGGGTTGCTTGAATACATATCTAGCCTTCGCTACTAAGGTAACACAAGTGATATGTAGAGTGCGATTTGCATCGAGCCATGATTCTTTGTAGCATTTGTGCACAGGGGCTACTCCCGTGCTTTGTCCCATCGGTTATAGCTCCACGACGGAGCACTGAGGGGTAAGTCGGAGCGCTGAGGGGTAAGTTTACAAATGCACATTTCCTTAAGAGAACCGAGTTTGTAGGTTTTTATCACTTTGAATGGCGCCCCCTACTTGCCTTGACGGCTGATGCATAGAACCATCCGGAAAGTGTGTGCGTTTCAAACTCAATTAGTGTGCTAATTTACTGTAAAGCGTTTGTGTTTGTTGTGCAAGTTTGCTCTTGGCAGTTGCCTGCTCCTGCCTGGTTAAGACCGTAAATCTCTTTTTGCATTCATACGTTATATCAGCCCGTCACACGGCCAGTGTTTTTATTTGGAGTGGGTTTTGGCCATCGGACTGTTGATTCCAACAGAGCGATATTTGTTTTGCATTTTCATGCTTCCATGGATAATACTCTTCGCCGTGGCACACAGCATGGGAGCCTTGTTGAGAAGACAAAAACTGTCATTCTTTCTGGTGCTAGCAAACCAAACAATGAACGTGAACCCTAAACGAATTGATTTGTGCAAGTCCTGAATGTCATTCCATACCCCTAGCTAATTACACATAAGACTGACGTGTGTTGTTTCACCACACAGAAAGGTTCTCAAAAAATGGCTTGACGGAGGATATCTCATCCAAGAGGGGAAAAAAACAGATCGGTAACAGCTGCACTTGCAACACACAAACAGGCGAATTATTTAAATGAATGTATCTGATCCCGTAATAGAATTAGTTGCATCCTTATTCTTCATGGTAGGTCTTTACACTACTTCCAACTTGATTAGCAACACTGACCACGTGCCAACATGTCTGACTGTACAACGTATGCACCTCTAGCACGGCACTATATAATATTAAATGGCCTGAAATGCTTCTCATGGACATATGAAAACATATCACATAGCGTCATATATACTACAATATCATGGGACACAAATATTATCACAACCCGCATCCACCTCCACCCAACCGTTTATTCAAATATAACCATCTGCTTAAAGATGTGGTCCCGCTAACCATCTAATTCCCCCTCGGCAAAACCTTCCAGGGGGTCGATCCGTTTAGTGACCCGCAACTAAGTATTTTTTCCCTTAAAATTACTTTTTGGCATCCTACATTTCAGTTTCAATTACATTTTCTTTTTGGATTCTCAGCAATTATTTTTACTCATTATGTGGGCAGCCCGATAGTATTTCATTTCATTTCATATTTTTATGAAATCCATCATTTCACAAAAGTGGTTCTGAGTAATAACAAATAAACAATTATCATAGATCAGATTCTCCGAAAAATGAATTTCGCTGTTATATAACTAATGTTATTGTAAAAAATGATTAATATAGCATTCTTTGAGAAATACATGCAGCAAGGCTGAATAACGATATAGAAAAACATGGAAATCAACTCTGTGCCATCAATAACCCTTTTTTTTGCTTAAAAAACATCTCTATTATGTAACTACCCCTCTACTCGCCACTCCTCTCTCTTTCTCTCTCTCTGATGGGGTCCTTCATCTACTAGACAAACATCCTTATTCTTTATCATATTGCTTTGTGGCAAACAACAGAATGGCTCAGTCTAAACCACCCCTGACACTCTGACTAATGAAAGTCTATGGAAGAACAGACTTCATTAGCATTGCCATAAAGTCACCTCAGTGTGGTGTATGAGCAGGGAAAGCCACCTAAAATATCACATGGCTGACAACAATGGCGGCCTCCAGGTCTGCAGATAAAGTTTATTGGAACAAAATGTTTTTGTTAATCCTAACCCACATCACTATTCACAACAGTGAATTATATGCTCGTGAATAAACATATTTTCCCATGGACTACCCCTTTATAAATAGGAAGTTAAGATTTATTTTGTTCACAGTAGCCACATCAATAGGGTTTTTTAATACGTAAATATGGTTTAACCCCTTAAGGACAATGGGCGGTCCCTAAACCCATTGAAAACAATGCATTTTGAGCCCGTACATGTACAGGCTTTGTCATTAAGGGGTTAATCTGCAAACATACTTACCTGCCTTTATTTACTGGAGCGAACTGTAAAATGCACGGTCGAGGAAAAGTCGTCCTAGACTGTTTGGCAAACATCTACAAAACTAGTACAATTGTGGCATCTGTTGATGAGTTATAGGAGGTGGCTGGCTCTTCTGGTAACTATAATGTACAGGTCCGGTAGGTAAAAAAAATGTTCACCAAAGCCAGGCCCAGACTGGGCATTTGGCACACTGGGCAAATGCCCCTTGGGCTGCTGGGCAACTTTGCTCCATACATGATGGAATGGCGGCCACTGGCTGGATGGGCTTGGCCACATGGTATGTGGCCATAAAATGTAGCGTATAACCTGTCATATCCAGCAGCTGGCCGCACCAGCACCATAGGCGGTCATCGGCCTTAAAGTGCCAAGTCCACCTCGATGTCCCAAGTCCAGCCCTGACTGCAGCCATAAAAAAAAGAAAGGATTAAGAGTACTTGGAAAAAAAAGAAAAACCCTTCAAAAGGTAAAATATCCTCCCTTTTTTTTTAATTGAAATAAAAATACCAAAAACAGAAAACAAGCAAATGACTTTGTGTTTTAAGGGTTCACTTAAGTGCTCTTTTTAGCAAGAAAAATACACAGAGCCAAATGATGCATAAATATATCATGCGTTAAGTAGGTCTGAGAGATATAAACCAGGCCTAAAGCGAACAGAATGACAGAAAGTAAAAAAAAATCCATAGTCATACATATTACCCTGACATGCTAATGAGTTTATAAATAGCCCTGAAATACAAATGAGCTTCCAAAGTTATATTTACGGAAAAAAAAGTCTATATTAACTGTGCATACATATGAAGCCTAAGATATTTTGAAAGTATAGTGGTATTTTAACTTTTCATAATCTAAAACTAAAGACTTGATGCAATGAAAGGAGGATTTATATTGCTGAAATGGTGGTAGATAAGTGGAACAGCCTCCCAGCAGAACTGGTAGAGGCTAATACAGTGAGGGGATTTGAACATTCAGGGGACAGTAATAGAGATAGAGAGTAATAGAGATACCACCAAATGTATCGGTTTGTCTTAGTCTGTCAATTCTTGTCTTGTCATACCCCTTGAATTTATGTATTGTATTAAGCGCTGCGTAAACTGTTGGCGCCATATAAATAAAAGATCATAATAATGAGAAGAAGAAGAACTATTTATAGATACTAGATATGCCGGCCATGCTACGTGAGCTTAAAAACGTAGTATGCGGCAGTGCATTTCCAGCCGTCGGCCACACTTACACCGTCAGGCGACCTACCAATCTTAAAGGGCTAGGACGGCCCTCCCGGGTATAAACTATAAGATAATGCAAATAAAGTCCATTCAATTTTTCTGAAGTGTGTCCGTTTTTGAAAGTCATAGTCAGATGTAATAATGTGCGGACACTACAAGAAGCATTAGAATTCTTTCGGTGATGCTCGGAGTAGTGTATACAGTGCACTGCTCATTAGCATTGTGCTTCATGTGACATTCTGTCTTTCTATGTAGAATAATGGTCATCTGGCACAAATGCAATTAAAATGTTTAAAAGGGTTGACTCTATTATGCATGAATGTGCAAATTAGATGTTTATTACAATGATTGGCCAAGGTCACAAAGAACTTGGACTGCCTCTTAATGGTCTCCTCTGTCTGATCATTGTTTGTTCTTAATAAAAAAAAATCTATCTATCTATCTATCTATCTATCTATAATTACAATGGACGTTGTTATATGCATCCATAATAAATTCTGACAATGTTTACTTATTGGAATCCATTAAGATAATTACTCATGACTTTGTAACATACTCCTTTACCTGTTCTATGAGAACATTAAATATGTTATAATTAATTACATTCAATATTTTCGAAAGCTTTCTCTAACTAGGAAGGATGAATAATATTTTTCTGTTCTGGGTTTTCCAAAGATAAAAAAGCAAACCTTTGCTCATTGTGCCCAATAAATACTATTTACGAATTATTATTATCAGTAACTAATGTGCCCAGTCCTTAAATGATCTAATTGAGGATAATGATTGGCAAGAAATACCAAGATATAGGCGGCCTCTATATTCATATTAAAATGCCATGTCTTAGATTAACATTCCCAAGTGGTTGTTTTAGTGTAACAAAAGGCAACGGACGATAGGGTAACTCCGTTGGCCGGCGTATTATCGAACCTGTTTGTCTGCGAGGAGTATGACCACCTGATTTCAATAGACATTTGAAGGTTGGATGAAGCATTTTACAACTGAACTAGAAGGGGCTTTCTTCTGTGTTTCTCACCTTTTGTGGCTACGGCAATGAATAGTTTGGAAATACGAGGTTTCTTTCTCCCCAATTGAAGCCTGGTATAATTTCCCATTGAATGGGCTCTCATGATAAGGAGGGAATCTGGGGGGTCGAGATGGGATGGTATGCAATAATGCTCCTAATTGCAGAGTCCTTCAAGAGAATAAAGCTTCCCCCAACACTTTGCTTTATGGCCAAACAATGTGTCATTACAATGGGGTTGGTAGAAAGCTAGAGGAGTAGAGCTATTGGTATAGATACTAAAGGTGGAGATGTCAGTCAAGTGATGGTCCCTTTGGTGGGGTTCAAGTGCTGAAATGCTAAGTGGCTGAGAACCAGGTCCCAAACAGCACTCTCCAAAGCCGTGTATGGGCAAATAAGGTATGTTCGCAATGGATCATTCTTGCTTATAGAATGTATTATTGTGGTTCATGTATCAGACCATTTATAGCAGCTGTGCATTAGCCAGCAGAAGGGGCAGGACATACAAAATAACCTCTTCAGGAACAGCTTGATGTGGGGGCAGAAGGGGGATTATTTATCCAGAGGGGAAAAAAAAGGTGCGAGACAAAAATAAAAGATGAGTGACGTTATTGAAATGTTTCGATATTTTCATAAGAGCAACGAATGCCATTTTAATCTCATTTTTATTTTTCTCTGACCACCTCCCTTTCATCGTTACCTGATCGGTATGTTTGAGAGTTGATGACCAAGAAGCAGACCCGGTGTGTTATCTGAGCCTCTACAGGTAGGAGTCATTATATTTATTTACCACAATGAAACGCGTAGACGCTGTCGAATGATGGATGCTATAGGATCGCAAGTGCATTTTCATTTTAACCCTTTGAATGTAACACGTTATTCAAATTGTTAAATACAGCCTTGTTCTAGATAGATAGATAGATAGATAGATAGATAGATAGATAGATAGATAGAATAATTCAATTATTTTCTATAAAGAAATATTTATTAATTAAACACATCTGTCTGGGCTAGGTTTCACAGTCTGACTTGTAAAGAACATTTATATAATAAGCTATATGTAAGGCTGTCATCTTATTATTATTAATATTATTATGTTTTATTGTTTTGTATAGCGCCATCATATTCCATAGAGCTGTACAATGGGACTATGTGCACCCAAATGGAGAGGTATAGCAATTGTTTGTCATCTTATTTTTCTCATCGAGTTGTCGAATTTTCTCAAAAATAAAAAAATGCTAACAATTAAGAAACTTACAGTCACAGAATTGTTACTGTAAATCTGGACACGAGTATCTGGGTATCATCTAAATTTCATTTTAACAAAAAAGCTAAAAAAATATGTAATTTTTAATGCAAGGCCAATGTGATGTCCACCTAATTCTTGATAAGTGTCATTGTACACAATATTGTGTTTATTTCAAAATTCGATATGCCCCCAGATCCTATCACTTATACAATACTCCATTATGAGTAATAATGTAACGTACATAGGCTATAAAAATAGATTAATAGATATTTTTAAGTTCCTCGAGCATATGAATGAAGGAAACAATAGCTATATTAGATAATTGTATAAGCTGATGTCTTATTGCAGAAAACCAAACTGCCTTTAGTTATGGGGGTTTTAAAAATAGCATTAAAGGGTTTTAGTTAAAACATGTTCGGGGTATGTAAGCTAGACCTATTTCCGTAAAGCTTAAGTTATTACATCATAGTTAACAGCAGCTTGCCACATGCAATCGAACTACATATTGTTCATCAGAGGTCAAATAATTGATGTTACAGCTTGCAACCTCAAATGTGTTTTAAATGAATCATACGCAGATGCTATATATATAAATATATATATATATACAGCTTTATTGCTGGTAATTTCAAGACAAGTAAACTAATGTATGAATATGTACAATGTCTGGCTGGAATTACAGAATATACCAGATGACCCTAGGCACAAAGAACCAAGGTGATAATTTTCATCTTGGGTAATAAAATAAAGTTTTTATAGTGACGGCTTGGCCCTTCACACATAAGAAAGTCACTGAGGTCTCTTGAAACCTAATAATCCTACACGTCCTCTTTAAAATATATTAAAGAGCTCCTATGTCTTGAGAAACTTGTAGGGAAACTCATAGCAGCTCAGTCCCGGTGAGCCGTTCTCCAGAGTGGGGTCTCAAGTTTGTGAATTTGCTGAACATGCCAATCTTTAACCAAGATGAATTGAGCATTATCAGTGAATAAACCCCAAAGACTACTCATCATCATCATAGTTATAAAAGCTTTATGGGGTAGAAAAGCAGATATATTTTAGGATCAGCCCTAGAATAAAATGACGCCCATTGTGTTGATTTGTGCACTTTTGTAGTATGCGGCCGCATGTATCCAGCTGGAGGCCGCACACTAAACGACAGGATCTGCCACATGAGGGGCAATGAAGGCACGTTGGACATGCGTTGGACATGCCCCATGGCAAAACAAAAACCCCAAAACATGCCACATCACAAAAGTCACTCCATGAATGATTGTTAAATGGTATGCTGAACCATGTAATAAACTGCTTAATGTTTATAATACACAGAGGAGAAGATTTATTTTTTATTTTTTTTAGATACTCTTGCAAAAGGTTTTACCGAGGCCCATCTCGATTGTGATGAATTAAACTTCACATATTTTTTTACATTACATGCAGGTAACATTATGATCAATCTATATCATAATTCCATAGGTCTATCCTCTCCAACCTCTGATGGGGACCCAAAAACCAGTGGTGGCCCTAGGCTTCTGCATGCTTACATGGTAGCACCATCTATAAATGTGTCAAACTTTCTAAAAATGATCATTTAGCAGGTTCCGTCAGGTATTTTATCTGCTGAAATTTGACTAATTGATTTGGTGAACATAAATAAACTGACAATGTTAAATAATGGTACCCATAATACGTCTTTATCTGTTTGTGCAGTAACACTTGATATTCGCCTTAATAAATCACAGTGGAGTGACTATTTCATCCTCCTTAAATCTTTGTTGTTAAAGTCAACAAATCATTAATTAAGAACATGAATGCCTCTGTCCGTAGCTCTATCATCTGCTCTCTCGCTGATTAAGTGAAAGTGCGAAGCTTGTATTCAGCTCCGTGACCTGATGTGAAATAAAAATGTCTGCAACAGATTATGCTAAACCAGATATGATGTCATCAGAAATATGCCTTAGTTTATTAACTTTAAGGGGGGGAAAAAAAAATGTCAGAGTAATAAGCCAAATAATTAATACTTGTTTAAATTCTTTGGCCGAGCCTGCCAGGGCAATGTTTTGTTTAATCGAAAGCCTGACATTTTCACTCAGCACGTTAATGTCTAAACAGAGGAAAAGAGCAAAAGGCCTGCCACTTATCTCCAACAGACCATGTCTAGGAATGTGTGATGTGTAAGCTTTTCTGTATTGGATGTGTACAGCTTGCCACTTTTTCATCTTGGTGGTAGGCCTTCTGTACCTCCTTGGCGCTTCTAAGAGTTTTCCTGTTTCGAGGGATATCCATCAAACATGCTGTAGAAAAATGTATCTTTTTAGTCATCGACTAAGTTGTCAGGGATCTGAATGTATTGTCTTCTAGCTTATTTATTAGTTTTCTAGATTTACTTGACACTTACGTTTACTTCTTCATCGTAGAATATGATATGGTCAGGGGCACGCTGTCCTTGAAATACTGTTTCTCTTAGATTTTTCACAAGTCCGAGTCCATGTTTAGCTCAAATAAGAGAAACCGAGAGGAACTGTTCATCTGACACATTATTAACTTTTTAAACCTAGCTACTGACATATGCTGATACCTTTTGAGAAGTCCTCATTTTGGGTAAATATTGCCCATTCACACAGCGTGCAGATGAAACTAGGTAGGGAATCATATCTTGGAGTTCTCAGTCTTTCAGACAAAGTATTGTAAGTAAATACAGAGACATTTTTGTCACTGGCATAGCTGGGAACTTCCCTGGAGAGGTTACCCAGAGGTCTCCCTCTCCTGGAAAAGTAGCTTTGTGAAGGGGTCAGGTTAGCCCAAAACAGCCTTTAGTGGATATGACAATGAGTGGACATGGCCAAACACCTAATGAGCAGGGCTTCACCTGGAGATTCTGGATTAAATCAGGTGTGTCCTCAGGTATGGTCATTGACTAACTAGACGATATGATTTTTTTCAGGTACAGTTCCTTATTTGCAATCTGAGTTCCTTGATACCATTTATGTCAGGAAGCACCCTTGAACACAGGTGAAATGTACCTATAATACCAGTATTATTTTGATATTTTTTGACTTCTGTTCCAAATGCTTTGTACTTTGTGCACATGGACCAAAAAAAAAACTTTTGGCCAAATTTTTCGTCCATTTGTTTTGCAAACAATGAATTTAGTCCCCCCCCCTCCATTCTTCCAATCAGGGGAGAGAGTGTGTGCGCAGGCTCCGCCCTGTTGCTGAACCATTCTGAGGAGAGCCGTAAGAAGACCAAGAAATGGTGAAGAAGAAGCAAAGGCAGTAAAGCAGTTGTTGGAGAAGGTAGGGAGATCTTGAGAGAGAACTCGAGTGAGTATGTGAGAGAGAGAGTGGTAGAGCGTATTAGGGAGTACATGAGAAAGAGAGAAAACAAACATTTCTTCTTGCTTTTAGTGTGTTTTGTTGGGGCCCCTTCCACATTTTCGCACAATTTTATGAATGTATCCAATCCAGGCTTTTGCTTCACAAATACATTTAGAAAATGATTATTTCTCAGGTCCACCTCCATTATTATTATCAAATGTCCCCACGCAAATATAATGAAATATACAGTATGTCGGGTCTGAACCAAACAATTAAACCTCCTATCCACCACGCGGTTATACTGCTATTCAAAATACAGCAACTTTATGGATACGTTGTTTATCGTGGCAATTACAAAATTCCCTCCCACGATGTATGAAATGCAAAATTAAAATAAAAATCATGAGTTTCCCTTTAATAATATCTGAGGTCATTATTCTAGCATCCCAAGTGTTAATGCATGCCGGATGTGTCTGCTGGAAAAACAGTAATTTATTAACTAAAAGGGCACATTTCTTTATTCAACCTACTGTGGAATGTTATTTTGCACACACATTATTGTCAACATGTTGCAGGTTACCAATTGGTGTCCACAGATGGTGTCCACATGCCTAATTGTTTGCTATGCTTTGTTACCAGCTGCAATGCCAGGGTTGTTTTTCATGTCATGCTGTTGGTCCAGAAGATGTGAAGACGCTTTGTTGGGAGCCTAAGGCGAAAGAGACCAGAATGCTTTTTAATGATTGCTTTATATGTTTCTTTGTAACTTTTTTATATTTCTGTGGACACCTATGAGAACATTAATTTACTCAAATGAGCATCCAAAACCCCGCATACATTATGTTAACATGTTGACAAGCTTCGAGAAGACTGCAGCACACTTTTAGTAATTGTGTTATAACAGAATTTAACCCAACTACACTTGTGCTAAACGTGTTCTTGCAGGACCCAATCAACTCAAGTTACCCCCTCCCCCTTCCTGATTTATGTACTGCTTATAAAACATGTAACTTTAACAAAGATATGTTATGTATAACCAATCATGGACTGGAGTGAAGTGCTTTAAAAATGTGTTATCTTAAACTTATATTAAATCATATATTTTTTGTTGACTTTCCTTAGTACTTCATTTATACTATAGTTATATGGAACTGGTTAATGTAGTAATCACTCAAGCCTACTTTGATGAGTCTTCATATAGCATAAATCTGATTTCTCCATGAGCCATAAGTATTTATCTTAGGTGCTGCCCTAGGCCTAACCCAGAGCAGTGTTTCCTACCACCCCCTCCATGCCGCAGTCCTTACTTCTGGACATCAGGGTACAAAATCATATACCGGCGCTCCACTTTTTAAGGCAAGTGTGGTAAAAAACCATGCCGGCTTGGCACAATCTTCCATAGTATTAATGGGCCGGTTGACCAGATCAGTGATCTATCTTTTAACCGTCCCATTGAGCAGTGGTGTTTCAGGGAGTCAGAGGGGCTGCCTCTTGGACCTACCTCCCTAGGCCTAGACCTAGTCGGCCAGAATAAATCAATGGTCCAGTTGAGAAAGCCAAGCTTGTTGTTAGCTTCTCAAACTCTTTCCTATGGTCTATCCTCTCCAACCTCTGATGGGTTGATCTTTCTAAATGAGCTGTCCGTGAAATGCTTTAAATATTAACCCTTCAGTGGCCTGTCATGCAGATTTTATGTAGCAAATCATCAAATTTGCTAACCAAATGACTTTGAAACCTTGATTGGTCATTATTTAAAGATACAATTAATTGAATAGCATCTATTCAAGAAGGGATATCATCAATGACACAATGGTAGTTTTAGATATCATCTGATCAATGTAGACTATGAATGAGTCAGCTCCAGACTGAGTGACCCAGAGATTTTCCCCCCACCACCCTGGAACCGGAGCGAAAAACCCTAAGCCTCGGGGTCAAACCCTAATAGTTACCAGGTACGTCTCTGCTCCACCTACATTGTTCACACACTATGCACTCTTAAGCATATAATAATAGTTTTTTTATACATTTTCCCATTTTTTTTGCATATTTCTGGCTTTCAAATACACAAATAGTTTTTTTTACCAATCGAGTATGCATAGGGGTAGTTGGGATGTGAGTCCACCCTTGGCTAAAATTAATGGTAACAACTAGTTATATCAGATGTATTGGAACATTTGTGATGAAGAACAATGTAAAGTTAAATTGACTGTATTTGTTATAAAGCTACCTATTAAATCGTAATGTCCTGAGGTCATTTGGATCTATTATTTTGTTGAATGTACTGTAAAATGCACACTGTTTGATCATTATGTTAATAACATCTGTAAATTAAGGCGCACGGCACATAGCTATGTAAAAGTATTGAAAAATCTCTGTGTGTGCTTTTTCTTGGCACTATAGGAGTGAAAAGTTTAAATTCTAAAAAAAAAAAAAAAAATCAACTATAAATGTTCCTTTCTATTAAAGCGCATACAAGTCTCCGAGAAAGTAGCCAGGACATGGGGTGCTGACTGTTTTACATTGCCGAGAAAAAGAATGATCTGAATTGGCAAGGTTTATAAATGGCCTGGGAGAACTCCTTGATGTTCTGCAGGATTTTAATTGATACCTGGGCTGTATTTCATTTTAGACTCCTTTACCTGGCGTTTTCATTGTACTAATGATTTAAGGAATAATTATTGGAAGGTTGAGTTTCCCACTGAAAGTCATCTCTCTTTCTCCCCTCCCTCTCTCTCTCTCTCTCTCTCTCTCCTTCACAATTCGTTCCAGATGCTATTAACCAAACACGTAAAATCCTACTTTAAAATCATTCTCCTTATTCAATCAGTGTGACAACAAAATATGTGAATAAACCAAGTTTTTTTTCTCCTTCGCCGTCCAATCTTTACGGGCTATCTGAACCTCTTCCAGTTTATTTCACATTTTATCACGCAGAGGACTGTATTTCTAAAACTTTTTTCGTCATTTTCTAAAGATCGTATCATATTTTCTGTAGTATTGCATTACTGGATTTTTTTATTTTTTTTTACAAAGAACTTAAATAGCTAATTTCTTAATCAGGCACTAAGAGATGAATGTTTAAATAAGGTTATTGAGCTGAGTTGGCGCTGAGAACGAAAGGCAGATTCATAACAATATGAAAGGAAAAGAACAGCATTGACTTGACAATGTTATTGAAAGAAAGCTGAGAAAACTGCTTGAGACACGCATTTTTTTTTTATTGTTTTCAAAGGTGTTAAAATATATATATTG
The DNA here is from genome assembly GCF_027358695.1 of Spea bombifrons. NCBI lineage: Eukaryota > Metazoa > Chordata > Amphibia > Anura > Pelobatidae > Spea > Spea bombifrons. Next base: position 41,280,148 of record NC_071092.1, on the reverse strand, counting down.
CACATGCTTGGCATGGAAATGTTATTGCTCGGTTGAACGGTATTCATCTGTCTTGGATAAAAAAATATTACTTTGATACTGGAAAATTATTGTAAAAATGTTTGTTTTGGGTTTATCACAGAAAAAAGGGGTTCTGTTACATTGTGTGCCAGAAGGTTTGAATTCAGATTTCATTGTTTCCAAAAAATCTAATTCTTTGAAACACCCCTTTCATTTGCCAGAAAAGGGGTTAATTTCCTTTTCTTTTCTTATTTTCCTTACTCTTTCCTTGCAAAAAAAAAAAAAAAAAAATCCAATGAATCACAGCTTTTCTCCCCACAAAGACAACTGGAAATAGTTCTTACTAAACTGCTTGTTTTTGTGAGCCTCTAATCCTAAATAATGTTTCTCACTTACTGGGTTTGTAAACACTAATGGTCATTTGTGGAATTCTTAACACCTTCTCTAACTTGTAAAAACATTTCCCCAGTAACTGGTATGGTCATTAAACCTGGGGTTGACTGTCATGTGTTCAACCGGAGAATGTAAACACAATTTTAAGGAGTTTATTCACTAAAACGGGAGTTGGACGGGGAGTTGTCGGTAGAGTTCTGACTTCAACTCCCTGAATTCACTATGAAAGGCACATTTCTCTACAAGGAGGGCTGAGCTGTCCTTGTATAATGCATTATTAAAAGGTGACTTTCAAGAACTCTTTATTTATACAAAGTCATCCAAGCTATTCATGTCGCAGTTGCTTAACCCCTTAATGACAAAGCCCGTACATGTACGGGCTCAAAATGCATTGTTTTTAATGGGTTTAGGGACCGCCCATTGTCCTTAAGGGGTTAATGGGGCTGGTCCAATTTGAAGTAAGATGAGACCACAACTCTAGAGCCAACTCCAACTTTAGTGAATACATCATTTGTGTCCTAAAACTTTGGTACATAAAGAAGAGGCATTCTATAATTGCCCCTTTCATAGAAATGCTGGAAAGTAGGGCTCTGTGGAGCATTAGGTAATGTCCCCTAATAAGATGATCTTCCTGATTCTTAATGGTTGAGGGGCATGGGAATCACTGTGGTTGATACCTGTGTGTTCTCATGCAGTTCTGAATGCAAATTAACTGATTCAATAGATAATGAATTGCATACATACATACATATATACCACATTGAAATATCTCAGGGATGGGAGATAAACCTTTTTCCATGATCTATGTGTCTGCTAGCTTCTAGGTCATATAGTGTATGATCACTTCTCTTTCCTTTCCCCGGCCATAATCCCAGTATCTCATCCTCTCTTGAATTATTACCCTGGAGCTCTGCTGTCTACCAACCAGGCAAAAAGGCCAAGAAGTCATCAACGGCAGTATCCAAAGGCTACATCCACATCAAAGCTTGGGACATTCAGCCTTGGTGCCCTTGACCGTCGGTTTCGCCAAGGGAAGACTGCAGAGTTATAATTCCATCCACATTTAGAAAAATATCAAAGAACACCACAAATTAAATATTAATAAAAAAAGTTTAAAACAAACACAAATTATGGTTTGGCTGATTCATCCGGCAGAAACCTCTGGCAGAAGTATCCTTCCCCAGTCCTAGAAATAAGCCAGCAGCATGGACTACGATGGTGGGCACCATATTGCTCGTTGGAAAAAAAGTGGAAAATTGGAAGAGTAGACAAAATATATTTGCATTTTTAACTGTTAGAAAGTGGACATAAGCTGATGCTTTATAATTAAATAATGGTTTTACAGAATGCTTTATAAGTTTAAGTGCAAGAAAGGGGGGTATGTCTCTGGAACGTCAGGATATTGCCATGTCTTCAGACATAGTCTTAACCAAATGACCAAACTAGATGATAGGGATGGCCTACTAATAATAACTCCCAAACAATCCTATCTAAACACCCCAAATTGTTGATTATTTGCGTAAATGCTGTTATCCCACAGGCATAAGGAAGAATTATTTGTTCAAAAATGAAAAAAATAAGGTAGGTTTTATGACATATAGTGATTTTCTCCCACTGAAGTACCTTCAGGCCATCCACAGCTCTTCAGAACCAAACATGTTTTTTTTTCTTAACTTTTGTTTCCAGTGATTTCACCAAGATAATCTTCTAGAGATCATGAAGGCAGGAGAATCGTGTGGGAGAGACCAGGACAGCTCTCAAAAGTCTTGGAAATTTTAGACATCGCATTCTGGACAGTAAATAAAGGTATTTCCACTTGATAAATATCCAATAGTGTCATGTAGAGGAAAATGACATAAATTACACTCGGCAGAGCATGGTAAATAGACCCAAGAGAGGATAACAGATAGACAGAGGCAAACATAGAAGGGGACATAGAGAGGAAGAAAAAAGATGGTCTTTGTAAGAATTTGCTACGGTATCCTGCCTCTTAATTTGTGTTTTTTCTTTAAATGTCAAGTTTTGTAGTAAACAATATACAATGGCAATAAGATTCTGGTCTCTGGCATTTAAAAGTTTACGAACAGCTAATTTTACTAGTTTAGCTTGTAAATGAAAACTTAAAAACCTTACCCTTTAGACCTCACAAGGTTTCAATTAAAGACTTATTAGTCTTCGTAATTCCCTACATGACATAGGTTTGCATTATACAAACATTTCTGACTTTCCAGACACACACATGAGACTTGGCACTTCATCACAAGGCCGGTATAGATATATAATTGGGGAAATTACAGAAAATAAATATATCTTCCAGATCCAGGAGAGTTGTAAATTATGATTTTTGGTTTCCTTGCTACGAAATGGGGCCAAATCAGAGAGGTCAGGCTTATCTGCTAAAGGGAAGATGGTGAATTATTTTAAAATCTATTCTATTTTATGGGTTTTTCTGTGTGAAATTTCTGGAAAGATGACTAGTGGAAAACTAATAAAATATTTTCTATTTGATCAGCATTATGTGAGATATTATTTATTTGCAAGACTCTATTACTGGGTGAGGTTAACTTTGAGGTCCTCAAGTAAATAATAGGACGATCGTATGTGTTTTTTTATGTATAAAACATGATTTTCCGCTCATTCTCAGTGCTAAGAAGCTGCAAGACCTATCAATTATTTTTCCTGGACATCTCAAAATCAGCATTTTAACATATTGAAGAATATGTTACTATTGTTGGTGGGTCTATAGAGTACCAACAGATTCCCCAGAAATGTGGAAAATATTCATATTTTTGACAAATTAAAAACCAGACTTGTTAGGATTCTATTAAAAAATAATACAATTTAAAAATCAAACCTCTTTTAATATTTTCAATTGTTGATTAAAATTCACCAATATTAATAAAGAAAATCCGTTAATGCTTCAAATATGTTTTAGTTATACACTCTTCTTGTGCCTCAACTACATATAGGTTGTGTTTTTCGTTATGGAAGCTGAGGCTTGGGTCTCACAGTCTATAAATTGTCTCCCTACGCCACTTCCCATCCTTAAAAAGTCAGCCTCATTAAGCTTGCCTCAACCCTGACACCTAAACCTCTCTGCCTGGATCATTTTGGTGCTTCTTTGTAGAGATGGCTGTCACCTTCTAGCCAGGGGAAGGGGCAATTATTCAATTATTTGAATAATTTTGGGCTAGCCCAGGGGGCATCGGCCCTTCTGCCCCCGGGCCAGTCTGCCACTGATACAATTCCTTTCATTGTGTTTTGGACTGGACTGGATAGTACACATTAAATATTCTTTATTAATGGACCACAAGGCTGGATCTGCCCTCAACCGGCTGATTGGTGTGAGCCTCCCCCGATGATCACAATAAAAAACATCTCGTCTTGGCAGTAAAATTCTTCTTTGAACTTTTTTACAAACAATAGAAAGGTAAATTCAGAGATATGTAGACGAGAAATGTTGTACGTTAATATATCATGTAATAAAGTGTGTTTAAAAAGTAGTAAAACGTGCTCTCAAGACAACCAGCTGTCTGTGGAGATAAAGGTATTGATGATCTCCATACACTTTTTGTAGATTACAGAAAGCTCCTGCTTGTCAGCACGTAGATCAGTGAGGAAGTTCCTGTAACAAATCACCCAAACTGGTTCATGAAAAGTACTATTACCTGTCAGATAAGAGATTTACTAAGAGGTGAAAAGTTGGAGAGTATAAACTTCTTACGTTAGGATCCATATAACAACACTAGGGCTTTTATTTTGCGCTCTCTAACCTTTCATCACTTTTTAAAATTCCCTCACTGTTCAGACTCCAGATCACCAGCACTCAGCGTAAAGGGACACTCCACATCCACTGGATACACTTACTAAAGGGGGGGGGGTGGACTGTTAAGAAAATTATTCAGTTTGTTATTTTCACTCTTTGGTTTGGAATTTAATGGCTAATCCATTGGAATGTTGTTATTTGTTGTTATTTGTTGTTATATTTACCAAAATGTCAAATGATAGAATACATTGATTATTCTAAAATAGGCAACATATAGTAAAAAATACTTTTATAGTAAAAATACTAATAAATAAATATATATTTTCCCTATAGTTTTCTGGTTTGCTTAACATTGCGGTACATATATAGGATCCATCTGTAAATCCGTGACAACATATCCACTTTCTTGTAAAGTTAAGACATGCATTAGTAATAAAAAAGGGAGTTTTCCACTGTTTCTTGGTTTTGGAGGAGCATATGGGAACATAGGAAGAGGGTGGGCAAAAAATTGGCAGACTACATTGACATATTCACGACTAAGCCTACTAGGCCAGCTGGTCCAGGGAGCAATATGCTGCAGCTAAACCTAGGCTTGGGTGATAAGGCACCCCCCCTCCAGTGTCTTTTTGCTCAATGGGCTGGTTATAATGGAGATCTTCGATCTCATCAACCGGTCCATCTACACTATGGTCTCCATAGATTAGAGCGTAAAAGGGTTGTCAAATAATGTTGTTAGAAGCAACAGCAAACCCATACAAGTTGGACTAAAGACAGAATCTCATATTTGCTACTGCCAACTGGCGTTGCACTTCTAAAAAATCACTCTAAGCTGTCATACATTCAGTTGAAGGAGCTTTGAGGTTCATTGAACACTCTATGAGTGTATTGAACACTGAGGGCAAATCGAAAGCCAGGTACAAGTAAAAGATAATCGACAACCAAAGTGAAATACAGTACAAAAGTTGGGGCCACCAGCAAAGTAACATAAGAAATGGGGAAATCAGAGTTCAACATTCCAGGAGAAGAAACTGGGGCAACAGGAGTCTGTGTAAATTTTGGGTCTGCAAACACTAAACCTGCTATTCATTTGTATCAAGAAATATGGAACATCCTAAAGTGATTTGTGGAGTATGATTCTGTAATCAATGACCCGAGTGTTCATACTGGGATTATACTGGTCTGGTAAAGAACCAGTAGAGGGTTGGGGACTGCAGGCCTGACAATATTTGATGAGACATTTACTACAAGGGCTGTAGTTACCTATCATTCATATAGAGCACAGAAGCTTAGGTTTGTGGATATCTACGATTCCGTCTAAGCAAATATATCTTTGTAGCAATCGGTTTGATGAGAGTGCTATGTCCAACGTGGCGTATACTTAACATTGGCTTTATCTACGGCTTTCTGTGCGATAAATTGCCTATTGCTTATCTGAACTTCTACATCTCTGGCCAGCGAAATAAATATAAAAAAAATCTCTGCCATGGCTTTTAGATTAATTGCCATCATGTATCGTTTTGTTTGTTTTGCTTCTTTTTCACTTTTGTCAACACTATAAATACGGCAGTAATTTGTGTTGGTTTGTGCTTTCAACTTGTATTACCCCAAATAGCCCTCTCGCTAATCATGTAACATTTCCTTCACTATGGAACATAAGAATATGTTTAATGGCACCGCCGAACCAAGGACTGCTAGTTTAACATTTGTTTCGCTAATATTGTTTGTATGCATTTAGGGCAATAAAATGTTGTTCTATGTATTCTGCAAAAGGAAATAATGTCACAGAGTAGTGACACTTTTTGCTCACGGAGTGCTTTTAAATTACAGGCTATCAAGGGTAACAAAAATCCTTAGCTAAAAAATGATAAGGATGGATTCAGATTTCACATTTAGTGAATTTTGTTGGTAGAATACCAGGAAAGAGCTTTATGATTTACAAGGTACCATTCTGATAGTTAATGAAACTGCAATGGACCTATAGAATCATTACCAAGTGGGCAAAAAGAGTGTAAGCCCCATGGGGTATAGACAGGGCCGGTTGAACGGCGGAGCTGCGTGATTCAATGCGGGCGATTAAAGTTAAAGCGTCTGGCTTGTAGACGCCATGATGCTTAAAGCCTCAGTGAGGCTCTTCGTCCCGCCCCCCTTAGACACGCGACGTGGGGGCGGGCTCACACGGAGTTCAACGGAGTTCCTTGTGTGGCAGTCGGTCCCGTGGAGGAGAGCAAAGTGCAGGCGGGAAAGTCCGGAAAAAAGTAAAGTAACCAAACAAAATGATGTTGATAATGACATGATACTAAAGGGGCAACAATACACAAGAGGGGGCTGGCTGGGGCATCACATAAGTCAATACTAGGGGGTGGTGGCTGGGGATATAAACATTGTGGGGCTAACTGGAGGGCACAAAAATACGTAGGGGCTGGTGGCATCAATACATAATGGGGACAGCTGGCGCCATCTCATCTCATAAATCAATACTGAATGGAGGCACAAGCTGGGGTCATAAATACACATAGTGCTGGCTGTGTTAAAAATATTTTTTCTGGTGTCCTGGTGTGTGTGTGTGGGTGTCAGTGTGGCAGAGCCTATCCTGGTGTGTGTGTCTGGGTGTTGGTGTGGCAGAGCTTGTCCTGGTGTGTGTGTTTGGGTGTCGGTGTGGCAGAGCTTGTCCTGGTCTGTGCGTTTGGGTGTCCTGGTGTGTGTGTGTGGGATACTTGGGAGGTCCCGTTTAAGGGAAAAATGGATCACATACATGGTGTCATAGGACACTGAGACCTTTTTTCCTATTGGTGTGAATGATAAAATGTGTGTATGTACATGCAGTTGCTTAACCATATTAGGATTATCATTTGATGGATGATAGATGCATAAACAAACACATGTTCTAAATACTTTCAGATAAGTGAATAAATACTGCATTTTGGTGAAATGGCAATTACAGTTCCAGGTCAGTGAGATGAAACTATCAAAATTACATTGCACAGGATCTGCTTTGGATAAGGAGTCTATGATAATTACACTTTAAAGTGACCCTGATGAATCTGATTTTCAAAGACACATTAAAGTGGCGTGCAATCAACAAATTGTATCAGAACAGAGGCTGAGCTATGTATTCATCATTTCCTTGAGGGCTTTATGTAAAAGAAACATACAAAAAAAGCCCCTCTATGATTAGTAAATGTAGTAGGACAGGTTGTACTGTTATCTTCTCAGAGGTGACCTTTTTTCAGAACAAAGCATATCCGACCATGGGCTTTCATGATTTTCTTTCCAAACCTAGGATAACAAAAGCCGGAAATGAATAATTTTATAAAACAAATTATGGTCTTTGATTTTGCTGAACATGATACAGGTGATAAGCAGGTTTAATAAAATATGTGGTCAGCTCATTACTTCGCCATTAACACAGTTACATCTTACTTATGTATCTTGGCGATTGTAACAAAATCAAAGTCATGTTACAAATATTCCGGAGAATCAGACAGGTCTTCAAATATTTAAATATTATGCTGCTGCAATTATTTTTATTCAATATCTGTTTTTGGTACAGACAAAGTTGGGAATTAGCAACTCTGTTTTTAGGTTTGAATCCTTTAGCATTTGCCAAATGGCTATGGACAAAGCTAGTTGAGAAGAACCTCAAGACAACCACTTGTTTGTTTTCCTGGCCCTTTGTATTTATCTTACATAGAGGAACCACCAAACATGTGCCAAATTGGCTTCTTGAAGAATCTGTTTTTTGAAATGTACAATAGCACTGCAAAAAGTTGGGAAAAATATTATTGGTAATGGTATTGTTGGTGGCTGGGAATCTGCAGGCTGTTAGGACTGAAATGGAATATTTTGACACCAAATGTATTATATCGGGCCAACCCTTTATTGTTGGAGAACTGACTGTGTCTATATTATGACAGATAATATTATCTGCCAGGAAGATTACTACTCATTTTCAGAAACAAAACTGGCTTTAAGATACTTCATGTGCCTTATTTATTTTGTAGGATAATGCTGTTGATTTACTTTTATCTATTTTTTATGAAGTAGACTTTGGCATAGGGTGGAATTACTTGGAACTCAAAAAGGTTTAATTTTTTTACAGAGGCAATAGTTTAGCTTACAAAAGTCTTAATGGAATATCATGCATACATAGCACAGATTGTCTATACAGTATTTTATTGTGTTTTCAAACATTTCGGGCAGAATTGATCTGTATGATCTTGGTTGTCTCCAACCCAGAACCATACTATTGAGCTTCATCATCTTCAGCTTGCCTTGTCTTCTTTTTTGATGTGCTAGTTCTATGGTGTCCACTTTTGACTCTGAATTTCAGCACACCATTAAATAGAATAAATATGGATAAGGGTAAATTTATTTGGGGTTATACTATGTAAGTATGGTCTCAGATTTTAATGCAGAGTGCCCAATTTCATTCCGAATCATCTGAGCCGGATTAGCACCCCCTGGGATCCCTGGGTATGTATTCAGATGCACAGAACAAACCTGCTTGCCCGTCATGCATGGCTCCAATCTTTCTGGCACAGGGCGAGTGTTGATACACTAGCATCGGAATGGGAGCTTAACGTGAAAAACATATCCCGTATCTCAAATAATATAAAAGCAAATAAATGAGCACATAAACATATATATATATATATATCTATATATATATATATATATATATAGATATATATATATATATATATATAAGATACATAGAAAATGCTATAAATACTATAAGGTAACTATAAAAAAGTTAGTTTTTATGTGTGCCTTTTTCCCCCATTCTCTTTTACTTTTTTCATAAAGTATTAGCTTGGCATTAGCGCATCACGCAATGTATGATATTTATTTGTAGCTTCAACATCATAATAATTGTCAATAATTATAACATAACTAATAAAAACTAACATAGTACAAATAAACACAATTTATTATATGTAATCCCATATTTATGTGGTTCAAGGTAGATAATCCTCTCCTACACAAAGGAAATATGTCCCTTTTTTAAAGCACAAGCGTACTTTTCGAGGGTTCATGATATCTTCAAGCTATAAAATGACCTGTAACAGATATTACAGTTGTTTGTGAAGCCGGATATAGAATGTTATGCGGGGCTACAATCCGGTCTATATTTCATCTGCCATTAATTATTCCAGCCATCATATTCTATTTAACCTCCTCTCCATACGATTATATCTGTGCAGGACTCAGCGACGTCTTTTGTCTCACACATCTGTGCCTCTTCTAATGACACTCGGCGTTTATCAACTGTTCAATTTATACTACTTCACGTCAAGATGCATTGTAGATTTTTTTTTTCGGCTTTAGAATGTATGTCTAACTGATAATAGGCTACTTTTGATGTTCTCCTACCTTAATGGCCTTATGATGAGTCCCTTTAAAATTAAGAGACATTTCAAGGGATCTACCAGAAAACAAAAGTTTGGAAACCCTATTAACTGCTGAAGAATTAATAATGCACTCGCAACATTAAAGGACAGGGAGGCTGTTGTCGAAAAGATCATATAAAGGAAGGAGAAAATTAGACCACTATGTCGCTTGGTGCACATTGGCAGAAAGAATTAAAGGTGCTTATTATATGCAAAAGGTCACTAAGATTTCCTTACAAGATTGTGTGTGGTAATGAAAGTGTATACAAGGAACTATCAAGATTGCTGCATTAGGATTAATAAAGTTTAGCGTGTTAGCGTTTAGCTCTGTATGGGATGTTAGACATCAACAGAAGGGTTTTTTCTTGGAACCGGTGGAAGAAAACATCAATATGGGAACATTCAGCATCGTTGGCATGTTTTAATTCAGTGTATTACGTTTGTAGATAGTATGGTTAGCTATGTTATTTTCGGCACTCAATTTTTACATTTTAACATTCTGCTAAACCGGTTGAAATATTTAAATAAATAAAAAAAATTCAGTTCATGTACACGGGGATACACTAGGCTTGGAACAAAGATGGCTCCCATTTTGATGGGATAACCACTGTTTAAATATACTCTTCTTCTTAACTGATGACCAGTTAAGCCAAAATTAACAATCAGTGAAAAATGTATCTAAAAATTTCAAATGTAAGAAATTACCTCAAAATGTAACCGTAGTAATGTAATCACGGTGAAATTTAGTTTATTAGTGTTCGAATGATCAAAGTTTCAGTTTGCCTAAAAAACTATAATATGCTATATATATATATATTACAGAATTAACCATCAGGAGTTCATGATACGCCATATTATAGAATATTGTCTTCATAAACTAAAACACACTAAACAATATATATGCAATAAGACACACTTTATGTGTATTCTGTGGGGAAAGGTTTTCTCAAGATCTGCATTGTTATTCCTCCCATTATCTTATCTCATACTTGTTGTTAAGTTGCTGATTGTTGTTGATTGGTCCAGGTAGCCTTTGTGAATGGGAGTGAGTATGTCAGAATAGGAACCAACCACCAGCCTCCATGACGTTTAAACTAAATATCTCCAAAATGGTTACACAGATTGACAAGCACACGACACAAGCTGAGATGTGGCAGTTCCCCGTCCAAATCAGACACCAGTAAGATTGGTTGATGATGGAATGGGTTATGAGATATGATGAGACATGAAATGTGTAAATCCTGTATTACAAATATCTTAAAACTTGAAATCTTTAACTCCTGCTGCTTATAAGAGGCCGGAGGGACATAGCCAGTCTTAGGAGATGAGCTTCGCCACGCATGGGGAAAACCATTACCCCAACAAGAGCAAGTATAAGGGAGGAATGGGGTAGGAATTGAACCAGATATCGCCCCCCCCATTAGATCAAAGGCTTCCCCAGAGGCACATTCATTAACTGTGATTTATTAAGCCCTTAGGGTTGTTCAAGGGTGGGATATGGCATGCTAAACACGTACAACACATATATGCAGCTTGTATGCTGTACTCAATAATGTTACATTTAATAGATGACTCATATTTTAGTTTAAATAATACTCTATATAGGATATATGTTTCTGACAGTTGCCCTCAAATAGTATGGTTTACCCATGTAAGACCATTTATCACATATCATGACACCTGTCTGTTGCATGAAATTGTATTTCCAATCTGCCTGTGGTTATACCTGAACCTTAATTAATAACATTAGAGCCTTCAAGGCTACAAAGGTGAAATTGTTCATTCTTTTCCTCATTCCCCTTCCCTTTAAGTGACATCAATGCTGGGCCTGTAATTTACATTGCTTTTGCCTTCCTGTGCCATGGGTTCATTGGAGTTGCTTTATTGAAGAAGAAAATAGATTCTCTGAAAAGCATGAGATGCAGGTACTTCAATTATCTCTAGCAGCTTTGTAAATCGCAGCCTTTTTATCAGTTTTGTGCATTAATTGCTGGCATCTCCAGAGTACTCATAGCTTGTAGAGTGATAAGAGACCTCCGGATTTCATTAGACATCTGTGAAGGGGTGGGAATGAAAAGCTTGGGAGATGAGAATTAAAAATGAAATCAGGCACAAAGTATTTACATAAACAAAGAGATTTTCAAGTTTATTTATTACAACCTAAATGTACATCCCAAAATCAAACAACTGAGAAGCCTACAGCACCTATAGCACTGGCCCTGAGGCTATGTATTAATAATAATAATTATAAGGTTACTAATTTTTCTTAGATATTTTTTCCCTGAGCTGAGATGATAACGTTTCCTCTAGAACTTCTTCTAGGGTATAGGTAACAGATAATAGTTCCGCTTTCTTTTTTAAGGCTTATCGATGTTCTGATCATAGCCAAGTCGGCATATATTACTAATTCCCAGAAGAAATAGAGAAGGACCAAAGAAGAGAAAAAAGAGAGAAATTAAGGAATTAGATGACATTTGGACCCCCCAGCAGCTACACTAGAAAAACAGAAAATATACCTGTTACATCTTAAAAAACGAAGCACAACGTAGTTTTCGTGTTGCCACCCCCTTCTTTCAACAAAATCTGCGCTGATGGCACCACCAGTCATCTTCCTCAGTCTACAAACCTCCAGCCCATACTCACCTTGATTCTGTAGCGTGGCATGGAAATTCTCTCCTCCACACATGCTTAATGACATTCAACGTGTGTTCCTGGGTGCTCCTAACGCTGCCTAGTTCTCCCCCTGCAGCACACAGACTAACATGGTCACCGACCACGCATTTTTCTTGACATAAAGAGATAAATCCAGGTCTTGGGACCCAACTTTTTTAATTCTCGGACTATCCAGGTGGAACCTGACAGGTGGCTACTCAATGCCCATTTTCTTGGAGATCCAGTCATTTCTAGATACGCCTTCCACAATAGCAATGGCACCAATATATAAACTTTCTTGGCCAACTTGGGGATTATAGGTCTAATTTTCAAATCAATATAACCTTCTAAATGTAAAATGAGAGGAGATGAACTCTTGTGGTATGCATTACAAACCAGAGCTCTCTTTCTGTCCTTCTCTGTGTTTTGATTAGCAAATTTATGGTAAACATAGAACTTCTTGTACTAGTATTCTGCTTTTTCCCCACTACAGGTTTAATTAGAAAGCATCTTTCAACAGCAATACTTCCCGCTCTTGGCATAATTAGCATATTTTAGTAAATTTTACAAGTTTTGTAATGCTGAATTATGTATGCATGCTTTCGTAAAATGACACACTAAACATCTAAGCTATTATGACAGCTTTTAGTAGAGTAATTTATTCTAAGTACAATACTTACATCCACTTCATGCACTTTATTCATATTACTGATTAAACCATTTCTCAATTATCTTAAAAATGATCTCCAATAGAGAAATACTTGAGAAGTGCAGGCTGTGCGCTGCGTTAAGTGCTTACAAAGAGTACACTGTTCAGTTATTCAATAAATTATATTATTCATATAGGTGTAATGTTTTCTCTTATGCCCACATGTTTAATATAAAATGACCAGACATAAGTAACTAAAATGACTACAATGTCCCTTTTGTGATGAAAGTAAAGTTATTTTAGAATGAACAAAATAAATCAAACCTTTTGTGTGTCACAGTGGCCCGTTTTATCCATTGTAGGTAGGCCGAGGAGTTTAACAAATTCATCCCACGAAATAGCAAACTCCAATACTCAATGTATTTCTATAATTGTATAATGGTGTTCCTTAAAAATAAGGTCTTGCTGCTAGTGAGGTTTGTGAGGGATCAGTACTTGGACCCAAACTTTGTAATATATTTATGAGCGATATTACAAATGGTCTCCATGGTAAGGTATGTCTTTCTGCAGATATTACAAAAGGTCTGCAAAAGGGTAGAGATTCCTGGCAGAATAAGCCTTAAAAAAAGGCCAATTAATTGGGTAAATTAGAAGAATGGCCAAGAGTGTGGCAGCTGACGTCCAATGTTGATAAATGTAAAATAATGCACTTGGGATAAAAAAAAATCTCAAGGTAAAATATATTTAATTGGGAGTGTTGTCAGTGACAACAGAAGAGAGAGGGTTTAGGATTAATTCTTTCTGAAGACTTAAACATAAATAGGCAGTAAAAGAAAGAGCGAGCGAGAGGTGGTTTTGCCACTTTACAGATCTCTGCTCAGATCTCAGCTACTTGAGTACAGTTTTAGACATTCCAATTTGAGCATGCATTGGAAAGACATATTGGTATCCTCAATCCAAGACGAGACCAAGGACCGATTAAGTATATAATTGGTAGACTAGAAGGGCCAAATGGTTCTTATCCATGGGAGAGCGCATACCCAGAAAATAGTTAAATGCACCTATGTGATAATAGCTATGTAAATTTGCCTTTATTAAAAAAATATATTTTCCATCTGATATTGATAATCAACTTGGCTTAATATCTCCTCCCATCATGAGAGGTCCATATCTCCCCAATGTCTGGCCATTGATATATTAGTTGCTGAGAGGATATTTATGGCCAGGTTAAGAGTTTTCTTGTAGGAAGTTCCAGGTGGAATAGGAGGATTTGCACTTGAAAGGAGATATCTATTATAAGCAAAAGTTGAAAAATATATTTTTCACACTCCCATCGTATGTGGAGCATGGTGCCCTCCTGCCTATTGCATCTCCAGCACTGACTGGAGACATTAGGTTGAAGCCTATGTAATCATGAGGGCACCATGTACCACAGCGTGGAGATAAGTTTTGTACTATGATGTTTTGCAATAAATTGATCCACTAAAGAATGAGAAAATACTATATTTTGTCTCAAAAAGCCTTCTTCTATAGTGAGAGAAGATACCTTTATCTGCCAAATGATTTTTTTTTGCTGGATCTCTGAAAAAGAGAGATTTTTTTAACCACATAAAAGTCTGTAATGGTATTTCCTGCTATCAACAACCAATTGTTAATTGTAAACTCTGCATATAACATTTTAATACTTCCCTGGATGAATTTGAAAATGTAAAGGTTTTTTCCCCTCTCGTTTTTTTCCTTTGCCTAGTGAAAATTCTTTCTTTCCTCCAAGAGACTTACTTGACATAAAGAGATTTATCTGCTCCCATAGTCTATAACCTTACAACATATATGTCTCTATATGTGTGATTTTAAAATTAAAAGTTGTTCCTAAGAATAATGTATTCTAAAGAACAAACTAATGATGTATACTTATGTCAGAGTATGAACTTTTGTATATCAAAAAATGTAATATAGGGAAAAGAAGAATGAATGAATGAATAAATAAATAAATAAATAAAAGCACCTATCTGGGGCATACATATTGGGGATTCCATGACACTAGGGGTTATGTCATGTTGCGTTACATGACCCCCACTGTACTTACACTCTGTAAAAGGGCAGACCCTGTTTAAAGCATCTGGGTGCCCCCCCCCGGCCAGCCCATGTATGTTCTTATATGCTGTCAAATTCCATATGTCTAATAAATCTAATAAAATTGTTTATTGTCGTTTTATACTCTTTGATGAGCTCTGTTTTATTTTCTTCTAACAAAATATTTTTTAATAGGGCAGCATTACTCCGGAGTAATACCAGTATCTGTTGAATGCCATTTTTTAATAGACATATTATAAAAAAAATAAAAAAAACTTCAGATTTGTGGAAATCTGGAGCCAAAACGTTCAGCTAGTCATTGCTGACATTCACTTCCCTTTCTCTGGGAGATTCAACCTTCCTTTATCCTGTGGATGAACTCCAAACCACCTGCACAAGATTTTGTCTCACTACATCGATTTCAACTACTGTAGCCGCTTTATCCAAAGAAAATATAATGCTGACAGAATAATGTGTTCTAGACGAGACTTCTCGAGCAGCTGCTGCATTTAAAAACATTTGAAGTCATTATATTTATGTGTTTAGACAGTCTTAAGTAGCGCGCTGTTCCGTTGTATAAAGGTGTCAGTTTCCATAAACATTCATACTTTTTAATTAGCGGTAATCTAGTACAATATCACCACGAGTTTAGTTAAAATGACCGCTATCAATTGGCTTCAGGTTGCACTGTACAATCCTCGAGAAGTAATTGTACTGTAGTAATAGCCGGCCGGGATTATTTGTCACGTAAGCTTTCATAACTCTGAAGTGTAATGATATGTGAGGATGGGACAGACGGCAGCTGGCGAGATGCGAAGGCATCGAATGTCCGCTGGGTTGCTCTGAGTTGAAGAGACCGGGCCTACGGTATCATTTGCAGCCTTAGTAGATGTAGCATGCATGGAGTGTGTTGGCTGACAGATATGTCTGTATGACATGGTGAAGAAAAGGTTGAGGACTGAAAAAGCACCAAGATTTGGAAATCTCATTTGGTCGTAGCTTACTCTACCGCTAAGTTGTCCCACCAAACAACTACCTAAGACTCTATTTTCTCATGGGCCCACACAACAACATTGTTTCCATGTGTTTTTCTGAGACAGATTATCGGTGTAAATAAAATGTAATTTTATGGTGTGTGGTTATAGTGGATGTGCTGGGGACGTGATGTGTGTGGGGTTTATTCACTAAAGAGAGAGTTGGCAAGAGAGTTGTGGTTTCCATTCCCTTCACTGCTGTTTATTAAGAAAGGGCAAAACTGGCCAAGGCCTGCGCTCCTTATAACGTATAGTAAAGTCAAATAATTGAAACCAAAACTCTCCTCCTGCAAACTGTCCTGTGAATAGATCCTTATAATGTGACTACCGTGGAGCAGACTAAGGTGACATCAGTGCACAGTTCATGAGATAATGTAATACATTTGTTTTAGTTAGAATCCTAGGTACATGCGGTCTGACACCCATTAAAAATGACCAACTCTGTCCTTCTTCCACTTCAGGCACATATTTGCTGCCGAGGGGCAGTCACCTGGCATAGGATAGGTACCCTATGCCAGGTGACTGCCTCTCGGCAGTAAATATGTTAAGGTTAAATACTACCGATGAACAACTACTAAACCTATCCCACTGAGGCCGGTCCAATTACCAGCTCCATTCTCTTTCAATAAAAATCTAAGTTTGATTTTCAGTTGTGTTTCAGTTGGGCTGAGGCTTGGGTCAAACTTCATTCAATTCGATTTCCAAAACCAATGTTTCCATTGCATCTCTCAAGCTTCCAATCTGTAGACCCCCCTTACGCCCAACGCACACCAAACAATCCATAAAAAAACAACCACTTTTGAGGCCTTCTTGGAAAAACATTTTGCCTCATAAAAAATGGCAAAGCATTGTTTGCAGCCCCAAAGAGATCAACAAATGGTCTAATGTCTAGTTTTCATTTTTACTGGTTAGCACTTGCTGTATGGGCCTGTGACCTCTTTCTGAAACCTTTTTTTTTTACTAGTTTATTTTGGCCTCTTGCAGGCATTCATAAAATTCCAAGGGAGCTGGAGGTTTTAAGAACGGCTTGTAAAAAAAAAAAAAGGAAAAAAGAAAGAAAGAAAAAAATAGAAAAGAAAAAAAGCAAGAAAGAAAAGCAAAGGGGAGGGGGGGAGACTTCTTTTTCTCCCCATTACCTTGTCACAAAGTTTCTAATGTGAGTCTTGTGTCTTTCAAATCCTTTAAAACTGGAGCTTCTGAAAAGGAGGAAGAAGAAGGAGGGGGCAGTAATAGTAAATACCTATCTTTCACTCGGTATAACTCACAATTTGTCTAAGCAGATACAAGACTCACAGCATCAACTGCCAGTCATTCTGCTGTGGGCTTAAAGCCGGCTCAGCGGGAATGCAGTAATAGTGAATAGCCTAAGAACCATTGCATCTGAAACAAATTAGATTCTGTTGTAGCCACCCAGAGATTGCTGATGGATGGAGGTCTGTATTTACTGCAAAACTAATTGGCAACATACACAGACATCCAAAAGCATATTATTTTGCCAGACTTCAAAATGGTTGTTTTTTTTATTATAGAACATTATACGGCTTAAGATAAAAAAAAAAAAAAAAAAAAAAAAAGGCAGTGAGGGTTTTAAATCTCATAAAAGGGTTCGACTGCAGAGTAAAAAAATAACATACACAGAGAGAAAAAAAAATGGGGGTTTGATTTGGGCTTGAGTTTTATTAATGAAGTCTTCTCTGCAAAATGTTTCCAATTAAAAAACAATTCCGTACGCTGGGCAGTAATAAAATGTTTTTCTTTTAAATGGCCTGAGACTTTTAAAGGTTGTTATGGATAAAAATGCCATTGGATGGTTATTAAAACATAATTCAGACGGAGCTTAACGGAATGGGGAGCTGTCAGAGGAAAAGACGGTAGTGTAATATGGGATAAAATTACTAATAAAAGGTTTTTTTAGGGGAAAAAAAGGTTTTTTTCCCCTCTTCCTTTAACTTATTCTCCTTGTAGACAGAAAGTGACTGAAAGTAAAAGAAAAAAAATAATTAATTAGATAAAAATATGACATAAAATAAATTTCATCACTCTTTTAAACAAACAATTAAATATATTGATTTAAGTTACTTTTTATTTTCCAATAGACTTTTTTTATTATAGTTTAGATCTCAGTTCTGTTGGTTTTTTTTTTTTTATAATCCAGGCTGTTTTTGTGATATTGTTTACAATGCTTGTGAGTTCTTGGATTAGAAGTGTATTAAATTGATTTTGGTAATTAAATGGAAAAAAATACTGACTTTAAGCATTTCAATTGTGATCCAAAACCAAACTATTTTGCTTGCTTACCCAATGCAAGTTTGCAATTTTGTTCCAGTTATTGAAATCATAAGATATAGATCAAGACAAAATGTATTAAAATTGTATTGTTCTTTCATATGATTTAATTATTTGTGGTGTGATTTTTAGGTCACAGCTTTTTGGGGATTTTTTGAGTGTTTTTAACTATTTGCTAAACTAAACAAGATTTTTTTCTTGAGCAAAAAATACAGTGCTGTAAATAATAATGTAGGTTAGCATTGACAAGAAAAAAACAGTTTATCTCATTTTGTTCAGATAACCTTCCTTTTCTGCAGACCAGGAGGCTGTCGTTGTCAGTCATGTGATATTTTAGATGACTTTCCATGCATCACCACACTGGTGTGGATACTTTATGGCAATGCTAATGAAGTCCATTCCTCCATAGACTTTCATTAGTCTGTTCCACTATGGTCTATTATTAGTTTATCGTGTACCACAGGCAGTACCATAAGTAGTCACTGGCTTTGTCTAGTAGATTGTGCTAAGATAACAGAGCTAGAACACATTCAAATGGCTGATATGCAGCTGTCAATAAACATTATATTACATTAAAAACTAAAACTGTTTTAAAAAAAACAACATAATATTTTTAATCTGATACTAGTGATAAAAATGCTTTGAAACTGCAAAAGTTCAGACATACAACACCATACAATGTTGTTGTCATACTGTGATTCTATGTGATTATATCGCTTGACCCTATGTGCCCCAACCCACTTAAGAAGCCAATGTAGCGGCTGAAAATAATGGTAGTTATGTAAGCACAATGAATGAGAATGAGAGAATGAGTATGAATGAGAGTGTGAGAGCAAGGCCACCATCAGAAATTTTGCCCCACCTTACTAAGATGACCCCTCCCTACATGACCCCAACCCACCAACCCAAAGATGACACATGCTGGTTGTTTGGGGTACTGACTAGCTGTTTCATTGCAAAGATGGCACAGACAAGCTGTTTGGAGACAAGTATGGCACAGGTAGGCTTTTTGGCAGCAGATATGGCACATGCAAGCTGTTTGGAGGATGAGATGGCACAGACAAGTTGTTTGGGGGCAAAGATGGCACAGGCAAGCTGTTTGGTGCCAACTATGACACATGTAAGCTTTTCGGAGGGTACTGACAAGCTGCTTCGTGGCAAATATGGCACAGACAATCTGTTTGGGACACTGCAAAGGAGTTTGGCGACAAATATGGTACAGACAAGCTGTTTGGGGACCCTGACAAACTGTTTGAGAACTAAGATGAGATAGACAAGCTGTTTGGGGTCAAATGTGGTACATGCAAGCTGTTTGAGATACAAATGGCACATACAAGCTGCTTGGGTACAGACAAGCTGTTTGGGGACAAAGATGGCACAGACAAGCTGTTTAGGGACAAGCATGATACAGACAAGCTTTTTAGGGGTAAAAATGCCCTATCCAGAATGCACCTTGCCTCATCTTATTTGCAGCATTTTTCAGCCGCCTTCCTGCTGCAAAAGGCTAGCAGAAGACTAGTGATGCCTCTGCCAGCAAAACTCCTCTAGTCCCCTCTTATTGATGGTCCTGTAGTACCAGGATCATTATTTTTTCTCTTTTAGAAACGAACTTTGCCTCCTCGAGCAGGCCCCCCAGGACAGCCGGGTCATGATATAGCATAATGAATGTGGGCATATTTTTGGTTGGGAAGCATTTAATTCTTGGACCCAGGCAGAAGAATGTCTTGGGTCAGCCCTGTATGGAAGTCCACATCAGAAGTGCCTGAGATTTCCCATCCTTTGGTACAAGGTCCTTTCTAAATTGTACAGTTATAGACTGTAATTATTCTAAACCTTTGTTAAGAATTGTTAAACCTTATTTGCATGTGCCTACCCAGAATCCCTTGTGGTTGTGGCAGCACCATGAGATTTCTGAGGGAAAAAACAAGCCTTCTGGCTTGTCTGGTGTCTGTAGATGAGTGTTTAATAATACTTCTACATACCCCTAGATTTTAGTGGAAGGGTTTTCCATAACCCTTACCCACCATAACTTATGTAATGGAAACTATTCATGAAGAATGTCAGATTCTTCAGCATCTTGCAATCAGGATCCATTCAATGGGAATTTAGTGGCAGATGGTGTGGTTACTTTTGTTTTCATGTAATAGGCTTATCTGGCATGAAGTTATCAGTGATGGACAGAAGAGAATCATCTTAAAACACTAAAAAAAAATTACCTCTCAACCTTAGTATTGAATTTTTTTTTAATAACCCCAAAGATTTAAAATCAACAAATAATATATTAGTTTCTTAAATATTTCCATTGCGCTTAGGATAATAAAAAAAAAAGCTACGAGCTTCATTTAGAAATGCCCAAGGCCTGGGCAAGCAAGACATTGGGACGGGTACCCGGGACATCGAGACTTTGGCTGAAAATCAGGACTGTCCTGGGAAAATTGGACATTTGTGACGTGTGTCTAAGTGCTAACACCGCTTGCCATATCAACATGTACCCATGCCCTGTTGACGTATAGTGTAATCAGACCTGTATCAGTGTAAATATTTGTGTCACTGACAAAGTGCCAACTGATTTGTTGTGTTTTAAATATTCAAAAAGAGGAGTATTTGTTTCATCAACCTAAGTATTGTTTGTTCACTTTGAAACCTATTTATAAACATGGAAGAAAAGAGCATGTTGTGAATTAACTCTGATGAAAATATAATCAACTTGTTGTTTTAAGCTGATGAAACATTCCTTTTTTGGTTTTCGTTCCTAATGGATCCATCCTGCCAATCAACTCAAGTTATCGAGATCATTTGCAGCACAAGCGCCATCCTTGGTAAATACAAATCTAAGGGGAAATTACTGTAATTTTTTTTATTTTGTGAAGAATAAACAGGAAAAATAATGTTCACAGTGGTGTCAGTTTCTAGTTAACGCTAAAGCGTTTATACACTAAGTGAAAGGGAAGCGCGAGTTAAAACAGAAAGAATGCCCTTGAAATGACCTATACAGGCAACACAACGACACAAGAGGAATACAGAGGTAGCTGGACAAATGGGGGACTTGTGATATGGACGCACACACTTACACTATTATTCTGTGATGCCTGACGACGACCAGGAGCGACATTTACCCATCAAGCTGTATGATGTATACAAAAGGGCACTAATTAAAGATAAAATGACAGTTTCGATGTTTATGCTCTACAGTTTTTAATGTGGGTTGCGGAGCTCACATAATGTGATCAAATTGATTGCCATGATGTTCTCAAACTCTTATCCCCTCTCACCCAGAGGTACAAAAGGATGTCCACGAAAGATATATATATATATATATATATATATGTTGATGCCAGAGGAGGTCCCTGTAGGCGACCAATAGGCTCATTCGCACTGCCCTGTAACCCGTGACGGCGAACCTATGGATTTCCGCTCACGTTAACCCCTTCGATGCCGCGTTAGATAACGGGAGCGGAAATCCGTAGGTTAAAGGGCCGTGCAAGCGGGAGAGTGGTAGACGAAGACGAAGACTCCTGTCTGAAAAATAGTTGGGTGAGTGGAAAAAGGACGAATTATTATCGGGGTATACTGCAGATACCCCCCAATGCTTTGGAAACCATGTAAATTTAAAGGGACCTCTCAGTTATCATATGCCGTAAAGTGTATATAATGACTGCAGTCCATGGAGTGTCCCTTTAAGCTGTCTTTTTATACATATACTACAATAGAACAAGAATATGATAATATTCTGTTTCGTTTAATACTTTTTTTTAAAGTGTTTTCGAAACCCTTCATTGTTTCATTACCGGGTGCTATGTTTAAAATGAGATAAAATACAATTGCATGGGAAACCAGGTGGGGGGGGATGGATCGACCACCATTGACCCAGGGAAAAATACATGCTCCATTTCCATGAGATATGGGGCATGACTTCCAATGCGAAGGAAGATATGAACTGAAATATCCTGGCGGGGATGAAATTGGACAGATAAGAAGCCAAGAAACAAAAGAGTAAAAACAAATGGGGCAGAGAGATTGCAGCCCCCAGTGGATCCTACAGAACAAGGTATGACGTTACGATATTTAAAAGCAAATAAAATATGTCGAAATCTTCAGAGTTTGATTACCCACTGTATCCATATTTTGTCATTTTTGCAGCTCTTTCACTGTAAATTGGCTACAACTTGAATCATTTCTAGCTAATTCCCTAATATTATATGTATTAATGTATGTATTTATTAATTTTAAACAAACATTTTAAAAAAATGGAGGGGTATCTTAAGATTTACTGAACTCAAGTGATGGATTTAAATATATATATAGACTTAGGAAATCATTACACACATGATAACATTTTTCCCTTTCAAAAAAAATCAAGGATAACATTGTTACGAGTCTTTTCATGTCTTTGTACATTACAGAGGGATCTGAGGTTGGTCTAACAACCATTGCTAATCGAACACGCAGAGTAGATGGCCCGGCTGATCTGCGGATTATTTCTGGACATATGTGTTTTTTTTTTTAAAGGCTAAACTGCTATCGATGTACAACGTAGAGAAGATGTTCTCAGTAGCAAACGATTTAATTAACAAACAGAGAAGAGGTTTTCTGCTTTGGAGCAGCTGCGTATGAGTGTGAGTGTGTGTGTGTGTGTGTGTGTGGGCCGAACCTTGAACACACGCTATCCAGTTTCAAACACGTGCAACGCATTACCTTATTTACATTTTCCTGTTTTTAGAGATGCGTGGCAGCAAAGGTGAGGCGCAACCTGAAATCCTAAACCTTCCTTCGACTCATTGATTTTATGGTCCAACTGGGGATGATGTTTACACTGATGGTGCAACATCTGGATTAGATAATTTGTTGGGAGTTAGCATGTCTTGATATTATCGTCCCTCTGTGATTACTCTGGAATGAGAGATTGTACTTTTATTGGAAAATAACAACCAAAAAAACGTTGATACATTAAGATACTGGTTTGGGTGTGGTGACAATCAATATCCTTTTTATTTGGGGGTCATGTTCATGTTAATGACTCCTAACATTCTGGTTACAACCATTTCATGTTTCCCACCCAAAGAAGGTGATAGACAGAACATTCAGAAGGGTAATAACAGCAGCTTTATCATTAAATGACACTGGGTCAAGAACCAACAAACCTGCCCCACCAGAATGCTCATGAAAACTATACATTGACGCACACCTTAGTTTAAGACATCTGATATAATTAATGACTCTAGATAGCACATTGACACTATTGTTTAAACAAAACCAAATAGCATTCATACGCTTAAGATATCCGCCACGTTCCATGTTCAAATAATTATAATGTTCTATACTCTTTAAGGTTAGCTGGAGGTACGTGTACACCTGGCACATGCATGAGGGTGTGTGTCCATGTTTACCGTACACAGGTGGATTTGTGGTCGGTTGAGTAGGCCATCTTCTGGTGTACCTCAGATTTTATCCAGTGGCTTTTAAGTGCCCAGAAGAGAATTGAAATGATGCAAGAGGGTTAATAGTGTGGTGAAGGCACATTGGTGTTAGGGTTAATTGTTAAGGTGTTGGTTACTATGTTGTTTTCAGTTATTCTCTGTGTAAACGTATGTCAGGAACTTTAAATCAAAATTATGCCATGTAGAATGTTGCAGCTGAACACAGTTGAACAAGTGCTTGAACCTGGGATGGTGGGAACCTGGGAACTCTAACAGGATAGAGAGTACAGCATGAAAATCCTGTTTTTTTTTAACTAATCACATTTCTAAACAATGAGCATAATCAAGTAGGCAGATAATTATATAGACTTTCATGTATTACCAAAAGATATAAAAGTGGGACCCTTCCAGCAATGAGAAGACTCTGCCATGGAGTATAGATTTGAGGTTCTCCTAGAAGGGACGTAAGCATAATCTGTTTCATTCTTCTTTTAGCTGGTTATTATGCATGTATTGGGTTAATAAACTACATGCATGATTTTATCCATTCAATTAAGGTGTATCCTCAAACCTGTTAACCCCTGCCTGTACAACAACGTCTCTTCACTGGTTTCCCATTTCATATTTTATCTATTTCCCCTAACAGTAGGGATTTAAAACGTGAACTAACATATTAGCTGGACTGGAAAAATAAATAGTACACCAGTAGGTGTTTAAAACTGCTATTTTAGGATTTTTCTTTAATAGATTTTTTTAATTTATAGACAGATAATGTAGAATTCAGCAATTCTAATTTTCTATAACACCATAGATAATGTTTGTATTTAATTCTTTTGTGTGCAATAACAAATGCACTCTTACTGATGTACATGCGCGACTACAAGCTTTAATATTGAACTTGTATGGAATAGAATCTAGATGATTCCCAGTGAACTGTCCAAAATCTGGCCGTGTAAACGTATGATCTTTATTTTAATGGCCGATATTCCTTTAAATATAAACTTTTGGCTTATTAGA
Organism: Spea bombifrons; assembly: GCF_027358695.1. Lineage (NCBI taxonomy): Eukaryota > Metazoa > Chordata > Amphibia > Anura > Pelobatidae > Spea > Spea bombifrons. The sequence continues at coordinate 41,255,471 of NC_071092.1, read as the reverse complement.
CAATCACTATGAGATCTCTCGAGTGCATCTTCTGTATTATGCATCTCAAAAACCCTAACGGTATATGTCTGTATGGCCAACTGCAGCAGAAGTACTTACTCTGCACAAACTACAATAACCCAGACACCTGATAATACAAAAGCAAAGCATCATTGTGTCTCTTCATATCTTCTCCCTGCATCAGAAGAATAAGAATACGAGGAGATGCATCTACGAATGAGCTCTGTATTGCTCCCGAAATAGAGCCGTGTAGTGCTCTCAAGACTGCAACTACTCCGTTAGTGAAAGGGTTAATGTCAACAAGAAGGGATGTCTCATCAGTGTCATATAGGCGCCACAGCATGTTCAAAAGAAGCATCCTTTCCACCACTCACCACATTAATCCTATTGTGTTTCTTTCTCATAAGATACTTATTTTGAAGTGAGCTTGTGCAAAATCTTAGTCTCTCGTAGCTCCTTCCGTTGCCCAAGATCGTAAATAAAATGTCAAATGCCCATTGAACTGTCAAAGCAAACAAGACATAGGGGCTCAGCTCCCATCCACTCTTGTGTACTGATAAGTCTCCTTTTTTCCCCAAAAAAAGTTTGATTTATCCTCAATCTAAAAAAAAAACAAAGAATAAAGGAGCAAAACTTTCAATGAAGTCTGAATTTCACATAAAGCCAGCATTCTTGGACACAAAAACTTAAATGTAATATATATATATACATATGTATGTATATGTGTGTGTGTGTGTGTGTCTGTGTGTGTGTGTAAAATGCATTAATAATAATAGTTATTATTTAATAATAAATTAAAATACTGAATTCTTTAATTACCTTCTTATTCTTTAATTTTCTACTGTATATAATTTACTTTCGTAGGGTCACATAGTTTTCCCAAAATGCTAATATATATATTTATTAATTTATTTTTTATTTTCCAGAAAAGAGGTCGACCAAAGGCAGATCCAAGATACTTCATGCAAATGTCCCTACGTTACCCATGATCCTCCAGTGAATGTTGTATTGTGATATTACCGTCAGTAAGCCAGCAGTTGTGATTTGTAACATGCTTCCTGACTCTGAATATGTTTTAGATGTGGAATTCTAGAGTGTTAGTTCCTTTAATGTAACTAAAACTAGCCTCTGTGCGAATAACACCCCCTTCCTGGCTAATGAAATGTTTATTGAAAATGACACATTTTCACGAGCGTTTGTTTCCACGCCTGAAATTACTCGGTTCTTGCTACCTAGGTGGCGGCACACTCTTCCATATGATTTGGTTTCTTGAGACGGAAAATTTGTTTAATTTCATTGCCAAAAATGCAGACTATGCCTTCAGGGCATTTCTGAAAATCAGCTAGCAAAAAAGTAAAATTATTGGTCTATCCAAAACTAAAAAAAACTGCGCCCTAAAAGGATAGTTCTGCTCTTTTCTAAGCCTGGCTACATGCTAAAGGTATGTGGGAGATGGTGTCAGGCACTGGCCTATCAAGCATTTGCCCAGCATGCCCAACATCATCTGGGCCTGATGCAGGTGATTTCACCAGACAATAGAGCAACGCTAGGAAAATTCTCCTGCAACGAGGGCTGGGCTGACCCAGAATTATACAACGTTTATTTGGCAAGGTGATGTCCATGAAATGTTAAATGTTGTCTTGCAGAAGAAACTCACTGGGGTTGGTCCTTTATGATGTGGTTGATGAATTGAAACTGACACTCAACTATAGACTCCTGCTTTACTGCATAGACTCCAAGTACATTGTATGTCATATTTATGTGGCTTTGCATTCACCTCAAGTATAAGCAACCTCAGCTCCATCAGATGCTGGACAATGCATTTTGCATAATCAGTGCAAGTTTCTTTAATTCTAAATATGCATGAAATATCATGCTGAAAGGAGGTTACCATTGATAAAGAACAGTATTTAGGAGTACAATTATATTTGAAAAATTAGATCTGAGAATTTCCTTATAGTTTTGCTATCACTGTATACAAGCTTAATTGGTCTCATTAAATTTAATATATCTAATTTGTATAAGCCAGGTTCACCTCAAATACCGGATGACTTTAAAAAACAACATATTTTAATATATATATATATATATATATATATATATATTTATTTTTTTTTTAAAAAAAAATATATAAATTTAGAGCATACATTGCCTGTTAATATGTGTGGTTCTAAGTGAGCTCACTTGCATTTTACTGTATTGTAAGTAATGTTTGTGAATATATTGTAAATAAATTGGTAGTTATCAGTAAACAATAATATAGTTATAAAATTATACACTGGAATGATGAATGAAACTACCATACTCCATTTCTCCTAATTGTTTCCCAGTTAACTAGCGAATTTCAGTAGAAGGGTTCCAACATCAAATATTATCTTCCTTCTTCTTGTGTTTCAGTCTGCTATTGTTTTAAATGCTGTATTGAGAAAGTAAGCCAAAAAAATGCTGCAAAATGCTGCCCCCTAGTGGCGAAACACAGATATTATCAATGAGTCACCCTAAGTTTTAATTAATGTCCTGTGTTAATAGTACTGCTGAATGCTGCAAATGAATGCCATGCTTTCAACACTAAAAGATAATTACATGGACATTACATTGGAGTTCTGAAAAAGTGAATGTGTTTATTGGAAAAAAGGTTTATTCTATTTAAATATTGAAACCAGTCAGAGTGATTATGAATCTATGTCTCATAACAGAATAGAAATTTTAACACTTGGTATTTGTTTTCTGAAATGTTTGCATCTGTGTCAAATTACTTGTCAAGGAGAATAAGTTGGCCTTAAAGATGGCTTTAATCAATCGATCTGCCGTTCCATCAAGCATATAAACCTAGTGTGCGGCCGCGCATATCCAGCTGTTGGCCGCACTTACATCATTAGGGCGTCCGGCATTGATTGGGTTTGTAATATGTTAGGGATATGTCCATCCCATACATGTTTAAAGTCTTGTACTGTATTAACTTCTGCGGCCTCTGCTGGAAGGCTGTTTCACTTATCTACCACCCTCTCAGTGAAGTAAAATCCAACAGCAACTGAACCTTAAGCTAATTAACAAGCTGGTGTATGTAATAGCCCAGTCTGTAATGTAACTAATAGCATTACGTTGAATGAAATGGCCTGAGTGTTTTTCACCCTCCTCTGTCAGTTAAACAATTAAAACATATTGTATTCATATTGTGACAGGCAGTGTCTATGACCCTTGTAATGACAAATACAAATTTCCATACTCCATATGACTGGGATAACCACTGGGGAAAAAACAGGGATAGTAAGATAGTTCTAAATGGTACATAAAGAGAGGGTCCCATAAATCCGTTTATTAGATTTAAAGTGTGCAAATATTCTTCTTTCCCGAAGTACATAATAAAACCTGCGGTCCTCTGAATTGTTTGCATGTATGTGGATCTGGTCAGCGCACAGCGCCAATAATAATAATAATATTAAATAATGAGATCTATGTTTTGTTTTGTTGTTTAAGAATGTAGACTTTAGGAAAAAAGAAAATGTGGAACCAAAATGTGTACAAAATAACTTGATTATCACATTGGACATGATGTAATTTATTTTCCCTTCAAATCTCAACAATGATACCTTGCCCTTGTAACAATAATAATTACGTTATTAGGTCCTTAGGAAAACTAGAAGACGTATTGCAAGGCAGGCCATCATATTAAACAAAAAGACAAATAAAAAACAATACTCCATTGTTTGTTCTGCTAAATATTAGGTTTCAGCTAATTGCATGAGATATTGTCCTTGATAAATATTAATATTCCCTGTTTTACAGGCTCTAAGGAGATTAAAAATCCACACGGCTTTGTTTTGATAAATTCGAGTGCACTCAACATTTCAAATGTAAATACCCAAACGTATTCTGTTTCCAGAACCATTTAACTGTATAATCAAAATTACTTGGGAAAGTGCAAGCCACGGCGTATTGTCTCTTTATAACAACTGTAAAGAAACAGCAGGATCACTGTGTAAGCAGCAACTGGGATCACTGGGAGGAAGGCTAAGGCTTTTATCAACTGATGTAATGTGTTAAGCTCCCTTTAACCCCTCGAGTTCCACATTCTTCAAAGTATGGATCATCCGAGCCAACACACAAAGGGTTAAAACAATGCGCCTTGCTTCAAAGGCCAGCTTGACTGTAATGATGTGTCCAAATCTCTAGTAACGGAGCTGCTAATGTTGTGGAATCCAAGGTTTGTTGTAGAATATCTTGTAAAATAGAGCTTTCTGGTGCTTTAACGCTTTAACAACTCCAACTAATACTATAGAACACGAGAGTTGACTAGGAACGAACTTAGTTATAGAGCTTGTTAGTGTTCATATGGGAATTTCACGTTTGTCATACACTATAAAGAAATAAACCATGGGTAAAACCTTTAAATCAGAGCAGATCACCCAATTCTGGTCCATCACATTTATAATAGACTTAGGTCCTATGCATGCACAGAAATCCCTCAAGGAACAAATGGGGGTCCCTGTCAACCATTAGCGTTGGTCTTAAGAAAGCATAAGATCTGTGCTTTTATGGCACAGATTGCTGATAATCATATTCAGGAACTATATGGGTTTAACCCGGATCCTCAGGGTGAAGTGCTGCTTCCCCAGGTCTCTCAGCAGAGGAGTCTTATTTGGTCACGCCCACTCCCAGGGAACCTCCCTCCCACTCCCCACCCACTAACTGCCCACTGGGGTTATCCTTGCCCCTGCGTGCAGCTTGTCCTGCCCCTCCGTGCAGCTAGTCCTGCCCCTTTATGATGCCACACCCTTGAAAAGGGAGAACTGTTTGAAGCCCACCTTGGGAACTTCCCAAGTAGTCTGATAAATGTTTGCAAAAAAGCATTTACATTTGGGGTTAGTTGGCTATGGTTGTATTGTACCCCAAATAATCTATGTGCCTATTCACACTGCATGTGCCAATTTACCAGATCTGGAAGCAATACCCACCCCATTATGATGATGCATCATGCGCTTCTTGCGTTACAGGGGGTAACTCTTTACTTTAGAGAAGTGTTCTGTATTCACTTAAAACATATCTGTTAAAATATATCTGCTTCTTGTATTAGTTTACTTTTCTTATTCCACCAAACCCTACAGCAAGGCTGTCCAGAACAATCCTCAAGGGCCACTTCCCTACCCTATTGAATGTTACAATTCATCTCTGACATTGAAGAGGAGCTGTTACCTCTGTAGCATGGCTGAATTTATTATTAAAGCTATCTTTAGAATGTTATCTTGTTTTTCAATCAGTGTAACTGGTTCTAAGATACATAATTTAATAATAAAGTTAAAAAAAAATATTGGGGATAAATACTCTTATGGTATATACAGACAGAGAGTCTGTAATACACACATATATTACATTTTTTAATCTGTGAAGAACATGTATTTATTATTGTGTTTATTAATAATTTATAGTAAATTTATAAGATTATGGTAATATTCGAAATATTTAATCTATATAACTTGTGCAGTCCTTTAATACCTTTAAATTCCCTTTAAATACCAATGGATATATTTTTAAAATATAGGAATTGTTGTATTCTGGGCTACCCCCCATCACAAACCAAGTCACCTAGGGCAGATAGTGGCAGGGTAAAAACGCTAGATCCATCACTGGTTATATTACATTATTGCTACTAATCTAGATTTAAACAAGGTAGCTTTCTTCAAAGACCGGTGTTATTGTAATGATGCATTAATGAGGCAGTTAACATATAATATACAATTAGTAATAAAAAGAAAACTAATTATATAACAAATGCAGAAGTGTGTTATTAGTAGCCATTAAAAATTTTAAACATAAAAGAATTGTATATTAATAGCATTTATCAAGGGGAAAAATGTTCCATATATCTGAGAAATTCATTATTTTTTATTAGATATTGTTTTATTATATTTTTTATTATATTATATTATTATATTTATTTATTATATCTTATTTTATTATACTTTTTATTACTTTTTTTTTATGTAGGATTTATCTACAATGGATGTTTGGTTCAACCTACAGAAATAAAATATTTCGAAAAGCATCTTTCACTGATTTTTGTATTTTTTTAAAAAAAATTCTGAAACGTAGAAAATGGAAATATTAACCAAGGCTGCAATCCCTGCTTCAACTACATGTGCAAATAGTGAGAACCAAGGCTGCAGTTAATACCATTAACGGTTACCCTTACCATCCAATCTAGCGTTGCATTGTAGTGTCTCCCAGACAGAAAGGGGTTAATCGGGGAAAGACAACATACTTTAAAAGAGTAAATGTTTAGCCCACAGGGATGGCTTTGCTAAAGCGCCTGCATCAAACACTCCGGTGGTGGCTAGTGCCCTGTCTTCTATACTCTATCGTGCACCCTTGTAATTATGCAACCTCTTTTGACCCTTTCTTTATGTTTCCTTTATCCCGGGCTCTGAGTCTATTTCCATTCACAGACAAGGCCAAATCTGTAGAAGGTGCAGAGAGTTTCTCCATCTGCCACTTTCTCTCTGCTCCCCACTCAATAAATAAAATAAGGGTCACCTTCTTGGATCACACACCACGGTAGAGCACAAATGATTCCCAGAAGCTTTGATGCCTATGTTTGGACACAAGCAATTATCTCTAATTATTGTTTTTCTTTTCAGTTTGACCAACTTAGAGGGTCTTGAAAAGAGGAGTAAAGAGGGCTCACTGGAGTGAATAACACTCGTCCCTAGGAACCCCCTCCAACCATCACCCCCCCCTCCACTCTCTTCTCTCTCATATTGAGGGCAAAATCTTAACAAATGTTTAAGGCACAATATGGGTTTGGGTTTTTTTTTTTTTTTCTGAAGAAGATTTCTATAGACAGAAGAACATTTGTACAAATAAGGCGCAGATGGGATACAATGAGGGAAAAACATTGGGGCTCGGGGTTTAATAGGAAGGTAAAATGATTTTCATCTGGAAAGGAAGTGAGAAGCAGAGATTAGTCCTCTCCCAAGATTTTGGCCGCCCTCATAAATAAAACATTACGGAAATTTCAGAGATGTCTGTAAATTCAGATGTGTAGGGGTTTACAAAAAAAAAAATGTAATAGAAAAAAAGCCAATGTTTTCTGATTTATAAAATTTTGTGTAACAGTTTGACTCACAATGCATTTTCCATCATCTTGTAAATAGCATTTTTTCCTCTCTAATTAATTGTTATAATTACAAGTTACAGATATTCATAGATTTTCTTTCTCTCTTTCTTTCATTACTTTTTCTCTATCTTTCATTTTCTTTTTTTTCTTTCTTTCTTTCTTTCTTTCTTTCTTTTTCTTTCTTTCTTTCTTTCTTTCTTTCTTTTTTTCTTTCTGTCTCTTATCTACAGTACATAATATATAAAATATAAAAGAACCTGGAACATCTTGATAATGATAACAAACATTTTTCAATAAAACATTAGGATTGATACATTTATTTTAATACACAGTTAAATTTTTTTTAAATATCTTTGGTTAGTTACTTCTAATGAACCTATTAAGTCACATGGCTGTTTACATAAGTACGTTGGACAGCAGATGCGCCCAGGCATTAAGTATTTATCAACACGAGTATCCTATTCTATTGCTGTTGTGACAGCGGTTTGTAAACATACATAAGACATTGAGGGCTTATGTAGGTTCTTAAAGTGGAATGGATATTGATTCTAGATTCCAAAAGGATATTGCAACCTGACCCTATTTATATCTCAATTCCAAAAATACTCATTAAAAGTAATGGTTTAAATGTATATTTAGGTAGGAAAAAAAAATATTTTTTTTTGTAATTTCTGTATTTTTTATTATTTTTTTAGAGATGGGAAATCGGCCAGCTAATTATCACAATTTTTTCGCCTTAGCTTAAACATATTATAAGCGACAGCATGTGAATATAATTTGATCGATAATTGACTGATATCTTATATATATCCACTTATAGCATGCAATCTATAGCAACCTTTTTGGAGTGGAAATGATTTTGCAACCTTAAGGGCTCTCAAGAGTTGGCCACGTGCATAGGATGATCACAATATGTTGAATAAGTTTAATGTATGTGGGGCTTACAGGGTAGACATAATTTCTGTCCAAGCCACAAGTGTGATCACTAGTACCAGAGCCTTTTAAAACTGTCATAAAATTATCACTTTTGGGAAGAGCACTTTTTTCTTAGCAAATTATTCCATTCATAGCATAACAGAGATGGGTAGACTTCAATCTTAAATTGCAGTTAAACATCAATTCCCATCATCCCCAGTAATAGTAGAAGAACAGCTAAAGAGACTAAGGTTGGCCACCTCTGAAGTAGAGGATGAGAACAGATTTTACAAGTAGTGTAATGTTTGGATACAACATAGAATGGCCTAATGCTTGGGGTCGAGGCTCACACCATAGGGTGTATGATGACTAGGGTGTTTTAATAATGGCTGCCTTCGTACAAATGTGTGGGGTCCAGAAACTTCACTACTAATTGAACTCCTTCACAGTCACTGGATTAATGCAGATAGCTAAAAATCAACTGTTCCTATAGAAAACCCCACTTCTCATGTACCCCTTGAGACCACACAGAAACAGTGTCGAGAAAAGCCTTTTGTGTGCCTCAAAGAATCAGTGCAAAGTAATGGGTGAGAATAAAAATCTTTGGTAAACACATAGGCCCAATACTTATAGAAACAGTGCCCCAAACAATTCGCAAGCAGAGATCAAAAGTTGCTCGCATTGGAAACGACTGAGTCTTTTGATTTGTTTTCGTTAAATGGTTACTCACTTTAATTTAAAGGGAAATCGACTGTGTAAATGCCTGTCATGCAACGAGTGAATGGTCAAGTCAAATTTATTGGAAATGGTTGAACACATATATATTTGATGTACATTTCGTTAGGGTTTTTTTCAACCACACTCTATTTGTAAAAGTGATATATTTATTATTATTATGAAGCACTTGTTCAGAATAAGCTGAGATCTAAACAATTATTACATATATAGCCATACAGCACCCATTTAAGTAGGTATAAGAATAGGGAGGTGAATGATTGACCTAATGTACGTAATGTGGAATATGATAACGCTATTTATATATATATATTATTATTATTATTATTATCTTTTATTTATATAGCACAGTTTACGCAGCGCTTAATACAATACATAAATTCAAGGGATATGACAAGACAAGAATTGACAGACTAAGACAAACCGATACATTCGGTGGAGAGAGCCCGGCTCGCAAGCTTACACTCTAGAGAGCTTACAATCTAGAGTTATTATATAAAAATAAAACCTATAAGTGCTGTACCATGGTCAGCGTCTGACTTCATATATACTAATGGGAGTTATGCTTTACCACCGGTAAGTGTTTGGCTTCATATATAGTTATAGGAGTTAAGGTGTACCATAATCATGAGGCCTATGACTAAGAGCCATTCCTGGGGCGTGAAAAGCGTAAGGAGTTCACCTACTGGGTGTCGAGTCTTCACTGAGGTCCGCAGAATGAGGTAAATAAACTGACATATTGAAAGCACTTCCTTGTTTGGCTTTTATTTTCTCCGGTGCTGTGGACCCAAATCCTATTCTTTGATACTTGCACCAGTGATGGGAGTTATGCTGTACTATTGTCAATGTCTGTCTTAGTATATAGTGAACATGAATATAGCTTTCATGAAGTCATTGATCAATTGTACAGAAATGAAGGCTTCAAGGCAGAGGATGTAAAGCCATTAAACTTTGCAGAATAGACTGAGTGGTCACCTTGGATCTGTGTTATTATTATTATAAAAAGCAGGATTATCTGTCCAGTAAATGTTATTTATTTGTTTAAACATATTGAATCCATGAAATACATTTTTTTACTTTAAAGTGTGGGGGTGCCACACATAGGATCTGCCCTGGGTGCCGAATACTCTCGGTATGCCCTTGCTGCCAAAGTTTAGGTGGTGATCAAGCAGTGTAGCGTGTGGCTGCAAGTATCCAGCAGGTGGCCGCACTTACAGAAATCATTGAACATTGACCTTACAGTATCAGGGCAGGGTTTTATCCCCAGCCCACTCCTGAATGTCTTCTTCAGGGATGTATCTTGGGACAGTGATAGGCATTTATCCACCTTGACGCAAGTGGTCCAGTAAATTCATCTGTGGTGCCTGAAGACAACTGGTGCCTGAATGCCGTAAAATGAGTCATCCTTTCCAAACTGGAATATTCCCCAAAGAACAATGGAGGGTTGTTTATAATGATCGGTGGGAAAATGAGGTGTGAAATGTATCCTATTGCTATACTGCTATAACATTATGAATGTGCAAGGCTATTCTGTAGATTCATGAGCTTTTAGATATTTAAAAAATAGACAACAGTGACAAAATGTTTTTTTTGTGTTTTTTTGCTGGAAATGAAGGTGCACACTATTAGGTAGATGGTGAGTGTTTGACTTAATTAAATATAACATACTGTAGAAAGTGAGTGAGCAAAAATATATTAAACTCCACCAACAAATATACGTATGACCAAAGGTTCTACGAAATAAAAAAAAACCTATAATAAATTATACTTTTTTTTTCTTATGATTTAATTGATGACTCACAAAATATGTATATAAAATACAAATCTGAAAAAAAACCAAATATTCACATGCATTTATATATTTAATAACAAAGGACAATAATATAGTCCTTAATAAATACAAAGCACTTAATAGCGCAAAAAAAAAAAAAAATCTCAGGAAAGACTTCACCACACAGTATCCCAGGTGTCTAGACCCTGGATGCCAGATTTTGGATCAAATAAAGTGCCTTCTCCTGCCCACTTTAATAAATTTAAAAATATTCCATATTTTAATTCATAACACTTTTACTTTCAAAAACTCAAAAAAAACAAACATTTCCTAGGCATATCAAAGTATATTATAAATGAGCTGCCATTGTATTCTTAAACCATTGCCTAGTATAAAAATAACAATGCCCCTTTGTGTCCTCGCTCTATTGGTGACCTTGCTGTGGTTTGTTGGTTATGGTTTATAGCATTATAATGTGCAAAACAAGCTCCCGCCTTCATAATATTAAAAATTATTCACAAGGCCGAAGTGTAAGCAATAAACATCATCAAACAATAATTGACCTTTTTACTTTCTTTGTAAGACGTGAAATATGACGAGACCAACGGGTTTGTAGACCATGTTGTTGCCTGAATAATATAAGCTTTTATGAGAAAGATCCATGAGTCATATTATGAAAACTCATGTAGCACCTAGTTAATACTTTTCACATTATGCCTTTTTTATTTTTTACTCACTTAGAGTTTTCTTTAACCATATCCCCCAGTACACCTGGTACCAGATCCCTCTATGGGGCCGGACATACCAAATGCCCATTGAAGTAAAAGCAACTCCACTTCATCTGATGGCAAGGAAAAAAGTGGACAACAGCCTTGATTGTCTCAGGATTGCCTCCTCTGATACCTGTGGGAAATTTAGTGTCCATCAGCAAGCCTACCGCTGTTATGTTTGGTTAGAATGAAAATGAATGGATATTTTTTCTATAATAATTGTGTATTTACAAATTCAGCATATTTCTGTTATCATTTTTATACCGGTTGCACTTGTTCTCCAGATTTGGATTCACAAGCCACGGGTAATCGTCCACGGTGTACTAAATCAACTATCGGTAAACAGCACAGAAATTTTTGACAATTATGTTTACATGTAACAGAAATATAATGTAACAATAAGCAACAACAAAAAAACATTCTTCTCAATACACTACTTTACACAAAGCGACGGTACGATCTCAAAGCCTTGTTTTCCCATGCAGCCCCCCCTTTAAGCTTTAAGTACAAACAAAAAGAAAAGCAGAAGATGGCAGATACAATTTAAAGGCACACAACTCTTCTTTACATGTTGCTTGTACTCTCACTTAACACATTCAGAGCAAGGTCTATTCTCCAACATGCAATTTGTCCTGAATACAATAGAGAGGACACAGTGAATGGGAGAACGGCAGGGTTCCTGCTCTCTGTGTGTAGGAATCACTAGTGCTCGTGATAACGTATAGCAAGTGGTGGGCCATTTCACCCTATCTCAAAGTAATGGGATTGTAACGACCTAAATGATCTGGTAATTAGCACAGTAAATCTAATAGGGAAAAAAGAACTGCCAAAGACCATTTTTTTCTCCCAGGAGGATTAACAAATGACTGTTAAATCGTAGATCTTCTAATTATTGTAACAAAGCACAGAAGGTTTTTTTTAAAAAAAGCGACAGTAAAACTAGTCAAAGAATAATGTACATGCTTTAAAGAGGCAATCGGAATACAAGCTTGGATCTCCATATGTAACAGTAGCTAATACATAATGTTACATAATTACAATAATATTGGGACAAGTGAACTTTGTATATAAGAAGTGCTGGGCTGGTCCAGTGTAATGGATAGATAATGTGGAGAGTTTTCTTTAAACTCTACAGACTATGCGTTATACACATATATACAGAGTATATATGTTTGTATGTGTGTAAGCGTGAATGTCTATGTATAAGTGTATGCGAGCATGGATGTCTATGTATAAGTGTATGCGAGCATGAATGTCTATGTATAAGTGTATGTGAGCATGAATGTCTATGTATAAGTGTATGCGAGCATGAATGTCTATGTATAAGTGTATGCGAGCATGAATGTCTATGTATAAGTTTATCGAGCATACATGGGGAAATGATAAAGGGACATACCCCTGACTTTGTGAGCTTGTCTCAGTCTTGAACATTTGGCATGAGTGTATCTTATTTACCTGCTGTAATTATTTATTAAAATTACCAGCCTTTTTTTGTTAGTAAGAGGCATTTACTTGGGTTTAAAAGTAACGGTGATTACATTTGTCAATACGTAGAATGCAGTGAGAATCATTGTTGGAAATTAGGGATGGTAATTGTTAACCTGTCGACAAACGCAAGTAATGTAAATGTTATACTAGCTATCTGTAACTTGCAATGTCTCCACATTAGTATGATTTGTAAATCAGTAGCGACAGAAAGAGACATTCCAGGTTTCTTGATGCCCTTGTTAGGTCTACTACGCAGAATTTAACATTTACTAGCTAAACACGGCATTAAAATGCCATTCCCCATACTGCTATATGCCCAGATCCTTCCTAGAATTAATTCTTTAATCACTCAGAATTTATCAGCCCGTTAACTTAACTGTTGCTTGTTATGTCCTGTCTGCCCGTTGTACAGCGCTATGGAATATGATGGCACAATATAAAGACAATAAATAATAATAATGTGACATTGAGCACCTCCGGCAAACGGAACTTGCTAGGCTCTCTATAAATGCGTAGTTGAATTACTGAGTACCCCTAAGGATATAACAACCCCCACTTTCCGCCTTGAGATATCTGTATCAAGTGGCATCAATATTGTATTCTCTCTCTGTTTAACTCTCGCTTTCTCTCTCTCTCACCGACTCTGTCTCTGTCTGTTTTTTGTATCCCCCCCACTCTCTCTCTATTCCCTTTTTTTCAGACTCCTATTACTCACAATAACCATCAGGCAATTATATCTGCAAACAAAATTTGCTGTTTACAGTGGTAAAGCATAATATCCTTAACTTTGGCATTTTAACAACTAATTGGCCTTGAAGTTACCTAGATACACCTTTACTTAGTAATAAACAGAGAGACATAATGGATGCCACATTTTAGCCAGGGCCAATAAAGTGCTTTCTGTTGACTCTAAAAGTCAAAGGCAATGGGACAAGAGACAAAGAATAAAAAGCAATTTAGAAACTCTGTTCACCAATTCAGTGCTAATTGCACTTCATGCTTTAACCCCTTTAGTCACCAAAGTGATATAAAACCTTGGGGGGTCTATGCAATATTTAATCTATTCTATAGAAGCAAATATGTTATTTTGAATTTTCCATACAAATCGCTATTCGGTCGTATAAATTTTTTAAAGTATTCCTTTTGAGTAAAACCCCAAGGCCATTTAGGAATTTCCGTGATAATTGTTCTTGTTATTAAGATAAAAATAATTTGCTGCCGCGTTGCAGGTAATTATTCATCACATTTTTCCGACTATTGATACAATTTATCTGAATGCATACAAAACCCCTGCTCAACTAATTGTTCCCCTCAACAAGCTAGTAATCAGTTCTATCAATATAGAGTTTAATTGACATTATTTCAAATAAAATACTACCTTCATACACATAAATTTCAGTACTTTTTGCTTTTCGATCAAACTTGATACCTTTGATTGGGCCAACATTGAGAAAGATATAAAGTCACATCTTTATCATGTCTTTCAGGACCTCAGAGGTCTCTCTTTTCGGATCTAGGAAGTAGCACTTTCATATGTAACTTTAGATATTTTTCTATGCTCACCTAGTATTATTATTATTATTATTTTTATTATTATTATTATATTTCATTTATATAGCTCCAACAATTTATGCAGCATTTCTTACAGTCCATATATTCAAAGGGGAATGACGAGACTAGTTTTAGCATTCTGTTATATAATTACCAGAGATATATAATAAGCCATTATCTTTCTTTTGTAGATTTTTTATAGTTTTTGGACCACTTAGATTTTATATCGGGCAATGGATCCAACACATTGTGTGCCAAGGAACACGGTACTAAAATTGGGAACTGCAACGCATTAGTGAATATAAATTTGACATTTTATCAATACTTTATCAATTTGTTTTTGTTTATTGGGTTTGTTAATTGCTAGCCTCTTGTAAAGTTAACTCAATCTCCCTCTTATAACTTGGTGTGCATAAAACTGGACACTCCAATCCTCCTCCAGTCCAAAGAGAGCCAAGGCGCATTAATCTGTTATTTTTGCCATTTTTTCATCATGGTATCTTACTTATTTCAAGGGATGGCTACTTGGCTAGAAATGTATTGATCACTTCACCTTGAGGCTATAAACTTGATTACCCTGACAAAAATCAAACAAACCAAAAGCACAAGTTGTAACAGTTGAGGCTTGCATTTTAAGGAGATTACAAGACGAATGACAGAGGAGCCAAGCCGTTCCTTGAATGTACCCTTGACCAGAAAATCAAGATCGTCCCTGGAATGAGTGAAGTCTACCTTGTGGTTTTTTTGGCATCTAACTTTATTCATTTTAATAAACCAAATGTTTTTCTTTATTTCTGGAGAATTCAAAGGCAATCATGATGGCTTTTGGGCATTGCAAGTAAGTTTACATCAAACAACCATGTATAATTAATATATAAGCCAACCATATTATGAAACAAATAGGAAAAAGGTAAATTTTATGAAATCTTTACATATTATAAACAAGATAACTCTTACTAGTTATCTTGATCAACACAGTATTACATATAGTTTTTATATATCTATAAACCTGTGCAGATAATGAAATTATATCTGTTATTTATATAGTAAATATATAGTAAAAATTAGATTGTATGATGTTTCAGAGTTTCATAAATATTTTTAAATACATTTTTCTGATTTAATTTTTTAACAACTATAAAATGTTTGTTAATGCAGAAAAAAAATATACTCAAATAAATAATCTGCTAACGTGTTTAACGGTAAAAGAAATAATTTATTGTATAAAAGAACTTCATTTTCTACATAGAAAAATGCACTTTAATGTTAACAAAATACAACTGACATTTTATGAATGGTGTAGCTCATCACATTGCAGAGTTAGGCTGGCCAAATGTAATTTTGTTAACTATTAAAGCTGTATAAATGGGGAAATATGTATAGGTAATTTCCAAAAGATTAACCCCACTTAAATTGTGTTACATCATTTAAGATAACGCAATTTTTTATTATAATGCTTTAGTGCCAGTGGGTATAAAAAAAGATCCCCGTCATCTATGTATCATGTATATACAGACTAATTTGGCATAACAATAGGAACACAGAATTTAGTGGCAGCTGAAAAGCAGTCGGCAGTCCTTGTAGTTTAAGAAAGCGTATTTTATTCTTTAAAAAAAAAAAAAAGTTAAAAAAAAAGAAATATATGTATATATATATATATATATATATATATATATATATATATATATATATATACATAGTCAGTAAAACCATCTATTTGTATTCGTTATTTTATCTAATACGGCTCTTTTTTGTTAATTAAAAAAAAATTCAATTGCATTAAACAATAATTTCAGTAAAAAATTTGATTGTATGATGACTTTCATAAATATGTTTAATTAATCTAATGATGGAAGAGACTTCTAAATTACATTAAAAATAACTATATTGTTTTCTGTTTTCTAAGTAATTGTGATATTTTTCTAATTATATTTTTAAACTTAAATATTTGATATTCAAAATTACTTTAATATATAGTTAGGGAAAATTCTTATTTTCATATAGTACATTTTTTTTTGAAGCGTTGTTGACACATTGTACTTTAAAAAAGTAGACTTTTTTTAAAAAATATAACATATATTCTCTGCCATTTCATTTACTGTTTGATAAACTTTGACAATTTTCCAAACACATCTCACTTTCTAACAGACGCAAAATAAACATGAATGTTATTCCTGGGCCAGCACTAAATGTCGTATGATCTAACTTGACTCATCATACACCCTTTCAAGATCAATTAAATCAATCAACATATTACAGGCCAGTGTAGCTCTACAGTGTTTAAAAGCAACCATCCCTTTATTGGAGAATACACAAGAACAGATTTACTAACTATATGGGCATCATAGTCTTGTGTGAATGAATGTATTTTATATGGCAGAATTTGTTGGCTTTATAGAAATAATAATGAAACAATATTTCTTTCCAGAAATGGAGTACTGTTTGTGATTATAAAGCAACATGGATTCTCATTCAAGATTCTGCATTGGTTGGGTACCAACTCAACATTGCCCAGGGGCTGTCAAGGGGGTTGGGGGCAATTCCCGAACTAAAAATTTGGATCTGAATTTTCCACATATAGCTGTTTTCTGGAGAGTTGCCATTTTCATTCACTCGCTTCTCTACCATTGAGGTATTCTGGTCTAGGCGGACTAGGCAGCTTCAAGGGGAAGGCAGCCTTTATGCTGCATAACAATGAGCTTCAGGTTCCCCGCAATACCACTACTTAATGGGTTGATTAAAAGGCAGATCACTTATCTCCCCACTTCCATGCAGCACTTCCTTTAAAAATGGGGCACCAGGATATGACATCATATCCCCATTCCAAGAAGTAAATACAGCGGCTTGGAGGGGGTGATCAGCGGTGCTGCGCTACACCTAACCTAAACATAAATACATCACAGATGGCCTGAGCTATCCCTACATAATGCATAACTAAATTGCGAGACTTCCAAAACGGATGCTTATGTACTAAACTATGCATTATGCGGAGCCAGCTCAGCCCTTAATGCAAGGGAAGCTCACTAATGGTCCTTTAATGCCTAATGAGCTGCAACTTGAACGCTCATGTCCCTCTTTAGTAAATAAACCCAATATCTTGCATCTATTTTCCCACTGGGTGACGGCAGCTTCACCATATAGAAGTCTTAGTTAGCATTTGGTGGATCGTGGTAACCATGTAAGCTTAAGATGGGAATGTCTCATGCAACCAGTTTTGAGCTACTGGGTACACAAATACACTTGTTCCTTGTGACCCTGCTTAGTCACAAAACACTGACTTTAGACGTTGCTCTGGTGTTATTCCAAGGGCAGAGGAGAAGCGTAAATACTGGTTTGTTTATATGAAAAGACCAACCTTGTATATCCTGTATGAATACGGTGATGATTGAGAATGACAAACACTTGGGAACAACGTAATTGCCTTTATTCTTCAAAGTGCCGTAGACAAAGCAACATTAACATTTTTCCTTTCAAAGGCAGATGTTAACGTGACTAGGTTACACAGTTTGCGTTACTTTTGTATATTTATATATTGTTTGCTCAGTGACAGATGGCTTAATGTTTTGCGTGCCAGAGTCATGTACGGTGCAATGCATCCGTCACCCTTAGGACGCTTAAAGATTTAACATATACATATAAAATGTATGCAAAAGTTTAAACGACAAGGGCGGAATTTATTTTCATCTTTATAATATGTATTTTATTACAGGCAAAACGCATGATTGTTTTCACATAGAAAAACACATGTTTTATAATATATAAATAAATAATTTTTACATAATGACTATTGGTTTATACATTAACCCCTTGATGACAAAGGCCGTACATGTACGGGCTCAAAATGCATTGTTTTCAATGGGTTTAGGGACCGCCCATTGTCCTTAAGGGGTTAAGTAAAATTTCACTACTGCTAGTTTAGTGCAAGTTTCATGACCCATTGGACATTGTCACCATAATTTGTGATAAAGGTAGGCATTTGCAATTCCTGACGCCACTCAACGATTGGCACTTGTCGTTTGTAATAGACGTAAGCAATACCATCATATATAAAACTTACACCTCACTGATCTCTTACAAAGGGTTCACCCAGCACATTTAATTGCATTGAATAGCCTAACATACCAATAGCTCAATAAAGGTTATAACGGGACAATATTATGTGTCTCGCATCCCCAATATGTACATACAATGTATGTTCCACCTTTCTCCAATCACAAACAAGCAATTTTAATGGTACCTCGCTAACACCAATTTGACTTAGAGTATTTATGGAGTATTGGCCATGCCATTATGATGATTGTAAAAGCAATAGGGCTCCAGAAGATGCATACTATATTTTCGGAAGGGAGGCATGGATGGAAGTAAAGATGTCATTTTTCTAGGCTTGTACATACTTTTTTTTTTTTTTTTTTTTTTTAAAGAGCTAATTATTTTCCAGGATTTTGGTAATCCTTGTAAAGGTCTGGTAACTCTTCAAGTGATGTGAGTGGACTATGGCTTTTACTTAATATAACATGTACAGGCTTATATGTTCTGCTAGACATGGAGTTAAAAGAATGATTTCGACTGGTTTCATTGATGGTCACATCTAACAGTAACTAATGCTGGTTTCTCATTGGTTGCTTCTCATTCATGGTATAGCCTTTGCTCTTGTACGTGGAAGCCAAGGTAGAAAAAAAAGTATGGTGAATCAAGGAGATTAGGGCAGGGCGGTGCCTTAAATTAATGGCCCATGGCCCCCTCCAGTGCCATTTCAGTAATATATTAACACAACTGTTAAGATAAGTGCTCTATCATAATGATGTCTATGACGTTCTGGGAAAATGCACAACGTGCCAAGATCATGCATCAACTGAGGTTATGGATTTAATACATAACTGTATTTGAAGAAGATATATAAGCGGCGATAAGGAGAATGCCTGGCTGTCTAGCTGCTGTAAACTATGGTTTCCATGATGCCCAACCTTTGGCAAGAGGTGGAAAAGAGCAAAATAAAAATGTAAATGTTGTTGTCCCTTAATCCTGCTGTATCTGCTCACCAAGCTTTCATGGTTTTCCTGGTTTGAGGGGATTTCAAAGGTTTTAATCCCTACACGTCGAAGTCACTCGTAGAAATGACTCCCTCCAATTTCAGGGCCAAAAAGCACACATATTTTGCAGGTGTGAATCTGAATGTCACATTGTACTTTGACTTGAAGATAGTTTTGTCCATCAGCCCTAGTTTAAGATCTTGATAATCTATTGTTTCCAAATAGACTAGAATTAGAACCATTAGGGTTGGATTGTTTTTCTAACAGGTTATTAAAGGGTTAATTTTTGAAGACGCTCAGCTTAGTTGCAATATTCTCATCTTCATTTAACGGGAGCGGAAATCCGTAGGTTAACGGCCAGGAGTTAAAAAGGCCGTGCGAGTGAGCCTATTGGTCGTCTGCAGGGGCCTCCTCTGGCATCAACCAATTGGTTGATGTCAGAGGTGGCTCCTGCAGGCGACCAATAGAGTCGTTCACACGGCCCTTTAACCCCTGACAGCCAACCTACGGATTTCCGCTCCCGTTAACCCCTGTGACGCTGCGTAGATAAGGTAGGCTAGATAGGGAAGTGACCAGGGAGATTAGTAGACAAAGATTTTTCGTGTTGTGTATCTTCATCTACGTCTACGTTCTGCCGCCGCCATGTTCGTATGTTCAGTATTCGGGCTGAACAACGAAAACGCACCCTTCGTGTTCGTTTTCGCCCAAACACAAATGCACAATTCTAGTTTTTACTGCTGTGAAGACTCAAACCTTAATCAGTCCAAGTTCTTATTCCCTTATTGTATTAACCTCTACATCTATAGACATTGAAGAGGACAAATTAAGCACATTGGGGGACTCAAAGGTGGTTACAAAGCATTAAATAGTCTAATGACTGCTGTCGGTGAGAGCAGACATATTGCTTATCAGAGTGACCATTATGGTGCTTAAGGGGTTACATCAGGGGCCCACCACTGATTCAAATGGCTTTTCAATCAGATTTTGACACGCAGACCACCCAAAGGATTTTGGTCTGGAGTCTGGTTACAGAAAATTGGAGGATTTTCCCCCTGCATATAAACAGATGGTTTAATATGAGAGACTATTTTAAACTTCACTTGAAGGTGTTTACATGTCCCTGTCTGTTCCTGCTTTCTTCGCATCCCATGAGACTAACCCCGGCAAAATGAATACGTACGATGATTAGCACTCACATTAGCGAAGACTAAATATTAACACAGTTTTTTTTTTTTTACACTCCCTTCTAGAATGCTGATAGCAGAACTGAACCGGCATTAAACATAAAGTTGAAGCTTTTACTGGCACTACAGGGGTTAAACATAACAACGTTATGTGCAGTTTAATACTTATTGGCTAAATAGTGCTTACAGGCGGCATACACCCTGTATTTCTATGTAGACAAAACCAGATAAATTGTCTTGTGTGAAATGAGCATGAGATTCTAAAAGATGACAAAATCTACATTTAAATAAATCAAACAAAACACAAAAAGGTAACAGAAGCTTGCGTTTCCCCATGTAAGCAGGGACATGGGACCAAGACCCCCCGACAACCAATGTGTCCAGCAGGGTTACATAACATACCATTATGCGACCCTGGCAGCTTGCAAAGGGAGTGCGAGGTGCTCTGGAGGCTCTGCTCTGAAGGGTACCACATGAGGAAAGGAAGAGGGGTATGCGTATTAGCATATGGTGTTAGAGTGAATGTGTAAGTGCATAGTTCTAGAGTGTGTGTTACTTTATGGTGTAAGCATGTGTATGGGTTTTAGAATATGTTGTTAGAGGGATTATGTTAGCGTGTGGTGTTGCATGTGTGTGCGTGCTTATAGTGTTAGTGTACTGTAAGTATGAAGGTGTTTGCATATGGTGTTATAGAGTTTATGTTAGTGCATGGTGTTGCGGTGTATATGTGTGTTTAAGTGTGTTTGTTTGCATGTTGGTCTATGTGTATGTGTGTTATAATGTGCTCAAACACCACAAACGCTAGTTTCACTCAGGGCCGGCCGAAGACTTAACGCCGCCTGGGGCGAAGTTTAAAACGCCGCCCCCCGACGCCATAATCTACGATCCCCCCCCCCCGGTACTTACCTTTAAACAGTCCTGCGGCGAGTCTCCCTGCTCTGCCACGGTGCCGGCTTGTAATGCTGAGCGCCGGAAATTGACATCACTTCCGGCGCTCTGCATTACAAGCCGGCACCGGGACCGAACAGGGAGACTCGCCGCAGAGGAGAGAGAGAGAGAGAGGGGCGCCGAGCGGGTAAGCGAAAACCACTCAT
Organism: Spea bombifrons; assembly: GCF_027358695.1. Classification (NCBI taxonomy): domain Eukaryota; kingdom Metazoa; phylum Chordata; class Amphibia; order Anura; family Pelobatidae; genus Spea; species Spea bombifrons. Next base: position 41,233,819 of record NC_071092.1, on the reverse strand, counting down.
GCCCCTCTCTCTCTCTCTCCTCGCTTCAAAAAAAAAAAAAAAAGCGCTTGGGGCGGCAAAGTGGCGCCCCTTCTAAAGTGCCGCCTGGGGCAATTGCCCAAGTCTGCCCCATTATAGGGCCGGCCCTGGTCTTAGAATGTATTTATTATCTCATTAAAAGTCAATTTCATAGGTATGTGGCTTCTTATCCTTAAATATATTTTAATATTAGTCCAAATATTTGACACATTAATTTAATCATTTTTATAGAACATATGAGTTGATGCATATTATTAGTTCCAAAATCCAAACAAATATATTTATTTAATACAGGTAAACAGACGTTAAACTATAAAAGTACTCACATCACTGGTTGTACCACATGAGCTTCTGTTGTGGTAATATCCGTTTTTCTTTGATTTATTTATTGAAAGCACAGTGGTTACATAGAACGTGCACATTACAGGATGTGAATCTCAGATATGCATGCTGAACTTGTAAGCATATTAAAGCAGCGGAAATCTTTTTTTTAGTTTGGTGCTTTAACAGGTGAATTTCTTATTTGTAAGTATTATTTTAAATGTTATTGTCATCCTAGAAAGCCAGTATTTTGTCACAGCATACTATTAACCCCCTCCTTTATTTTAAGACCCTCCTAGCTAGAGGAAGGCTGGTGCCATTCAGTCCAGTTAAGTTAAGCCCCAGCTACAGATCCAATTATATACTAAAACACTAGGTTAGTAATGGCACGGGCAATAACGTTCAGTGTGTAACATTTGCCTAAATAGAGTTCATAAAGGAAGCACAGAATGGATCCAATGAGCGTAACATCTGCCTCAACCCTTCTTGCTCTACACAATCTAGTGGCTCTATGCCATTAAAACATACTTAAGCATAACAGTGGCTCCCAATATTTAACCCCTTAATGACAAAGCCCGTACATGTACGGGCTCAAAATGCATTGTTTTCAATGGGTTTAGGGACCGCCCGTTGTCCTTAAGGGGTTAAATCAGAGGAGCAATTGCCCCCCTGTCCCCTTTGTCAGTCTTCTCCTGCTCTTAGCCAAATCCTTTAGGAATCCTCTGGGATTTATCCTTAAAAACACAAACCAACCACGAAATGCACTTTAATGTATATGATAGCTGAGATGCCACTTAAAATGTACGTAGTGTCTCCCTTGGAAATGCACGGGGGGGGGTGCTGTAGAATCCATCCATATGCATTTGTCCCACTCCGAAGCTAAACACAACTCTTGACATGTGGTTAACCTTCCACTAGTCACCAGGACTGGCTCAGCATATAATGCAAGGAGGGGGTCTTACGACACCCCTTATATGTGCATATATATCGAAATCGCTCCCTTTGATTTAAATACGAGCATTTTCCGGCCACTCAGCCAATCAGTGGCGGCCAAGCCAAGCAGCCAATCAGTGGCGAGAATTGTTGGACCAAGGTAAGTGCTAAGTCCTAAGTGCTTTTTATATTTATTTATTTCTACATTTTACGGGACTTATACAGTATGTTAATATGAATTTTTTTTTGGGTAAGGCTGCCAGAGACATTAACCCCTTAATGACAAAGCCCGTACATGTACGGGCTCAAAATACATTGTTTTCAATGGGTTGAGGGACTGCCCATTGTCCTTAAGGGGTTAAACTGTCCTGGATTAGCATTGTGGTCTTCATCTGTGAGTGAGTTTTAGCATAAAGCCCCTACATCTTTATCCCTAATTGTAATACATTTATCAAAAACTGATCCAACAATTTAAGCAGTACTTAAAAGTTTAACAGGGTTATAGAATATGATGGTATCATTTTAAAAGTCTCTAAGATGAACAATGCATGAAATTGCATCATATCCTTTGAATGAAAGTGTTAATCCGTGCTAATTCAAACATTTTGTCCCTTTTTCTTTCTTTTTGAAAAAAAAAAAAATCTGTATAAATCACTAAATGTTTGCCTGGGGTGTGCGAGTCTTTTTAAATAGTGACAGGAAAAGTTGTATAAATGTTTACCTGTGATGTACAAACCATTTAAGAAAAGAATATCCTAGCTATATAAATGTTTGCTTAGGATGCATAAACTGTTTCAGACAAGATTGTAATATTATTGCATAAAGTTCAGAGGATATTTCAGAAAAAAGAACAGGAAATTGGCCTCGGGTTGCTTTTAGCCCTGTGCAAACCACATATAGTAATATTATGATCCGAATATTTGCTAAACCTGTTTGAACAAATGCCACGTCGCTGAATACCAGTATAAAACCAGTATAAAACCAGTATAAATGCAAAGTGCTGCTTTAGGGGCAGCTCATGGGCCAATACTTGCGCATATATTATACTTGCCATAGAGTACTTCCTAAGTCTTGTTCAGAGAACAATCCCTCTATTGTACCCATGTCATTGTTTTCCATTTTTAACCCCTTAATGACAAAGCCCGTACATGTACAGGCTCAAAATGCATTGTTTTAATGGGTTTAGAGACCGCCCATTGTCCTTAAGGGGTTAACCGAGTACGGGCATGGAATTTGACAGCAAATAAACCCATTTTTCCTGATATATAAATCCAGACCTTAATTAGTCCTTGATCTTGTCTTAGATACAGGAGATATATGCCTATCCCATGTATTTGCCATCTCAGTGCTAATAATGTCAATTAAATGTTTCTCTGCATTTTCAGTGTTTTGGCCTGTAAAAATACCCTGAATCATTTGAAAAAATAAATGAATTACTAACTCCCTACATTTGATGTAAATGATCCCTTCGGGTTTATTCTGGGAATGCTTGGAACACGCTGCAAAATGACACGGATATTTTCTTCTAATGTTACATTAGTCATTCTTTTACTTATTATTGCAGCAACAATCCTTGGTGTTCTTTTACTGTTACATAATGCAAGAAAAAAAAGTTAAACCAGAATATTATAATTGCACAAAAACATTTAAATCATTACTTGAATATTAACAGGATACCTAATTTTAATTTAAAAAAAATGAATAATTTGGCAACCACTGGCCTTACATTTCTAGGCCACTTATAGAATCCTAGAAATAAAGGAACTTGGACAATTTGACAACAGATAAGAACCATCTAGTCTCAGACTCATTCCTTGGTCTCCTCTTAGAATCAGTAACCGTATGTCTATCCCATGCATGGTTAAAATGACTCCCTGTGTTAACCTCTACTGTTTCTGATGGGAGGTTGTTCCATTTATGTATCATCCTCAACTTCCTTACATTTCAATGTATAGATCCTCAGCAGGACCAGTATTCAATACATAGCCAAACTATCAAGCAAAATGCAAGACTCTTGACCAGCTGTAACTAACATCGCAAACACTACCTCACACAAAATCACTCTAACACACACGTACATTCAACACATACATATACTCACTCACCATGAAGTTAGACAGAGCCTGAGCCTTAGGGGCGATGGTTCCTCTGCCCCATGGGATAACCTGCCCCTACCCCTGACTCATCAACATGGAATTCACCTATTTGGAGTAGAGTTGGCAGACCACCAAGAGCTTCTCAACGGCAGGCCGTGGGCTACCTGTTGGAGAATTGGACTGATAGAGACAAACCCAACTATTCAAAGAGGTGAGCTCTGCAGGGAAGCGGCACAATGAATCTAACGGTATAAAATAGAACAGTATAACATATTCTAAGCAGCCGCTTGGATTTTTTTTTGCTATAAAAGGGAAGTGTAGCAGGCATTTTAACACAGCAAAAATTCTCATCTGGATCGCATTTCCTTTGGTAAATGAGTTAATCCACTCTTCAATATGTATTTTACATTTTATAGCACACAAAATGACCCAAAGACATAAACAAGGTTGTGGTTACATCATCTTTTATAGAGTCGGGAACATTTCTTGGTAACTACGCCCAAAAATATATATTTATTCAAACACAAATACTTTGCATATCAACAGGGTAATGATGTGTTCACTATCAGAAGAATAGGAAAGTATTTGAACACATTGAAACTAAACAGTCCGCAACTGAAGCGAACGCTGAAGTGACCCAATTCCTCTAATATGAGTTATTTTTTCTCCATCATTATGAGACACAAATGAGATTCCATAAGCATTTCAACACCTAATGTTTTCATGAAATAAAGCAGGTCAGCGTGTGAGACATATAAACGGAGTGAATCAGTACCGTCCGTGAGAAAAAGGTACATGAAAATTGAGGAAAGATATAGTAAAAATATACATTTTAATAAATTCAGTCATACAAAAATATGTAAATTTAGAATATTGTTGGGCGCCTCCTATTTCTTTTGATTCACATAGTGTTAATGGTTCTTTTGACAATGGTTGTTCTTAGGTCTCAAAACAAACAGTGGAAGCTAACCCTGGGCACTGCCTCTGGAATATTATTTATGGAATATTTTGGGTCCCACGAGGACTAAGGAGGTAAAATAGAAAATAAATGTTTCTTTCGTCCTTTTAGCCATAAAAATAAAGAGCACATTATATACTTCCCTGCATTCCGGCTAGTTGGATACTCAGCGTCTGTAACCAGGCACTGCTCGGTATAGATATCAGGAGAAATATATCCTTGTGTTTAAATATGTCAGATTTACTTCCATCTGAAATATTAAATACTCTACATTCTGGGACCCCTGTCATTCAACCGATGTACTGATGTAAGTCCAACCATTCGATATCTCTTTACTCTGATGACCACAGGCTGACGCGATCTTTACTAAAGCCGAAACGCGTTCCCCCGGGGGATACCGTATTTTAGTGGAAACTCCGTCCATTGGGACGCTGCGTGGTTTAATCATTTAAGCTAAGCTAAAAGTAAACACATTCAAGATTAATTGATGTAATGTATGCCATAAAGTCTGAGATAAAACCTAACTAAACATCGCCGGACCGCAATATGTTGTATTGGTACCTTGTTTGGTTTCAATAAAAGGATACTGTGCTTAAAATACGCTTTTTGGCATAGCTTTGTGTCATTATAACATTAATATGCATCTCAGATGGCAAAGCGGCACTGTCTGGTATAATGAAATATACAATACTGAATATGTTTAAATAAAAAAATAAATGACCCTAATCTACAAAATATAGACTATTCAATCTGCATCAACATTTTTTTTTATTTTGAATGAATAAAAACATGTAAAATTAAAATACAGAGGGTTTTTTTGCCTTTGATGCTACAAGCAAGCGGATCCAAATTCTGCTTTAAGGACTCCGATAAGGACTATAAAATTATAATTTGATTTTGACTCATTTTTACATTTTCATTTTTTTGCTGGAAAAAAATTAAACCTTCGACCTAAATAAACAGGTTTGACATTGGAATGCATTCACTTGCATAAATATATTTTTTTTCTTCCAGTTTTTCCTTTTAATCACTAAATAATTTGGTGTTAAATAATTTATTTTTATTGAAATTAAGGTAATATAAAATCTTAAATATTAACAATGTCATTGTATCTTCTGCTTTGATCTTGGCATCAGCATCTTACTTGTCTGCAATCCTTTTAGACCCTGGAAAATGTACCTTGAATAAACCCCATTATCAGGAAAAGACAAACTTGCTGAGACAGCCATGACATTTTATAAAATATGCTCTCCGTTTATACATCAACTTTCAATACATTCAGAAAATAAATGGTTTAGTGACCATAAAACTATACGATGCTGGTCCATGATGCAATACGGGGGAAAAAAGGTTTCTTTTTTCCCTTAATGATGCATGGAGAAATTATTTATTTTGTCTAATGAATTAAGGGAATCTTTGAATTTTTGTTCTTGAAAGATAATTTTCTTATTTTACATGTTAACTCTGTAAGGGCTAAATTAGATTTCCATCTTTGTAGATGATTTATCAAACATATTATTATTATCATTGTGCAGCTCTACAGAAGAGGATGGCGCTATATAAAACAATAAATAGTGGTGCTATATAAAACAATAAATAATAATAATTATTACTTATTATTAATACTATTAATATTGTACTTATAGAGCAGAAGCAGATTTCAATGATAGGATATATAACAATGACAAAAAAAAACATACTGGCTCAGATGAAGAAGATGGGACTGGTTTTAGGAGCTTACAATCTTTCTTATCTAATAAAAATGGTTAAAAGCAGCCTAACAGCAATGTAACAAAATGACTATGGAACTGCTATCTTAAACTCTCATCCCTGTTGAGTAAACCGTGCGCGCTTTCTGAACTATAGGGGATGTTTAAGTGACGTTATGATAAGCTAAGTGGGACCTAGAACCTGCGTTTAACCTCAGACTATCTAAATCAACACTTCCTCTCTGGCAGACTTGCCCCGAGGTCCACACATTTTATGCTTGCGCATGACTGACAAATCCTGAGTGGTTAAACTAACTTAACCTTCATTTGGAAAACTTGTGAAGCAAACGGTAAAATGTGTCTTGTGAAAGTAATTACTGTGAGTTTTACAGACGAGGATATGGCCTTAAAGATTCAAAGCATACCTAATGACTTAGCCAGGAATTGATCTCCCTCTAATTTTCCTATTTATATGCAACACTTCTGTCAGCCTCCCTCTCTGCTGTAGGTCAGGAACACTTTGCTCAACTTAAAGACCCCGGTTTGTTAAGCTGAATCTCAAAGCCACGGCAAAAAAATGATATTTTAGAAAAGTAAATATTGTCATGTGAGGCATTAAGAAGGGAAAAGCTGTTTATTTTAAGTCTTATTCTTTACACTAGGCAACTGTTTCCTATTACAAACACCTCTCGGAAGCCCCGTGGGACTCGAGATCAGGAGAACACAAAAGAAGCTTCGGTATCTACGTCGAAGGATATATTTCTATATAGTTGTACGTACGCGGATAAATACTTTCATTTTAGAGATCTGAGAATAATGATGATGAGCTGTTTAATCTAAGGTGCAGATGCTTTCTTTCTCAAACACTTTCCTAATAGAATCTAAAAAAAAAACTAAATTATAATAAATATTTCATTAGTTAGACATGTTGATTTGTGTCAGCCACCATGGAAGGATTTGGTTTTGATATCCGACTCCATAAAAGGAATGAAATAGAAAATAATACAAACATGCTTGATTTTTTAGATGTGTCTGGAACTGTAGACCTAAAGTGTGGGGTAGGATTTGTAATGAATGCCAAAGCTCAGCCCTGAAATAAGCAATCCCCCAAGAAACAGATGTGCATACAGATGCGTGAACATGCTGGGGGAGCTCCCAACGCAACATACTCAAGTCTGGGGTTCGCCATGAGCATATACATTGGGCATTCACTGGATTTAACTGGCAGGCTGTGGAAATCAGATATGATTACAGGGTCCCCAATCCGGTGGTGATGTGTTTGGTCTTTTTGCCCTACCAGCCAAGTCATGCTCATTTCCAGCTCCTCTCAATTTGTGGGGGCTATTAGGTGCATCTAGTCTTTCCTCATTTTTCCTGATGTACAGTCGCATTATAGGTTTATGCCTATCCCATGCATGTTTAAATTCACTCACTGTATTTATGTATGACCCTCTCAGTAAAACTTCCTTACATGACACCTAACCCTCTGACCCTTCAGTTTAACACTATGGCCTCTTGCTTGAACATATCTCCTCTGAAATAAACTTCCCTCCTGTACTTTGTTAAATGTTTCTATCATATCTTCCTTCTCTCTTCTTTCCTTCAATGTATACATATTGTGTTTAAAAAAGAAACCAATAAGTTATATTTTTCCCTATATTGCAAATCCAACCCAGGCGGTATCGCTACCATAGAGAAAACTATTACACTGCCATTATTACTTCTTCTCATGGAGCCAGGTCCCTTTGAGCTCAGTCCATCCCACCTTCTAATCACAATTATATATGTAATACCAGACTTGACGACATGACTAAACAGGAACGTGCTAGTGAGACCATTAAGCTTACTTAGTTGATCCTAATACATGAACACCCCCTGGAAGTGCCTAATAAGTAGTCCTAATGTGTCAGAATGTCTACCCGTCCTTTATATTCATAAATCTTTCTTTTGCAGTTGTAACAATGGGTGGGATACTTGGGTGGGTCGCACGCTGAGCCTCCCTCTCCTTTTGATATCAAGAAAAAAATGTCTGCAGTTAAATCTAAACATGGCGGAAGGAAGAAGATCTAATGGAGCTAGCATCGCAAAGAAGCAGCATGTTACCATGGTAACAATTTGTTTTAAAGACTTAACAGCCCCTGCATGCTGGCAGCTGATGTATTTCCAACATGCAGATTTAACTAACTGATCCCTGCTGACATGGGGATCATGCATTGCCACATCAGTAATATTTCCTATATTTCTTTTAATTAAGCAAATTACATTTTAAGGATTTCAATCTTTTCAATTGATTGTTACCTTTTTGGTTAGACTTGGCTTTTTTGCTCGTGCTATTTGCTGCGGAGATCAGCAGATATACTAACAAGGATTTTCCGAAGTTTTCATGGTAGGTCACATCTAGAGGGGGTTTGCTAAAGTTCTTTGGTGAGTCAATGTTGCTTAATATGGGGTTTGAGTAAAAGGCCTTCTAATTCATCAACATAAAGATAAGTTAACTGCTTTCAAACAGAAAACAAATTAGCAAAAGATGCTGACTCAGTAAACCACCGCATTACTAGCTGTTACTCCATACTCATATGTCATATGCCAGTGTGCATTCTAATGCAGTGCTCTTTGTAAATAAGCGATACAAATAAACAATACAAAAATTGAAAGCACACAATCTTATTACAAAATGAAACATGTCATCACACTTTTGTGTGTATGAGTTTATCTTGATAATTTTTTATTTTATACATCACACGCCTGGAAGGTGAAATGTGAAGCTGAATGTATGGGAGTGAGCTCTAGCTTTTCTGTAACTTGCTGCTGCCATCTAGAGGAACTATAATGTTTTGCAACATGTGTAAACTGACACAAGAGAGGCATACCAATAACAAAAGCTATGGTGGGGTGAAGGTGATAAAAAATAGCAGAAGCATTATTAAGCACTAATCTACATCTACCAGCAAAGCCTGAAGGCTTGTTTTTTTCCCTCAAAAATCTTGTGGTGCTGCCACAATCAGAAGGGATTCTGGGTAGGCACATGCAAATAGGGTCAACAATGATCACCTTTTGCCTCTATATCCACTTTATACATATAAGGGGTAGTAGAAGTATTATCAAACACTCATCTACAGCCACCAGACAAGCCAGAAGGATTGTTTTCCCTCAGAAATCTCATGGTGCTGCCATAACCACAAGGGATTCTGGATAGGCGCATGCAAATAAGGTCAATAATTATCACCTTTGTCTCAATATCCACTTTATACATGGATCCCTTGGATGTGACTACCTGCTGTATAAGAAAGCCTTTAAACAAAACTCAGGAAGTGATTTTTATTTTTTTTTTTATTTTTTTTTTGGAAGCCCGAGGTGCGTGCTCCTTTGGTGCCGCATTCTGTGCACAAGGCAGCAGAAGCCAGACTACGATACCGAGTTCCCTCACGGAGAACTCGGACAAATTCTAACCCCCCCCCATGGGAGGGTCGGATCTTGAGTCTCACCCCGAAGAGTGAGACTCCTTGCTGGCCTTCTTGAAGAGAGGAAAGGGCCAGAAGGCTCCAATCCTCCTCCAGCAAAGTCCAGACTTCACTGCTTCCTAAAAAGAAATACAGCGTCCAAAACGTGGTTACAAATACGTGTGCCGTAGAATACTGGGGGGCAAGCCGTGAACTTCAAAACCACGAATCAAAAGGGAGCAAATTAATAGGCACTCGTGCTAAAACGAAGTGATATATAAATTAAAGAAAAATAATTTAAGGACAAGCCATTTCTCATCCCCAAGACCTGATGGTACATGAGGGCGAGTAGTGCTGGAAGGCTGCCAGTGGAAATGTGCGCTCACCGTGTGCAGTGGCGTGCAATACCACACACGATGACTCCGGCATTTCTGCCAGGGCAATTTCACCTCGGGTTCTATTGCTTTCCCGAACCCTAAGGCCAGAGGATCAGTGTCATTCCTCCCCACCACAAGAGAGACTACACTTGATCTTAGCCAAAAGACCGAGAAACCTTACAACCACCTTTCATCATTCCCAGAACTCATTAACATAAGGTTATGATACTGGCTTGATCGTTGAGGCTTGGGGTAGCATGAGAAATACCATTACATAAGTTATGGTGAGTAAAGGTGATGGAAACCTTAAATTTAAGGGGTAGTAGAAGTATTATTAAACACTCATCTACAGACACCAGACAAAGCAGAAGGCTTGTTTTTCCCCTCAGAAATCTCATGGTGCTGCCACAACCACAAAGGATTCTGGGTAGGCGGGTGCTTAATAATACTTCTACTACCCCTTAAATTTAAATGGAAAGGTTTCCATCACCTATACCCACCATAACTTATGTAATGGTATTTTTTAGCTACCCCAATCCTCAAGTATTAAGCCAGTATCACAACCTCAGGCTGGTGAGTTCTATTAAGGATAAAACTGCTATCAATTGCTTTCTGTTAAGGACAAGTATGGTACCCTGTGTGATCCTTTGGTTTTAAGACTGAGGTAGTGGTTGAACCGCTCTGGTGCTGAAGTGTGTGGGCTGACGTAAGCATACAACTTATCGTAATGGCTGTGCATATCCAGCTGGTGGTCTTAAAGTGCCATGGTTGCCCTGTCATTGCCAGTCCAGCACGGGCAAAAAGCCATATTAACTTGCCTGCTCCATGCACAAATCACTGCCTAAAGCCAGCGATCAAATTTTACTTTGCTGCAACTTTGCTTTATATATTTAGAGAAGCTGCCATCAGTCTATGACCAATTAACAGCTTTTTTCTTTACTGCAAGAGGTTGCCCTCTCTATTAAACTGTAACCACGAGGATCCCCTCTTCAACAGATGTCTCACATACACAGATAAACGCTGGGTATAGTTGTGGCTATAAGTACCTAAAAGGTTAATATTTGCGTGTCCCTCCTCCTCTTACTATTTCACACTGTGATGGACTCACATCATACATACAGAAAAATACACAAACATTTAAGTTTGCCTTTAGTTATAAAATCGTTTTTGTCCTGATTCATGTGATAACATCAGCAAAATCCATTTCCCAGGCCTGATACAATCACTGGATACACATTACACTAAATATTACATTGTTTTATGGAACACTCGTAGAATCATCATAAATCGGTCACCGTTCTGTTGAACATAATGAAAAATATATTGCTGTTGTCATATCTTTCTCAGGTTAAATGCCAGGCAATGTTTGCGTAAGACATTATAAATGGAACAATATAGGTTGCGCTATCTGATGTTACCTCATATTTCTAAAGATTGCATATAATATACTCGTAGCATAGAATAATAATAAAATAATAGTATAAAATAAACTAATTTCTGCAAAGCCAGGTGAAGGTGTTTTGGGCCCTGGAGCAATTATACAGGAAGGGCCCCTTCTCTGGATTTCCTGCCTCTAGCAAGGCCTTTTTTACCCTTTTTCTCTGCTTTCTGCCTTTTGCTGTCTTTTTTTCCCTTCTGTTCTCTTCTTTCTTCCTTTCTTTCCTTCTGTTTTACTCTTTCTTATGGTCTGTCTGTTTTTGCGCCTCACTCATCAGAATGCCCTGGTGCTCCACCATTAATCTGGCCCTGCATATTGGTTTTGTCATATGTCTCAAGTGCCCTAAACAAAGGGTAACAGGGTGTGATTTATGAAAATGTTACAGGAGCGAAAAATGGACAAAACGGGCAAAACTTGGATTGTGCCAAGTGGAAATTTTTTTGTTTCCTGACAAATTCAACATTTTAAGTTTATATGTATAAATCAGTGACATAGGCTACCTAGGTCTAGGACAGCAAGGCCCAGGAGCGTTACCCCCCCCCCAATCCCATCGTGTGCTGCTACTCAATGGGGCAGTTACAAGGGAGAATTCTGATCTTTCCAACTGGCCCATTTATACTATGGAGGCTGTGCACCTTAATGTCATGGAGTGCTGGAATATCATGCCATATCCCAGCGTTCTGTAGTGAATATGGCGGCCATGGAGTGGCCAACTGGGGCGGCTGCTCTGGGTGAGGCCCAGGGCAGTGCTTATGGTCAATATGCCTTTAATATAAAGGTATATTCTGTTAACTGTTCCAGTTAACCATATCATTATTATGCAGGAGTGATTTTAGGAACTTGTTATGAGTTTTCGTGTGTGTGTAATAATTGAAAGTGTGAGAAACAAAACCCATGAACAGAAAACCCCCAAAGGGTTAATAAAAAAAAAGGGGGGGGTGTTCTCTCACTTTGGGAACAATTAATATACCGGATGCTTCTTGACGCCCAAAAAATAAACATTTTAAGAAATCCAACTTCTGAAAACTGGATTCACACCTGCAAAGACTTGTAAATCAATTCGCCATAAACCGGCTCGTAAAGAGGAAAACCAACAGAAAGCTTACACAATTTTTATTGAGGCATTTTAAAAGCCGGTTTGACATTGAACTATGAGCCTGAACCTCAACACAATTTAAATGACGTTGAGCTACCGATACCCAAGAAGCTTTGTATGTTATTTCTTCATGAATTAGAGCTATTATAATTTATAATAGACGTTCTTCAAATTGGTAACCTTGGTCTATTTTGTGTCTTGCAGCAAATAAGGTAAGAATCATTCTAATAGTTTCCAATGTTGGCGAGCGTATCGGTTACTATCTATGGATCGTTTTGCATTTAGCTTTTTGCTTGGCATATAACTGATCATATAATAATTTTTTGCGAATTATTTTTTTTACCCTTTATAGGTGTTATAGGTTTTTAACTGTTTTGGTTCTGGATGCTGGAATGTCGCAGTTCAAGGACTCAAGGTGGTCAGATATTTGCGCCTGGAAGATCTATTTATTTTATCATACAACTAGATTATTGTTTATTTGCCCCATAATCCAACTGTATACTCAACTGAATCATTACATGAGCAAATATTATCTAAGGGAAAAAAAAACAGACAATTGTTGTACTGCAGACTATTTTAAATGCTCTATATTTTAAACTCAATCTCTGTTATTAATCATATTCACGATCATGATTAGGATTAAGGATAGAACAATTTTCAGGTATTTAGGTTAGGTTAATAAAAGAGTTTAGATATTTAATGATTGCACAGCTCTGCAGGATATGATGGCCCTATATAAATCAATAATGAGATTAAAAACAATGCAAATTTTAAGGTAATTAAAATAAAAAGAAATGAAGAAATAGGGTATTATTATAATCCAAAATCATCTACTGCTCCGTCATTTATTTATTTAATGACTTTGGGAATTAAAGCAAGGCACCCAAGCATATGGCTCCCAGAGCCGCCCCTTCAGTGGTACAAGCTCACCTAAGACAACTAAGCCTAGGGAGGCACCCCTCTCTACTGCATAATCAGATGCCTTACTGCCCTATTGGGTGATCAGGCTCACTGGTGATTTTTGGTCTAGTTGGGGAGATCATCGACCCCCCCTCCCTTGTAACTGGCCCATATATACTATGAAATACTATGTCTAACCGGCACAGCATAGTGACCTTGCTCCATCACTCCATAGAGGTAAGAGGTAGGGGACGGCTGCAGAGATGTGGCTTGGGCCAGGCCCATTTCGCAGTGAGGATGGCAGCCATGGAGGGGGCAACTGGGGACACTGCTCTGGGTGAGGCCTAGGGCAGTGCTCAATGTAAATAAAGGTTGGTGCATTCAGTTTAACCATGTCATCACGAAAGAGTGAATTTAGGCAATGCATCTATTATGAGTTTCCCTTATATTTATAAAACACTCCTCATTGTGTGTGTTATAAGTATGCCTGTGAGGGGAAATTACATCACATCCCGGCTCTCAACATGGAAGATGGCGGCCACAGAGGTAAGAGGTAGGGGATGGCTACAGAGGACATGGTTCCTGCCTTCCAGGCTTTTATTTTATATTTATTTTATGTATTTGTTTCAAGGGGTGACCCTTTTCCCCCTTCAATTCTTATTCATGCCAGTAAAGAGCAATAAATTACATGTGTGTGTTATGTGCTCTTTGGTTAATAATTTATACATTGAAAATTGTTTTGCTACTTTATATGTTTTTTATACTTTATATGTTTTTATTTTTTTGTGTTTAGCATGACCTACCCTTATGTAATTAATATATATAATTATTATAACATGTAACGTTTATCAATAAGATGGAACCTGGGATGGTGTGAGCATCATAACTTATAAAGGATAATTTATAAAACCTATTTTTATTTTTATTATAGTATTTTTCTGTTAGTTCGTATTTGCTTTGTAATCAAATGAACAAAAAGGAGGTTCCAAGGAAATAATTCATAGATGTTTCCTCAGCCGTTACCTTGAGGTAACGTAATGTGCTGGTTTATTAGAACTCTTTAATTAGGCAGTTGTACTTGTAACCTTTGGATACGCACACAGTAGTTAGTATCTGAGATATGTCTTGTTAAAACAAATACAATGTTATTGTGAGTTTTACTGATGTTTTTGTGATAGATGTACCGTGAGTGTTTATCCAACTCTGGGCATGAACTCATAGAAAACGTAACTGACCTTAACAGGAATTTTCATGTGAGACTGTCTTATTTACCTACAATTAGTACGTGTGCTTTACACATCTATCTAATAGAGTTACGCATAAAAATATTAAACATTGCCAAAAATGTCAGAAACAGGGAAATCGCTGTACATTTCCAAGGTTGAGTCGCTATGTCCATTTTTTGCCAGTATCGTTAATCGAATTGGAGTTTCCGCAGTCTAGCTATCTAACTATTCCATTCCAATATTCTGTCTTGCACATACATGCCTTAATATCTCTAATTCCACCACACAACATGTGCCATGCTCAATGGATGCAAATAAGGGATTCCATGTAACAGAGGATAAGAAATGTTTGTCTCTGCTTACAAATACAAAAATTGTTTGGAAATATTTAGAACAGGATTATGTTTGGATATGTCTATTTTGGCATTTTTACCATTTTGTGTATTTATTTCAGTATCATAATAACGGCACCCCATGCACGTAGACAAGACCCAACTCTTTTCTCCAGCCTTTTGGTCAGAGAAGAGTAGGAAAGAAGACGAGGACTCTGTTTTAGTTGGGCACAGGGTACAAAATTAAACAATTGTATTTATGCGGAATATACAGCCCCATGCAATTCGAGCTGTGTGCTACATTGCTACACATAAAGTATCAGACATGGGGAAATAAGGAAGCCCATATAACACTGCAAAGGGAATCATAAAGTGTGAAAACAGGACAGAAGGTTCACCTATTACATTGGATATGCGTGTACACATAAGAGTATTATATATGCAAAACGTGTCACGCGTTCAGATATTTCTCTTGTTCATGCCTTCTATCAGGTTAAAACTGTATCAATGAAGTCATGGGGAAATACCTTAGAAATTAAGTAAGGCTTAACATATTTTGGAATACGCATATGTCCGCTGTACTGGACATTCTTAAGACAAAGCCCAGGACGGAGTTGCAGAAGCCAGATCATCACTTTTTTTTCTTTTTTGTTGAAGCCCCGAGGTCAGTGGCTCCGCTGTGAAGAAAACTCCAAAAAAAATTACAGGTACCACAATGTGCCATAATCTCATGGTGGAACCCAGGTCCCCTTCTGTATTTCTCTGGGGTCACACATCACAAGGATACGCGACCCCCTTCCTTCTCTCCCCGGCCAGAAGGAGGGCTGGATCTTCTTGGAAACATTGAAATCATCAATAGAATGGAGTGTGGTTTTATGAGCTCTTTAGCACTCCTTCTCAACAAGGCTGTTTTTGGGGTCTAAAAAAAAAAAAAAAAATATATAGTCTTATGAATACAAATAAAATCCCAAAACAAACATGTGCTCTGCGTATAAAACAATGAATTTGTGCTGAATAAAATAAAGTGCTCTCCAAGCAAGACCCAGCCTTTTGAGTTGGTTTGTTATAAAATTTCTCATTGTATTCTTCATGTTTAACTGGGATGATCTATGCAAAAAAAAAAAAAAAAGCGTGGAGGGGTCCAAGGTGCTACAAATTTGGTGCACGCTTAACCCAAAAAGACCAATAACACACAGCGCCCAGTCTTGGACTAAACACCCGGCTTGTTACAACCTGAGGATCCAGCTTTTCACCAAGTACTTTGTGGTGTTACCCAAAACACAATAGCCAAGTCTGAGTGATTGCTTAAAGAAGTACAAGAAGCACAAATAGCTAAAGTTATGGTGGGTTAAAGGTGATGGGAAAACCCTTCCACTTAAGATTAAGCGGATAGCAGAAGCATTATTAAACACTATTCAATAGCAATCAGACAAGCAGTAGTGTTGCCATTTGAATTATTAGGATAGGATAACTGGGTATATAAGAAATTTACATATATAAAGATGGAGGCAAAACACACAGGTACTCCTTGCTTCTGTGTCTTTATTGAAACATATTAACTGCTTCACTTCCTGTTCAGGAGGAAGGAGGAGATAAAAACATAAACTTTATTTACACTTCCTTCCCTAAGGCCTTCATGTCTGATTAAAACTTATTTTGAGCAAATAGTTTCATTCTGTTATTGAGAACGAAAGAGAAGAGAACAAGAATACACTGCTGCGAACATGATAGAATTAGAGAAGAGGCCTGTGTTGCAGTACACATTTAAGATCACTAGAGGGCGAACTAAACAAACTAAAGACTATATTAGCCGCAGTTACAAAAATTATTATTTAGCAATGACTATTGTATGTTTAATTAGTATTGATAAAGAAACGAATTCAAATAAACATAATTTGCAAACCAGAAATAAAGAAAGATATTCTTCAATATAATTCAGCTATTGATTAGAATTAATTAGCATTGTGCAATATTTACTAAAATATACAAACACAACAAAGAATGCACATGGATATGTAAATACAGCCCGTACCTGCTGTCATAAAAAATGCAATCCTCCACCCAAAGGAAAAATATATAAAACACCAGATTCAGTGAATGTAGCTACTCCAACAAAAGTGTTTTGGGTACCTGAAATGACTTTCAAGTACCCAAACCATACTATGGGGGTAGTAGAAGCATTATTAAACACTCATCTACAGACACCGGACAACCCAGAAGTCCCCTCAGAAATCTCATGGTGCTGCCACAACCACAAGGGATTCTGGGTAGACACATGCAAATAAGGTCAACAATGATCACCTTTTGCCTCTATATCCACTTTATACATGGATCCCTTGAAAGCAATCGCCCGCAAGACAGCCTTTAGACAAAACTTGGGTAAGAGATAATCATTGTTGAGCTTATTTGCATACGCCTACCCAGAATCCCTTGTGGTTGTGGCAGCACCGTGAGATTTCTGAGGGAAAAAACAACCCTTCTGGCTTGTCTGGTGTCTGTAGATGAGTGTTTAATAATGCTTCTACTACCCCCTTAATTTTAGTGGAAGGGTTTTACATCGCCTTTACTCACCATAACTTATGTAATGGTATTTCACAAACCATACTAGGAAATGATACTTTATTAACAACATCATGCAGATTAGATGGGCTTAAAGATGGTTAAATAACATCAAATGCTGTTTCTATGTTCTGTTTTTTGTCTGATATGTGATTTTGTAGATTTTGTCTCATTAAGAATATAAGATGATCAAGAAGGAGATAATGTGTTTAATGGGGGCAATTATATGATTGTGAACAATGTCACTTTGAGACTTGGGGGTATTGTGGGTACACTTTCACTTAGTTTTCAGTCTAACTTTCAAAGTTTTGAAGCATCTTGGTAAAACATTAAAAATAAGCAGGGTGCCCATAATAAATGATATGATTTTACTGAGATTGTCGTTTCACGGCTTTGTGGTACTCTGCATCATAAGATAATAAAACTGAAACAGGAATTGTGTATTATTTGTATAAACCCAATATTCCTCTTACTATTTTAGTTGGGCGTAAAAACATTAAACATTGCCAATAAATGGCAGAAAGGGGAAATCACTGTGTGTTTTCAAGGCTGAGTTTCTATGTCCATTATGTACGTTGTGATTTCAACAGTTTCCGCCTATTTTTGCCAGTGTCTTTAATCAAACTGGATTTGCAGCAGAGGTGGGTGATCCTGATCAATTTACCTATCCAGCGATCCAAGGTGAGAGCTTTTATCTGCAAATGGAGAAAACTGGGAACAGTGGTGAACCTTCCCAGGAGTGGCCAGCCTACTAAAATTGCTTTTTTTTTTTTTATATTGGTGATATAAGTTTTTATTAACTCTTTACCTTCAATAAATGAAATGATCACTTAAAAGCTGCATTTTGTGTTTACTTATCTTGTCTTATATTAAAATTTGTCGGATGATCTGAAGTACCCAAATAAACAAATATAGAAGTCTGAAAGGGAAAAAAATAGCTCTCCTGTTAAAAAAAAAATATTTTCCGACGCATTGACATGACATTGTTGCTTATAGAAGTATTATTAAACACTCATCTACAGACACAAGACAAGCCAGAAATCTCACAGTGCTACCACAAACGCAAGGGATTCTGGGTAGGCACATGCAAATAAGGTTAAAAATTAACACCTTTTGCTTCTGTATCCACTTTCCACACAGATTCCTTGAAAACAATTGCCTGCTGTACAAGACAGAACTCAGATAAGAGATGCATCACCACTTATGGACAGCTGTTTCAACCTTATAAAAACCACCAGCATGAGGCTTGGGGTAGCCAAGAAATACCATTACATAAGTTATGGAGGGTAAGGGTGATGGGAAAACCCTTACACTTAAATTTAAGGGATAGTAGAAGTATTATTAAACACTCATTAAAAAAGTATTATTAAACACCAGACAAGCCAGAAGGCTTGTTTTTCCCTCAGAAATCTTATGGTGCTGCCACAACCACAGGGGATTCTGGGTAGACACATGCAAATAAGGTCAACAATGATCACCTTTTGCCTCTATATCCGCTTTATACATGGATCCAGTATTTGGTATTTCTCATGCTACCCCAAGCCACAAGTATTAAGCCAGTATCCCAACCTCATGCTGACGAGTCCAATTAAGGACGAAACAGCTGTCCATGAGTGGTGATCTGGCTATTGTACCTCTTACCCGAGTTTTGTCTAAAGGCTGTCTTGTAAATCGGGCATTCACTTTCAAGGGATCCATGTATAAAGTGGATATAGAGGCAAAGGTGATAATTATTGACCTTATTTGCATGTGCCTACCCAGAATCCCTTGTGGTTGTAGCAGCACCATGAGATTTCTGAGGGGAAAACAAGCCTTCTGGCTTGTCTGGTGTCTGTAGATGTTTAATAATACTGTAGAGTGTTTAATAATACTTCTACAACCCCTTAATTTTACATGGAAGGGTTTTCCCATCACCTTTACAAACCATAACTTATGTAATGACATTGTTGCTATAATAATGGAATGTATGAAACGGCAGTTTCATGAATTGTATAGCATTATAAAACACTACATCAGTCTTGGGTGCAATGCAAGTGATTTCCTCTATCTCAATGAACATTTAATACTGTGATTTTTTTTTATGTCCCTATTGGGGTTTAGGAAACACCCCAGGTTTAATGCTTAAGGCCAAATGATCAAATCCCCTTCTTTGCTCCATTTTATTACAAAAACTGAAATGCAGCCTAACGCTGTGCAATCTGGTAAAACCAGTAGAAATAGACTTCTTACTTATATGATAGGACGATTCCAAAGGACTCTACACAGAGGAATTATGGGTAAGAAAGGAACATTTGCATGAAGTACCGTACGTCTTCATTGGACAGAGATTTGATGAATAATGAATGAAAATGAATAACAATTGTAATTTAGTGGACTTGTATTCTCCTATGGTAACAATGTTGTCGTATCATTGTTGATAGTTACTTGCTAAGCACCAGTAGCTCTCCAACACACATGTGTCCATACCGCACTATTACACTGGGTGGACCTACTGGTGTATTTTGACAGTTGGGCATCAATGGGAGATTAGTGGAGTTGTTAAATCCAGTGAATTTGCCAACACACTCAGTGGGGCTACATTTTTTCCAAAGTCCTGGTTATTATACATGGTGGAAACTGAACAGATCTACAGCAATGGAAGGCATTAAGCTAAAACAAGCAATCAACCATCCAAGTATAATAGTAAAAAGTGTCTTAATAAGTGCAACACATACCATTAATAATGAGGCTGACGTAGTGAGTGCTAATATTTCCCCAGACTTGTGTTTCACACTGAATATTACTGTAACCACATAAAGTACAAGCCTCTGGTAGCTTGTGAAGGGACAGCACAGCTGCAGAACTGCAACTTACATTCCCAAAATATCCATAGTTGAGCTGGGATCCCTCAAAACACGCTGGTTGTTCCAAGAAAAGCAAGGCAGGAACCATGTTTTCCAGGCAAATGGTCTGTGTCTATACAATGATCATTAACAGCCCTGTACTTCCAGACCAACAACATGTTGGAATTTCCTCCGATGGGATATTTTCCCAGGAATATTATTACCCCTCCAACGTCTTCATAGACATTATTTCAATGGTTCCTAAAAAACTTTAGTATAGAGTATAGAAGTATTTCAAAAGATGCTTACATTAAAACATAGAATGTCATGGTAGATAAGAAGAACCTTTTCCGACAAATCTAGTCTGCCCACTCTGGTGTAAAGATTCAAACCTTAACTGTCGTCCTATATTCACATGAGCTTTCAGAACCTCGGTGGTCTCTTCTTCAGATGGAATGAGGAACACAAGAGCCATAGTCGCATTTAACTAAACTAGCCACTGCTTACATGACAACATCTGTATTTACCTTCCTGAAAGCAGTTTTGCTGAGCCATGCCTTTAGTCATTTTTAACAGGTCATTGCTACATGTGTCCAAGTCTACTAGTTAGCCAGGAGATATTCAATTGGGCTTCCAACATTTTGTATAATGTTTGTGGGTGCAGCAAACACAGAAAAGGGGAATCTTGATAAAACCCACGGATGGTAAAAATGACAAAAAAATGCATAGTACGTATGGTACTAAAAAACCTCAGTAGTGAAAGGGTTAAGAGTGGATTGGAGAAACAGCACCAGATAGCCAGGGGATGTCATCTGTAAGTAGCGTAATCTGCCTTATTGAGAACCTGAAGAACTGATAAGCATGAAGCCATGCTACCGAGGGACAAAAGTTATATAAGAGCTGCAGGATGAGGATAAAACAATCAAAATCCGTGTAGTGACGTGTAATCCGTGTAGCACTTACAATGTGCAATTAACCATGACTGTCCTTTTCTTAAGTGATATTATCTGAGACATTGTCTAGTAAGTATATTGAAGTAAAAAAAATACTCAAGAGAGAGATCCAAGACATAAGGTATTGTTTTCTGTAGTCCTGATATTTTCCACAAGAGGGCGCTCCATTGTCTGCCTTAAACATAAAGATAGTGTCTGGTGTCTACAGCTCTGCTTGTGGTCCTGGTTTTATTTGTTATTATTATATTTAATATTATCATCGTTATCATTATATATCACCTTCTGTAGACAGTAAATACTGCATTCACCGTTAGCTTTCCCAGATTTGTGCCTATAAAGCCCTACACATTTTAAATGAATGGGTATTTTAGCAGCTAGCTATGCAAGCATAACTGTTTGTTTCATCAAAATGACAGGGATGACAGAATATCATCCAGAAGGATAGCCTGGGGCTGGATCATGTTAATGCTGATGTATAAGAAAATAGGCTTTAGGGTTT
Organism: Spea bombifrons; assembly: GCF_027358695.1. Lineage (NCBI taxonomy): Eukaryota > Metazoa > Chordata > Amphibia > Anura > Pelobatidae > Spea > Spea bombifrons. The sequence continues at coordinate 41,212,142 of NC_071092.1, read as the reverse complement.
TTATATAAAATGTACTCTGGAGCAACATAAGTTGTCTTATGGCCCCGACTAGCCTTCGGTCAAGCTTTCCACCCCCATCTTCTAGGATAGTACAGACGCTCTCCCCGATCTGTCACTGATATAAGTGAACCTATAAGTGAATAGGCATCCAGCAAGCTTATAAATGCTGGATTGTGACACTGGTTTAAGAAGTCTGTACAGAGCGCGTGAGAAGTCAGTGTGACTTTGGGATCTTTCCGGTAATGTGGGAGTTTAAAGCAAAGTTGCACTTTCAATTTAACTGATCTTCAATAAGAGGTTACTTGCTCCTTTATAATGCATAGATACATCATGAATACCTTACCAAGCAAACTATGCATCAGGGCTGGCCTTAATGCACAGTTACGTCAAGTCAATGAGTTGGATTTGCTTCATGGGTGAGTACATGTGATGGGGAGAGGGAGTAGGCCTGATCCTCTGGCACCTTTAAACCCAATGTGGGTGCACTCGGCTCCACTTTAATGTTTGAATATTGAACATTTTGGGTAAGAGAAGTGGGTTGTCCTTTTGACTTATACCAAGAAGATCTGTTCCTCTCTTTGGTCTTTAGACCAAAGAGGGTCATACATTCCTTCAAGGTATATGTCAAAAGATGAAGATTTGGGATCCTATGATCCACTGTGGCTCACATTTTAACCCACACTTCTTCACTTTCATAGTTAGGCATTTGCACCTTTAGATGACCACCTTCCCAAATAGGCCCACATCCATCAACGTGACTGTAAACTTTTAATCTATACTTCTATTCCAGCTTAGTTTGTGGCACACATGCACATGCAAAGTGTGTTTGGTGTTTTTTTTTTTTTTTGTTTGTGTTTGTTTTTGTAAACAATAACCCAAACCAACAACACAGCTTGATCAGATATCAGTTGTTTATTTTCCCTTTCATAGTTAAGGCTTTGTATACAACATTAATTTGGATGTATTTGATAAACTTGTGCAATAGAGTCATATAAAATATTAATTTAGCTATTTTAAGGCACTACTGTTTTTTAATAGAATGTTATTGTACAAGAAAAAAAAATAAGAATAAATACACTTTTTGTATGAACACATAATATTTTACATAGCCCCATAGCACTATGGGAAATATAGAATCCTTCTACAAAAAGAAGATGTTAAGACAATATATCTGGGATTGCATTGTGACAATTTATCCTTCCAGCACTGACTGAGGCCTAGAAAATGACAAAACAGACAATTTTACATTAAAAAAGTATATTGCTAGAGGTTTTACCCCCCCCTTTTAATACCAAATACTGGGCAGAACCTGGCAACTCTCCACCTTGTCATGAGTACTTGAAACAAGACTGAACCTCGGATGCTGGAATTCGGGTTCCTCCGGGGGCATAAAAGCCAGGCTCACACATACTAGAGCACCGTATCATGCGCATGCCATCTCAGTACAGGAGGAATAACCCAGGATAATGGGTTCCTTGGTCTCCCAAACCAAGACTGAGCTACCACAGTAAATAGTAGATATACTATTGAGCAGGTAAGTTGGGCATATCGTGTTGGAGGCAACACACAGAGTATCTTTGTTGAGTTATACAAGTTTAAAACTTGACTTTTGTGTTGAATCAAGTTTTAAGCAGCAAAAGGCAGGAAACATGGTAGCGCAGCTAACAACTTAAGAGTTCAACTAAAGCCTACAGCCCTCCGATTAAAGCAGATAAGTCACAAAAACAACATTAAGAGTTGTGTATGTTGTGTTAATAGTTTTTAAAATAATTCAATTATTTTTATTAATAAGTTTGCCCATATGCGACCTTTCTCTATATCGTAAGTGGTCTACCTTCACAGCAATGAAATCAACGTGGAACATTCTGTGGGTTGCTATGGAAATAGAACACTTTTAAAGTAGAAACACTTTTTATATATATACTTCTCCATTAGTGTTTTTAAGTTAAATTGTATGAGGTCTACAATTATTTTTATAACAAATGAGCCATTAAAAAACATTAACACAATATATTGGCATCTATATATTATGTAGATGAGGTTGTTTTTTTTTGCCAAGTCTAAACATTGAACTCATCAGGGTCCTGACTGCTGAGATTTGTACTGCCAAGTTCCATTCCTGAGGCCAGGGTAGCTTACTTTCAGGAACACATCAACGGAAAATGTCCTGATTGATCCCTGTAGGATATCCCTTTTTTGCGATAACAGGGAAAAGCGTATTGTTGACAAACACGTCCAAAAAAATTATCAAGAGACCTCACTTAACGCCGAACGCCAATCTTATAATTCAGTCATTTGAGAGTTAGGAGTGAAATAGAACAAAAAAAATTCTTGGTCTTCCAAAAAATTACATGTTCCACTAAAAGTTCTGTTGTGAGTTTATTGATTTCACATCCAAATAATTCCCAGTCGGGTCTTAGCCTCTCTCTGTTAATATAACGGCTTGATTAGCTGTGGTGGCCCTGGAGCTTTCTCCTTCAGCGAGCTGTGTCAGGAGGCTCTTCTCATTGCTGTGATGAAGCACATAGTTAATAGAGCAGAAAGCAATGCAGGGAGAAGTGAATGGAGAACAGGGGCAGCATTGCTTGGTACGTTGGACAGTTTAATGGCCAGATGAGTCTGTCCTTCTTGTTGCCTGGAAAGCCAAACCAGAGTCTCTGCAGATTCCTTGCCTTTGGTGTTTCTGGTGTCTGGAAGCACCGTGGTTGTACTGAAATAAACCAAAGAAATAAGTTGCTATTAGTTATAAAACATAACATAACATTTAATGTGTCCTAAAAAGAGGAAAATCAGAAGAGGAAGGAGGGACATGGATCCTCAGGGGTGGTACAGGAAGTATGCATCTATCCCACAATCATTGGTTGATTACAATTCATTGAGAAGTTATTTGGGGTCTACAGCCCCAACATGGAAACAAGCTGCTCATTAGTGCTGGTTAAAATATTCAAACTCGCAACCCATGGAAGCAAAAAGATGCATCTTTGTTGTTAGAAACTAAAATGTGGGAACAGTGGGGGGGTTTTTCCGCAAGATTTTTTTTACTGGAGCAGAAAGTGGCACTTTCTGTCCACTTTCAAATATAGCCATTTTTGCCCACTTTACTGATCATGGTGCAGTGAATGTTCTGATGGTTTGTATTGCTTGAAAACAACATAGGGGTATATTTTATGTTTATTTTTTGTGGGCTTGCATTTTATAATCTTACATATAGATTTTAAAAAAAATGGTTACATTTGTAGTGATAACATTTGGAATGTTTTTGCTGATAATCGTTGCAGTCAAGGTTCCAAAATACCTTCCATTCGCTCTCTCTCAGTCTCACTATCTCTTATGGTCCCTCTAACACCATTACTCTAATAAAGTCTCGTGTGCCATTCCTTTCTGGCAGACACCCTTCTGACAGCAGCATGCTTACCTCCCATGTCACGTCGTTTCAGCGACAGTCAATGACAATGTGTAACGTTCCTTGTACGTATCTGTATGCACAGTTGTCGGGCTTATTTGCTCGCAGGCAGATAATGTATTAAATGCACATCTTAAACACAAGTACCCTGGACTATCTTATCAAATCCTTGGCAGAGAAGTGTGAGAAAAAATGTCCACTCTTACCCAAGATTGTAGAACGTACTAAAAATAGCAAGTGAGAGATTCTTCCTAGTGTCTTACAAGGTAAGCAAGAAGTAATAGGGGTTTTAATTGTCTAATACTGGCTCCGAAGCCTTTTAAACTTTACCTGCCAAAGGGTTTCTAAAAGACTTACACATACACCTGATTCTCAAAGAGTTAAGAATCCATTTAAAGATGTCTCACAAAGATAAAATCTCCAGGTGTATCCGGCGAAGAGGCCTCCTAAAGCATAAATAGTTTATCATACAGATTATTATGCCTAAAAAATAGGGACTGTTGAAAGACACTGCAAAGATCAGAAGGAAAGCAGCAGGTCTTCATAGAGTTAGGATGTAATGCAACGCATGTACAAACGTTATTATGGAAACTTCCAACCCAACATGTTCACCCCAAATAAATACAGGAACGGAAGAGCCCCAAGTAAGATAGATCTAACGAGGACAGATGTGGACAGATGTGGAAGGTTAAAGAACGAAAACAAGTCAAAGCATTGGGAGGGAAAGGGAGAAGGACAATAAGTAGGATGGAAAAGTGGGAAAGAGTGCTGGGCAGGAGTGAGAAGAATAGGGACATGGGTGCATGGCCAAGGACCAAGCATTCTGGAGAGAGAAGGGCAAGGGTTATATTAGGATTCTGGATAGACTATAGATGGTCAGCACTGTGAAGAAACAAGAGCAAGGAGTTTGTCAGGAGCGAGAAAGGGGATATGTTGGGTAGGTTTCTGTAAAGATTAAGGCACAAACTAGATTAATATCTTTTTTTAATTCACTTTGCGCTTACGCAGTGGGAGTCCTGGCATCCTTTTGCTGAATGCCATCGGGGGTTTTGCTCTGTCAAAATTCAGTTTGTAAATCCGATTCTATTCTAGAAACCGAGTCCTAGACAGCTTTTTTTTGTACGTGTGTCGGCATGTGAAAAAACAATCAATCAGAAATTCCTGTTCTACATTAGAAACCTCAAATCAGTAAAATCTAGCAGTGAGAAGGCTCTGTGTGCAAGCTATACCTACACAGACCTTAATTCTATGTCCAAGGCCCCACATATGGTCTGGCATACCCACAATCTAAAGACGTGATAGGTAATACTGTTAAAATCCTTACGCCTATAAATCTTAAAAGGCATTTGCCTTTCAAACGGGGGGGATAAATTACACCGCCGTACATTCTAATGTGTTCAATTAATATCTTATGGAAAATATTCTTTGGCTACCTCAATATGGTTTTCATACTTATTTTTTTCGCAATAGATCCTATTCTGCAATATGTAATTACTGCTCACGCCGGAGGCGTTCAGGTAATTTGATGATAGTCATACAAAAAAATGCAGTGGCTAAAACATTAAACAATCCGTAGGTACCTGACCTTTGCACCCATTACATGGTTCCTATTAAACCACGGCATGCCAAATTGTTAAATATATATAAATATATAAAATAACTTAAATTTGAAACACACCTTGTATGCAAATGCAATGTTAGAATTAATTGTAAGTCATTTGCATGTAGGACATGATTTTTCAATACATCTAAACACTATTTGGGAGTCTCTTTAAGCAAATGAAAGACTATCTGTGGTGTAAGTTACACTAGTATTCAAAGGGATGGCAGCCATGTTTACTGTATTTGTAATATTTTAGCTTGTAAACAGAAGAACCAACTTTCTCATCATACGTTTGTGCAGAAGTAAGGACCTGATCTCCTTACTTTTGCTGAATGCCCATACTCATTAAAAGCGATAAATCTGTAACTGTCTCAGAGACTGTCTTTGGCTTTACTTAAAAGTTCATCTGTTGGGTTCCGCAGACTTCCAGGTACCTGGTAACCCTACCTGCAAATCTGTCTGAGAAGTGAGCTGGCCAACTTGGGAAATCTTGGGAGAACTTAGCACAGAATGAAACTGATTTACTCCGGTGACTCTTAGGGAGAAACAGGTTCCCTCTGTTCTGCTTGTTCAGCATGAGACCTCTGAATCTCCTGCTCTTGCCTCCATAATGAACATGGTGTCTTCTGTGTTGGCCCAAATCGCTTGAATCACACCAGTAACCCCCTTAACTTAGAGGTCAGTTTGACCCTACTTGTGTTATTGCTTGTGGCTTCATAGCCATGAAGGGTCCACAACCCAGTATAGCATTAAAATAGCGTGTAAGGAGACACGTTCTTGAACGTTCTTGAATATATAAATTTAACATGCAAAACGGGAAGTGTTACAAAGCCCCGCATACAATTTAATGTTCCGTATTCACATCCATATTTTCAGTTTATTCTCTGTTTATTTTGTATCGGTGCCTATTTTAGCTCAAATTTACTGCACAATCCGGGCTTAGCGTATGATTCCTGGCAGACTCCAATAGCTTCATTTTTCCACAGAAAGGATTTAATGTTGCATTTCGTCTAATAAAGACACTATAAAAATCACTTCTCGCACCTTATAACAGCTAAATCATTTTAACGTCCGCACTTAAATCCTCATAACCTGCGACACAGCATTGATTAACTAAAGGCAAACGTTTTAACCCCTTACCTTCCTTAGAGGTAAGTAGAAGTTAGGGGTTATCAAAATTAAATAAAGGGAACAAAAACATTGGCGCACCTTTGGTTCTTAGATGGTTAAAGTGTATGTTTCCGCAAAAGATTCAGAAAGAAAACACTAATAACTTTTAGGACTTGTATCTTCATGCAGGAGGGAAGAGCATTTTGGGAGTTGTGGCTTAATTTCTCAATTTTCTTAATTCGAAATGGTAATTCAAGTAACTCGTATTGTAGTCCAACAATGCCCAAGTCTGTATATATATATATATATATATATATATACCACCATGTATACCCACAGGCCAAATGAACTCTGTGGAATTCAGCTTTCTTCATCTACTGAATCTATGCTACTTGTATTATTAACATTCTCCATACTGTTCGAAATTAAGGCCAGCAATTCCAGTCCAGCTGCCCCTAGGCACCAAGACTACTAATGGTCCTGATCTTATTTAAAAAAAAAAAAAATATCGGTATGTTTGGATCTGTAAGGACAACTTAGTGGGAATAATAAATGGCGTGGCCAAGCTAAATACTAATCATTCTCATGCGAGGTGGAGAAAGTCCTGCACAACTCCACTGATGGACCCAGTTCCACTTTCATCGTAGACACAAACCCTACCAACATATCTGGGAATTCTCCGGGTTTGACCCGGAGATTGCCGGGTAAGCACTGCTTCTCCGGTTCTCCTGATCAAGACCCCGCTCCCTGGCCATTTTTCCTTTAAATGGGGGTGTTTCCCGCTGCCGTCAGCAGGAACTCCCTCAATGTCAGTGGGAACGCCCACTGACATCAGCGGGGCCTCCCACCAACATCACGGGACTCCCCGCTGACGTCTGTGCCAACAATCACCGGTTCTACAATATTCAATAACCCGGGTTGTCCAAAATAGACTATCTTCGGAGTGTGGATCTGTGTGTTAGTTACACAACCAAATATTTCTGTTTTGGAGCCGTTTGTTTTTATTGCCTGTTTAAGAAACTCCAGATTTGATTGCTCCTGGCAACATTGTCGGTGCGAAGTGAATTTGTATATACAGTACCTTGGCTGTTCTTTTTTTTCAGTAAACTCACAGAGGTTTTGTTTGATTGTTTTTGTTAAGTGCATGAAACGGAGAGAAGCTAGCTCAGCTGAGAATAGACAATGCTTAAACAACTTGGCCTATACTGAATCCCCAATCGGGGAAGCCTAAAACTCGAACTCACCTATTCCCCTTTAAATCTTTGGGATCCTATCAAAGACTAAACGTGAGTCCAAATACAAACCTTTTTTAAGTCTGAGGTGCTACATTCCCATATAAATGAAAATGGAGAGGGGTCCTGCGTCAAACTAATGCATTTGTGCAAATGATGAGAGGACCGAGCACCAGTCTTCTTCTCCAACTAACTGCAGCTAGAAGGCCTGCAGGGTCTTCAACTTCTCACTAGGAGTATTTGGGAAGCCAAACTATTTTCCAGGACTTACACCTATCTCCAAATCAAGAGTGGCCCAGACTTGTACCTATAAGTACATAAGTACCAGTTGGATGACCTATCGTACACTTTAGCGCAGGGCCACATACTGCAATCACCTACTTAGGTGGTAGCGTGTGGTTGCATCCATCCAGTGGGCAGCAACACACACGTGATTAATCAGCTAGTAGGCAACTGTTTCTGCCCAGTCCATTTCTGCCCACCTCCATCTGTGTGCATTTGTCTCATTCTCATCTGTCGCTCATCCTGTATGTCTCCCATCTCCATCTTTTTTTTTTTGGTACAGCGATATGACTTGATGGTCATGTACTGAATGCACTGCGGCTGTGAAGCTCTTCATGTTTTATTTCTGTTTGTATATGGCCGCTATGTTGGGCTGCACATTAGAACTCGAAACAGTTAAACTAAAGTTCATAGCCGTCTTATTTCTAAGGCGAGTAAAAGGAGGTTTCTCTGAACGCTGTCCTGTTTCATCTATTTATTCACCGGCTGCGCCAGTTCAAGAAATCTAATATTCTACACATGAAAGAATTGGAAAGTAACGATTCGTTGGAATATCGTATTTCATGCTCCGTGCTCCCTTCTGTCTCCCCGAATGACAGTATTCAATAGGTTGATACATTTTCACCTCTATGAAGCTTTGTATTAACTTAGACAAATCTTGTAATTTACCTTTTTAAGGTGTCAAAGAGGCTTAAAAATAACTGGATACATTTTTATTTTTATTAGAAATTCTTCAGCACACCCTTTCCCCTTAATTCATATGTAATGACTTAAAGATGTTTGAAAGGGGTTACGATTTTTGTTTCAACTCTTTAGCGAGTATGAAAACGATGTCATGGTTCTGGACATTTTTACACGCTGAATGGGAGGGGGGGAACCGCATTGTTAAAAGCAATCTTAACTTGCAAAGACAAATTATATGGGTGGTCCTGGGTCAGGTTCAAAAAGAAATGATAACAAAATCTCAAGGTCCCTTAAACAACCTAGAGCAAAGGTTTGTACGAAGAGTTGGTAATGTTTTCCATTATCGTGTCAAAAGCATCTAACTCTGGAAAACGATACAGCAATCCCACGCATCCAGGAATACTCCGAGCTTAACCCCATCATACCGTCATCATAAACCGTTACAAAGTCACCAAAGATGCAGGGAACCAAAACTATGGTGGATTCACAATAAGAAGGTCCTACGTATCTCAAACACTCTTTCTTAGTGAATAGTAGTCACCAGCAAAAACTCAAAGGCACGGTAGCAAAAGTTCCATGGGACAGTCCGAAAACCTTAATGATGAACATGGTAAGGTTATAAGGCATATCAGGGGGGCAGAGTGGCAAATAAGGGGTATAAGGCATATCAGGGGGCATATAGAGGGTATAAGACATATCTGGGGGGGTGGCATATAGGGGGTATAAGGCACAGCTGGGGGGACAGAGTGGCATATCTGGGGGTATAAGGCATATCGGGGGGCAGAGTGGCATATCTGGGGTATAAGGCATATCAGAAGGGCACTATGGCATATAGGGAGTATAAGGTACATCTGGGGGGGCAGAGTGGCATATCTGGGGGGTATAAGGCATACCCCCTGTTTTATTTTTTTATCCGATTAATCGAGTAATCGAAAAAATAATCGGCCAACTAATCGATTATGAAAATAATAGTTAGTTGCAGCCCTAATGTGGTTCCTTTAGGGCAATTGCAAGGTGCTAACCAGCTTGTGTGACACAATGATCATCTTGAAGAAGCAGAGTGTTTCAGAGGCAAAAAAAAGCAGAGATTATTTTTTATTTGGGACCTAATGAGGCCTGTCAACACACAGATGCCATGACTCAAAGTCGGAAAACGAACTGCACGAGTTTAATACATTTGTTTCCAAGAAGAGGCTGTTTCACTGTGCAATCCCACTGGGACTGTGTGTTTTCCGGGTGTTTTTATTATTTGTGACTGGTGTTGAAATGGACAGGAGAGGTTAAGGCCCTATGTAGACAGAAACAGAAATAATGATTGTTTTAATGGAAACATTTACCCATTTTCCATAGGGGTAATGTAATATAGCCCCATTACACTGAAAAGGCTGTCGTAACTGGATATACTGTATGGGAAGTAATTCTCATGGACTTTTTCTATACCTCTTCATAACCTACACTATTTCCTAAAGAGCATTCATACTTTTCCCAGGAGACCTGGAGGGTGCCACTCTTCTTCTCATAGACCTTAAAACAAGTAACGGACACAAATGTACTCAAACTACTGGATGCACCACCATGTCTGTAGTGAGCTTCAGTTGTGGCAATGACCTGCAATAACATTAGAAGACTTCCTTTGATACTATCAGGGTGCACGGATGTTTAGATGTGGAATTGGTGCATGTTGTGTTGTGTTAGCAATTGTTTTTTTGTGAACTTGTGTGGGTGTTGAATGTCTTTGTTGTATGATATTAATGTGGAATCTTCATTTTCAGGTCAGAACAATGATATGTGGAGATGTGAAAGAGATGGGAAATCATTTACTTAAAAAAAACAAAAATGTTTTTTTGTCAAAATTTGAGGAAATTGTATCAGTGATAATGAGGGAAAAGTGATATAGGGTGGTGCAACAGAAAAAAAATGTTTTAAATAAATTAGATGAATTTTAAAAAAAAATAGATAAGAAAAATAACTAAGAAGATTAATTTGATGGTTATTCGATATGTGTGTTTTTAAGATCCTATGTGGATGATGTAACCTTTATTGTAAGGCAGACACAAAACCCCTGCTCAAAAAAAGAAAGCTAAGGTTAAAGGACTCTTGCAGAGGCTTGTGATAGTGATGTTAATAATGCTATTTCTCAAATTCTTTGAAAATCCATTGAAAATTGTTTTTTTGCCACTGGAATAAATAACCCTCCAAGGTGTCTGATCTTATAAAAAGCTGGTATGGTACTAGGTGGACTTTACACCCAAAAAAATACTTTTTCTTCTTGTATATAACCGAGAAGTCAAATTTTCAAGAACCGTTATTTTGAAAGGCAAACCAATCTTGAAATTCTTGCTTTTCTCGTAAATCTCGTGTGTCAAGTCTCTAGCCAATAAGTGTCAAAATGTAAAAAAAACACTCAAATATCGATCTCATATCTAGTTATATATACAATTCAGACAGACAGATTTGTGAAATAGTAGATTGGAGAATTCTTTAGATATATACTTTCCATTCTGAAGTCCAGTGGAATAATCCCAGGAGCCAATGATCCATATCTCCTAACATCATACTGTTCTCACCTAACTTCTGTGTTCTTGTATATTGATCTCTATGGATACTTATTTTTCTTATGTCCTAAAAAATAAACTGGTTGCCAAAGTTTTTTGTCTGGCTCCTACGTTTTCCATATTTCTCGGTGTCCATTGGCCAAAACCAATAAAGAACAGGTCCACGAGAGACGCTAAGAAGTCAGTAGATACCATTGGACCTCACCTTTAGGGTTCAGAAAAGTAAGATTTGGGAAGCATAGTTTTACGATATATTTTGGTGAACATGCCTCTTTGAAATCTTCTAACAATTATATTCAGGTGCGTTCCGACGCCTGTTAACGGCAACTAATTTCTGCTCTAGTAATAATATGAGTTTCATGGTGGAGTTTATTTGCAAAGTTTGTGAATGTCACATAACATTCTTTCTAGCAAAGAGATAATATGAACCATACTTCTAATTTGCCTTTAATAGTTATGGCGATAAAAGAAGGAAAACAACTGAGCTACCACTGCAAAAAAAATACCACCCAGTAAAAACGAGTCTATGATGACATACGCATTAAATTACTCTAACTCCATCCACTTGACGGCAGGAGAGTCAAGTTAAAAAAACAACTTTAAAATGTATTAAATGAAAAATTGTGTGCAAGTAGAAAATGCTGCTGGTGCGCAGTATAGATGCATGCACCGGGGGCCATTTTTCTCTCCGCTGCCTTCTTCTGTGGCATCTTGTTTGTAATCATAAGGTTTCTATTTTCTCAGGGGATCCTTTCCAGAATAAAACAACAGATGACTTTTCGATAGATGCCATTTAAGGGAAGAATTTGTTTTTACAGGTTGCACCCTTGGGGTGCCAAGAAGGTGGACAGTGCACCCGTCATGATTTTTACTAAAAAAAATTTTACTAAAAAAAAAATCATGATTTTTACTAAAAGGGGTTAAGGGGATTTAAATAAAATTAAATAAAATACATTGAATTACCTGTCATCCAAACGAACCCAGAGGTCATTAAACTGCCGGCGGCGATGGTTTCTGTGATGTTTTCTGTGCCAGTTGCTCTGTTTTCCAAACTCCTCCAGCTGACTAATACTGTCTGGTAAAAGGAGGTGTGGAGGAAGCATATCATCGTCAGCTTCGTCAGGGAATGAGGACACAGATGGGGTATGATCAAAGTATGGCATTGCTGGAGCTTCGGTGCCCAGAAAATCGTCCAAGCTTGGGCTTCCAAACTGTTTGGTGCTAAAAAACAAAAAAAAAAAAACAAAAAAAAAAAAACACAAAAATAAATTTAAATATTAAATTAATATATCAATCTGCCGAATCACTGAGTTAGACATAATAATGGAGGTCTATCAGTTCATACATGCGCTGACAGCATCTTAAGGTATCTCATGCCACTCTATAATACCTTATTATCATCTTTTCTGCTGGAAATTAGCTCAATGACCTACTAAATCTCTAACGCTCCATGATGCCGGAGGTTCTTGCAGCTAAGAGGCTTTATCTGTTAGCCAGTAGCCTTAGGGAATTGTATTTATTTCGAAATATGGATCATTTGGGATCATCTCTTGCCATTCTTCCATCTAGATAACACTAATGTACACAACTATTTTAATACTTAGCGATTCTATACACATAGATGTAGCTCTCTGACATATCCCGTATTCAGTTGGGTCGATGATAATAATAATTATTTATGTGACACAAGCTGTGAAAGGCTTGTTCTATAAACAAGTATCTTGTGATAACATTTTAACTTACGACCATTTAAAACAATTCACGGTAAGCTGTGGCCTGGATGTTTAAATTAAATGCACTTAATCCCCAACTTAAGAAGTCACGCAGAAACATTTTTGCAAATTGATGTCATTCACAAAGCCATCTTATTGTCTTGCACTGGCTTTGCTCAACTGGTAATGTAAATAAATCTGTTCTTTTATTCCAATTCCCAAACTATTTGGGTGTGCTAAGAGTACGTTGTCTGAGAAGATCATGATGTCGGCATGGACACTGTCTCCTGAGCATGAAGTATGTGATGTAATTGTTAACAATGAGACGCATGTCCTGTGTGAAGAGCTTTAACTAATTAAATTGCAGGGTTTTCCATGTTATTGTTAAATACATCCGACATTCTAGATTAGAACTGATGAGTATTCTCTGTGGATTCCAAGACTCGCTGCAGAACCTGTTCTGCTGATGGCAATGCGTATGAAATAAGGTTGCCTTATCTGGCATTCTTTTTTTCATCACACATCCAATTTTTACATGTTGCTGACCACCACCTCTGAAGGGCTTCCATGCTTTATGGGGGATGAATAAACTTGATTAAGTACCAATTTCATTCACAGAGGTGACCCATCCCGCTTGCTGCAGAGTAGCTATGGTCAAAAGCATGCAAAACCAATATGGCAACCATAATATAAAAGTATACATTATTAGATTTTTGGTTGATATACTAGGAAATCTGAACCTCGGTTAGTATTTCACATGGGTTTTCCCATCCAACAATTTAGGTGTCTAATTCAGAACACCTTTGTAGGTGGGATAGAAGCAGAGTTGAAGCGTGGTTAGAGGTGGGAGAGGACAACCTTCTTATTTACCCTTCTGGTCGTCTTGCTCCACTCAGCTTAAATGTGTTGCGAGGTGGCCATATTGGAACTATGGTTGAGGTCTATGGTCATAGACCTCTATCGATGTCACAACATGGTGGGCCAGTTGGGGGAGATCAGATTATCATTCCAACCAGCCCATCATCCCCACTGTACGCAAAGGCTGGACACAGGGGCCAGACCAGGACAGTCCCAAATAAAACGGGACAGTTGGAAGGTATGCATGAGTGGATACTATACCCAGGATTATTCCAGGCCACAGTATTTATTCATACAAAGGTCGTTCAAGCACTCTATACTATAGCTATATAACAAGTGCATTGTTCCCACAAGATAAAACACTAAACTGATTTACATCTGCAGTCCCCGTGTTAACACGCGATACTAAGCTGCTGGTGTTAAACTTTAATACCTCGGTCTCCCATTTAGAAACAATTTCATGAGTGGAATTACAAACACGGCGACACCAGGTTTAAATTAGACGCAGGCTTAGAGGTATAGGGAGCATTACCTATAAATACATGGTTTCTAATTATACATTTCTAATTATATTAGCACATCTACCAGCGTATTCCAGAGTGTGAATATGTGTCTGTTTCTATACGTCTCTTATATGAATATAGTAACGTGTTCTTTGTATCCTTTGATTCTTCCCCTATAAAACGTCTTCTGCCATGAGGGCCATCAGCGCAATACCTTCTGCTCTCCAAAGAGTGCCGTCGAGTCGGAGATCCTTGGACAAATTAAAGATGATTGAAGGGATTTATAAATAAATACCTAAGTCCGCAAGACAGCGGACAGAGTCAATATGTGAAGCTGTTAGCGTGTCAGCTGGCGGCCATTAATTCACTTATGTGCAATTGTGCCAACCCTCGCACTGAAGGGCCTTTTGTGCGTCTCAGAAGTGATATTTACAAAATTCGACAAAGCTACACATCCTGTTGAACTTTTTCCCCCTTAAAACATGTGCCGAGTAAAATAAACAACAGATCTAATCTGAGCGCGGAGATCGTATTCTTATTTAGAAGGCTTGTTGAGGAAATTGCTTTCCCAAAATGTTTGATTTTCTTTTTTTCTACCTCCAGTGCTACTTTCCTCCACGAAACATTTGGGGGTTTTTTTGCTGTTTCTAGTTGTTTTATTCCACTATTAGCCTTTGAAATTTGAAATCTAGGCCCGAAAACGAAATAAAAGATAATAATTCTAATAAAAATAATGACAATAATAATAACAGGGATACAAATTTGCTCCTGCGATGAATTTTAACGTTAACATGTGACAGAATTAAACATTTTTGTGCCAGTGGTGTAGCCTAATTATAAAAAAAATGTCTGGAAACTCAATGATTTGACATGAAAACACCATCAAGTAAACGTTCCCTCCTGTGTATGTTCCATTGTTAACAAAATGCTACAGCCCTGGAGTAAAATCTGCTAAAATTAACTTTTTTAAGAAAAAATATATATTTTGGAGCAATACATTGTAATGCTGGGGAACGGGTCAAAAAGTATATTTCCCTTAGTGTTACAAGATACCCAGAAAAGTAAAAAAAAAAACATTTATTTTTGTCATTCTTATAGAGAAAAAAAAATAGTGAAGGAGAATACGAGATTTTTCTTTAATTAAGAAAATTTCCTCTGGCTAAAAACAGAAGTGATTGTGCCAAATTGAACTCAGACCTTTTATTCGGGCCAAGTTACACACCAATGAAAATTGAAAGTTGTAATTAATGTTTATACAATTTGCGGTGACGCGGCAACATTCTGTGTTTTTATTTCTCTGTTTTATATGAATCCAGCCGATTTGACAATGTAAGCCAGGATCAGATATTCTGCGCTCTCGATAAACACAATTCTCACAATGCCTCTATTGTATAGGAAACTGTTACATTTAGCAAGTGGTGCTCGTGTAGCGGATTATCTCCATAATGTACTGCGTCCCCTTGGAACTGCCGGGGGTTCCTCGTGTAAGAGGATTTTTTCCACTGTACAGAAATACAAATGATTTCGCTGACAATTGGCTGGATAACAAGGGCTGCACTGTGTACAATCATAACTGGGAAGTCTCAGGATTTGACCCCGAGTCTCAGGGTTTTTGCCCCAAAAAGTGAAGGGGCACATTCTCTGGGTCACACAGTCTGCAATCGACTCCTTCCGATTCTACACTGCTGTCATCATATAGAAGACTCCCAGATGATGTTTTTGCTACCAGTTTGCTATGGTAAATACCTGCTTGAATGCAGGTGACTCAATTAAGTGTACTTTTAAATATACATAATAATGGCAGCGTTTCCATGAGTACTGCCATTAGAGCCATTTGGCTAACACGCGAAATTTGGCTAATTTGGCTAGTCACTACATAAAGGATTCATATTGGACACTTAATGGGTTAATACTTCAAGTCTCAGGGTCGGCTTATTTAGAAAGTTCCCAGGTAGGGGTACAATATGCCATCACCAGCAAGTGTCCATGTAATACGAGGCAGGAGATATGAGTTTGGAATACGAGGCCACACTCTATTCACTACACCACATTAGCAGAGATTTAAGATACATTCATGTGACCTATCATGCCCTTCAGTATCAACTGGGGCAAAGATAAACAAGGGGCTATGAAAGTGAGCGCAAGACAAAATCTGCCGCTTGTGGACTAGCTGTACACCGCTTGCGCCCCTTGGCAGTTGCCTGGTTTGCCTGATGGCCAGTCCAGGTCTGTAGACAAGGATCCACTTCTCCCATATACTAGGTGCCAGACATGGGGGGAGATACTTAAAGAAGAGCTGAGTATTTACCAATTTCTTTGCTAATTATGCTACAAGACAATGTCTGGATATCAGTATATAAGTCTGCTTGAAGATATGTATTATATAATATATATATATATATATATATATATATATATATATATATATATATATATATATAATAAAACACACTTATGCCAATATGGGCATGCTTACAATGCTGATGAGTTCATTCAGAGTTGGACCTTCACATGTCAAACAATTCTACCCACATGTAATTATTTCACTCTTGTTAGATCGCATCAGTCCAGGATAGGAACATCCTCTAATTAATGCAGGTACATAAAAAAAGGCACTCACATGCTTACAGTGATCAAAAAAATGACAAAAGCCCTGTAATATACAGAAAACAGCCAACGAAATAAAATATACATGGGTTAATATTGAAATGTCTAAAATATACTATGCTAATATGTATCGCACATGCACACATTAAAATGCCGGTGGCAGGAGCCACTTTATATGTCATAAAGGTAATTGTACGTAATTTATTTCTTGGGTATAATTTCCCTTTAACGGCATCTTTTAAAGAAAGCCTCTTTTCTTGGCTCGGGAGGTGTGTACGGAACCCATATTTTGCTGTGCAAGGTAAGAGCGATGCTGGCTCGGAAAGCACTCCTGTTACTCTGAATATAAGCATTTATGATCACATTCTTACCCAATTCTCTAAAGTGGTCTCTTTCCTCAATAATAATAAAATATCTTACACCTTCTCAGTAGGAAAAAAAACCAAGAACCCTCCAATTTCGCACAAAGGAACAGTTGCAGGGAATCTTTGGCTGCCAGGGTTATAAAACCTCTGCGTGTGATCGGGGAATGTGGCTATTTTTTTTTTTCAGAACGCTGCCAGGGCTTTCTAAAACCACTGCTTTTCAGCCGTTACACGCACTTTGGATACTTAAAAAAAAAAATCTATTTCAAATAAATTCTTGCTCAGTTTTAATTATTTATTTCTTTTCTATTTCTTTTTTTTTCTCTATTTTCCTCAATTCAATTCAATACCGAGCTGTGGGACATAGGGTGGCCAGATTTCCCATTTTAAAAGGACATTAAGGGCAATATGAATATGGAATCTCTAATTGAAATATCTTTATAATCCAAGTCCAGCCATGTTCCCTGTGTGGTGCTTCTGTGAGAATCAGACTTCAGAGTCATTATGCTCCTTTCCCTTTAGCGATGTCACAGGCTTTCATGCCGAAGGCGTAAATGATGGCAAATGGCATACACAGGGTTTTGTAGAGAGATAGCGTTGATATCTGTCATGCCTCATTAAGTAAGTTCCAACTTCTCACTCAAGCAGCAACTCTGAACAAGGCTCAGTTTGCTGATCCTGTAAAAATACTGCTGCTTTAAGTATAATAGATATCTCATTGAAATCACATGGAGGTTTGATATAATAGACATGTTTCCTAGGTATAACTAGTCAGGGGCATACTTGGGAAGCTTTGTCTCCACTGGTCCCCAGGTCAGTTTCCTCTAGGTAGGGGGTGGCATTTGGTAACCAATGTCTGAGGCTAACTATTCCCCTCAGTATGGGTATCCCAGCTCTTTCATGAAGCCACTACCCCAGATCACTGAAAGTGTCACCTGCCACCCAATATTGGGTTCTCAGGGTGAATGGACATAGTTTAATGCTCATACAATCTCAGAGTCTCAGGGTGACTGGACAGACATAATGTCGGGGTCTAAAGGTGACTGGACAGGTTCTCAGGATCACACAATCTGACCATCACGGGGTTAATGGATAGATTCTTAGAATAACACAGTATCAGGGTCTAAGAGTGACTGGACATAATCCGAGAATCACACAATCTAAAAGTCCCAGTGTGGACATAATCTCAGGGTGAACGGACTGATTCTCTGAATCTCTTGGAGTGTTAGAGTCACTGGACAGATTCTGAGGCTCACACAATCTGAGGGCATCAGGGTGAATAGATAGAGTCCTAGGATCACACAATGTCAGGGTCTCAGAGTGATTGGACAGTTTCTCAGGATCACACAATCTCGGTCTCAAAGCGAATGGACAGATTCTGAGGATCACAAAATCTAAGAGTGACTGGAAAGATTCTCTGGGTCACACAACCGGAGGGTCTCAGGGTGATTGAACAGATTCTTCCGGATCACACAGTCTTGACCTTTATATTCTCTGATTTAATGGTATCTCAACATCCCAATTGGTGCTTTTCTTCTGGGTGTGGCAGGTGAAATGTCTACTAGAAGGATATTAAGTTTACTTCTTGGCAACCAATGATATTCATGAGGATCCTTATTAGAACAATACTATAGAATCTTGGTCACAGCTTATCAAAACATTAGTACCGTAGTTAAAGAGTCCTCTTGTATCTCATTTTATTTTTATTTTATCGTGAATATTGTGAATACAGCACCTTTGAGGTGTAGGTCTACAAGGCGGCCTGGCTTGACGGGGTTATTTAATTTCAACTCACAGCGAACCAGTACCGTGGATATCTTTATAAACTTCTCTCCAGAGAAACATATGCTCTGCATTTCCTGTCATTTACTTCCTTTGAAAAAATAGAACATTATTTATATGAAATCTTCATGCTATCATTAGCTTTTTTCAAATTCTAATTCTGTAGGTATGGCTGGAAAGAGGGCAAAAAGCAATTCAGCTTTACGTAATTTAACCCATTTGTTTCACATCGAGCCTTTACCACTATGCAGTCACATTAATGGGGTACAATCGTATGGGCTTAGAATAGGTCTGGGGTTTCAGCAGCAGGTTCTTTAATACGATATGCCAAACAATGGATCACAGTTCTTTTTAATAAGAAAATTATTTCACAAAATAAATATTTTTTTGAGTAAGAAATAAAGTCCCCTTAATTCTCTTTATACCGGTGCATAGTGATTTAATCTGTAAACATATTTCCTGTTGTTTCTGTACGCATCATTGTGACCTTTAAGGCCCTACTCATACCAAGCAAATATTCTTGGTACAAGAAGGACATCAGGAGAAGAACAAGGGACAAAGGAATTCTTTGGCCCCAAAGATGGACTATCCCTCTTAAAGGTGGACACTTGGGAGGTATGGAAAAGTGACTGGCGCCACATTACACAATACAGACTCAAACCACATAATGTATACAATGCTTCTGACCGAATACATGGAAACAGATTTGTCAGCAACTTGAGCTGGGTAGAAAGCTTGTTTTTTCTGAACACCCTGCCATGTGGTACTGCTTACGCCAACTAAAAGACGCTAATGATCTGTTAGATGTGAAGTTTGTGTGCTGGAACAATGCTTGGATCTTTTTCGGCATGTTCTTCCACTTATTTCAGACCCAGTAAAGTAAACTAATAAACAGAAATCTTACTACTGCAATAAAACCCAAACGCTTTGGCTTTTGCCGGCCTCATTTGGCAAAGGAGAACATTCCACGGCAAATCTCTTACTTTCCCTGTCTTGCAGGTTCGAAAGACTTTCGCTTGCGGATTCCAAGAGCTTGTGTGCATCACATAGCCCAGCTGCTGTTAATTTAATTTGGGGCAGTAATACCAAATAACAGAAGTTCCGGAAGCACCTGTAGCCAACGCGTCGGACTTGTCCAAGAATTTGTCCTGTGGAAACGGTACGTGACCGCGCGAATGTACACGCCAACACGTATTTATTTCAGGGGCAATATTTAGTTAACTGCAGCACCCTGCAACTTGCAGGTGTTCAAAAAACATTTTCTTAATTTCGGAAAAATTAAGTTTGAAATACGAAAACATGTTGATTTAATGTGTTCTAGACTCATGACAAGTGTTGCTGCAGCGTATGGTGTGTGTGGGACTGGCTTAGCACCCGTACAGCAATCAAAAAGGATCACCTAACTGTAAGGGGTAACTAAGTGTATATCAAAAACAGAGCTGCTACCTAAATGCTGGTAACTGGTAAAATAAAAGTAAGGTTTTCAAGTAAAAGTTAAGGAGATGTTACTTACACATGTTTCAGTTTCTTAATTTCCAAATATAAAATTCTACCAAAATAAAACCAATATCAGTCTACAATAATTAATAAGTTAAATAAGTTAAACATTGTTAAATAAAAAAAAAATATTCAAAAAGAATAGCTAAGGGAAATGAATATATATATTTAATCATACTTGGGGACTTTTGGGCTTAGGCTACCAGGAGCCTACCTATGAGTGACGCGGCCAGGACTGCATGCTGCCGTCAGTGGGTGGTCCCGTTGACTTTGGGGGTGTTCCCGCCAACATCGCGAGAAACACCCCCATTTAAAGGAGAAATAGGCAGGGAGTGGTCAGGACCCCACTCCAGCTACACGGAGGATTCAAGTGTTGACCCGGAGAACTGGAGAAATGGTGCTTCTCCTGGAGAACTGGCCAAACCCTTTCCAGTTATGTATATAATATTTTCTTATATTACTTTATGATGCATATTATAGTATGCAAAGCATTAAAACCATGAGTGCTTCTTAATATACCGTGTATATATATATATATATATATATATATATATATATATATATATATATATATATATATATATATATATATTTAACGTATGGTATAACATGTATATTATATACTTATATAGCGTAAATTTTTTATTTTTTTGTATCTGGTGTTACTATGTACTATATCATTCTACTTTGTGATGTTATATGTTATTTTGTTTTGTATGGTATCTTTTGATTTCAGGGAATGTTTTCAAAGTTTTTATTGCCCCATTGTTCTTTTTTTCCTGTTTATTTTTTGTATTTTTTTTTACTGATGGAGGTCCTTATTTAAATAAATAGTTTTATTGGGGGTGAAAGAGAGTGCATCATAATCTTTAAGAGTCCCAGAAGGCCCATCAAAAGTTACCACAAAGTGTTTAAATCTAAACATAAAATTCTGATTCTTAGGAACACAAAAGGAAATCTCCCTAAAGACCGTAACATCATCTGTTCCAGAGTCTCTTTCTAATAAGCAGAGCATATAAACTGGTTAAATAATTAAAGGGAATAGTAAAGGCAAAACAATGGGTTTAACGCAAGCTTTTCCTTTGTAAAAGATTATTTTGCAACAATCACAGATTTGTGTGAAATGGTTTCAATGTAGCGACAAGACATTTTATGCCAAAGGAGGAAACATTTTTCTGTTGCCTTACAGAATATTTTGGCTCAGAAGAGATCAGGGTTTGGTGACCTACTAGAACATCTGAGGGTATTATGTGATTTTGAATAGGTCACAAGCAGATCTGGTTTCTTGTAAGCTTGCAATGTTTACCTGGGAAGACACCAGTACCAATTACAACATCTACATCTGGCTTTCAGAGGCTAATTGAAAAATAGCAGAAGAAAGATGTCCCTGTGTTCTTGTAGAAAATGCAGCCCTGCTATGATAATTCATGAAGGTCTTCAAGGCTATTCATGTTTTCAAGCACCAAGATAGTGACTGAGAACTTTGCTCTTCAAGAAGTTCTGAAACGTAGGTCATTCAGTTGGACAAGTCATCTCGGTCAAGCGGAAGGCTGCTGAGGACATCATTGTCCTGCTACGTAACGTGTAGCCACAATCAAAACCACAATAGGTGGGTTACAGAACGTTCCACTGTAGGCGATGATGCCACATTTTTTGGCCAAGGCACTAACTTATAAATATAATGGAGTTTTTGGTCCACAAAACTTCTATAGTGAGAAATCATTGTGAATATGCCAAGTTTTTGGCCAGCTTCATTGAGGGCATATTGATAGGATGTTCCAGTTAGGCAATTGAAAAATGAATGAATTAATTAATTCACATAATTATATGAACTTGTTAATTGTTACATTTATAAATTATATATCAAGTTGGGGGCTGGAGATTTTTTACTGAGCTGAGCACAACTTCCATAGTATATGTCCATTCCAGCATATAAAATATTACATTATACTATCATGCAAGACATTTTTTGAAATGTCCATTGACTTGATCTATGTGCGGTTTGTCTCTGAGCTTTGAAACCTCGGTTTTTGTTTTTATAAAAGGTTGTTGTGGTTACACAACATATAATTATGGTCAAACCATTTTATGTTAAGTTTTTCATGTCTTTAGTCATTACATTCAGGAACAAAGAGTATGTGATCCAGATACTATCTAGCAAATTCGTGTGAATGTGGCTATGGTGTGTGTCCAGAACATGCAGGGTGTTCTAATCCAGTAGCAAATACTTTTGGTTTCAAATCAGCTGCTTTATTATTTTTTAAAATGTATTTAACGTTGTTATTAAATACAATAAAAAAAATAATTTGTTCCATGTTATGACATTTCTGGGCTAACAGATTCTAGGGAAAAATATTACTAGACCGTGTTGAATGCAAAGTATGCCAATTAATTCAAAAACTTCCCAATGTTTCCAGGTTTTAAAAAAATTGGTATGATTTTGATTGGCTCATCTTAGCTACTAATGTGAAGTACAGACCACACACAGGTTGTGACTAACAAAACGTCTTGCTTTATTGATTGTATAATAAAAAAAACATGGTCTTCTAAAAAGACACCATTCAGAACTTGGTCAACCTCAAATATCTCAGCAGTCGCCCTCATTATCTTCAAGGTCAAACCTAGGTACTGAGCCAAATCCTCTCTCATGTCAATTGAGAGAAGTACCTGTTAGATATCTAAGGTACCTAAGTATATATAAGTTGCTGAAGGACATAACCAGCCCTTCCGAAAGACATCAGGTTACTGGGCCTCCATTTATGCTCTGTTTGTAGATGAACTTAACCGAGCTGGGGGTAAAAAAATTTAAACTGGGGCACAAGAAGCAAGAATATAATAGTCAGAATTTCAACGCACTAATTGGCCAGTACACAACAAAAAGCCTCATTTATGGGAATCTTCCTTAACTGAGTGTTTGAGTTCATTTCACAACGTTTACCAGACTGGACGGAATTTTGTTTTATTGAGACAGATTGTTTGGAGGGCAAATAAAGTGACTGCCACGGAACCTGGTGCCTTGCTGCTAACACTGGCTTTATTCACAAAGTCATGTGAATAATTTAGGACAAAATAATTTGTTCTCACAGCCCTTCTATAGATTTGTAAATTCATGTTTTGTGTTTTTGGTAAAAATGGAAAATAAATAAGTGTCAGCCTCACACTTATTTGGTTTTCTGGTGGTTGGCTGACCTCCTACGGTTCCCAAAATTAGGGTACACATCAATGCAGACAAAAAGGGAAAAAAGGTTTTACAAGGAACAAACATAAAACAGTACTGTCCAACCAACCTTTTTACAATATGGAACCATTAAGTCTTTTGATTAATATATTTAACCATGAAATAATTCTAATTTAGAACAGTAATGGTACTCAAAACATGTTATGTAGATTACATTACAAAGAGTATTCCTTGATGGGTTCAATACCAAAAATGTGTCTACTTCCCCTCTACCCCAGCTGTTAAGAAATGTATTATAATAAAAAAAAGCCAGTCTTACTCTGGAACTTGTTGTCCTGAAGGAGTATGTTCAACCTCATATCCACCTTGTCTCAGAACATCAATGACTGTATTATTTCCAAGAAAGTGACCTAGAAAACATAATTCACATTATTATCAAAATACATAATGTACTCAAAAAGCAAAAATTGTCTAGAGAGTATACCAGAGAGGATTTTAGAAGAGGGCTTAAATCAGGAGTTTATGCAAAGCCTCTAACTACAGAAATTCGGGAATATGGAGGAAAATATTATCTAAAGAAAAAAAAACATTAACAAATGTGTGGTAAGATTCCTTTCCCGATATTCTAATGGTTTACAGCCTTTATCTTCCTAGTGATGTTCCCATTAGTATTCTCAAGGGGGACAATATTTATTTATTAATATTTTGGCTGTTTACCTTAACATGATAAATACAGTTATGGCTCCAAAAACACTATTTTGGCTGAAACCTAATCCAATTTTGTGCATACAGGATATTTTTTCTCACTCCCCCAATGCCTGTGATAAGGATGACATTTTTATGAAGCTAAAAGGCTTTGTAACTACAGATGGGGTTTTATTTATGTACAAATTATTCAACAGTCCGTGACACAGGCACATCTGAACTTCAAGGTCTCACTGACCCAAATCAGATATGTTTCTTAATTGCTCTTGGGTTTCTCTAGGCTGAACAGCTATGCTAGATAAACTGATTTAAGAGGGAGCAAGGGTGGTCAAATGTGGACCCGCTGCTCTACTTAGAGTCATCATCAAGGAGTCAACGATCCAAATACCAAGTGAACTGTACTTGCCAAGGTCTGTGATAAAGTAATATGTTTTAGGTCAAGTTAACCCATTTCAGTGTTTATACACTTTTTTTCATTAGAATGTACAAAATAGCCAATAACATTAACACACACTTAGGACTTGAGAGCTTACATTCTGCTAGACATAATAACCATGTAACTACTCTTCTACCGTTGTCACCCAAAAGAACTCATCAAAGTAGCCTGACTGTGTTTTTAACATAGCATTACTCAAGCCTGGAATTTCGAAGACTTATGTTGTTGTTGAAAATGTTTTCAATCATTTATGCCACGGCTTCTCAGACCAGCTCTTTATCAAAAACCTAACTGGAAGTAAGTAAGTTGGAGGTCTCTTCAGAACACCAATATCAGTTCTAAAACCATTTATACACACAAGAGTATCTATGAAATAGCTTTGCTTACATCACGTATAGATTATATTGAATGTATACAAATGGAATAAGCCTTACAACATCAGAGTAAAAGACGAGCGAGCTGACAAGCGGGGTAGTTACTATTATTTTGCAATTTCATGTTTAGCCACTAGAAGGATAATTTGTGGTCATATATATATGGTTTAAAAGTGCTTATTCAATAAAAAAATGAAATCGGCCTCCTGCACAGCATACAGCTGGGGGGTAAAGAAAAAGGAAGATTGCATATGAGGGACACAACATGTCATTTAATGTTTAAAGTGGAACAGCACCTTTAAATTCTGTATTTTTTATTTAACTTTTTTTATTAACATAGTAATTTTGGTTGAAAAAAAGGCACAAGTCTGTGAAGCTTAACCCCACTCTTGATGATGAAGAAGTAGAAGGCAAAAAACCTTCTTGACTCCAAAATGGTATCTGATTCTTAATGTCCTGGATTCCACATTGAATTCACATTCACTCACATTCATTCACTCACGTTCATCAATCACCGAAACTTAAACTTTCACAAAACTATAATCTTAATTTATTGTGACAGATGGTGAAAACCCAGAGGATGAGGAGGTCACTACGTCTTGTGCCATGGGAATGTATAGCACGTGAAGTGAACAGCTGAAAGCTCCTGTCTGTACACCCGCTTTCTTGGGTGAGACAATCAGTATGATGGAGCAATGTGATGATTTGGAACCAAGTCTGCAGAAAGCAGTACAGAGAAACATGGGAAGAGAAGCTTTCAATGGCTCAGAAATATTTTGGCCCAAATATGTTTTTAGAACATAGAGGTCCCTCCATCAAGTTGGCAGCTCTAAAGACATGGCTGAAATACCTTTCTTTGCTTTACTGGACTACATACACCACAACAATTATAGTTGTGCTTTTAATATTATGCTTTCAATTAAAAATGTAATAAAATGAATACAGAATAGCATGTATTCTGTTTAAGCAATCCTGGGGCAAAAGCAAAGAATGGCGACAGCTTAAATATTGGTTATTAACCAGTTCTATGAATGTATTATCACAACAGGGTTCCAAAGAGAAAACCAAACCAAGGCCATATAGCACAAGTGCACAAAAATACATTCATAATCCATAAAAATACATAGAGAACTCATAAAGCATTCAGTCGATGGGTAAATTCTTCATAAAGCTCTTGTTACTTGAGATGCCCTAGTGGCAGTGTGTGGAATTACATGTAAAACACACAATAAAGCTTCAGACAGTGGCCTAAAATCTCTAAATATAAGCAGTCCAAGAGCGAAGAAATATTTTTTGCCTCAATCTGCCCCAGTCAGTAGTCGATGACAAACTGATACTATAACCAGAGATGAAATCGTATAAACAAGGCTATTAGAAACAGCCATCTTGGCTTCTATCCTCATTATTGTGACTTTTTGGGGACATAGAACTCTGTGATACATTCAGCAAACAACCTGAGCTCCTAGAAAAGAGTGGGCATAAAGGGAGCAATGAGGGATTTGGGTCCCAAAGAGGGACTGTCTCCTTCTAAACAGGTACATGGTAGGTACATCTACTGGATGATAGTTATTGATATTAGAGATAACTGAGCTTTCTACATGCCCTATATTTTTAAGTAATAACATAAAACGTATTCTTTAGAGTCTCCACAATTAACATCATTTGAGGAGTGACACAATGTAACAGTTTTTTTCGGGGGGGGTTCCAACAAAATCATGTGATCACAACTCAATATTACTTCGTTGTGCTCCGTCCAATCACAACAAGCTACACTAATTCACCATATTCTTACATAAATATTAGTGGAATGAAAAAAAGCAGGAATGGAATAACTGGTTTGCACAGCGCACAATATTTTCATATAAGGGGCTATCTGAGTGTCCTCAGCTATTAAAACAAGCTTTTTGCAAAACATAGTTTACTTAAGGATTTAGTTCCTACACTTATGGAACTGTGTGATTTTGCTAAATACGAACTATTCATTTCAACTTGAAATAACTCAACGTGAATTAGACAGTTACAGTAATTTCTTATGAAAATTCAACCAAGCAGACATGTAAATTGTTTCCCTAAGGGGACTTGCACAGGATAAAATAAAAAAAAAAAACTAGAGAAATAATAATAATAATAATTTTATAAAAATAAATATATTACTTAATACACAGCTCATTTGATGGAGGTTAATACTGACTTTATATGCCAACAGAAAAACAGACATGTCACCTAATAAATTAAATCGATATAGAAGTGAAGCCCATCACCACCATATTGGAGTGTTTTTTTTCCATAGAATGTATTTAAATCATATACCATATTACAAACACTAAGGGTCGTATATTTTAAACACTCATCCTTTGTTATATATCCCTATATTTCAAGAGGCCCAATGGGGAAAATCTGCATGTACTCGCAGAAGAAAAACTTATTTTATTAATAAAATTTAATTGATAAATAGATCTGCTGCTTATATATGAGTTTAGGGACATTAAAAAGAGAGACTCGGGGATTTAGGTCCCAAAAAGGGACTGTCCTTCCTGAAGTAAGACACTTAGGACATATAGATCTTGGTAGATCTGCTGCATGCTGCATGCACAAGTAAAACAAGGAGGGAATTCCTGCTTGAAAACAGGTATGTATTTTTTCTATTAATCAGCTAACAGATGTGCAGTGGTCTACAGACTTTTTGATTGGGTTATGAAAACATTAGAGAAGGAGGTCCTTTCCCGTAGAGCTTACAGTCTAATGTAAGGTAACGTGTCAAAAGGCACACAAAAAAACCCTGAAACCATTAAAATATAGAAAATCAACATGTTTCCAGCAACAAAAATATACATTTTTATATTGGGGGTGACTAAGGACACTGCTTTACGAACAGCTTTAAGTCCCAATAGGATGAGAATTTTGGCATCAGCGTAGAGGATTTCCCTGCCAATCAGAACATGATGTATCTCCATGCAAGGGGGTTTGAAACAAAAAACATTCCATAGGTTCTATTTATATTCTACGACGAGACCCAAAAAAAAAAATCACCATATTGGAAAGCTATAATCAGACTTTCCGTACTCTAAAATCTTAGAGCCCATTATGCTTCAGAAAGGAAAAAAAAACGTGCCTCTTGGATTATGATTATGGCAAAAGAACAGATTTCTTTATATATGAATCACTACACGTTTATCTGTTGTAATATTTCACAATGAAATCTAACATTCCTTTCACATCAGTAATTTAGATTAGGCTGCTCCAAGTGATATCTAATTTGCTAAAAATGACCTAAAATAATAAATATTACAAAGATAAAGAAACAAAAAAAAAATAAAAAAATAAGCTCGAACTTCATGTATTTTGGCTGACCATTTCTCACTGTTATATAAGATCTTTGGCATAAATTGTGGGGATTGCTTCCAGCTTGTGAAATGTTTCTCACAGCCAAGTCTGAGAAGGAAACAAAACACTTTTCATTGCGGGGCAATTAGTTCAAAAACATCAAAAAGAAGAGGGGGGGAAAAAAAAATCTTTAAAGCTCCGAGTAGTCTGAGAAATGAAAGGGCTTCTTTTGGAGATGTGTCTACTTTGGATGACGGGGTCTGTGAAGGAAGATGCTAGGTCACAGTGACAGCCAAGGGCACGACAGACAAAGGACTGAGTCAGCTTTTACAGTTCCAGCAAATTATTTGGTAATTTGGGGAGGTGGGTTGGGAATGTCACGAAGAGGTCCTGAGTTCAAAGGTGAGCAGCATTTTCAGAAATACCATGGAAAATGTAAGGGTCAAAGGGGGGCAGACTTTTCCTTAACAAAGTTCTCTCAACCATATTTTTTCTTGCAGCCAGGACAATGAAACGTATGTCTTAGAAACAGATTAACAGTACTTACAGTATTCTTCTCGTTTTTCACACCAGCTAACAGATTATCAACGTGAAATAATATTCTTTATAAGTATCACATTTACTACTACCCTATCCATCACCGATGTCTTGACCATTGCGGTATATTATTTATTTTTATATTTTTACTAGTTTTATTATTTATAACCTTTTTTTTAAATTATACCAGGATAAAAAGATGTTCTTTTCTGGACTGTGGAGTTGAGCAAAAGCAGTCTCTTATCCGCAAGAATAAAAAATTGCGACAGGCTATGGAGGTGTTATTAATGGTACTAGTAGACACTGTCTGGTAGGACTGAGAGTTGCTTTAAGACATAAGTGGTGCCTAAGTTGGACCCTGCTCTCTATTCTAAATAGTTGTCACCCAAAAATAATGAAAAATAATCCAAACCTAGGGTGGGACACAGCCCAGTTAGGACTAATTCCTTCTCCTTTAGAATAAGTCCCGCCAGTGACTCTTTGATGTTGACAAATGACCATATTGTCCAATGGATAAAGTGTCCCACCAAAAGGTGCTCAAATTTGACGGAACGTGTGTGGACCGCATCCTATAGCCATTGACCATATCATGAAAAAACACAAAAAAAATGTTTTCCTTCTGGTTTCATTTCAGTTACCATGGCCTTGAATGAGGCAATAAGAACAATTCAACATTCCCTTTATGGGTTTTCTTTTGGACCCTTCAGATTCACTTCAAAGAAACTAAATTCCTGAGCATTTTCAGCTGCCAAGCACTTGTAGGGAGGGACATGAATCAGTCCGGGACGTGTGGCCTGAAAGTCCCACATCAAAGGCTTTCCGACAAGACACTCTCTCCTTGGAGTGTAATTAGCATGTTGTAATCTAAACAGACAATTTCTCTTCAATTTATTTTAATTTCTCCCAAGGTGACAAAAGATGTAATTGGAGAAGCGTGGGGGGAGGGTGACGAGTATCTAGAGAGCATGGCAGACCGATTACCAAAAATCCAAGTGGGAGATTTAGTCTGCAGAAAAAATGTCTAAGATCTGGCTCTGTGCCTTTGATAAAGGATGGATATTATCTGAATTCTAGATCATGAAGCACAGAAACCTCTCTCTATTGGAAGTGTTTGACTTTATCTAGGTTTCAAATGTAGTGCAAAACAGAGGCATGAATTAAATGTCTATCTCTGGACTCAATTGGCGTGGGTCAGAAAACTCAGACAACAGTAAACTCCAAGCAATAAAATATGCGTATTAGAGGTGAGATGTTCAAAAACTATATATATGTGCACTAGTCAAAGCCAGGCTGGCTAAAACACCTCCTATGTTTCGGTAGTTGGGTGCAAGGACTCTCCTGTATTAGGATGAATCCGACTCAGGCCGTGGTCTTATTATCAGGTTTCTATACCGCCAGCCAACTTCCCCAAATCTATCAGAAACTGACTTAAATAAAAATAGCATATTATCTACAACCTACAAAAGCTCTAGACACCAAAATCTCTAGTTACATCTCTGGTCCCCATATAAGATTATACTATGTCTCCAAGTAGAAGGCCTCCACACGCAGGGTGCCCAAAGTATTCATTTGGAATGCCATGCAATCTTGGAAGAGCCCAAATGGCAAACAGTATGGAATATTGTGAACTAGCTTCTTCATTTAGAAAGTTATTAGACTCAGATCCAACCACCGATCAGTGTTGATGACCAGTTTTGGTAAATAGGTCACTGTTGCTATACCAGAGATGTCTGCTGTTCTAACAAGATGGAAGCTATGATGTCATAAACTGCGATCCACAGGATATTGAAGTACATTTTGCAACATATGGGAACTGTTTAAATACAACAATTACGTTAACATCTTGGGTTTTTTGAACACTGATGAAAATTTCCCGTTAAGCATCATTAATTTTCAAAATGATTTGTGCTAAATTGGGCCATAAAATTAGCTAATGTTACCGCATTCCCATAGTTATAAAAAAAACAGTGGAATGTTACAGCTTAATTGATGGAGCCGAGAACATTCCATATAAAGGAATCATCTCAGAAGGAAGGCCTGAAGTGGTATTTTGTATATTCTAGTATGCAATGGATAGCTCATTCCACCGAGAGAACAAACAAACACTGTATGAGGGTCTGAAATTAATACAGAGACAGCTTTTAAATGCTAATTTTACAAAAGAAGCAGCAGCATGCGGTGGAAGGAAAGACGCGTGTGCTTATTTGTTTGGAAGATTTGTAAAGGAAGAGATTATTTTAGCATAATGGGTCGTTAACACACATCCAGACCAAAATCAAAACATTAGTGACCCGGCAGTGGAGTTTTGATCGAAGAGAGTGAAGTTCCAAGTAAGCAAAAAAATATTTATATTTGATATTAAAAAGAAATTATCCTCATATACTGAATACAGTCCACATGGGTTTATTTACTAAAAGGCGAGCTTGTGGGAAAATTGCAAATCAATATAATTTACAATAAAGAGTCAACCATGACAATTTTCGATTGCAAGGAGGAATGAACCAGTATAATGTATAGTTCAGGCTTTCAAGAAATCTTTATGATCTTCTTGCAAGAGAGGCTTGCTGGAGTTATGCTTAATACTGTACATAGTGTTTGGCGAGTGGAACCCCCAACTCATCTGCAAGCCCCTCCTTCAATGAATAAAACCCTTTTAACACATTAATGAAACCCAAAATACCACAGGATCATGGCAAAAGTATAAAATACGATCCACAGACTCACTACATCCCCCACCGTCGGTAGAAATGTAGTCTTCACATTGACATTGTGTCAGCAATCTTTATTGCCATTGAAAACACAGATAAGAAAACATTACACCCTCCCCCCACCCAGTCTGCTTGTTGCCTTGCTGGAGGTTTGCTCTCCTGCCATTGGATATACTCACAGCCAATAAGCTCGAGCACTGACTCGGCAAGTGTTTTGCGGGATATGCGCTGTAAGTGCTCCTGTTGGCTTCAGTAGGAACTCTTTCTTGCCACTGATTGGCTGCTTCAAGCAGCAGAGGAGATGAGGCGCTAAAGCTCTGCAGCTTCTACTGGAAGGTAAGCATTTTGCATTTTAAAGTACATAAAAAGTACTTTAATGAGCATTATTTGTTTAAAGGACACTGAATTGGTCCTTTCATCATACCGTCACTAGCCTTGTCTCAACACAAAGTATACTTTTATTTAATAGTGTCCCAAACATGAATCTTTCTTGACTCCAAGCCAATCAGATTTTCCCCTGGATCAACGTTACCTAACATAAACTGCTGTAACTCTAAATGTTCCGCACGTTATGACTAATATGAGCTAATCAAATGTGCACGCAGATCCTTATTTCAAACTAATCGCATGAACATTCTTCTACAAAAAAGGATACAAAAAACTTGCAATACACCCACTTTTCAAAATAGCCTTTCCAGTAAATCCCTGACGATAAAGCAACCAAATGATGTTTTGAACCAAGGAAATTACATCTCTAAAAAAGTGCATAGGAATTAACAGGTGCAGGGTACGCGCGGATATGTCATCAATCAACCGCATTAGACATACGGCATGTCAGATACAGCGTACGGAGGCCAATATTCACAGACACTTAACATCCTGGCAAGCAAAGATGTACTTTAAACATGAATATTCTTTTATTCTGTTTCCAGCTCATGAAAAGACATTTTATTAGAAAAAAAAGCCATTTTTGTTTTCCTGTGGGAGAAGCGTCATGTCTGCGTCAACATTTCTTATAGTCATCTAATAGATTTACCATCCATGACTTTTTTTTTTTTCATCGTAAGTTATCTGTAATTTTTGTGCGTGTAGTAAAAAAAAATAAAGTAACCCTTGCTTTAATAAAATTAGAGTTTTTTTTTAAATAAATGAGAAAAGGCTTGGACATCTAAAAAACATCTGGATGCTACAGTAATGGATTTTATGAATATTAATAAAAAATGATGAATCTTTTTCTAATAAATGTGTTTTGGAGAACGGTCCACGGGGAAATTCCTTTGGCAAAACCCAATCGTTTTAGTGCAGTTTACGTATCTGGTACAGCCCAAGTTTCCAAATCACCTTTTTCACATTTCAGTAAGGGTTTTACTTTGTTTTAATTAAAAAAAAAAAAAAAAAAAAAGTTTGATTCTGCCCTTTTTCTTTAAAAGGTTTTTTTTTTTTAATGAAATGTAGTTTTAGGGGTCCCGACGGTATGGCGGAAATAGAAGTTTGATAAAAAAAAATAAACTTTGCACTTTAGGTTTTTAATTTCACTTTTACAGGAGTGTTTTTAACTTGTTATGTGCCGAAACAGGAACACAATTAAATTAGCTTATTTAGTTTAAGGATGAGATTCAATCTTTTAATTTCCCAAACAACCGGTATATCTTTGCCGTCTAGTTCAGACTGCAAGCTGGGCTCTAGAATTAAATGTGACAAAAGGAATTGGTTAGGCTAGCTTTTAACATTTAGCAAGTATACATGATGATTTTCATATGTTTCATTTAAAAACACTCTTCAACTTACTTATTGTTGAGTAAAAAGTACTTCTGGGCTTAACTCTGTTTTGTTTTTTGTAAAATGCATTAACTCTCCCCAACCAGTCAGAGCAGCTTTAGGAATAATGGTTTTCATCCTAACCACACATAACCATCTCCTCTATAATCTTTCAGCGGTGGACAGAGTATTCCTGTAGCTCAGAATCTGAAATATTTATGTTAAACTTCAGTAAGGTTCCACCTATTGGTCTTAAAGTCCCTGCTGCCTCTTCGTGATCCATGTCACCAGAACTTCTCCAGGAGGTCCAGGTGATGATCATGGACCAGTAGGCCTGGACCGGCCATTGGTGAAAACCAGGCAAACGTCTAGTTTGGCCAGTTCCCGATGGCACCCTTCACATACCTCCCTGCTTGGGGGTCGATCATGCCCCTTGGTTTGCAGGCGCCTACGGGATACACGCAACCAAAAGCTGAACAATTGCAAGAGTGTAGCGTGCGGCAGCTTGCATCTATTTCTATGATGGCCCAATAAAAGGTACCATTTATATCAAACCAGACATTCAAACGTGGCTAAACGAAGGTAATAGGCAAAAGAGAATCAAACAGAAACTCCTGTGAGTTCCTATAAAATCTGTTTTATTGCATTTCAACGTCTAATTGACTTTAGCAATAACAGTTACCTTACAGCTGATGTGAACATAAGGCCAATTACTATCATGTTCAAACAACACATTGAATGGACCAGAAACCAGTGTTAAGTTACCCCTGACCAAGATTAAACACGACACTCAAGGTCACATCAAGCTGAGGGAGTTTGTTTAAATATATGTGTATGTTTTACTACGTGAAGCAAACAAAAAAAGGTAATGTTGTTTGAATTTTGCGTTGTAGCGACGTTTCAAAGATGAGAACTTCAACAAACACAAAATCAAATTAGTATGACGTACAGAAGTGATTGGCCGGAAAATAAGCACATTATTATCCACTAAATGCGATGTTACCAGCCTGCTGGTAAATTAGGGTGTGCGCGCATGTATAGCGCTTTGTTGTGGAACCAAGCCTTCATTTTCTATGTAGAGGCAATGCCCTTCCGTCTTTGTTACCCTGATCTATCTAGTAAAATCCTTCAAGGGACACTCCAGCCATCAAACGCACTTTAATGGATATGATAGCTGAGTGACCCCTTAAAACTATCGGTTTTCTCGTCCTTGCAGATGTATGGAATGATAGCGAAGAATTCCCCCGGTGCCCCCATGTATTTATCTCCTTTCTACCCACTAGCTCCTAGGCTTGTATATTATATATCAGATATTAAAAAAAGAAATTAGTATTCTATTGGGGGGCAACATATTTTAGCCACGGCCTGAAAAGAAAGGAAGAAAAAACGGAAAAAAACAAAAAACTAAAGAAAAGAAAGAAAGGAAAGGAGTTGCTGTGCATGAATGTTTCATTGAGGCATCTTTCTCTAAGGAATGAACCCTACTTCCTTCAATTTACTATTGACGGGTTTGGGGTAATTATGTCACAGATAATTATATGGCATTGAAAAAAATTTTTTTTTTCTTTTAAATTAGAATTTTAACACTAATTTAGTACATTTACGAAGAGATAAAAATGCCCCTAAAGTTACCTACACCTAAATGTCATTGCATTATACCTTCTTAAATAATTAAGAATATTATTAATATTTTGCAATTTATTTATTGAATAAACGAGCAGACCCTCCCTTTATCAAATAAAATAATATCATTGAGACGATGGAAAGTAGCTACTTTCTGCGCTACATATATTTTACTTATGGGAGATCTTCAGAGGACAACAATGGGAGGAAAATTCTGTTTAGTTTTGTATGGAACCCCAGGTTGGTTTATTTTTCCCCCAGGCATGGGAGCTAAAATTATTATATTTCCTTAGTTTTGTCCCACGCTAAGGGATCTTTACGTATTTAGTGATTTTTGCGTCTCTTATCCATATATCCAAAAGCAGACCGCCAGGAACTAATGAGTGGATGAAGGTTCTTCTAACGATTGGAACACACGGAGACAGGTTGCTGTGAAACTCCAGACTACTCACTGGTGCTTTAGACATAAGAGATTAATGAGTAACCACTTCATCACGATATGAACGGCAAGCGTCTTTCTTATATCTGTCACCATCTGTAACAATAGTTTTGGCTTCATCCCTGGGTTTCATTAAATGAAATGTGCTACGAAATTGTAAGCAGAATCAGTCAACAATGATTAATGTGTGCTCCGATTGCTTGTTTTATCTAAAATAGTCTTCATAGTTTGCATTAAGTTTCTTAGAAAAAAAAAATACAGACTTTTTTGTGGGTTATTTGGTGTAATTATGCTTGGTGGGTCCAATTGCAGTCAGGCTTTGAGTGTTCTCTTAACAGTATGTGGGAGACATATTTTTTAAGCTGAAGAAAGCTATTTTTGGAGGTTTAACCTCTTACCCCCTTTTCTAGAGAAAGGTATTTCCCTGCTCTGCATATCTTAACAGTACATATATAACCTATATGTGGCAGAAGCACCAGCAGAACTAGGGGTTGGTTCAGATGAAACATTTAATTCTGTATCTACTAAACAATCGTCTATTTTGAAGGACCAACTTGGTGAATGTCTCCAGTAATAACTGTTAAGTTGGTAATGCAAGGGCGGTCCGGTGTTCTTAGTGTAGAAACCCAGCAAGAATGGACCTCACGATGTAAACCCCAGAGTTATATTAGAAAATTAATGCTATAAAACGTTTTTTCCCTTAATACCTTTTCAAAAACTAGAAGCACTTTCAGGGCTTTCAATTTGTCTTTGCAGGAGGAATATGTTCTGGTATCCGAGGGATTGAGCCCATAAACACAGAGCTCTTTCATTAACAGCACCTAGGGACTTACAAGGTTAGCCTTTGGTAAGACGAGCAGTTGTTTAGTAGGGGTGCTACATGTATCCGTTGCACATTTTAGGTCTATTCACTTTTATAGTTCTAAGTTGTATTTGCTGTCCAGAAAGTATATATATCTATCTAAAAACAATGATCAGCAGACAGACCAAAAACATTTCTAATCTCTCAACGTTCTTGGAGCCACATCAGTCAACAGTATGATGTGTTTCCAAGAACTTGTTAAGGTCACAAAAAGTCTGGAAAAGTGACCATACATAAAGTACATTCTATAATATATAATAGACTAACTGGAAACAAGTTACAAAGATTAAGTCTTATCAGATGAATGTAAGACATGTACCATTATGGCCATCATCTGCACAAACCAGGAGACCCCTCGATGAAATATAGACCCTGATCTGGCTTGCAACTCTTTTTTCCCTCCTTTTCTATGCTTACTTTGTTATACAAACATATGTTTCTTACTCACTGACTCCTCTTTCCATTATGTTTGACCTGTGTCCAAAAATGTCAGATCTCAACTCCGTAACCTAGACATGACTTCAGCCACGGTTAAATGTCCCGTAACCACTTTCTCACCGGATAGTTTACCAATACTTCGTTCAACCACCTTGTTGGACAACAACGGCCTACTAAAGGTTATTTATTCAGCCATGGTATGGCTCAAACTTCTCAGGTTATACTCAGATGTTCCTAAGCTGACAAATATATACTGTACATATACATATATATATATATATATATATATATATATATTATTTTGTGTGGTAACAATTTTCCCTTCTTTTATCTCTTCAATTCTGAGAAGAACATTGTTTCCCAATTATTTCCAGAAGTATTTTGCCATAGGGATGTGTTTCTGATTAAAAATGAACATAAAATATATTTTTTTTACATTTAGCAAATATTAAAAATAAATAATCTAATTAATTATGAAACATTAAATTATACACATTTTTAATGCCACACTTTATGTAAATTGGTTTTCAAATACCATTGCTCCCAATTTTCAGTTGAAGATCCAAGAGAATTCCATCCCTAGCTCCCCGAACATTTTACTCCTATATTCTAAGTATCTAACCAGTATCACAGCATGCTTTTTTTCAATGTAAGACATCTGTTGTAAACGTCCCCCACTAATTGTCACCCCTTTCAGGTACCATACTGACGTCTATAAATTAGGTTGACTGTTGGCATCCCCCTGGTCCAGGCACACCAAGCATGACTTGCCTGCTCATATACAAATCATTAATCATCCGTATTCCATTACTGATTTTAACTTTAGCTTCCTAACCGACAATTTTAATGGGAATTGCTGGTCATTTAAAATATGTTTTGTCCATATATTTGTTCCTTATGCTTACACAATATATATAAATAAATATATATAGATAGATAGATATAAATATATCTATCTATCTATATATATATATATATATATATATATATATATATATATATTAAGCTCCTAAGTATTGCTGATTGCTATGATGTCATCACGGTGAACAAAATCCCATGCACTCTGTCCACAATGTTACACAACAAGCTTCTTTGCAGCCACCTAATAGATAACCTTCCAGCAACCAAATAACACTAATAATTACACCAACGATGTGCCTCAAGCAGCTGCGGGAGACCGGGTTTGCTTAAGAAAAGAAAACACTTTCACATATATATTTTTTTTTTACTCTATAAGGTTGACAGTCCCTTTAATTGTTTTGGTAGAAATA
Source organism: Spea bombifrons (assembly GCF_027358695.1). Classification (NCBI taxonomy): domain Eukaryota; kingdom Metazoa; phylum Chordata; class Amphibia; order Anura; family Pelobatidae; genus Spea; species Spea bombifrons. The sequence continues at coordinate 41,174,296 of NC_071092.1, read as the reverse complement.
AAGCAGATAGTGGATCACGTGGCTATAGAATGGTTGAAGTAATACAAAGGGGAAATTGTTCGCAAATAATTCCCATGGCTCTTTTGCAGGATACTTAGGGTAAATGGGGGTTAAAAGGCATGTCTAATGGGTATAGTTTTGACACAAGCATGCAGTTGATATTTCAAACCTGTGACCACAGGTGATGAGAAATTCAGATGAATTGCACTAGGTTCAGCGCTATGCCAGAGGTGCCTCATTCAAAGACCTCTTTGTACGTAGGGTAATTGACAGGTCACGTGATGAGGTTACATTAGCCAATCCTACATCTTGCTTTTGAGATTTTTCAGAAACTCAATTTTTGACCCGACAGAAACCACAACAATTTTCTAAACGGCCCTCAGCATGAGGCTGGCTGACACCGAGAAATACAAACAAAGAAATGGGGTGCCATTCAAAATCTGAACTTGTAGCTTGGCACTAGTCGTGTAGGAGCATAAAAGTTTTTTTTGTTTGGCTTAATAAGAAACCAGCTTGGACTATGATAGATCCATTAACTAGTTAAGATTATACACATACATACATACACACATACATACACGCATACATGCATACACACACACACTTAGCAGCCAATAAGCTGTTGAAATCAATGGGAGCGCTTACTGTGCATGCAGAATCCTCCAATACATTTGCATGGGGGACACCATAGCAATTTAAATAGACCATTTAAATTAACCATTAATGTGCATGACAGCTGGAGTGTCCCTTTAACTTTTAAGGGTATTCGTGAACAGGTTGGTCACCCTAATAAATGGTAATTTAAAAAAAATAAATAAACTTGACAGCTGCTAATATAGAACCAGAGACCGTCCTCTCTCCTCATTTATGGAGCCGTGTACTGGACACAGTTCATGTATGAGTTTTACGGTTATATCTCTTCACGTAGTTCATAGCAGATGGTTAAACTCATACACACGTCATTGTACTGCAGCATTCAAAAGAACATTAAGGGATTGTATTTTTTAACATCTAACCTGATCTGGTGACATGGTTTATTTCAAAATCATTTTTTTTTCCCCAACTGTTGGATATAAATTGGATTCAACAAAGAAATTAGATAGTCACATAGGATACAAAAACGAGGCGTTTTTTAAATTATAGTAAAAAAAATCATAAAGGTCTACAAGCGGCAGGTTATTTAACTCATCTCAATGCACCATACACAAATTTATCTAAAGTTTGGTTGGCAACTAACTTGCCTTTCCCGTTCTTCATGGTCCTAGTATTCTTGCAACAGGTACTACACACATGCAAACTTCTTGTCACCATCAAAGCTTTTTGTAATAGTTTTGAAGATATTTGGCTGGCAAGTTAATTTCATGGAATCTTGGATCGACAGCCTGTGGCAGAGCAAGCAATTTATTATCGATTTCATTCTTCTTTTCGTCCCAATCTTAAAAAAAGATGGCTGATCCAATCACAAAGATCACCAACCTCAACAACATAGCAGGTAAAGCTTAATGAGGAGGAATAATCATATAGATCCTGCACTAGAACTTGAGATCTGCTACACAAAGGGCAATAAAGGTAGAGGGGAAGTCATTTGCATGGTTTTCCCGATGGCCAGTCCATACAAAGGATGGCGAAAAACCTGTTAAATTGGGTAAGAATCCGTACATTTTGGGTAAGTAAATAGAACGTTACAATAAGATGACCTCAAATATTCTTTAACGTCTCGGAAATTAAAGATGTCCATTACATTGCCTTTAAATATATCCCAAGTAGGCCTGTTCTGGACACCCGGACATGGATTTCAATGCCATCCTACTTCTGAAAGCTTGTACGAAGATTGTGTTTTGTCCCTTTAAAAACCTAATCTCACTGCTTCCCTACTGTCGTAACCATTCATATAAAATTATTTGGACATAAAAATGAAATTTAGCAGCACTGGGTTGCTCTCGGCTTTGGTTTTAACTTCTAAGCACCCTGTTCTCTGCCAGAATGTTAATTTCCTCTCTAACAGCTAAAGTGTACTTGGCTTGGATTCCAGTTGAAGAATATATATATATATATATATGTGGGTATTTTAGGAGTATTCTAATCAGTGTGGCCAATAAAATATAATACGCATGACTCATTCCTAGGGAATAAAACAATTACATTTTCAGAGCATAGGAATGTGTCGTCAAAGGACAAACTCCTATATATCTTCACAGAATGGTATAGGATGTGCAAATGCACTAAAGCGAGTCATAGAAACATTGATGGTAGGTAAGAGCCAGCTTCATTTCAGCTCATTTAATGTAATCTGCCCATTTTTCGTGATATAAAGACTCTTAATCAGTCCATGGTCTTGGATTCAGAAGCTTTATGCCTATCCCATGCACTGTTTTAGCCTTTACCAATTCAGATGGTAGGCTGTTCTACTTATCTACCACCCATATCTGAAAAACAGGACTATGGAATCTTTTCATCATTCTTGTGATCCGTTAACCCAATAACCTAGCAAACCTTCTGGTTATCAACTTGGTAACGTTTTGTGGCCTGGCTCTCTGGTATATGTAATTTATGATTCCTTTCGTCCCAATGCCCTAATTTGTTTCCGTCAACGAGGTCTTCTGCTCACACCCAGATAAATAAGTAATTACTGTACTAATGCATGAATTAAAATGATAAATGTCCATTTAGAGGCCATTGTATGTGCATACCGAACATATTTCTCATATGCCAGCTAATCATCTATTATAAAGAGGCATGGGAACCCCAACTATGAGACCCTGGGAAGGACCCCAGCATTCCTGGTTAGAACACTGACTTGCATCTTTAGATTGCAAGATTAACCCGACGAAAAGTTCTCTATGTGCGCTCATTGTCTAAATCAGCATTACATGCCGAGTAATAATAATCAAGTAATTATAAAAAAAAAAAAGAGAAAGAAAAATAAACAACATTCATAAGCTCTCCAGTCTGCAGAGGATTTTCGAGGCTGCCTGAGCCCTGACATAGGCTAAATAATTAATCCTATGCATCTGGAGGGGATAAATGAGCTTTAAGGTCCCGGAAAACGAAAAATCCAGAACTGGCTCAGACAGAGACCGACTATACTACAGGAGGCCAGGTGTCACAAACCCCTCCACTATGCCCTATTACCCCCAATTCCTCAACAGCCTCCGTCATGTATTTACAGGTGGGTGATGTCTTAGGTGGCACGTATTAGACAACGACTAACCATCAGAAGCCAATAAAGTATAACTATATACAGTAGTCAGAAAAACATACATTTACGATAAATACCCTTATGCACCAAGTTATATAGAGACAGAGCCCTATATCTGGAAGCAAATAAATCTAGAAAAAAGTAGAAAAAGGGCTTTACTGCCTAAGCATTGTCTGAGCAGTATAAGCAGTTTGGGTATTTGTTATGCCCTTTCAGTTGGTTTATGGTAATCTTATCTTCTTTCTTTCGTAACATAATTGCAAAAGTGTTTTCTAACGATCAATTTGCCTTTTAACCCCTTAATGACAAAGCCCGGACATGTACCTCTCAAAATGCATTGTTTTCAATGGGTTTTGGGACCGCCCATTGTCCTTAAGGGGTTAAACTTGGATTAGCGAATACGTGCCATTGGAACACAGGAGTGATGGGAGTGATGGGAATCGATTCCATTAAAAATCCTGCTACAATTTACAATATTTACAACGTTAACACCGTCTGCGCTGGATTTCTGATCCATTTCAAGTTATTTTAACGGACAAAATTAGGATTTCTTTCAAAAAGAAGGACATTTCTACCCCAAACTATTAAACAATAGTGTGTACATGCATGTGTATGCGTGTGTATATGCATGTGTATGCAAAAAGTGGATTCATGAACCCCCCCCCCAACGGCAAAATAACCGATAACCTGCGTGGCAGTATTGCTTCAGTAACAGGAGTATGGAAAAAGGCAGGTAGTTAGGTATATGCATATCATTATATTGAAAGCACCGTTTTAATTATTGCAGCTATCACAAGTTCATCTATCAATCCCTCGATTCTATTTAATCTGTAGCCGGAACACTCTACACCTAGAAGCACAATTCTCTATGACAATATGAAGGACGTGGAAATGCAACAGTTGTTGTTTGATCAAAAAAGCTAAATGACATTACAATAAACAGACGGGCAATTTAGGAGTTATTTATAAACAGCATTCTTTTTAAAAGCTTTGTGCAGTCGCCATAGCAACCAATGGAATGTTGCTGATTGTGTGACTTTTGATGAAGGGAGAGACCCCCGAGGTCCCAAAAGCTTATTTGACTGCATCTTTTTCCTATGTTGGCCCAATAAAAAAAAAGTATCAACTTTGAATAAAGACTCGTAGTATACACAATACAGCCAGCAATTAATCCCGGCTCTGCCGAGTCACACGGCTCTAATTACTGAACTCTAATTAGCTGCAATAAATCTCTGCTGCTAATTATATTAACAGTTCATAAAGCAGAATAAGAATGAAATGAAAACTCCTTTAAAGATTCAATTTCCTAATAAAAACAAAAAGTAAATCGAGGCCCGCCACTTGTACCACCAAAAAACGGTTAACCCTTTCAAAGACTCAAAATATCTTAAAGAAAACCCAGAGCCTTATATTAATAAATGCATTCATATCTTCTCTAGTTTGTCATTTTGGCGAATCCCTCCCATTTTCTACAGTCGTCTACACATTTTGGATTTGAGCGACGGTTATGGAAAAAGCATGAAAGGAGATTAAGCCGGGAGAAAAAAAAAATAAATAAACATGCTCGGTTTAATTTAAGTCTTTGGGTTCTTGGGGGATAAGAAACTCATTGTTCTGGATACATTTTACCATTTCAGCGCTGAAATGTCTGCAATAATAATAATAATATTGCCACGCTTTTCTGCATTCTTTTGGGAATCGCTCAAACCCTCAAATATCTGGAGGTCTGCTCTCTTTTACATTCAACTTCAGCTCAGAAAGAGTTAAGATTATACAGTTTTTAGATCAACAGAGCGAGTGTGAATTAAACCAGTGTTTGATCAACAGGTTACGCTGTAGACCCAATAGGAAGTGCCAAGTTGACCCGTCCAGGAGACAGCTCCCTCTTCTACTTGAATTACCGGTCTTGTCAAAGTTTGGTCAGCACTCCAGAGATCACACATGGCTGGCCTGATCGTCTTAAAAAAATCTAAACAAGGAAGTGTTTTGTGTGAACAGTATCCTGAATTAATTACATAATTAATATTAATGGATCTGCCTGTATGGCTTCCTCCGTTCTTGCAGGGAACAGAAAAATCTTTGTCTGCGGGACGGAGATGAAAGGGGGAAACGTTTTGTCAAGTCCTGTAATCCAGCAAATGTATAACATGATCCACGCCGGTCGCCCTCATTTGCATATGGCACCTCCAGCTGAGAGACTGCGGTTCGATGAATGACGGCTATCTCAAAGAGCCGGAGAATAATCTCTCTTTACAGTCGGCTCTGGTTGTCTAATTAGCATTCAGGAGTAGTCTAGAACGTTATAGCCTTTGAAGTGGAGAACCCTGGGTTTAATCCCACTTTAAGTGCTTCATTGTTTCTTTGGCAGGTCACCTACTCTGCATGAGGCTCCGCGGTGGAATTATTTCAATAGGGCAAAATGTGACCGGAGAATTTCTGGACACAGGCCAACCCACATCTAAAAGGTAATCACCATCTCAATTCTTCTACTAAGTATTCCATCTGTCATAGGATATACATTTACTGTTTATTTGCTAACTCGTCCTGTCGCTGTATCTGCTTTCACTTGATTTCAGTCTAAATCCTCAACGAGTAACTATTTTCCATATTTTTTCTTTTTAAATGAAGACAAAGACAGCGGTTAAACAGATTAATAAAATACAAAGTATCGGTGAATCTAAATTATCTATAAAAGGGTACATATAATACGATAGGGCTCACTGATGTTAAGGTTTATGTAGGTGACTGCTTATATAGATCAAGGCACGCGAGAAATGACAAACTTGCATGGCAGACACCAACTTCCTTTAGTGAATATACTATTCCAACGTGAAAAGTCTGTAGATGTAGGATTAGATGAACCGTAAATTATTCACTCACCCTCACTAGAACTCAACCCAATTATTAGCATGCAGTACACAGAAATGGTTAATTTTCTACCTTCTACTGACCCAGCGCGGGAGGACCTTTACTAGAAATGACTGCAAAATACATTTGGAAGTGACCAAATATAATAATTGTTCTTTTTACTGCTACAAATGCTGGAGCACCAAAAATTAATGGTGTAGCGCTGACGGAGCCGGTCAACAAAGATGAACTATACAACCTCCTAGACCGAAGGATTCATAGGCTGTTGAGCCTAGCAATACCAAATGCAAACACACAAAAACTGTGCTGTCAAAACACAGAAGACAGATGGTCCCACAGATACATAACTCCTGGTTATTTAGAAGAATCCGTCTGAGCTGCATTTGTTTGATGTAAAAAAAGCGCTGTTTCGTGTTCCATAAAACAAAACTTAATGATGACCGATGGAGATGCACAGAGATAGTGTTTGTGGGACGTGGGGTGCAGACCTCACGGGACATCTTAAAAACCCAAGAAGCTTGGGGCTGACCAAGCAACCAAAATACTAGGACGCTCTGGAACACTCACAATTTAACCCAGAATGTACGTTTTGTAATATTAAGCTTAGAATAAAAGAATAAACTGAAGGTCTGAAGTACTACAGACTTTTCTACACCACAGTTGATTCCCAAGGGTCCGTAATGTACAATGTAGCATTATGTCCTAGCTGTAGCTGAAATAACCGACGTGTTTCTAATGCATTAGAGAACTAATAAAGCATCCTATGGGTTACCACAACTTCCAGAGTCACAACCTCTTTGTGATGATTAATATTTTGAAGAGTCTTAAGTTTAACTCATTCAAGAACTATGCACATATGGATAAATTGGCTACTTTGTAATTTCAACCTAGTAGAAAACAACCTAACTTCTTTAGTACCTGCTCCAAAGGCGAAGAAGAAGCTCCTGTCTCTGTTTTCCTTGAGAAGGGCCATCACCCTCTTTGCCATCCTCTCATTCCTCTTGTAAATCAGCTCCTGTCTAAAGTAGATATCAATCTCCTGAGCTGTCACCATCTCATGTGGTGGGAGAGTGGTGTTGATGAAATGGGGAACCTGTCAGGACAGGAAGAAAAGTCACATGATGCTTAAAACAAAACATCCGCATATCAGAAAGATGGGAAAATCTACAAAACAGAATTTACCAAATAAAAAAAAAAGCAAATAGATTTTGTGTTTATATTTTTTATAATGTGAAAGCATACGACCTTAAATTAAGGATTTATGTTCAATTTTTATTCAATAAATAAATAAAATGTTTGCAAACCACCAGAAACCACTAACATCGTGTAAAAAAAAAAAAAAGAAAAATGTATTTACCAACTATCATTAGTAATAAGCATTTACTGTAAAACAAGCAAAGGTACTGTCAAAACACAGAAGACAGATGGTCTAGCGGATACATTACTCCTGGTTATTTGGAGGAATCAGTCTGAGCTGCATTTGTTTGATGTAAAAGGACATTGTTTCAAGTTCCAGAAAACAACCCCTAATTATGATTGATGGAGTCATGCATACCCTAGACTGCAGGCCAGGTTTAAAAGGTAGCCATTCTCCTTACCTAAACATCTGACAAAAAATAATCACAATAAGCAGTCATTATACCATATACAGTGCCGCAAGTTTAAATACACCATATTTCATCGGGCAGTAAACGTCACTTAACTTTTAGAGGCAATTAACCGTCTAATGTGCGCAAACCTATCGCTTTATATATAGCGATCAACAGAAGAAGAATTTCTTCGGCGTTGTTATTTTTACTTATTTTTGCTAGCATCAATATAAAAAAATATTTTTAAAATGTACAAAACACATCCTATTTTCAGCGTGAGTTAACAAGGATTATCTCGAGGCGTCAAGTTACATGTAAGGGATACTAAGAGCTTAACATTCTGTCTCAAATTGGAATCTAAAAACTAATGTGTGGAATGGAAGTTCCATGAAGTCAGCTACTACTTCTGATTTCCAGAAGTTGGAAAAATGAAGAATGGAAGAAAGTATGGCTGAGTTTTATCCTTTCATCTCTTGACCTGGCTCTTTGACTTCAGATCTCAAGTGCTCACCACCTAACCATGCCAATTAATAATTTGTATAAAAAATTATAAACCATTTGTTTGCTTCTTCTGCTAGAAATTGTGCACTATGATCTTTCAGACTGGGGATACCGTGAAGATATTGTCCATAGTGGACCATGCAGGTCCATTAAAGGTAGATGAATGGGTTTGGACTACACTCCAGCTTACGGTAGTATAATCAAACTCCCAGCCCTTTGCCGCCTGTTGCATTAATCATCAGAGTTTCTCCTTGCATTTCCATGCCATTCTTTGGGCTTGACATTCACCATGATTCACATTAGTTAGGCAGCTGTTTGTTCCTGATTTATGTGCTTAGTTACTTTCTAAATGGCCAGACACAGGTCAAGAACTTAGTAAGTCCAAGGCAATTAGCAGGCTGTTAACCACAATCAGGGCTTAAAGCTCCACTGCAAGATTTCATTTTTGGATCTCACACGTCTCCTTAAGTGCTTGCGTATACCGAATAGATGCCAACTTTCCATTTCATTTGAAAAGCTTAGATTACAGGCTACGTCTTGCACACCAATGGTAAAAGCTATTGTCACTCCTAGAATTACCATCTAGGTTTCATGGACACGCATAACAATAGTTTTTCTGAATTCTAAATAATAACAATGGCTAAATTCTAGCACTAATTAGAAGTAATGTGCTTATGTAATAAAAGTTAAAAATGGGTTTGAAATATATATCCATATATAGCCATGCATACCCTACTACTACTACTGCTACTACTGATGCTGCTGTTATTACTGCTAATGCTACTACTACTGCTACTACTACTACTACTGCTGCTGCTGCTACTACTACTACTACTGCTGCTGTTGCTACTACTACTACTACTACTGCTGCTGCTTCTACTACTACTACTGCTGCTGCTACTACTGCTGCTGCTGCTACAACTACTACTACTACTGCTGCTGCTTCTACTACTACTACTGCTGCTGCTACTACTACTACTGCTGCTGCTACTACTGCTGCTGCTACTACTACTGCTACTATTGCTGCTGCTACTACTGCTGATGCTGCTGCTACTACTACTACTACTACTACTGATACTACTACTACCACTACTGTTACTACTTCTGCTGCTACTACTGCTGCTACTACTACAGCTACTACTACTACTGCTATTTCTACTACTACTACTGCTGCTGCTACTACTGCTGCTGCTGCTACTACTACTACTACTGATGCTAGTACTGTTAATAAACATTAACAAATAATAAGAGCACTATCTGATAATGACAAAGCATGCAATACTGTTGTGGATGATTATAGTCACATACGATTTTTACCAAAAACAGTGGATATGTCACACTATAAAACTGTGTCCTACAGTCAAGTAGATTTCTTGATGTTATGTCCAAATCATAATTCTCTAATGTTATGGTGCCATCAAGTGCAATGGAACCACAAACTGTACATTTTAATAGCTTTTGACAGTCAGCCATAAGTTCTAGTCAACAGCGGTTGTTAACAGAAAGCAGAAATAATTTAATCAGGTAATAAACATTTTGTAATATTTAATTCTCCATACAAAAATATACATTTTTAAAATGAAAACTATTTTTTTCTGTATTTTCTTACTAGGTCCTTATCATAAACAATATAATATATTAAGGTATTCATTATCCAGAGGGAAACTGAGTCATGCATTTAATAAGCAGGACTGATCCACCACAAACAGCTTAGTGTAGTTTCTAAACAGAAAATAAGCACCTAAAATAGCAACCTCCCCTGAGCTTATTTAAACAATATACATTAAAATCCACGTATCTTACACATTTAACACTTTATTTAATGCTTAAAAATACTTCTTCATAAATAAGATCCAAGACTCCATGCTGATGCCTACTTTAGACCTCTTTATTTCCAAAATCAATGTATGGAGTCACCAATGTCTGGGAATGTGCATTAAGTTCCTTTAAACATCACCTGTTCCAGGCAGCTGTCAAAAGATTTTCCATTGAACCTGGCAGGATACCGAAGCACCCCAAGTAGTTCAATCGGTAAATCCCACCGAGGTGGACATTCATTCTCATAGTCATTTTTTCCCTCCTGTGGTCCATGTTATTTTTGTCCGAGAATCCCATATATAGTTCACAAATGTTGATGTACTGCTCATGGCTGTTATCAGCATTAGGCATAAAAATGGACATATGGATGGTGCGAAAACTGAAAAGGGTCACATTAATGTGAAATTTCAAGTGATAACGTGGGAAGAAATTGGATGGTTTCTGAGATAAGGGAATGATTGGCTCTGGGCTCTTTTCAGAGAACACTTGATATCTTCTCTGTTTTCCTAAGTACTGTTTGGGGTGAAACCATTGGCTGAGCATCAACGTGACCAATTCATAATTTTCCAGGCAATCCTTTTTGGCAATCCTATCCTCTGTCCTTTTCTTGATTAAGTTCACCTATTTTCATATCCAGGTGTTTGGACTTAACCTCTATAAACTAAATTGCGCAAGGAACATATATATATATATGTGACACCCCAGGAAACAGGGAAAACATTAGCAGAACATTTAATGTAAGTATGTATGTATGTTTGTAAGTAAGTATGTAGTGTATGTCTCCTATAACAGTAAATAACATGATATTTAAACAAAAGCATACAATTTTCCAGGATGATTTCCTTTTAGACTTCATAATTCTGCCGGCACCTCCCTGAAGGTATCGTACCCTTGCACCTTTGACAGTGAATCCTCCATATGTCTCTCATTTTAAGCCGAGTATGATTTCCATTGATTGTTTCAGCCTGTTCCTCGCAGCTGCTTGTCAAATTCCAGCGTTCTGAATCCACTTTGGAAGCCCTGCAGCTCCTTAGAGCTATTCAGATGCGCGGTGACAGTTTTATTGCTCAAGATGACAAAATATCTTGTGTGATATTCAACTATCATTACTGCACATTTTATTTGTGTAACAATGTGATTTCTGTTGTCAAATCCTTCAAAGATGGTGAATGTGATGAAGTATGCAAGGAGATTTAAGTTATGCAGCTTTTCATTCATTCACTTCTAATGCCATACAGATTTCGAATTAGCTCCATGTTGCCACATTGTAACTGAACAAAGCAGCAGACATCACGGTGATATTCCAATGGTTAATGGTAGTCATACTCAGTTTTATCCGGAGTCTCCAGTTGAAGCTCCAAGCCGTGCTGACTTGGATCTTCATATCTGGAGTTTAGCTGTGCCCATTTCCCCCGACGCTTTCACTCCCATTCGACACTGTCTGTGGCAAGTGCTGTGACTACTAGTGACACAGCTGGCTAGCCTCATCCCCTCGTGAAGCCTGTTTCCCTAGAAGAGGAAGACCTCCAGGTAGGCTGTGCTGGGAAATTCCCAGGTATGATGGTAGAGGTGTACCCCTAAATTATTTTTGCCCCCTCTACCATATACTGTCATCATACACACTTAACTTCCAACAAAAGTGGGTATAGAGTTGTCTGCTATGGGGCCCATTCACAGATGCAACTCCCATGACCCATATTGTTACACGACTGTTACAAGAGCGTACACTTTGATAAATGGGCATCGATATCACTGGAACCCTGTCCGCTCTAAAACAGACCAATGAAACTAAACATATTCAGCCCTCATAACACTTATACACGTATCTGCTCTTCTATAAAGGGTCCTTTCATTCCCGCTGAACTTCAGAAAAGCTACTGCCCTTTTAAGTAAATATTTGCTCTTAACACAATAATGCTAAATACATTCCAGGAAATACAATAAATTATCAATATTCAGGAGTCATTATTTAAGTACATTTAAAACATTTAGGTGGGAAAAAACGTAGGTAGCTGCTTATTACAACTACAACTGCAGAGATCATCTGGATATGATTCAGAGACTGGTATCCGGCAGCTCCTGGACTAAAAGAAGGACTGGAGACCAAACATAATACATTACATCTCACACTGACTGCTTCTCTTTTAATTTAGTTTTTATTTTGCAGAATATTGAGGAACGTCACCACTGTGAGCTCTAGAATTGAGTCGGGGCAGCTGACAGGTATGTAGCTGAGTAGCTTTTCTGATAGAAGTGTTGCTCGGATGGCATAAAGACTGGGACATGGAAGCCAACATATTCTGCTTTACTAACTTGGAGGAGAACAAAACGCAGCATGAGCACTCCTTTAAAATCCTTTGAAAACCGAGCGAGTGCCAAATGTCTTCTATAGCTTAAGAAGTGAGTCCGTGTTAGTGCAGTTCCTTATCCTAATAAGCGCTTACACACAGGTCCATGCGGTACGCTTCTCCTGTGATATAAACTTGGTAGGCCTTTTGATATGATTTGAGGAATTATGCACAAAGACTGTGGAAGTCCTCATAATTGGGCTTTGTTGCTGTACATTCCATTCAAAGCTCTTCAAGCAACCAACATGCCAGGCGCGCACACACAGCAGGCCGACCAAGAGAAAACAAACATAATCCCATTATTTCCCCAGGGCAAATGAAAGCCACGTGTAGCGCAGCAAGGACAGACGGGTGGGAGTGAATGGAGATGAGTCATTTTGTGATTAGAGAGTGTGATCACAACCTGGGGGTGGGGGTGGGGGTAATAGGAAGAAGGATATTGAAACCAGAAATCAAATCACTCTGCATATGGTCACCCCAGGAATGTGCAACACGGTAACATCGTGAGAAGACATCAACTTACGACCTATACTCATGAGGCATTGTTGCCAAATTCATTGTTGCCAAGTTAGATGTAACGTAAGGACATTCTACTTTACCGAGAGGGTGGTAGACAAAAATGGAGTAGTCCCCACAGCAGAAGTGGTTTTCAAGACAAACTATTGTTAGTTTTTTCATTGTTGAACCCTGTTCACTCACATAAACCAATGTAGAGTCTAAGAAAAAGAGAAGACACCGTGCCTTCAAAAGAGGTTTTCCCCAGGTACACCTTCAAAATGGTACAGATCACTATTTTAATAGGTAAACAAAGAAAGGTGAAATTACACGTACACGTCCAGAGCTGGCTTATATCACCAACACTACACTAGGGAAACCCAAATGCCATGAAACGGCCCAGCAAAGCTAGTAAAGGCTATAGCGGCTTCACAGTAGTGATAGGGTTACAAGATTTATAAGCGCAAAATTCCCGGTCTAATTTTCCCATCCTGCTTGTAATAATTCACAATGTGGTGGGTCCTAGGTTGTATTTACTTTCAAAGGAACAGTACTGTTAGTCAATCCGTAGCTATACACTGGGCAACGGTGTAATTCTAACCAGCCAGACAATACTTCACCAGCAGAATGTTGAGAGACAGCGAGCCTCTTTAAATACCAATAAACAATACTTATATCCCTCTTTTTTATGAGATTATGAATGAGATAATTAATGCATGCACCATAAAAAAATGTCATTGTCTGTCTGGTATACTTTTCATCCAATGGGAGCAAAGCATCAAAGCTCAGAAAACAAGAAATTAAACATTCCTAGAGGATGTCAACCTTCTCTGTATATTTTCTCTCCATCTGATTCACTACATTGGAATGGAGAGTTTCACCTTCTTCAGGATCCAGAACCAACTCTGCAACCCTTCAACTCAGTGACATTGGCAGTCAAATCGCATTGCAAACATTTCTGATCGTCTTTATTTACCGTATGTGAAACGTCATGGTGTGATTTTCCCTGGTAACAAGTTCTCCGCATTTAACTCAACCTTCTATAAGAACATGTTTGTCTCCCTTAATATCGAGTATTTTCCCAGAAGGTACCCCTAGCAGCTATTCTTTCCCACCAGCTATGGGCAACTCCTGGTATTGGATAAATATTGAAGTAAGCCCCTATCAGGCATTCCTGATGGATACACCCAAAAAGAAAACTTTTTAAAGAATGAGCTTTAGAGTTTTATTAATTTTGTGGGTGTTCCACAAATGCCACAAATTCCAAAGTAGGAATGCAGACCTACAACATGGCTGATGCTTGCATGAGGTCCTATACAACTAATACAAACATTTATTGATATCTTACCTGTCACAACAATACAAGATCAAAAAGGTCTACGCTCATACAGAATGGTACTGTCTGAGATCCATGATTGCGGATTAGGTGAAGTGGCGGCTTAAGTGCTGCAAGTGAAAGACTCAGCCTATAACATGTTAAATGTTTGTTATTCTTTTGTTCTATATGGTGGAGGTTTATTCCTAATGAGAAAAAAACATATGCTGCCACAATACATGGTCCTCAAGTATCAATGGTACAGGAAGACATCAAGTCAGGTCAGGAGACGTTCACAAATCAGGGCCTTGGGCCCGCTCCAAGGAAATATCTTCTCGATCAGACTCTCGAGTAGCCGTTTTTGTAGATAGACTTTACGATGCCTACATAGGCGCAGCATTGGTATTGATGTACGACCTGCCATATGTACGTTTGAGGCATAATCATACCGTGCACCTTTGGCATTCTTCAAATAAACAGAATTTTAAAAGAGTCTTGCGGATGAGCTGGAACCTATTAATTCAGCAATGTTCCTCAGGATAGCCTGATGCATATTTCTACATCTCTGCTCTGCCTCAGTATCAAAGATTTTGATAATTTCAGATGACAGATGCCTTCTTAGAATACATTATACTGTCACGCACACATATTACACATAATATAACAACTAGCATGATATCAAGGTTGGCCAATTCTGTCTTCTGCAGCTGTTGTTAACCCGAACCTATTTCTAAGCCAAGCACTGGTTTAGTTAAGGGGGCATGCAATCTGTTCTTTTACAATTAAAGCAGTTATGCAATTGATTAGAAAAGTAACATTTATTGTATATTGGTTTGTCTAAAAAGGGCATGTGGCATATTTGGACTATATGGATCTATGCCTACTTAAAAAACATGGGCTCATATTAAGACATTAGGGTGTGCTCCCCCCAACCTATGTTTTGGAATGGCACAAAATAACTTATTAAAACGCATCTTGGCACCTACCTGAGATGAATCATGGTTGAATATGATGGAATTGAGGTCCCCACAGTTGTAATGCTTGATGAGATCTTCTGTAGTGTACGGAGCTTGAAAACTTCCTGCCCTCAGACTTTCATGTTGTAGCAGTGTCTGATTTAAGGCAAACAATACCTACAAGTAAAAGAATTTAAAGGTGAGCATTACAAAGCCTGACAACAGTTGCCTTTCTCATAAAGAAGTATCAGGTCATCATAGGCAGCACAGGATTCCATAACAGTCCAGGATGCCCTCATGGTTTGCATGGCCAAGGACATGGACGGTTGGTTGGTTCCCTTAATTTGTTTTCTATGGGTCTCTGCATCATTTAAATCTGGTTCCATACATTAGAACTCCGCTTCGCACAGACTGAGCCCCAGTAGGGAGGCCCTGATACCAGCTGTTTGCCCCATAGTCAATACCATGTCTAGAAAACCACTGTACTTAGTTGACATATATGACCATAACATGAAATACATAGGGAGGGGGTGGGTAATTTGTGACGCCCTCATCTGGCTGAGAAATATGGGGACTGTGGTATAGCATAGTTATTATTACCACTTGGTTATTACCAGTCTTCATAGCAATATCCACATAGATTTAGTTTTATTTGTTTTTGCAGCTGGGGTGATATCAGAACAAACCATTTACAATGTTTTTGCATTTGCAAACCTGTCTTTAAAATTTCTGTCTGAGCCTCAATCACACCAATGCTATTTACATTAACGGACCACTCCCATTAGCGTCAAGACAGTTTGCTTCAATAATAAATCAAGTTCCAGCAACGTACATGTTGGCCATGGTTAATGAGATACATTACTCAACGAGTCAATAGTCTCCAAGCCCCACCAGCTCCAAGCAGAACCCCAGCTGGAATGACCAAACTCTCAACATTCCAAATGGCAAAGAAGGACACTTTTCTTTTAGATGTTGCTAGAGGTCCTGTGTTTTGAGACGTTTCATGCGACATTTTGATTTATTGAAAGCTATTCATGTAATGAAGTTAGGTATATAGAAGAATAATCTATAATATGTACACATAGAATTAATGTACAAATTCCCTCCTGTTGGTGACTTTTAGCTTAGCCCGTTGGGTACAGCCTGACCTACAGTTGCCTACAATACAGAAGGAACAGCACACATACATTTTAACCTTCTGAAGTTTAGTTGCAATAACCGTATATCTGGTGCAGCTCGATTCCAAGCATCACAATTCAATAGCCCAGCTTTTAACTTTAAATAAATCCAATAATGCTAATAGGAAAACAAAAATCGCAAATTATAATTTTAATAAATGAATGTAGCTATGCTAAAAGCTGTCCATTTCAGTTTCCAGTATCATCCTGTTCAGTCTTTAAATTCCCCCAGTCCATTTATCTCACGATCTCAAGTTGCTACTCTCTCTTGTATATATATTGGTTATGGAATGCATGTCTATAAAACTACATTCATCTTCGAGCTCTAAATAAAATACAGTGTGTTCAGCCAATTATGCTTAATAGCTTTTGCTATTTAGACAAAGTCTTCCAAACTCCAATGCAAATATGTGTTCACTTTGAAGAGTAGGACAACTGCAGATATAAAATTCTGATAAAACATAAAAAATAACAATAATAAAATATTTAACCCCTTAAGGACAATGGGCAGTCCCAAAACCCATTGAAAACAATGCATTTTGAGCCCGTACATGTACGGGCTTTGTCATTAAGGGGTTAAAAAAAACCAGTGTTTAGAGTATGAATTTGATACATAATAAAGGAGGTATATGAGTGAATAAAAGATCTAGTCATGTCTATAGACTCATTTTAGATGAACCTAAAAATGTGAACTGGCTTAGAAGGCATTCTCCGAGACCGTCTTGGAGTCACAAGGTCATATGTATTGGTCAAAAAATGTTTTTAATGGGTTGTGACCTAAGCTGCACACATTAAAGAGCACCATTAATCCAGACTATTGTAAATATAGTCACTCTTTGATCCAAACAATATTAAAAAAATATTAAAAATATAAAAAAAAAGTTACTACAGTTAATCTTGATTTTTAACTTTCTCTCTGTTCGTTATCTAGAACACAACGCGAACCCATAAAAGGTACATCTCAGTTACAATTTCCTTAAAGACCATCGAGCTTCTGACTTCAAAATAAATATTCTTATTAAGTCAGAGTGCCCAAAATCTCACATTATAAATAAAACACTTCATATTTACTCAAGGAAATGATGGGAAAATATTACTCAGCCCCTTGCAAAACAACATTTTGATTCCACACGTTTATGGATGTTCTGTCAGAGCCCATTTTTATGTTATGTAATATAAATGATTCTGAATTTGAAAGAGTCTTTTTAGAAGGGTTTCAACAAGCAATACCTGGTAGTTGTCATAATTCATGCTACAAAAACAAATTCTGTGAAATAGCATCTCTAATTTTGTTTAGCAGTCAGAGTTAGCAAGACCTCACATTAATCATGGCACACGTGTAGTAATGTGTAGAAGGGAGAAGCCAAAGCCCATTGGGAATTAAATGGAACATTCCAGCCCTAGGTTCACATAAAAATATATTAAGCATATTCTGTCTCATTTTATACCTCCCACTTTTACTTAAAGCAGGAAGTGTACTTAAGTATGCTTCCTGCATATGCACTGTAGGCCTCCTGCTAAAGTGGTTTGGTGATATGGTTTTAAAATTCATTAAATACCAAAAAATCTCCAAGACGTTACAGAAAAATTACAGAAAAATATTAGACACGATCCCTGGAATAAGTTTCTAAAGCAATAAGCAATCCAAAAAAAAAAAAACATTTTCAGAAGACATTTTAAAAATGTAAGAAATTGACAATAATAATATAATTGCCATGATTGTTGGGTATCTGGATGAAGACCGTCACATCTTCATACATCTGACCTTTACTTATTGGCTTTGGACGGGTTCGTTTAGCCTCTTTTATAGCAGACTGGAACAAGAATCATGCATTGTAATATACTTTGGCCAAACCATGAACTTATCCAAGCATGGGTGGATGAAAAGGGAATACTGTCTTTGAAAGGATATTTAATATGCAAGCATGGAAGGGAGGGGGTTAATAATAGGCTGTTTCACCTACAGCCATGGTATACATTACAAAACCATATGATCTCCCTGTATGTCTGGATTTCCTTTTCTGGATAAAGATACAGCATGTTAACTGATGGACAAAGTAATCAAATAAGCTCATCGGTTGCCTTAAGGTTGCCAACAGTTGATAGATTTCGAGAGTGCCCACCACATAATCTGGAGAAAAGGGACATATATGTTTCCTAAATGCCCCCGTTACAATGAACATTTTACTATTAGAATGTTTAAAATCAATTAAACCATTTCAAAAATGTAACAACACATTTAGACCATGAAATGTGTAGGCCTTTGTCTGCTGAGACAAGCAAAGTGCTTCCCGCATACCAGCATTTCACAGAAACCTGCAGGTGAAACCAAGAACAGGTGCTTGCCCCTCTCTACAACCATTATAGACCACCCAGCAAGGACGCTCACCTGTCCCAGGCCTCTGCTCATCCTGCGTGACCGCCTCGCTTAATAAGTTGACAAAAAGAGTTGTGATCTGAGAAAACCCACCTTGTGTCAAAAAAAGGAAAGGTAATAGCCCAGATGATAGTTCTAAAGAGCCTAGACTTCTTAAACTGTGAAACCAAGATGCTCCAGAAATACACCCATATGACATCATTAAACCTTATTCCAAATCAATTAATATGAGCCTAATAATTGGGTGCAAGCAAACAAAAAAAATATTTAGGAAGTTAAGAAAATGATAAAATAAAAAAGGTATTTGAATTCTGCTAATGCCGTCTCCATGGTTACGAGCCCTGGTTTAGTGTTCTTATACAATGCTGTGACAAGTATTACACAGTACACACTACACACGGGACTAGCAGTTTGGAGAAATTGTTTGGATTTTGGCAAATCTTTCCCAAATATACTTTATATGTATCAATGAGGAGTTAAAATCATTACTAACAGAGAGTCCAGAAAATGTTTTTAAGTATAGAGTAGCTGCGTACAGCGTGACGTAAAGTGAGAACATTTATGGAATACGGCGGTACATTTATGAATTCAGATGCAAATTCTGGAAATGGATTTCAATTTGCTAATAATTTTAATAAAATCCATACTAAATTGTGGGCACTATATGAATAAAATATTTTAATATATAATAATAATAATAATAATAATAATAATAATAATGTATACTAGCTAGTAATAACTTGTACACATTTTCAAAATATTAACTAATTAATGGGGAAAAAATAAAGCAGTGAAATTTTTTCTTTAACTTCCTGAATATGTCCTATTTAGTTAGTTTCTCAGCAAAAAACAAATTCCTCTGAGATAATTTACTGACAATGTTTGCAAAACTTGATCTGATGTTAACCAGACTTGACCATTTGAGGTTTTCTAGAAACATCAGCTGGGAGATGAGATACAATTATAGCAGTGTGGGTGATTTCAGATGAGTAAACAAACAAGATTTAAGGTATTTATCATATTTTGGGAAGAAGACTCCTTAGAATGTTGCATACCACCTGATGCTATATTAAGGTGGCCAACAGAGGCTTTGGTTTTCTTGAATACCATCAGAACATAAGACTTCCAATGCTAAAAATATAATTTCTTATTTATCCATGGTTGCAAGGTGTTGGAACTAAAACAGAAGAACCATAAGGATGGACAATCGCAGACTTAAAGTTTTACAAAAAATATCTTAAAAATGATATATTAAACATTTCTATTACATAAGTTGAGGCTGAAGCCTAAGCGCGTTCAATAAGATGCAATAATAATGGGAAAGGTAAATGAATATCTAACTCAGCTGATATTGTGGCTGTATCTGACCAGAGATACAGTAAGTCGATTGACCTTGATCTTCTGCTATTACCAATGACCAAGCGATCCAAATATTTACAAAGCCAGAACAGTTCTGGTGAATAATTAGACAAAAGTTATATCAGGCTGAATCTTATGGCAACAGATATGATGGACAGGTCTGCGCTCTATCCCAGTGTTCCTTTATGTTGGCATCACCAAAGCATTCCCACTATCTTTTGGCTGCTTATACGCAAAACCTGTTTGAGATCACCCAACAAAGACTGTTTCAACACGGGCTGTTTAGCTACATCAAGAGAACCCATCATGGAGACTCTTCTATGATCATATACAATTCAACGATCACTTCGTCTGCCAGTCCATTTTTCATGTGTGTTTTATGTTCAGAAGGCGCTGACCTATACAAATTAAATGTTCCAGCGTTAGCCAAAATGTGCTGGACCATATAAGAAATTAGTAAATATTTTGTATCACTCGCTGTGCTGCAAACACATTTAAACATTGTGTTCAATGCCAAAAAACACAAATTATAGAGTACTTTCTTTCTATCCAAAGAATTCTACTGCGTCGGACTATTTGCTAAGATGGCTACAGGGAGAACTCACAGGTACAAAGTAAAACACATACAAAAAAAATGTTTGCAACAACATAGATCTATGAATTTGTAGAGCTGTCAGGGGTTAAACATTAACTCTTTGCTGCAGAACAGACCTTCTTTTCAGTGTGTTGTGATAAAAGGAACCTAATCATTCTACATGGGCCTTGTGTGATTAATATTGATGTTCTGTAAATATGTACCTTTGGGGCACCCAATTGGCACACGTTGCCGTTTCCCCCTAACGTTTTATAAATTCCTCCCAAGGTCAGACACAGACAAATCTCAAGTGTTTTGGAGGCTGCCGGCAAACAAGTGGGGGGGCGCAATACAGGATAAGATGGATTGCGATAGAGCTCTGGGCATTAAGTAGAATATTAAGCGGAACATCACAGACCAGAATTCCGAATCACAACTCGGGTCTTAGGAGTCTAAGGCTTGAATGGGGTTGCACGGAAACACTTGAAACGTGCAACAAAAGAACTCGTGATGTTTCAATATTTGTCAAACTTTTACTATATGTGCTGTAAGCATTTCAGCTTTACTCTACAGTAGATCCTCTAATGGTCCTATTACACAGATAATGTAGTTATTTGTATTATTGCTAGTGTTGGAGCTGAGTAGCTTGATTATATACATCTTTTGTTGGACCCCCCCTTCATCTTCAGCTACCTTCATCGATATTCACCTGTTTACATCGTGCTAGAAGCTGAATGGCTGAAATCAAGTGGCGTGGAAAACACAGACATGTCAACACAGGAGATACTTTCCTGATACCATCGCATACAATGTAAATATACAATGAAGAGCGACAAAAGCTGCATCAGAAGAAATGTACTCCAGATGTATCCGGTACACAACACGATTTCTAATAGTTAGGCCGACACCAGCTAGATTCTCCTAGGACAAGTTACATACAATATGGGTCGCTTCAGAGGGGGTTATTAGGGCTCCTCCTATCTCAGCTCCACTTTTGTCTAACCAAGCTAGGCCCGTTATCCATTAGGAAACGAGCAACATCTGCTTTAACTACATATTTTTCAGAGGGGTGGATAAGTATTTCGGAATCTAAGACAAGACCAAGGAACGATTAAGGCGAAAGTCTTTAGAGCTGGAAAAAAAAAAACAGACAGAACGGTTCTCCTCTGCCGTTAAATTCTGTTTCTATGTTGCTGTGGCTGCCATCACAAGACATTTCTACATGATCGGCCCGTTGGAGATCTAATTGCCATAAGAAAGGGATACCCTCTCATGATTCTTAATAAATCGACAGATAATTAACGTTTTTGTGGTATTATACTTAGCAAGTTCTGGGAGTATATCGAGTCACAAACATAATTAGAATGCAACACGGGATCCTAAAACTATAATTACATTTAATGACTTTATTTTTTTTCCTTCTAAGAATATCTTGCTGGGTTGGTTTCAAATTGTAATCACTAATCTATTTAGAGCAGATCCGTCACTTTTCCACATTATTTCAGTACACAGAATGTAGAATCTATGTAATGATGTTTACAGATTAAAATAAACTGCGTATATTATTTCAAATACACTTCATATATATATATATATGATAACACCACTTCTTGTCATTAGGATTTACTTAATTATTCCTCCCCGTTAAGATTATTTCTTGCCAATCGTCATCTTAATGGAGCATAAAGTTATAATTTCTGGGCTATTCTTGGCCCAACTTGGCCTTTAGCGACTACGCTGATTTGAGTGATGTGCCCACGGAGACTCGATTATCATTTCCGTTGTTTTGTTGTATTTGTACAATCGCACCAGAGGTGCTTGCCTAAGCGAGACGAAGAATGGGTATAATAAGAAATGCCTTGGATTTAGGGTCCATCGGTATTTCTTGCTAAAAAAAAACCCTTTATCGATGTTTATTAAGAAAGCTTAAAGAGTTATTCAAGACCCTAGCTCCAGTTTCCATAAAATCTAACTATTAAAAAAATACAAATAAATAAAAAAATATTCATCAAATTTCATGTGTTCTCATTTAGATGTTTTCTCTACAATTCATCAAAAGACATTTAAGTTAAAACTTTAGAAAACCGAGATGAGAAAACTCAATACTCCAATGAAAAAATTCAATATTTTTAACACATTTTTCTTTTATTTATTTTTTATCTCTTGAACTTAGGGACAAATATACACACATCATTCATTAGAAAATTAGTTTGTATAGCAAGAGATGCCATCAATCATTCCCTTAATTGTTTTGCTGCTAAGTTTGGTTATTTTTGTTATTGGAAAAAAAAGTGGGGCATCACTTTCAATTTTCCCGATCGTCTAAGGTCAGTTTTCTTTATTAATTATGATGTCTTAACTCATCAAAAGCACCTCCGGTTCCCCGCAGTTTCCATACAGCCTCACTAAACACAACAGAGCCCAGCTCATTAGTCCTTACATGTGCTGTGGCTTTGGGTATTCTAGTGGCAAGAGCCACCACTTACCAAACCGCCGGCATGTAAATTAAAGCCTATTCATCACATCCTCAAGCATAGAACTAACCTTAAATGAACACCAGCTACTTTATTCCAAAATATTTATTGCTTCTAGGTTGGCGTATAAAGAAACCACACACTGAAACAGATCAGCAGTCTGAACAAGCTGTGTTTGTGAAGAGCGAGCCGTGTAGATTAACTAAGGTCACACTCTGTATATCAACAGTTGTATCATGCAAGAGGCTGGGTACTTCCAAATGCTGGCTAGCATGGATGCCGGGAGTAACTTCCCAAAGGCTATTTGCCATTTTATTGGCTTCATTAATGATTGGAAGCCATTTATGGACCACCAGGGGTAAAACAGTTAATAGATATTGAATTGGGACTCAGATGGAATAACATGCTGTCCTTCATGGAGTCAAAATCAGCTCCAGAGCTCAAATAAAAATAGCAAAGATGGTATCTGACTATAAAAATGCCAGTAGCCAGGTTTATATATCTACACAGGTAAATGTCCATTGGGTAAGAGTTACGGGATCAGGGGGACATGTCCTATTTGGGAGCCTTAGGGTTACCTTTCTAAGTTACTATAATGACTATTATTGCATATTCACAGAAAGAGCATGCACGATTCTTTACTGGCTGGGATTCTGGTGAATATGACACATTATGAGGACTTTCTACCAGTTTACAGACTAGGTCACCAGTAGCTGGAAACGGTCTTGAATTTTTCAGGAAACCCCACAAAATCTAGAGTTTAAGCACCAGATACTAAATGTACCTTTCATCGTCATTACTTTAGTATGAGTCGGGCACTATTCATGGTAAAAAGAATGGGAGAATGTGTATTTCTTGGGTGGAACACCCCATGACATCCAAAGCCATGAAGAGCCGAGCATGAAATCATCAAGTATGGATCATCACCCAAAGAAAGGTTAAAATAACCGGTATTGAGGAAGACGGCAGATCCCTGAACCAGATTCCTCTGTGTTCTATTATTTTATATTTTTTATAGATTATATAATCCTTGTTCCTTATTAGGATTATAGAATTATCACTAGTGAATCCAAAGATTTTGGGTTGAAGGGACCGTTGCTTTCAAAATGCCTCTTGTAGCAGAGGCTCTGGGCTCCTGTTGGTGCCATAGAACAGGTAACAATAAAATAATAAATCAGTATATACAGGATTTTGGATGTTTATGATTCTGTTCGCCTGTGATGATTACAAAGAAAAACAGCAGTCAGGCAGAATATTTGTTTTGTGACGTTGAGTGGACTTGTGACATTTTTTCTCCCAATGAGTGACTTGGAATTCCCACTAAACTGGGAATTTGAAGAAGATTTGACAAATTTAAACCCCGTGTGTCACTATGCATTACAAGGGGCTACACCCAGTGAGCTTCTCCTGCAAGAGCTGCCCCGGTATAATGCATTGTGACATCAGGAAGATGACACAGAAGAAATCCCCCCATCATTACCTATGCATTTTACAGGGCCAGCTTCTTGCATGTCACTGGAGTTGGCCCTTCATAAAGCATACTGAAGTCACATATTCAAAATGTTCAAATATCCTACAAAACTCCCGGTTCAGTGCATACGCCTTTTTTTTTTTCTACACGGTCATAACTTCTAGCGATATTTTTCCTGACCTATATAAGATATATATGTATATCAAAGCCGCTCTGTATAACCTGCGCAACTAAATATTAACGGCATTAAAAAGACAGAAAACTCATTCTTTCCAGCCACGGAAACCCCACGTATATGAATTTTGGACACCACTGAAAAAGTGACACGTTACAAATTAGCTACAGTTCCCTTTATGACATCCCAAGAGCATTCATTTACTGCGCATAAAATATTCACCGTCACATGACATCAGCGGGGTAACAAAATTCGCAGTAAGTTGCGTGTAAATGAATATTTATCCAACGCAGAATATTAAGTTTCATTTTTCATAACGTTTCATTCAGCTTGTAAATATAAGCCGTGTGATCTGCTAAATACACTGTTTTTGTTGTAGAAACAGACTCCTTGACAGGAGTTAATAAGTGCAATTTAGCCCACCTGGTTTGCCGATTTCTCCTACCTACTATAAAACTTTTTACCGGTTTGATTTTCTCCGTTCCCGCACACAGCTCCTAAAAATTTCCTTTCCCCTAAGACCTTAGTGAATTACTGTTTTGTATTAATATCTAATAAGCAGCTTTTGCCATGCTCAGGCTACCGTTTCAACACAAAATATTTTTTCGGAGGCATAAAACGCTCGACTTTTTTTTTTTTTTTACCCTTTTGGTGCCACGTTACTACGCGACTCCGATCAAAGTATGGAAAAAGCGTGTAAGTTTTACAGCACCACCCACGTTCTTAAGAAGATAGGTGTTTAAGAGACAGACATCATATTAATCAGATTAAAGAAAGCATAACAGCCAAAAATAAGAAAAAGCACGTCTGGAGGCAGACTGTAATGTTTTTAATGTAGAAAATGGATATATTTTCTTAGAACTTTATGAGGTGGAATACTGCCTTCTGTTAACTATCGTTTAAATGTTTTTTTTTTGTGCCAAGGCCGATCTATTCTAACCGCGTTCTTTTTCTGACCCTGAAGTGTTCCACTTTAGGACCCAAATGGACTGGGGTGGAGAATCGGCTCTGGCAATTTAAGGTCAATGGTCTATAATCAAAATGACATCCCACATCTGTTGTATGACATCATAAAAGGTAGATGGGATATTCTTTCAGGTGCCCGCCCACGAGGGTATCTACCCAATGAAAACTTAGTCTTGCTTTATGAAGTGACACTGTGATAAGCATTTGGTATGACAATTCGGTGATGGGTGCCCACCAACAATACAACTAACTTGTCAGCTTCGCATAAAACTCAAAAGAAGTGCAACAGTTCCATTAAGAAATATCATTCTTTAATTTTTATGAATCCAGATACAATCTGTTATCTTTTCTTTCTCCTATTGAAGTTTTTGCTAAATGCAGATATACAGCAAGAAATCTGGAGAGAAAAAGAAATGTAATCCTCAAGTCTGGGGCAGCTTTGAGTTTTTAGGAGACCTAATCATAAAGACGTGGTGGTACTAAGAATGTACCAGCGTTTTAATTAGCAGAGCAGGCACCTCTATGTCTAGCTGCACCCATTCCCTGCCCAGCTTTGCCCGACACGTATCAATTTGTGAGTATTTAGATCCCTTGGCACAGCCTCCTAATATCTGGCACCACCTCATCCCGACTCCTATATGAAGCAGGTGGAGAAATCCCTAGGGAAAATACCAATCCTGGCTTACATTTAGCCCTTTTCTTCTCTAGAAACCCAGCAGGTTCAGCTGGACAGCTTATATATGAAACCGGCAAAGTATGGGAAAATATTTTCAGCCTGGCAATGATGGAGGTTAAACTTGAATGTGACTAATGTGCTACATATACATTCCAGGCTGCCCATAATTTAATATTTTACTCTTATCGTTATGGTTGCAATTGAAGTTGGAAAGAACATGTATCATAACCATATGCTCAGCGATAAACTATACTCTGTGAAATTGGGAGGATTAGGGGCTATTTCATTTTTTCTTTTCATCTTATAAAATAAACATTAACCTTGTTGGGAAATAAAACAAACACGAACAAATGAGCTAATGGGGCTTTGATTATGGGTCCATGTGGAAGCCCCTGTCCCTGGTTCCTTTATTCTTCTTCCAGTCTCTTAACGATTGGCCTGATTTGACTTATTTCATCAAGATGAATGTCATATGTCCTAACATATAGAATAATTAACAGTTTAACTCTGTTTCTTTCCACAGCCCTAAAATAAACAAAGCAGACCAAAGGACCAAGAAGGGCGATTTTCTAAAATAAATGAAGTAATATGTTCTTAATTCTTGGTTACAACATCCTCAAATGTAAAAACAGAACATTCAAGAGGAGTTGATAGCAAAAAAACAGTGCTGGTAAATGGGGTCAGGGCATTGTCGACTGGGCTGCATTGATTTTGGGCCACCCAGGGCTGATTTTTTTTAAAGAAAAAGGTATGAGGTCACCAAATATTTGTCTGTTAACCACTTGTTTACTAATGTCCTATGCTCTGATCCATGCTGAGGAAAAGGAGGACATTAAGGTAAAAGGAGACAGAGGGATTTGAGCCCTGAAGAGTGACTGTTCATCCAGAAGAGAGAATATTTCTCCTGAAGAGTGACTGTTCCTCCAGAAGAGAGAATATTTCTCCTGAAGAGTGACTGTTCCTCCAGAAGAGAGAAGATTTCTCCTGAAGAGTGACTGTTCCTCCAGAAGAGAGAAGATTTCTCCTGAAGAGTGACTGTTCCTCCAGAAGAGAGAAGATTTCTCCTGAAGAGTGACTGTTCCTCCAGAAGAGAGAATATTTCTCCTGAAGGGTGACTGTTCCTCCAGAAGAGAGAATATTTCTCCTGAAGAGTGACTGTTCCTCCAGAAGAGAGAATATTTCTCCTGAAGAGTAACTGTTCCTCCAGAAGAGAGAATATTTCTCCTGAAGGGTGACTGTTCCTCCAGAAGAGAGAAGATTTCTCCTGAAGAATGACTATTCCTAATGAATAGGGTCTGTTTCTCCCGAAGAGTGACTGTTCCACCTGAAGAGGGACAGTCCCTTGTTCCAAATATTTTTATGGTGTGTACCTCTGTAGTAGACCATCGTTGACAGTCGCTCTTCTACCTACCCTGCTGAATTCCGCAAAGAATTGAACCACCCTGTTTTATCCACTCTTTTAGTTCACTGTCCATGCATGAATTAACCACTTGATTTCATGTAGCAACAGTAGAAAATACATTCCTGGTAAAATAATAATCTGCTGAGATTCAGAACAACAACACACTCCCAGCCTCTGTGATATTTTGTAAAAAAAAAAAAGTTAATATCCTGAAAGAAATAAAATCTTGCACATATTTTTGTGTCAAATTTGTTCAACAGGGACAATATAACACAAGCCCCATTTACTATTCAGATGTCTGCCTTATTCACCTGGATAAAGAAAGTACAGTATCTGAATTATTAATTATTTGGGTTCCAGACTTACCCAGGGTGAGCATTATCCTGGTCTGCGGTTTCAATACAAGCAAAGAAATAAAATGAATAGACTTATTCCTGGAAGTGCTGGGATTTTACGGCTGTTTCCTGATAGCTTTATATAAAGTATCTGCTCTGATTACATTAAGGGTTTTTGCTTAACTACATACAGAAATGGAATTGGCAGCATGAAATTACCCCAGCATTCAAAAAGTTCTTTATTTACGATTTCAATGTCACCTTCTTAGTTGGGTTTTGACAGACTCCCACAATGGCTGCTCCTGGACAGGAGGTTATATTACCCGATTTACACTTACAACGCATTTCATTAGCAAAAGCAACCCAATTCTCTATGTAAAGACCAGGCTATTGTGCAGAGGGCAATATTCAACTAAGAGGAACCTAACACTACACATGACAACAATAAACAAAATCTTTGGTATTCAAGGATTTCATCTAGGACACGTAATAAAGAACAGCACTAACCAGCCATACTAGGTATGGGTGGATGAATAATGAGGCATGTGGGACAGAGGAATGCAAGATCAGTTTCCTCCATTTTCAATTTCTACTAATGCAATCACTCCTGATTTATACATGACCTGGACCTTCCTTCCCGTTTAATGAAACATTGACACCAAGCAGGCCAAAGTATTTCTCTGGCCATAAATAACCATCCCCAGTGAGGTCTGACTTATTCTATAAACTAGTTTAGCTTATGTGACCTCAACAGAAATCTGTATCTGATTATAACTAGTTGCACCGGAACAACTTTGAGGGACTGCTGTTTTAATATATATATATATATATATATACACACACAAACAAAACTCCTTATATCCGCCAAAAACTATTTTAGAGAAGATCCACAAAACCATAGAACGTATTCTCTCCTGGTAGACATTCTATGTAGTTATTTGACATCTTTGTTTGTATGCCCCTTGTGGCTGTATGCGGAATTGCAAGTTGCTGTCCCAAGCTTTTTAACAAAGTATGCCACAGGATAAATTTGGTCTTTAAGCCTGTTTCAATCTAACCCATGCAAAACATGGATCTATATGTAAAAACATTTCATTCAGCAAAAAAAAGAGTACACTGTGGACTGTAGGTATGCCCGACAATACAAAATCTCCGTCTTAATATGTGTGTATACAAATGAGAGATTGTCAGCAATATGTCCTTTTTCACTCTTAACTATGGTAATAACAGGTTAAACAATTCCCTGAAGCATTATAATTCCAGAACGGCATCAAGTTTGGCTTTAATAGTTGTTTATAAATTTGATGCAGAATGCTCACTGGGGGTGTTTAATATAATTGAGCAATCATCTGTTTTACACTTTATATGTAATCTAATATTTTTAGAAAACCTATTCAAATTGAATATTCAGAAGAATATATGTTACTGTTGCTATCTAGGCGTTCTAGACAATGTTGAAGCTTTATGTCATGTATCAAGGTGCAATTCAAGCCATGTGCGGGGCATATAACGATCCCTTTGTTACAGGACATTGCAAGTATTGCCCGTACACAAGGACAATCTTCTTACAATTCCAGGTTCTTAACCTAATAACTGATGGGTTCGTACACGAACAGATGCCGGATTGAAGTTTTCATTGTCAAGTACTGGAACAACCATAAAGTAACCCGACAGGCTACTAAATTCAATTACCTGTTCTACCTATATCAAATAATATTTTCTCAACCTGCATAATTGATCCTTAATGAATTTATTTAGAGAAGGAAATTCAATTAAACTGGAATGTGAATTAGGTTCTTTTTCAGCCTGGCAGAGCGCTTCATTCAAAAAGTCTGACCAGGACAACGTTACCTGAATCTTGTTTTCATCTAATTTCGCCTTAATGTACTTAATTTTAATATAAATTTAAAAAAAAAACAGGCAAATACATACAAATGATAAAATTGAAAATTACTGAGGGGGTCTGCTGTAGTTTCACAAATTAAAACAAATCTCAGAACGCGATTCCATGGCAACGTTTGATAAGTGGCCTTCTCAGATTGGCAAGAATGTTCGCTATGGGGATATGATCCCTTTTAACCTATTACACCAGTGCCGCTATTTTATAGTTAACCCTTTGCAAGGTGTGGCCACTCTTTTCTTAACCCTTTACATTCCACAGAATTTAGTTCACGTCCACTGGGCCATAAATAGTTAACATTTGTACTAAGTGCAGTGTTATTCATCTGTGGAGTCTTGTTAACTCTTTAATATGTGGAATAGTTTTCAGCTTTCTAGAAGTATAGAAGTATAGAAGTATAAGTGGCCTGGT
The DNA here is from genome assembly GCF_027358695.1 of Spea bombifrons. Taxonomy (NCBI): domain Eukaryota; kingdom Metazoa; phylum Chordata; class Amphibia; order Anura; family Pelobatidae; genus Spea; species Spea bombifrons. Next base: position 41,143,909 of record NC_071092.1, on the reverse strand, counting down.
GTTTTGGAGATCACCCCCAAAAAAAAAAAATAATAATAAAATATATATATATATATCCTGTGATATAATGGTTGAGGGTCATGGGAGTTGTAGATCTATAGCAGCTGAGGTGCCACTTGTTTGCTGCCCTTGTCTTAGAAACGTGTGTTGATTGCCCTCTTAGTGACATAGCCGGCAAATAAGTGTTCAACTAGGAACTGAACAATGTCTTCGAAATTGCTGTTTTTTTACTTGCATCGCTGGGTCACGTGACCTTATTGCAATTTACATGATGCTATGTGTAATATAGACTTACACATATGTTATCTATTTCTTCTACTTAATATATACCAGTATGTGCCTGATTGGCTGCACATTTTGGATGGTTTTTAATCTTTTTAACATGTTTTATAATTGATGAAAGCAGAGTGGGATCCATATGTGGCTGATTATGCCCTTACTGCTAGGTAGCAATATATTGATAAGGCTTACCCCCCCAAAAAAAGTACATTAACCCAATACAAACAACAATTTTAAGATCAATCGATCATTGTAAGTTTCTCATGCCTGAGAGGTGAACTATAACCCTGAACGACACAAAACTGCAAAAATATTTTGCAATTAAATAGGTATTTTATTGGGTCGGATCCCGGGTATGATTTTGAGATTCTTCTAGCGCTCTACTGTTACAAAGCAAATAGTGACGGTGCGAAAAGCCGTTCCTGAAATTGTATCTGCAATAAGGCATCATTTCACATAGAGACTGCAATTTATGGCTCACAAGTTCTCTTTATTTAAAGAGTCGTTCGCATTTCACTCATACCGCTGATATTAACAATACTGCCCCTCAGATACTTTTCATCCCGCAGAGACGGTCTCTTTGAATAAGCTCAGTTATTCTGACCTGTCGGGCGAGAGACAGATGTGATGAACGTCTGTACTGTGTTGTCCTGGGAGCTGAGCAAACACAGATGCTGCAAGTGTCAAGAAGCCCTTTTGCTAGGAACATAGGCAAATATTGATCATCTATTGAGGACCGAGAAAGCTCTCCTGGAGTGGGACACAAGGAACACTACGGCGCAGCTCAAAAGCAAAGAACGAAGGAATTCCAGATACTAAAGACATTTTATTTGCTGACCACAGGAAAGCATGAAATTGCTCTTCATCCCCAGGGGCAGCCTGGTCACGGTGGTTTAGCTTTAACCGATTTCTAATTAAATCTGTTTACAGATAAGTAGTATGTTTACATGACATTCATTAGAACGGGATTCTGCGCAAACCAGTAGCCAGAGATTCCGCGCCCTCTATGGCTACAAGGTACCCTGGAAAACATTCGCAACATCAAAAAACATATTCAGCTGGATACAACCCAAGAGAACATCGGGTCTTTAGCGTAGGTCGGATACTTTTATTGGGCCAACATAAGAAAGAGATATTCCTTAAGCTTTCGGAACCTCAGAGGGCTCTTCTTCAGGGGTACAGCTAGGTTTTTCCATCTGAGGAGACCTGGTCTATGTCTCTTTAGATCTTTTGTCTATGATAGAAAAAAAGAGACTCCTTTATACTTTGCTGTGCCTTAATACCAATTTAATGATCCTATAACTGAAAAAAGAGCTGAAAGTGATATCATTTGTGTTTGATTAAAGGTTTAGCTGCACATTAAAGTTACACGCATTCTACCCAACATGCACATGACATCATCACAAAGGGAATAAAGGAAGTTGTCTGGGGGAAAGATTATGAGAAGCTTTTCAGGAAGCAACCCAGACATATCGGGGCAATTCTAGTGCAAAATGATAAAACTACAGCAATCAATGGGAATCTTCACCGATTACACCATTTTTAACACTTCGCGCAATCATTTTTACACACACCTTCTATTGTATCAGCTAGCGTTACACACGCCTTAATAAGTGTAGAGACTAGTTTTTATTAAGAATGTGTATCGACGGAAATAAGTGTGGCAAGGAATGGCTTTAATTGGTTATTTAAGAGAAATAGCAAAATGTACAAGTGCTAGAACAGAGTCTTACAAAGACGACATTCTATCTCTAGATCAGCCTTTGGCTGGGGCACCAGGAAGGTCCATTTTTAATAATTTCTTTCATACAATCAGGATTACGATTTATTTGGTAATGATGTCCCAGGAAGTCAAAATGACCGGCGGGTAGAACGTTTCCGAGTTCTACCGTCACAACGTGTATATACACAGAAGCAATGTTTGTAAATAAACCATGTAAATAAAATACATTGTTTCCCCTTCTAAGTGCTTTTATTCGCTTACAAAAATATCTATAGGTCACACAGATTGTAAGCTTGCAAGAACTTGGCCCTCTTCTTCTGTACCAGTATGTTTTAGTGTTACTTTAAATACTGTCCCCTATTGTAACCGAGCTATGGAATCTGCTGGCGCTATATCAACAAATGCAATGTAATAAAAAAGTGAATAGTAACACATATTATCTAATGGGGCAGATTTTGGTTTTTTTATATGTCTGTAGTTAATATTCATCTGGAAAAAAATCCAAACATTCTCTACTTGCCTTGGAACGACGTGTTAATCAATCCCACCGCTGGGCTTAGTTACACCCATATGATACACAGAAATAGAATTTGAGGGCAGATGAGGACCCATCGGCCCATCTAGTCTGTCTGTTTTTCCTAATGTAAAGACTTAGGCTTTAGAAACAGGACAGTGTTACACCCATTCCATGCATGTTTAAATTCTCTCACTATATCAACCTCTACCGCTACTGCTGGGAGGCTGTTCCGCTCATCTACCACCCTCTCAGTAAAGTAAAATGTCTTTACATATAAGCCTCTGACCCCCTTTTGAGATGCAGTTTATGTACAAAGCAGTTGTTTTCCTAATGGGATGCCCAATACAAGTATGTAAAATATGCAGTGTGCCCTCCGTGAATGGGCATGAAATCTCTCATCTTCCGGTTACTTACAGAGCAGTTTGTACATTAGACCTGGAATTCATTTACTCCGAAATATTTGTGGCATCTTGTAATGATCTACTGCGCCTTACAGAAAACTGTTCTGCCAATGTGAAAAAAAAACCCAACAAAATTCATTTCAGATTCAGCTGGCAGTGAACGAACTGGGGTGAAAATACAGTTTATCCTTTCGCATGTGAAAGTGCCATAGAGACACGTACAACCGTTTCTTTTACTGCCAAAGATAAATTCATACATTCAACATAATGTGCTATCTATTGAAAACCAAGAGGTCAGTCAAGCCACTGAGACTCAAAGAGTTAAAAGACTTGCTGATATCTATTTTACTCACAGAGTGGTAGCTAGGTGGAACAGCATACCAGCAGAAATGGGAGAGGTTACTATAGTCAGGGAATGTACATGTGAATGGGAGAGGCATATGGCTCCTGAATCCAAGACAAGACTAAGGACTGGTTAATGTCTGAGTCTCTACATCAGGAAAAGGGTCTCTAAAATAGTTAATACCTGTTACCTCCAGCTAGCGTCTTTTAACCCCTTAAGGACAATGGGCGGTTCCTATACCCATTGAAAACAATGCATTTTGAGCCCGTACATGTAAGGGCTTTGTCATTAGGGGGTTAATGGAGAGTTGGTAAATTGCTACTTTTTTGTAGTAATTTAGGTAACTGATACTGGAAATGTCTGGTTTTTAACAGTCAAAGGAGTAATCAAGAGTCCAAATATAGGATAGATAAAAGTGATCAGAACCCTAAAGGAATAGTAACCATTATTATCACAACACATTTAAAAAGGTTTCTTCATCGATGGGTTAAACACATGTGGGTGGAAAGCATGGCTTTAACATTTTAGAGCGCACCACCAGCTGCACCACTGTCCTTATTGTTAGGTTATGATGTCATAAGTTGGCACGCCATTTTTTTTAACAACTTGCAGCGCCGCATGTAAGATAACCGTGGAGGATTGTGCCGGTTGGGAAATCAATGATCTCCTTTTGGGGCAGTCGGCTCCATTTTGCTGCCCCCCCCGCCCCCCGACCTGTCTAGGCCAGAATATGCCACTACCATTGAAAGGAAGAAAAGAAGAAAAGGTCAAAGAGTGAAGCCGACCCGCAGACAATGAAACAAATCCCACGAATTGTAAAGGGGCAAAGGATCATGAACTCAGCCCAACCTTCGCAATAAAAAGCTTAAATCGCTAATTAGTCTATTATGAGGTTCAATGTATACGAGGGGTTAAAAAAGGTCACAAGTCCACCAACTTCAACCAGGCTGTCATAGCGACTGAACCTCATAATAAACTACCGGGGTTGAAGGTACCTGAAAAAAAACTTAAATCTATTAAAATTATAACGATAACAGAAGAAGATGGAATCTTTTATTCTTGGGTATAAAGATAATATATGCCAGCTTAGCGGGACCCCAACTGTTTTAGTAATACTTTTCCCCCCGACACTGCATTCTTTGATAATTGTGATGGGAATCCAGATGTTTGCTCGACGATCCGAGTGCTTACAGGTCAGAAGAGGTGAATTACAATACACCCTTCGTGTTTTTTGGATTGTAGAGAAGAGAACTATCGTGTTTTTGGCTACAGACACATATAGGCAGACTAATACTATTTATATAGCGCCATCATAGTCCACGGCTCTGTACAAGTAGATAGGACAGAACAAGCAGGGCACCACACAACAGTCTGGACTTACAGAAAAGGTCCGGAGACACATCTCATTCTGTCACATCTGCGATAAAACCAGCACTGAATACGCATCTGAAACATGTATCCTTTGTGTTACTATTCCAATTTCTATTTAATATTCTGAAAATGGACTTAAATTCGATTTAAAGGGAACATTTGAAAGCACTGCTAATGTGTTTTTTTCATACATGGAAAGAAAACATATTTTTGAGTTTGGCTTTAGCCACAGAGAAGAGATGCACCCTAGAGCTGCTAAAGGATACATATTAAAGTATCTGAATATGCATTCTTCATTGGTGGGAGAGCATAGGGGCACTGGAGTCTCCCTTTAAGTCAGAGGTTATCTAGAGGGACGTGTAGCTAAGCCATGTGATGTTTTTACCTGTGGGGGGCCGAACTAGGGCCACCTCGGGCCGAACTAGGGCCACCTCTCCCTCCGTGGTCGGCGTCCCAGGTACTATAAAAGGCACTACATGGCTGATGACTGATCGCTATGATATGACGTCATATCCAGGTGCGCAGTGTCATCAAAGACGCACAGCGCCTTTTAATAAAGTCTAAGTACAGAACGGCCTTCGTAGTATAAATAGGCCTGTTGGGGACATCATCTCCCTTGTAACTGACCCACTGTGTGGTGGGACACCGGGAGGGGGCTTCATTGCCCAAGAGGGTGATCTGCCCCCCAGTTTTAGACCAAGGGAACTGCCGCTCCCCTAGACCTGCCTCCCTACATCTTTAGGGTCAAAGTATAGATCTTGCAGCCTTCACAAGTATAGCCCGAGTCAATAATGACCGTATTTTTTATTTTAAATAGGATAAGAAACATCCGTGAATGTCTAGCCTTTTGAAAACCTTATATTTTTATGCGACCACCCTCCTGATGATTAATACACCATATGATTTCATTCTGTTTTGGAACAAGTGATTTTAAACAAACAAAAAAAGAAAAAAAAAGAATTCTGTTTGAAGTTCCATATTATATACCTTATTATTTACAATTTGAATACGGCATGCATTACGCATTACAGTTTGTTTAAAATACATTTCTCCACCCAGGTAAAATAAATGTGGAAATGTTTGGTAATATAATTTACTAGTGTATTTAACGGCTATCAGCATTTGTATCATTGCATATCGCACGATGCAAAGTTAAACCAGCTAAATGTACATTTGTTTCTTGCCAATTAATAAAACAGACTTTATACACAGAGCGGCCTTAAAGGAAAGTAAGTTAAATAATTATTTTTCCATGGCGGAATGTTATTCTCCTTCACAGACTTGGAAGCTGCCCTCTGGAAAGCACATAATGTTTCTTGTTAGTATCACAATTTATGTCTTTTTCCAGCTAAAAAATAAAAAATAAAAAAAAGATACGTTAACCGTATCAGCTCTAAGATGTTCTGCTACTTTAGTGACTCTTGTCTATGGATCACCAGTTAAATTGAATAGAATTTATGAGATAAACTTTAACACATCTAGTCGTAGTTGTAATATATGACCTCAAAAAATATAGACGTTCACACAATACACTGAATCTTGGAGATTATCTAGGGCCAGATGCACCATAACGCACCTTTCAATGCATTTATTATATTTAGGTTCTACTTTATTCTATCTGGGCTTTCCTCTAAATCTAAGCTGAATTCCGAACCTCTGGGGCAGGTTTTAATCTCCCGATGGGGGAGTGGTTCTTGGCCCTGCCCTCTTTTGCCCCGCCCCCAACTTGGACTCACAATATATAGTAGGACAGAACAAGTCCCCAAATATCTAACTAGAATTGCTAAAATAATCGCTGTGTAGTGGAAACATTCATAATGTTATAATTTAAAGAGACAGTCCTTTTTTTCAGTGATGCAAAGTATACAGAAAAGCTTTATTGCCTAGAATTCTCAGCCTTAGATAAGTTTTCATTATTTCCGGATTATACTACATGTGAATTAGTCACACAAGAACCATGCGGGAACCCTGAACTTGATCCCCCCCATTATAAGTGTAATAGTTTGGGAAGTAGAACAGCTTCATGTAATAATTCATGCGATGAAGCAAGCTTAAATGAGGTCTTGACAACTTTGAACATAACAGGTGAAAACAAATCAAGTACGCGCAGCAGCCGATGAAATCTATTTAACCTTTAGATGACACATACCTCGAACTGAGAGTGAAATTACGGAAAAATGTAAGCATGAGAGTTATCGTTCATAATGATACGTTCTAAATTTTGCTGACAATGTAGAAGATTTACAAGCTTTTTTTTTTTAGGTTTTTTTCCCCCTATGCATCAAAAGGATCTCTTTAATTTTCCACAAAAAAAAAATCAAACTAAGGATGGCTTCTTCTGGGAGACAAATGACTCAAATCTCCAACACCCATATTTTTTTTTTATATACATCTGTTTAGAATTGAGCAGACTTTCATGTTACGATGATAGATAGTCTTCTACTGATATTTTCCCCCTGGCGGCTGGTCTCTACTGTAAAGGCTTACGAGACCATCTGCTTCTGATCTGGGACTGGGATGGGTTTGCAGGGTTTTTGATGTGACTGCTAGCCAGGCTGACTTGGAAACAAATTTGAAGATAGAAGTGTTAATGTTAATATAATAGCATAGCTTTTTTAGCTTGTGGCGAGAGGCTCAACGTAGAGCGTTGTGTCCCAATGGAAAATAATGGATCTGGTAGCTAAATTTGGACAGATATGCAAGAATATTTTGCTTATACTTGTCAACTGCAATTTACTTCTGTAAAACCCAATTTCACAAATGCTATGACACAATGTGATAGATTTTAAGTTGGTTTCCGAATATAAGGTCATCATCGCTCGGACAGACCGGGATTAATTGCTGGCAATATGTGTGATCTTGTCATGGTCAAAAGTAAGACTTTGATGTAGCCCATTCTAAACAGATGGCCACAGCATCAATTAGCCACTGGGCTACTGTGCAAAGCCAGTTGGAAAAATGCATGTCAGATCATTAACTGACCCTTCTCAGGTCATTGTACTTTACCTCCAGCCATGCACTCGCACCCCCAACTGTATACATGCACTTAAAAGCCTCCATCTGCCGCCATATTGACCTCCCACATCTTTAGCCATGCCAACCGGTAGCTATGCACTGAAACGTCAGTAGCTATGGCAATTTATAGCTACCCAATGACACGCCCCCATCTGTAGACATGCCAATTGGTAGTTGTGCACCGACATACCCAGTGTGTAACCATGCCTATTGGTAGTTGGGCACCGACACGCCCCCATCTGTAGCCATGTACTGGCAAAATTCCAAAATGTGTCCATATACTGATGGCAAGCTTCTGGTGCATTTATTATCTATAAATGTACAATAGGATGATAGTACAGCTGACATAAAATAAAAGTGAATACGCTCCTTCACTAAATAGGTAGTGAAAACATTTTTTTCATTTAAACTCAGACTTAGGAAGTGCTTTCTACTTTCTTTTTTTAAATAGTTCTAGATTTTGCATAATAGAATGTTTTCAGGCAGGTGCATATTGGTAATTTTTGTGTTCTCGCTCTGTTATCCAAGACCAAACTACTAAACAAACTCCCTGACTCCTTATCATACTGCCTGCAGTAAGCAGTAGAATTACTCAGTCTTAATCACCCAGCAGGACACTGACTAATGAAAGCCTATGGACTTCATTAGGATTGCCATAAAGAATCAGCCCGGTGTTGCCTCTGAGCAGAGATAGTCCCTCCGCAAATCACAATGTCAACGATAGCGACCACCAGATCTGCTGATAAATAAGATGAAAAAAATGAGGATTTTGTCAATGCCGACTTACATTACTACATACAGCACTGAATTTTTAGAGAAATATTATTATTTCCATTAGTCTTGCCATCTACGTTTTCTACTTAATACTGAGATAGTCAATTATGTTTTTCTTTCAGGGTTGTGTTAAATACAAATCATTGTTTTCATAACCATGACATATTCAGAATATATATTCAGCCGGGGCATGTTGAAATATAATGTTTCTTAAAAAGAATTTATTTAAATGTATTTGTACCATGCAGCCTTGTGCCCAACTCTTATTATATTCCCCAGATGCTGACCATGTTAACAGCCATTTTGAAAAAAAATCCATTTCAAAACATTTTTTCAACAAATCTCTATAAATCCTCTGGGCCGTAATACAATAAATGCAGCACATTCACTTCCAAGAAGGTTAAATCACCCCTTACCATGCTCAAAACATTACCGACTGCTTGAAATGGGCCATTCATTTTTCTGGTGAGTGTTTATGTAGCTTTGGCTGTACGGCTCTCCATGTTTATGTGTTCAGCTCAGCAAGCCACTTGTTCTCCAAAGTAAAGAATTCCACCCTTGGGGATTTCTATATGCTCAAGATGTTCTACTGTCTTGTTCGGATGATTATGGCACCAGGGATCCAGCCAACAGTAGACAGACACAGTAGCATCTGAAACCTATTACCACAGTCTGCTGTCTCAGTATCTGCTCTTAATCCCCAACACAAAGACTCAACTGAAAGAGATTACGACATCCAAAAAGTGGAGAATTCTTTAGGTATTTAAACCAAATGGGACTAAGATACTGCAGACTTCTACCTCTTCTGAAAATAAACTCAATGGCCTATGTTTAACAGGTCTAGGTTTAAAGGTATTTGTTTCTATGTTGATGTGTAATTAGATATCTGACTTTTTCTTCTTTGAATCTTAATAACCAGATGTCTGGACAACATTCAAACTCAAATTGTCAATCGTAGACAACCAGTCATTATAAACAGGAATAAGCAACTTCAAGAAGGCCATCTAATATGGATTTGAATAATCGTTGCTGGGCGTGATATTTTAGGGATGGAATGGTCCAGCTTGATGTTCAGAAGCTGGAGAAGCAACCTCGTTGGTTCACCCTTCACGACTACCACGGTCATAAAGATCATGTATTATTATGAATTGTTTTTTACTAGCCCTACGTAATTGCCTACCTAGAGCTAGTCCACAAAGTTGGCCAACAAGAAAACCAGCAATTCCTTTTTCTAAGCCGGAGGAGGTATTAACACTTCCCTCTGAACCGCAATGAGGAGTTTTGGTTGGACAGAGAAAGTATCTATCAGCTTTGATGGACAACGTCCAAGGAGCCAGGTTGCCAGGGCTCTTAAAATTTAACTGCTGGCTCCTAAATGTTTGTGCAGTTTTTTTTTTGACATTGATCACGACGGATGAATCACTTCCTGGCTCCTAACATAAATCACGCCGGCTCCTACAATTTCCTGTCTGGCTCTTAAATTGGTCTTCGGTGTCATTATCAACAAGAGAGGGTTAGTGATTGTTTGCCAAAGAATGCAATAACATCTAGATGGGCATGGGGTATCTAAATTAATTAAAATAGTTTACAAAAAGTGGCCATTTCTCTGTCTTAATGGCCCAATTCAGTTTCAACGTTCGTTTCCAAGGAAATACTACATAGGGCCAAAATCCCATCAGGATCTCAGTGCTATAAATTAATAACATTTGGGAGTGTGTGATATATTACACTGGACATAAATAGCTCTCTTTTTGCCTGTCCTTCCCAGCTTTCCATAGAACATTATTTAACACCCGTGCGCTCTGTAAAATATGTGTAAAGATGATTGGGCGTCTACAGTTACTTCATCTAATAAATTTACTGAAGGATATCCAAACCGCAGGTAGAGCACAGAAGAGACTTCAGACCAAGCCAACTTCATGAGGCCAGTTTTTCTCTGTGTACATCTTTAATCATACTTCCTAACTATTCCTATTTAGGAAGGGCAGTCCCTCTTTGGACCCAATTTCCTTTTTGTCGCTTTGATGTTTGTCTTTTCTAGAATGTTTACTAGATATGAGAGTATCCCAACGTCATACAGCCCTAAACGTTACAACGATGGGTATAGAAACAACAGAAAAAAACTAAATGATGTACCCTATTTGATTGATTATAAGACAAGTTGTTTTTTTCTGAAAACTCCTATATGTGATGGATGATATGTCCATCCAAATACAGAATTTACCTGAATATGTTGTTTTATTGGTTTTTGTTTTTCAACCGTGCCAATATTATAAATATGTTTTTGTTAATTTGAAGTAATTTCAATAAATATATTCAGAAAAAAAGACATTTTTCAACTTTTGTAATGAATACCAACAGAAGATTAAAGAGGGAGTTGTGTAGATGTGCATATATAAGCTGACCTTGAGACTGATATTAACCCTTTAATAATCCATCCTAATGATTCTATGTAGTGACTCGCCAAATGTGTTACCTGTAATACCTGTCCTCATGGAAAGCTTGACTTACTATTTTAAGATTTAATTTAAGTCACCTGCATTTCAGTAGGTACGTTAACCACATCATATTTGTTGTGAAAACACTAATTACCCTGAGAATCTACCCCGAGACTCTGACGTTGGGGCAAAAACCCTGAGACTTAGCGTCAAGCTCTGAGAGTCCCCAGGTAAGCATATATATATATATATATATATATATATATATATATGTGCTTAGCTCACACTAAACAGGGTACCGGCATTTTATAATTGTAATTGTGGTTAGCTGATTTCTCAATATAATCTACCTTTATGTGCAATGCACCTGCATATTATATTTTATAGAGAATGGGAAAGTCAATTCATTCGTTGAATAGACCGGAAAGTTCTAACCCAGGCCTGTAAATTTATTTTTAATAGCGAGTATTGAGAAGCACTGGCGGTGATGCCCTCACACATCTCACAGCCCCTTTGCTGCTAACAAAGAATCTTTAACTGGGGCACTTTTTAATAAGACTGTTAACTTTAATAGATATTTTCATCATCGATGCATGGAAGTAAATTGTTTCATGTGTTTTTTTTTCACTCTTAGGGTTTAAACACTTCAGCAAACACAAATGTCCTTGTGTCTTAAAGAAAAGGGGCTTTTTCGCTCACAGGAGGGTAAAACCATAAACAGCACTTCCCTATTCTGGGGTCAGATAGGTTTATAAGCCTGGTGCACACAATAGTCAGTCTTATACCTGAGGTGGTCTCAGAGCGCAAGGATAGACCGATAAGTTCTTATTGATCGCCTGAAACATTGCGGTGTCATTTACTAAAGGTTTTATTTGTAATGGAATTTCTGGATAATAATAAACCTGCCTCAATCGATGCAAGGGCTAAACACTCAAACACAACCTGTTTTGACGTTGTGGCATAGTGTAGATGCGCTACCCACTACTACCTGACCAGAGACAGAGAATGAAGATCTGTCTGTGCATTACCTTATCTAAATCCCAAACTCCAACCAAAATTCTGCCACCCATTCATCTTCTCTGCATGTCCATCTGAGAGAACCTCTCAGGAGCAACATTTTTGGGTTGTGAACTAGAAGTCTAGCTTGTGCGCCATGTTAATGGCTCCACTGGCTACATCGCACAACCATAAGGAATATGTTACTTATGTCAGATAATTTAGTTGTTGTGCGTCTGATAATAGACAATCAAACTAGAACTTGGCCGTCGGCCCCTTTTTCTGCAGAGAAGGACACCTCAGTGATCATTCTATCGAATATATAGTATTCAAACAGATACTTTTGACTTAGGATGTACTTAAGTGAAGATTTCAATACGGTGGATTAGCCCTATCCACAATGAAACTAAAGCCACCTTAACAACTGCTCCTCTACATGGAGTTAAGACCTCTTCGTCTTGGTAAAAAAAAGAACTTTTAGAACAGATAAAGTATAAACCAGTTTTAAAGACATTTGAAGATAGAAGCTCCCGAAATGGGCCGCTCTTGGTTAAACGCAATCCAATTGAGTTTACAATGCAAATTCAATTAAATGCTAATTTGCAGCGTTTAAGTTTTCAGCAAGCCGCAAACCATACGAAGACTCGTGCCAAGAAATGTCAACCATTTCCATCTGTTCTTGTCTACCTCATACGAATGCGTAATTAACGTGGTCTTCTTCATGTTAGTTTGTTGCAAACAAATCAGTCAAAAAAAAAAGAGAATGGAGCCAAGGAAAGTACTGCTTCCTTCTAGTGGGTGCGTATCGTTTTATTTCTGGGCACACTATTTTAATTAGTATATTTAACAAGGTGCTTTTATTCGTATCTGTAATAAGGTGCCATATATTTCATGCTGTGCGCAATGAGTGAAAACTACATATGGGGATTTATTGACTTTACCAGTTAACAAAGCCGGGGTCTTGGTGGCATCATACCTTCTGCTGGCGACTTCAAAAAGCTGGGCACATGCCGCATTATATTATCATTTAACATAATCTTCACACACATTGCAAAACGTGTCAAGTGATAATATATGTGTAATATTATATGTGTAATATTCTATGTGTAATATATGTGCAATATTCTATGTGTAATATATGTGTAATATTCTATGTGTAATATACAGTGGCGTCGGCAGGGGGGGGCCAGAGGGGGCCATGGCCCCCCCTACATTATGCTGTGCCCCCCAGTGTGCCCCCCCAATTGACCCGGCTCACCGCCGGGAAACCGGGACATTTCCCGGTGTGCCGGCACATTGAGCTGCTGTAAAACCGAAGGGGGGGACCGATAATAGAGAAATCCCCCCCAGGGCTGTAAGTGGTGCTGCCCGATCAGCAGCTGCAGCGTGCAGGACTGGATGGGGAGATCCGTGTGCTCTCTGTCACTGAGCGCCGGGCGATGGGATATGACGTTTATATCCCAGCCCCGGCGCTCAGCATAAACAGAGTGAGCGGCAAACCAGAAGGAAAGGAGGAAGAGAAAGCAGAAAGGAAGAAGAGAAAGCAGAAAGGAAGAAGAGAAAGGTAAGAGATGTGAAGAACGAGGGGGGGGGTGTTTGAAGTGGAAAACGAGGGGGGGTTTGAAGTGGAAAACGAGGGGGGGGTCTGATGTGCAAAACGAGGGGGGGTCTGATGTGCAAAACGAGGGGGGGTCTGATGTCCAAAACGAGGGGGGGTCTGATGTCCAAAACGAGGGGGGGGTCTGATGTGCAAAACGAGGGGGGGGGTCGTCTGATGTGCAAAACGAGGGGGGGTCTGATGTGCAAAACGAGGGGGGGTCTGATGGTAGATATGTGTGTGTGCATATACAAATGGTGAGGCATGTATTCGGGCAATGTTTATGAATGTGTATGGGCACTTGGGCAGGCATATGTGTGTGTATAGGGCAGGTGTGTATATGTGCATGTATGGGCACGCGCATATATGGGCACTGTATGTGCATACGTGTGTATGGGCAGTGTATATGTGTCTGTCTGTATGGGCAGTGTATATGTGTGTATATAAGGAGTGTATTTGTCTTATAGTGTATACGTCTGTGTAAGTATGTGCAAGGGCAGTGTATATTTATGGGGAGGCATGTGTGTGTGAGCAGTTTATGTATGTTTGGGCAGGCGTGTATAAGGGTAGTGCATATGTGTGAGTACTGGCAAGTGTGTATGTGCAGGCAATTGCAGCGTATATATGTGTTTTTGTGGGCAGGCATGCGTAAGAGCAGTGCATATGTGTGTGTATGAGCAGGCATGTCGTACTTAAAGGGAAGACAATGATTCCCTGTAACACATGTTTAACTCAGGGGCACCTAGGGTTAAATCCAGGCCTATTTCTGGTTAAAATGAGTGTGTGTGTCACTGTATGTAGCACTTGGACACAAAAGAATATTGCGGGGTGCTACTTGATCTAGGGCATCACTAATACAAAGCGCCACGTGTTAAATCTACGGGTAGGCAGAGTAAGTGAAGGATGTGTGTGAATGTGTGTGTCTGGGTGTGATAGCGTATGTTTGTGGGTATGTTATTGTGCACATCTGTTTTTATGGGTATGTTAGTCTGTTTCCAGGTGTGTTATAGTGGGCATGTGTCTAGGTATATTAGGGTGGGATTGTTTTGGGGTGTATTATTGTGTGTGTGTGTGTGTTTGTTAGTGTGTGCATGTGTATGTATGTTATTCAAGTGTCTAAGTGTGTGGATATGTTCCTGTGTGCATGACGTGTTAGGAGTCTTAGATGGTTCCTTCAATACATCATAGTAGTCTCTGTGGCCGTGTCCAGCGGGGTCCATCTGTGGTTGTAAGATTTTTCTGTTTCTGTGGGAATTTTCTCCCATTCATCTAGTAGAACGTTTTATGAGCTGAAGGTGATAAACCAAGACATTTTGGACAACACTATGCTTCTAACTTTGTGGGAACAGTTTTGGGGAAGGTCCTTTTCTATTCCATCATGACTGTGCCCCAGTGTACAAAACAAGGTCCATAAAGGCATGGTTGCAAAAATTCCCCACAGAAACTCTCTAAAATCTTGTGGAAATCGTTCCCAGAAGAGTGGAAGCCGTTATAGCTGCAAAGGGGGACCAACTAAATATTAATGTCTATGTATTTATAATACAATGTCATAAAAGTCCCTGTTGGTGAAATGGTCAGGTATACCTTACCAGTAAAAATGCTATCCCCCCCAGATTTTTAGGGGTTCCTACGCCCATGCATGCTAGGGAGCGTTGAGCGGGGCCCAAGAAAATGCTTGGGTAGGGTCCAATATTTTCACTATAAAATATATTGGCAGCAGGGTAAATATCTATATATGTTTTGGCAGCAGGGTCTAATATTAATATATATTTGCTGCAGGGGCTAATATTAATATATATCGGAAGCCGGGACTAATAATATATACCGGCAGCAGGGTCTAATATTAATATATATCAGCAGCAGGAGCTAATATTAATATATATCGGAAGCAGGGGCTAATATTTATTTATATATATATATATATATATATATATATATATATATATATATATTGGCAGCAGGGTCTAGTATTTATATTCATATTGGCTGCAGGGCCTATTATCAATAAATATTGGTTGCAGGGGCTAATATTTATATATATTGGCTGCAGGGACTAATAATATATATCAGCAGTAGGAGCTAATATTAATATATGTTGGCAGCAGGGTATAATTTCTATGTATATCGGCAGCAGGGTATAATATAAGTATGTATCCGCAGCAGGGGCTAATATTAATATATATCCACAGCAGGGGTTAATATTAATATATATCGGAAGCAGGGTCTAATATTTATATATATTGTCAGCAGGGGCTAATATTAAAGAATGAAAAATAACTGTCACTTTAGCTGTTATTTTGAAATCATATTTCAATCACGGTCTTTACTTCAAAGTGATAAGTGCATATTATGTAGTTAAAAATGCACGTCTAACGTGTGTGTGTGTGTATATGTGTATATATATATATATATATATATATATATATATATATGTGTATATGTACTGTTTTATAATTGGCCCCCCTACTTTGGTCCCTGGCCCCCCATGTGCCCCCCCTAAATATGAAAGCTGGAGACGCCACTGGTAATATATGCGTAATATTCTATGTGTAATATCTCATTAACAGGCTGGTCTGTCTACCCTGGAATTCGGAGGGGTGAGTGTCTCTTTTCGCTTGACCAGCCATTTCTTTCTCTGACTGTTTCACCTATCACTGGCACGTAATCCCCCACTGATTTAAAATAACTATACACCGCAATGTAGTAAGTGAACGATGGAAATTGAATTCCACAAATACTGAACAAACGAAAAAACTATTTTTTTTATTTAATTGGGGAAGACAACAACCTCAGAACTAATAAAATGAAACTAATCATGTCCCTTGGTAAATACCATGGAGATTTGCCCAACACAATGGCGGAATTATCTAGATTAAACCCTGTTTGGGTTGCGTGGTTAACTCTCTAGTCACACACAACCTAAGGATGGAGGGACATTGCAACACATCACCTCCCTGAGCTTTGCCGAGCTTGTCTGGGCCTTCATCAGGGGGAAATCAAATTTCGGAAGGGATTCCATTTATTCTACTAGTTCAGAGGTTGCTGTCTCCCGAATCACAAGTATATTTTATAAAACACGGTTAAGTGAAAACATACATTTCTATATTTGTTTTCTTTTTTGGGTTACCCATTGAACTGTCCACAGAGGTTGACACACTAGCAATGGCTGTTAGTCAACGTCAACAGAATTGGGTCATCTGTAACCCGGATAAAAGCCACCCAAGTCAACCTAAAGTGCGTTTCGGATCTGCCGCCAGTCCAACGTTCTTTACAAACACAGAAACTGTTAGGGAAAAGAATACTAAACTGACGATGATCAGACATTTTCTATAAAAAAAAATTAAGCTGACCTAATCAACTTTTTCTCCTGTACTGGAAATTAAAGACCCTTCCATCGTGTTTAGCTGAACAGCCAACTTGTAGACTTTGGATTCTTGGCATACAATGACAATTACGCGGTCGGCCAGCTGGCATTTGACTTGGGAAATCAGACCTGCTAAACTGATTATACTCGAAAGCTTAGTGCTGTTCTTCAAAATTATTCTGTTTTAACCCCTTTGTTGTCATTGGAATTAATAGATGAAAAACAAACAAAAAAAAAAACGTGTTGTTCTCCCTACTGGCACTAAATGGTTCAAAGGGATATAAAATGTTGACTAAACATGAAAATGCACATAATGGGATTTTCCTGTCTTCAAATCTTTGTTTTCCAAGACAGAAAACCATATTTTATAAACTCCAATAGAAAATGATCAGGATAACTATGATGTTGTTTCATTCGTACACATATCCAATCAATTATAAACTGTCAATTATAATAGAAAAAAAATTATATATATATATATACATATATATATATATATATATATACATATATATATATATATATATATATATATACTGTATATGATATTATAATAACATGTACATCACAATTCAGCACATACATAGGCACAACACAACACAATGTTGCCAGAATAACTGTTTACTACTTTCATAACTCATATTGTAACAACACACATCATTTTGGCAGAATTCCACTAAAATCAATAGGTTTTTGGACAATAAAAAAATACATTCCAGCGAGCTTGGAAAACAGCTTCCAATTTTAGGGTGAAATGAAGAGCCAAATATCGTTGCCAATCATCTGATCTTTAGGAAAGCCAGACATTGGCATTCTAAATCTTTTCATGTCATTTGATCAGTTAACATGAATTTGTGTATTTTGGAGTCATGGTTGGTTCTATCATTCTATGTTAATTGTATATCGTTATATTAAATAAACTTTTTTCATTGCTGGATACTGTCTTGTTCTATATTTAGATAATCACTTGTTTTGTTTTTTTTTTCTTTTTTTTTGTGCTATGCTACATGTTATATTTCCATCATCTACTCGGTACTTAAATTTTTCAATTGGCAAATACTTTGGAGCGCTGCAGAATCTGATGGCGCTATATAAAACAAAAATAAATAAAAATAATAATATATATATAAATATATATATATATATATATATATATATATATATATATATATACAGAATATGGGGCACTGTCTTAAGTATTTCTGTTACTGCATCTATCATCCAGGTACCTGAATGCACTTAATCTTCCGCTCTTATGGAGAGCTTTGCTGAACAACTCACATTTTTATAACCTCAAACGGGTCTGTTTCAAATTCAAGTCTCACACATGCTAATCCCCTATGGTAGAACAATGTGGATTAAATACATATGTAACCGAAAGGAAATAAAGACAGATTTCATCTATTGAAACACAGCGCGTTTACAAAACCTAAATGACAAGAATATAATTCAAGAAAAAATATACAGAATTCACAGACCCTTCAGAGGTGTAGCAGCGCTTTGATCTAGCAGTCGTCTAAAGTTCTTTGTATATATATATATATATATATATATATATATATATTATATATTATATATGCAAATATTAATATTAATACTTATGGAAGTTATATTAAATTAAATTAACATGGCTGATTGGCCAGAAAAATGGCTTGATGAAGGTATTTTTTCTATAGGTATATAGATAAATCAACAGGGCTTTAGTAGCATCCATTTAAAAGAAAATGCAGCATAAAATTATCTTTCCTATTAAAAAAAATCATATATTTTCCTATGACACTAAAAGATGCTCTACCTTGTGCATTCTATTTGCTTGTCCCCCAGGCTTAAAAGGGTTAACAACAAATGTACAAAACAGCCCCAAAAAGGTTAACCGCCCTATAATAAAATTAAGAAAAATATCTTTGGCTGATATAAACCATTGGATGTGATGTATGCTACACGGTTAACCCCTTGTGTGTCAGTTGAAACTAAGTAGAGGAGAGGAGTTTATTCCAGAGGAGAAATGTTAGAACGAGAGGTCACAGTCAGAGGTGTAGATGTAATGCAAGGACATTTCATTTTATTGAGAGGGTGGTAGATACATGGAACAGCCTTCCATCAGAAGTGGTAAGGACTGACATAGTGAGTGGGGGAATTTAACCATGCATGGTATAGCCATAAGCCTATACTGAATCTAAGACAAGACCAAATACTGATTAAGGGGCAAATGGTTCTTATCTGTCGTCGAATTCTCTGTTTCTGTTTCGAGGAAGTCCATCAGAGGCAGAATGTGGAGCGTTAAAGCTCCTGTGTTACCGTTAGTGAGCCGCTCACCTCTTTGCAAGGTTCAATAGGCTTTAGTGGAATATTTTTGGATTTTTGGCCCATACCTTCACTCCCTAACTTCTCTTTTCTCGGTAAACATAAAACGTAGCAGTAAATCAAACGATTTGTGTATATTTCCCAGAATATCTCCTCTGAGCCAGCTTTGTTCCGATTTAATGGGGGAACGTACTGCTCCTCTGTCATTAGCTTCTTTCCGGGTCCAATCTGTGCTGTCACTTCACATTATCCTCTATCCCCCTATAATAAATAACAGTCTTAACCTTTTTATTTTGAGAGGTTGAAGAGCCCTGATCCCTGATATCCTGAAGGAAGCAATTTCCAGCCTCTAGGAAAACATTAGCTCAGATTTGGGAACCACAAGCACTTAAATGAAATGTTTGTCGCCCTGTGTTTAAGATTTTTTTTCCCCTTCCTGGTCTGATTTTTTTTAAATATATTTTTCTGGCCATTTCATTGTGCCTGAGTCACGGGTCAGCTGAGTACACATGATGAAGGGACCGTTGAGACTTGGTAATCTATATTTGACTTAATTTATGTTTAGTTATCTTTTTTTTCCTTGGGACTAATGTATTCAATTTAACCTTAAAGGGTCTATTCACTAAACGATGACTTGGTCCTATAATAACCAAGGAACATTAAACAGTACACCTTGTAGCAATGAACTGAACAGATATGGTGTGATATTGTGGGCTGGCTCAGTACATATAGGCTAATGTATGACTTTTGCGCAAAAAAACTTTTTTTTAAGTACAATTAAGGTGATATAGAGTAATCATGTGCAATATTCTGAACCATTATACTCTCACCTGGTTGCTTTCCAAGGGAAAAAACTATTTAATATGAATATTCAGATGCTCACAATTTTATTATATATATATATATATATATATATATATATATATATAAATATATGGTTTTTATTTATTTATTTTTTGCCTATATGCCCTGGAGCAGTTTGGATTGTATATCCGAAGGTAATAGAATGGGTAAAAATGAAATTATATTGCCGTAGCATATCATGGACTGCATTCTTTCCATAATAATTTTACAATAATTTATTCTACAGCTCTAGCCTGAGGAAAGCAAATAACGTTTGAAAGAGGTCTAAATAAAACAATGATCCAGAGAAAATCAAATGGAAACCCATGGTTTCTTTTGTAAGATAACGATCTAAAATGTTCTTAGTGATGTTTTCTGCCAATGTTAAATTACTCTACTCTTGTTACAGAGAGTAACATTTCAGAAGGCTCTTAATATCAAAATACCCCCGGTTAAATTTCACCATACGACAATATGCCTGTCAAAACAAGATTATTTCTGTAACTGATTATGCAGCCAGTGCCAAAAAACATACTTTTTTTCATATGTCCCTATTGATTCATTGAGAAAGTATTAATACAAACTGAATGTTCAAAAATAAATTGTTAAAATAAACACTATGGAGAAACTCATATGAAGAAATGGTCTGTTTCTATACAGAGAAATCAGTTTGAGGTCCTGGACATTTTGTTGTGGGTTGTGATGTCTCCCTCCAACATGTCAGGTGTCCAGAACCATCCACCTAGCTTAAGCGTCCAGTTGCCTCATGATGTATTGATGCAGAATATCGGCATATGATGTCATACCATGGTGCTCTGCTGTAATACATTACAAAGTAGCCATATGTGAGCTCCAAAAGTACAGGCCTCAATCATTTTCACATCTCCTATGATCTCCCTAACTAGCCCATAATCCCCACTGTGCATAAAAGCAGGACAGTGGGACATCTTGGCCGGACACCGGGACAGTGCCATAAGATTGTGACTTTCCCACGGAGAACTCTTTCAGTTTGACCTTGAATCACGGAATTCCAGTAACACCAACCCGGTACATAACAAGATCCAGGGTGAGTACTTTGTCCTCGCCATTACTGTATACCGATACATCAATACGCGGCATCTTTAAGATCTGGCAAGACAACCTATAGAAATATGCAGTGTTTTGGTGTTCTATGAAGGCTCTCTTAAACAACCAATTGATAATAAGGAGGCTGGAACGTCATTGTGATTAATTTTTACTACAGATTTGACGGGGCCTGACGTGGGGCAGGTCTAAAACCATGAAAATAATTATTTTAAAGGGTTGCTGTTCCCCCAAAAGTACATCCAACGTCGAACATTTGAGGCATAGGGACATTGGGAACAACTAGAAGTTGTAAGTGTCAGGATCCTACACAACCAGGGACATAACTTAGGCTGCTACACTTATAATGTCAGTTTGTTTGGAAGTTGCTGTAGGAAAGAATTTATCTCAAGCAGATCACTCTTGAAACCGTAAATATTGACATGGTGTAAACAGAACCAATGCCTACAACTCAAGGCGAGACTAGTAGCATTCGCGAGAGACCTGACACAATTAAATGCCAGATTAGTTAAGCTCAAATTCCGTATTCATTTATACTCGTAATGTTACTGAAACAGCTACC
This sequence comes from Spea bombifrons, assembly GCF_027358695.1. Lineage (NCBI taxonomy): Eukaryota > Metazoa > Chordata > Amphibia > Anura > Pelobatidae > Spea > Spea bombifrons. The sequence goes on along the minus strand of NC_071092.1, from coordinate 41,122,299 downwards.
TTTTAAAAAGTCCTTCTTTTAGCTTTTATTGGGAATTAGGAATTTTAATTTATAGGGGATGGAATTTTTATTTCTGTTTAAATGCTCCCCAGAGAGCCAACCACATTGTAGCCGAGTACAAAATGTTCACTATGTGAACAGGGAATCTAACAGTAACATACTGGTGTTTTCATTGCTGTTTCGGGAGTATATGAAACACATAGAATATTCTTACAGTTCATGAGTTATGAATTTTACAAAAAAGTATTTATATATAAAATATTTATGGATGGACATTAAATAATCATAACATCAAAAATTAACAATATGGCATTAACGGTAAATAAAATATTTTTATGAAACCATAGATTTGTGATATGAAATGTAACAGTTTTTATACCTTTTTTTATTACTATAGATGTACATTCTATACGGTATACTCTATACAGTATTCTATCTCTATTTTATTGCAATCAAAAACTATGTTGGGTGCATAAGGATGAGATTCACATATTGTATTTTTTTAAAAAAATAATCTGCCACTGTACTAATTGGTTGGAAAATATTATTTTGATGTCAGAGATGTTGACCTTATTTGCATGCACCTACCCAGAATCCCTTGTGGTTGGGGCAGCACCATGAGATTTCTGAGGGAACAACAAGCCTTCTGGCTTGTCTGGTGTCTGTAGATGAGTGTTTAATAATACTTCTACTACCCCCTTAATTTTAAGTGTAAGTGTTTTCCATCACCTTTACCCACCATAACTTATGTAAGAGAACGGAATACAAAGTCTATAACAAAAATGGTTTATAGTATCGGGCATGCGGTTAAAAAGGGTGACAGCGGACAGGAGGCGTACAGAACATAAAGGTGACGCAGGGTAATTAAAGGACCCAAAAAAAAAAGAGGGGCTCTGTTACTGGCCACAGGAACTGATAAATGGTCTGTAGAAACTGGTAGCAAGTTCCTAATCTACAACTCCTCATGCTCTACATATGCCAACTGTCTGATACTGGCCCAGTTCACTTTGATTCTGTTCTTCTGATGTAACAACAAATATTTGCAAATAATTCGTATGTAAAATTATTTTTTTTCAGGTTATTAAAAGGTATGTGCTACTAGATTTTAAAGCCTTCAATCTTTCAATGGGAGACATGGACAACATAGACAACGTATAGTCCATTATGCGACATTAATGGCCTCTAACTTGGATACTTTGGTATCCTTACTAGTGAGGGTCCATAATCAGCCTATACTTGTCCAATGACAGAAGCTCTATAGGTCCTTATATGTAACAGGCGTCACACTTTATGGGTTATGCTCCTACCTGGGATCTCTCCAGGCTTGACTCAGAGCCCCAGAGGGAATCTGTGCTTCTCTGGGTCTCCGGTTCAGTCTTCGCTTTCCCATTCACTTTCCTCCCACTACAAGCTGGCTGGGGCTAAAATCCACTTCCCAGAAGAGGCATTGCGGTCTGAGTAGCCTAACCTGGGCTCTAGAAACAATTACTGTCAACATATATTTCACTGCTGTCCATGTCAATTGATTTGTCTCAGATTTAGAACATATGGAACATAGCAAAAGAAAAATTATTCCTTTTCTGTATACCAAGTTTCAAGAATTGTTTTATTTATTTGCTCAGGGTGAGAAATTAATAGCTTCAGAGAAATTCCGTTATGTTAAAACATGTGAAATTTTGTTTTCCTCATTGTTTCTTCTGAAATCTTGCATTCATCTAAATCAAAAGCGGGTGGCAGAGGATGGCAGGTACAAAATCACACTTACTTTGAGTCACAAATTCCATAATAATATCACAATACCCACTTTAACCCCTTAAGGACAATGGGCCTTAACCCATTGAAAACAATGCATTTTGTGCCCGTACATGTACGGGCTTTGTCATTAAGGGGTTAAAAAGGGCCAGATTTTATGCTACATTCAGTCCTCGAGATAAATAATACGCTTGAGAGGCGATTTCAATTAATCTACTGAAAAATGCGCTTTGACATTTGGCACAATTGTTTTTCTCTCTAAAATTTGAACTTTGATGGGACATTTACCAGTCTTGGGTCCAAAGGCCTTGAATGGGTTTTAGGCCGTTTGACACAGTTGTCCTGTTAAATCTGTACCAGTGAAATTCCTCGCCGATAGAAGGGCGTTTAATCACGTTGGAACACTTTTTCAATTTAGATGTGAAATTCTAACTCAAATCAGCCAAATGTTTCAGTAAACACAATGCATATGTTTTTCAGGATGTAAAGTACTTCCATAGAATGATATAAAAAGAAAAATGGCCATATCCTTCAGAATTAGATTTAAAATCCTGCCACTAAAACAACAAAGCCCTCTAGAACTCTATTTTTCTGCTCTGATCTCTAAATGTTCTTCTACGTTTTCTCTGCGTTCTATCAAGGATCTTCTGCTACATGCAGATCTCATAATCTCCAATCACCCAAGTCTTCTGCAAGCTGGTTCCCATCTGTGGTAAGCACTACCGCGCTCACATATTTTTATATATTTCGGCCTGTAGAATGTGTTGTTGAAACTTGCCGTCTCCGCAGACCTTGATTTTCTTTTGCTCGTTTCTCAGAAATCATTTGGGTTCGCGACTTGGGGTTGGTATGATGATAAAACGAGCCGTGCATATCATTTCTTTTATAATGGGTCCAATTTGTGGTTTGCCTGTTCTATCTTTCAATTCACGTCCCCTGTCTCGAATTTCTGCCGACTCCACGGCACACATCGAAAAACAGGTATCACGTGTACTCGAAAAATGCTACGAAGCCATGAAACATACGCTTTTTTATTTATGTCAAACTTCAAAAAAAAATTCATACCAGAGTATGGTAGTTTGTGTAGCTAAAAGAGACAGGGCTGTAACTTCTACAGGGCAAAGACGGGTCAGGCACCGCAGGTTGGGGTGAATTTAAGCCACCCAACAACGCTACCCTTGTGCCTCCTTCTGCTTTCGAAAGCAATGGGGAACTTGGCCTATGCCCCAGGAGGCAAGAGACCTAGTTATGGAGCTGGAGAAAGGGATGATAGGCTGTTGCCAGAGAAGACAAAATAATCTTTAAAATTTGTATTTTTATAAGATATAATAAATGTTAAATAGTTACATAGTGCAATTGTTTTCATTCCACATTTATTCACTATGTAACTATTTAACATTTATTATATCTTATAAAAATACAAATTTTAAAGATTATTTTGTCTTCTCTGGCAACAGCCTATCATCCCTTTCTCCAGCTCCATAACTAGGTCTCTTGCCTCCTGGGGCATAGGCCAAGTTCTTTGCTTAACATGAGCCAGAAGCAAAATTACCTCGGTTTTCCCTTGAACTACCAGCAAGTGTCACATAATTACCGATAAGATCTCCCATCAACATTTCAGATAAAGGAGAGCAAATCTAAATTACCGAAGGCCGTGCAGGCTACCAATTAACTCATTCCGCCCTGTCCTCCATGACAGTAAAATCCCCGTGAATTATTCTTTAGTAGCGTCAGAATAGCTTTCTCGGCAAATGACAAAGGCTCCATTGTCTCGCTGTTTTTATTTTGGATTATGTTGAAAAAAATGTGCTTTAAGCTACTTTTCCCTTTTTTGCAGTGATATCTGAACTTCAGGCTTATTGTGTTGAAACTAAAAACTGGTAGTTCTGGAATGCTTGATCTATTGAGATAAAATGCACTTTTGGGCATTCAACTTGAAAGCCAACTGACCTCATCTCGTACCAGGAGCAGAGAAGTCCCACACACCATGAATGTTACTGTATCAATAGCTCTTTATCACTCTCATCATTTTCACAGTGGTATAAATGATATAAATGATGTCATATTATTTTGCAACTTATTGAGTACAACAACTATGATAGATCTTAATATCACATACACAGCAACTTCGGTTTTATCCCTTACGGGCTGAAAAGCACCGAGTTTGATAGACTTTCACAGACCAGGAAACAAAGGTATTTTTTCAGGCTCAGAAAGGTATGTTTGTTGTGTACTTATCATGCCTAATCCGTCCACAGGTGCTTACAATCAGTATCCCCAGATAATGGAGGAATGACAGGGGACTGTGCAAACACTTTGGGAAAGTATAATCAGTAATCCGACAAGGAGTGATAGGATGAATTCTGTCTCGAAAGAAAATGGTAGTGAAAGTATGTGAATGAATGATCGATTGTGTGTGGAGGAGACAGATAGACCGGGAGACAGACACTTTTCAGATTGGCTCAGAGGAAGCACTGATAGATCGCTTTGAGATAGTACCCTGAGGGTAGCAAGAATATATTGATTGTGAATTGAACATCATTACATGATTGTCTTACAGTCTAAGAACCCACCACGGTCCGAATTATTGCTCAGTGTAGGAGCCTTTGAAAATGTGGCACATTATCTGTTATGAGCTTAAATGACTTGGAGGAAGAAAAAAACGTGTTTTGGGCTTCCTAAAATTGCTATAATGCAGGAGTTTTCAATTTAACCCCTTAAGGACAATGGGCGGTCCCAAAACCCATTGAAAAATAATGCATTTTGAGCCCGTACATGTACATGGGTTAAAGGATATGCTGAATCTAATGGGAGTACTAATACATTAAGACGATCAACCATCAGATACCTGTCCTACTGGCTTTCTAAAAAGGTCTTTGGAAACATGCATGGGATAGGCATATGGCTATCCTGAATCTAAGACAAGCCAAAGAACAGATTGAGGTCTCAGTCTTTACATCGGGAAAAACGGGCAGACTAGATGTCTTCTCCATGAGAAAGATTATAGTAGTTCAAATACTAGTTATTCATTCATTCACTAATTTATTTTCACGTGAAGGTGTAACATGTTGCTTGGCCCTCTGGCACTGAAATGCATTACAGAGAGAAGTGTTTCCGCCATGAAAAAAATATGCTTTGCAAAAATACATATTTCGGACTCAAAGAAACAACAATATGTACCACATGTGAAGTGGGAGAAGACTATATTTAGTGAAAACATCCAAATCAAGAAAAGGTTTTTTTTTTTTTTTTTTTTTTTTTTTTATTAGCCACAAAAATTGTCCTGACCAAAACAAAATGACAGAACAATCAGCTCTCGCTTACAGAGATGTTTCCTGGGGCCCGAGAACTGTGGCTTTGACCTGGAACGTACGCGGCATTCCTCGTAGTCCTGTTCTGCGGTTTGTGATTGGCTGTGCCAACTTCAAAGCCGTCTTCACGCAAACTATCCCTTCTTGATTTATTTGGCAACATCTGATTTATCTTCCTAAAGACCCGTGCAGAAATTATCTATGATTCTCTCAAAAGTGAGGAATATATTTTCCTTTAAAGATTTATCAAGTTTAAAACTTTATCTATCCACATTCCATCTGAAACATAACGCTTTTTTGTAATATTTATTAAGAACGAGGAATGCATTTCTGTCTCAGAATCTTACAATTCAGGAGAAAGATGTTCAGGAAAGGAATTCTTGTCTGATGATGTCACTGCCGTCATATGGATAGGGTAGCAAGGTAGTAGGGAGTATAGCAAAGAATCCATTATAGAAAACAGGTGTGTCCGTGCGCAGTTGCATGGATGGATACAGCCATTGAGCCGTCCATGCTTATTTGCTAATTTTACATAGTTCTTTAAAGGTCTTCTTCTCCAAAACGCATGATTTGTCTCAACCGAGTGACTAGTCTTCTAGATCCCGAAAACATTGTAGCACCAACCACACAACCCCCACAATAATTTCAGCACTGAAAACACAAAATAAATATTTATCCCCAGTTTGGTGTGATTTTGTCTTGATGGCAAAGACCCTTCTTTTTTTGGCATGGAAGCTATTCAAATAAAGTACTAAGGGACCAAATACAGTATCCACCTGTATATGAAATACATTCATGGAAAACAATATACTATTAGACTACTGGAACCATCCTTGCTGGTCAACTGTGGGAACTGGTTCCATAATCTGCAATGGTAGGACCTTCCACAAAGCTAATGACCCTGCGGCAATGATGTAAAAGTTCTCGGTTAAGGGGAATGAAGCTGCTTTTTTATGTCATAATTTGCTGTTATTTCTGCAAAGGGGTAGCTATATCTTTCCTTAAAGGCAGAAAATGTAATTGGGTTTCTGATCAATTATATCCCTTCACATGGGGTTGATAATAGCTTAGATCTGTGGTCCTCAAGGAACAAAGTGGACGCCCCTGATTTATATATTACCATAACACAGCTTCATCTTTCCCTATGTCCAAGAGGGGTGGGAATGAGACGTAGTTGTGGTGTCTACGTCGTTAACACAGCAGAAGTGATGTTCGTAACACTTCATTCATCCACTTAAAAAATACTAATTACCACGCATCGTGGTGACCCTCATCTGCCGCATACATATTCCAAATGTTCTGACAGATATTATCACCTGTTCTTCAGTAAATCATGCCCAATGTAAACAAACTGTATTCCGTGTGAATCCAGACTTACTATTAATAGTATTTTAACAGCGCTGAGAATAAGCTGTCAGCCCGTGCTGTTTATACAAGTAATCTATGGGAGGGTTCAAACAGAAGAATTGCTAAGTACTTCCAGTGACAAGCTGTACATCGCACCCTTTTATTCACCATTTTGACATTCTGTTGCCATTAATGGGATTATTCTAAAGGGTTGAATAAATATAAAGTCCCTTCCACAGCAGGACGACGTAGTAAATTCTGATACTTTATGGAATGTCCCCGCAGCTGTTAAAAGGGAACTCCCAACATTTTTATGCTATTACTATTATCATATTAAATATTCGTTTTCAAATAATATTGTGCTGATTTCTTTTTTAGAAGAGTGCTTCATATTAGCCATTTTTATGTGTTATCTCTCTGACTACTTACCATACTGTCTGCAGTAAACAATAGAATGGCTCCGTCTTAATCACCTAGTTAGACTCTCTGACATATGAAAGTATACAGAAGAACGGACTTCATTGGCATTGTCATGAAGAATCAGCTAAATGTGGTGTCTGAGCAGTGAAGGTTGCCCAACACATGACTGACAACAATGGCGGCCTCAGGCTATATTCCTGTATACAGGCCTGGAGTTTCACCTTTAACCCCTTAAGGACAATGGGCGGTCCGTAAACCCATTAAAAACGATGCATTTTCATTAAAGGGTTAACATCATGAAATCTGCTGCCCATGTACCCAGACACGTTCTAAATCATAGCAGTAACAAAGAAATTGTAAGGTTTATTGAGTCAATACTAATTAGTATGCTTGGCATGCCAGATTTTGCCACTCAGCTTTCCCTGTGATGAAGCAGTCCCTCGCATTTAAGCCAAATATCTCCAAAACAGGTACTCTGATTGGTAAATGAAAGCACGAGCTTTAGATGTTGACAGTCCACCTTCTTTCAAGGAAGAACCTCAACTTATGTCATTTTTATAATATTGATGTCCCCTAATTTATTGATCATGGCTGAGCATGATGGGAGTAGTCCATAGTACCTGGTGCCTGAGTTTGCATATTCATAACCCAGACCTGTGTTTTAGTGAAAAGGTTAATCAGCAACGTTCCAAACGAATCCACGCAGAAGCAGAGTGGAGGATCAGTTGGAGTATTTAATAGCACGCTGACCTTTATTGTGGTTCACAAGCTGGCAAAATCGCTCGCTACTTAGAAGGCGGTTTTATCGTGTTGAAATCTGAGGTTTACCCGACAAGTTAGGCGCCAAGATCCACGGACTGAATCATTAGAAGTTGCAGCCGTTATGTGAGAACCAATTAATTATTTGGGAAAACGTCCTTTCCTGTCCATAGATGGAAATGCCATGCTTGCTTCTGAAAGCATATCGCTCTACAGTCTGTTCCCTGTATATAATGAATAAATATGAACTCTATTTATAACCCATCACCGGGAACTCTTAAACTGGAAATCTACTGATGATATTGTTGGAGTCAATGGTCCCCTTTGACATACCCAATAATATGATTTGGGTTCCACAATCTTAGTTCTTTAATTGTTCTCTATGAGAATGGATTGACGATTGGAAGAACGATGAGAACTACCTACACTTTGTATGACACACTGAGCAGCAGTGGTGACCAGGCTTCAGGTCCCAGCCAGACCCACCACGTAGCTCACCTTATGAAGTTTCTCTTGATGATCTGTAGAAACAGAAGATATGAGCCTTAAGTAGCACAAATATCTTCTTTACTCTCCAGGCATCTTCTCCTTCCTGCTATTCCACCAATGGTCCTCCTGACCAGTCCTCAGATAAGAATGTATGCAATGGGGGGGGGCGAACATACTAGCAGGGTCAAGATCTGTCCTGAGGGTTCCAGGTATCAAAGCTGATTACCCGGCCCTCTAACACCGGGGCTTGGAGTAGAATTCAGCCCAATGCCCACCCAGTTCGGCCATGTTTCAGTTTCCAAGTAATGTCACCTCTCTGACCAGTCTTTGCCCACTCACAGCTCCCATATACAAAAGGGAAAGAGGAATCTCCAGGCCATCATAGTTGCCAGATATGAGGGCCATAAACATGGTTTTTAATTGCTCCATGGAGTGCTTTGAACATGACTCTCAACATATAATACATGCTTAAAAAAAATCTCCTGTTTACGACTGAAAATTGTAAATTTAGGTATCTTCTAAGATGCCTCAGGAGTTTCTTTTACTAGTAGAGTGGTTCCTTCCCTGGCATAAACTGATGTTTGGGATGACGTGTCTGAGGAGCAGAACACTGGATACACTTAGCAGAGAAGTCTAGTTCGGATGTTATCATATGGAGGAGAATGGTAGTTACTCATTGTCAGTTAAATGCACCACATGTGAGACGCTGATAACCTCGGAAATGTGAAATCTGAGTTCTAAAACCTGATTTAGATCACTAGGGCACATGGCACTTGGCACCACATCAAGAAAAGAGTTGCGTCACCTTAAAACAGATCTTCAAATGAACTTCAGTAAATACTTGTTCTTTGAAGTAAAGAAAAAATATATTTCCATTAAAATGTCATTTTGTTTTTGCTTCGATTCTTCCATATATCTCACTTTAGAACCAGTGCAGCGTGACAGTCATTCTTTTGAAAGATCCCCGTCACCAGTATTTAGTGTTCTTTTTCAAAAATATAACTATAAATTAAACTTTAAATATTTAATACTTACTTTTTTATTTATATATATATATATATATATATATTTTATATATTATTTTATATATATATATAAAAAATATATATAATATATATATATATAAATAAAAAAGTAAGTATTAAATACATTACAAAAGGTGTGTATATAGATAAAATATATATAATATAAATATATATATATATATATATATATATACACACACATAAATATGTAATTTATTTAATACTTTTTAATTTAAGGTTGAAATCTCACTTAGTTGGATTTAGTTAATAAATGAATAATAAATAAAAGCAGGTTTTTACTTTAGATCCTACACAACCCGTGTGTGCAACATGGCTTAGTTCAACATTTATGATGTTTAGTTTGCAATTTTATGATGCGATTCGAAACTTCAATGCAAAAGTATAATCCGAGCGAGAAAACCTTCTTCTTTAAATGTTCGGTTGTTTCTTAAATTGTTTCCCTGGATGTTTTTTTTTTCTTCTCTATAACATATAATTGGTAATAGCATGTTTGTATATTCAAGTCAAATTTATGAATGTTTGTGTTGAGCCAGACCACAATACCACAAGATTGATTCAGGTCTCTATAAGATGAGACTTGTGATGTACAGACAGATTTTCCATTCATTTAAAAATTCTACACTTTTTCCTAAATCCTCCAAATATTCAACGAATTTTAAACTACCGAAAATATTATTTTATTATTTTAATTAGGCAGAATGACCAACGCAGCTTTACGTAACCAAGATAATGTAACTCGACCGAAGAACGATAAGCAAGATAATGCAAAAGCACTAGAATATTTTACAAGCATTTTAAGTCGCTACCTGATTTTATAGGTTTAGAAATAAACAATGGCTAATATAAAAAAATCTCTCTGCAGTAAAAGTGATCATTTTATTCACAAAAAAAAAGGAAAACACACAAAAATGTCACTTCCTGTCAAATTCTGGCAAAAATGTAAACTTTTGCTGGTTCGTACATTTCCTAGAGTCATAAAAATCCCCAAAAATGTACAGCGCTACGGAATTTGATGGCGCTATATAAAACAATAAAAAATAATAATAATAAAATATTTGCAACAGAGAAATAATCCCATAAAGTAGGATAGGAGTTCCTGTCCAATAGCTGTTTTGAGGGAGATAGAAGGGTAGATAGATAGATTATATATATATATATATATATATATATATATATATATATATATATATATATATGTTTTCTCCTTTTATATATATATAACTGCTGTATAATCCCTTGACAAACATTCCTGTCACTACCCATTCTGCTTCATGGTGCTAACGCCCTCGAGGATAACTGTGATTGACGGCTCTGCTTCTCAAACAAAATGTTACCAAGTAACAACCGACTTGTCTGACACGGACTCCCATTGTGACCAAAATCCACTAAAAAAAAAAAAGTAAGCCTAGATCTTCCCACCTTGGGTAGAAGCTGGGTAGATAGTTTACATTCACACCGAGCCTTCACAGGCCACACACCCCTAAATATACTGTAACAGCCATCGGTTTAGTTGTCGCTGTGGTTTATGAGCCCTGTGGTCCATTAGCAACCCCTGAATACCAGACTTGATCACAACTGATTTAAAAGAAAAGATCTATATGGAAAAAATATCCATATGCGTGATTGTGTAAATAAAATGCTTTTTTTTGTTCTAAATCACCTGCCTAAACAAGCAATCCAGTTATCTCAAATGGTGTCTAATTGTTAATTCATCTTATCAAAGTCCAGTCCTATGACTCCGCTTCTCCACCTTACAGAGGCAGCCTGAACCAATCAACAGCTATCAGCAACTTAACAACAGGAAGAGATAACTTAATGGGCCAAATGAATCATGTAGATTGTGAGATCGGGAGGTTAACACGGCCCCCCCCCCGTGTTATACACATAAAGTAGGATTCTAACATAAATGTATTGTTTATCTTAATGTTTAAAGAGCATCACATAGATTTACTTAGTGTATAAATCTATAAAATGTATGATTTGGGATAGGAAACAGAACAATGGGCCGAGCAATTTGCACAAAAAAGGGACTCACCCCGCGGGGTTTTTCGGTGTAAAAATATCATAATTAAATTGGGCTAGCTAAAGGCTTCCTATGAGAATGACAGACTAATGTCAGCTTTCTTTATTTGCGATCGCAGATAACATCATTGTTCACAAAGCCTGTCCTTTTATCAAATGCGATTAACACCAGGGTAATCCTATCACTGTTCCAATCTGTGCTGATATGTCCCACGGGCTTTGTCCATCAATCAAGAGATAAGATGAGGTCATTAGGCTTCAGTAAACATCCAATTCCTGCGGATCTCCTCTCTTTAGAACATTGCTAACGGCAGAAGCTGGGTACAAAATGCAGCTCGTTATTGATAAAAATGGGAAATAATAGTGTTAATTTATATTAGCAGATATTACGTGGTCGAATGGCCTTTCACAGCTCACTAGACACTAAAACCAATCAGTGAGATCCGCATATGATGAAGGAAATACGATGCTGAATCTCTAACTAGATAAATATGTTTCCCCAAATGCGTAACATTATAATTATTTTTTTTCTGAGCTGCTTTTGTGGAAAGATAGAGTCTATTTTCATATTTTCAGCAACGTTATGTAGGGTTGATGAATATACCAAAATACATCATTATTCAGCCATAACTACCAATAAGAACTAAAAGGGAAAAAAGTCACAATAAATAATGAAAAAAAGCCTTTGTAATGAATTACTGAGCTCTGTGCCACATTACTATAAGGTTCCACCGTGCCGTAATCCTCCACCAGCCCGTGAGACCTATGACTTCTACATAGTATTTAAATGTCATCAAACCCTGGTTCATTTACATTTACTGGACCCCTGGTGGGTTTGTCATGCCCTCTTGGTCAAGAAACATAACAGCTTTAATTGCTTTTTAGGCATTCCATATCCTTTAAATAATACAGCAAGATATGCCTGGAGTAACTTTCTAAATAAGCCACTGAGTGATTGCAAGACGATCACTTCGTTATTTGATATCAAGAATACTTCTGGACGGCGGAGCCTTCTGCACTTTTAGCCGTCACGGATACATTTAAGGAAAAATATTTTTTTCAACATCGGTGACATTTTTTTTTACAAAAACAAGTAGTTTGGTGTATTAAAGGGAAAAGAAAATATACAGAATCACAAGAATTTCAAATTTACAGAACCTGAATTTTTATGATAATTTTTTTTATAATTATTATTTAATGATTTACATAGCACTATAAGCAAAAAAAAAAAATAATATATATATATATATATATATATATATATATATATATATTAGAATTCCCCATTATATCCATCCCCATTATATTATCTCTCCTCATTACGGATACGGAGTTGCTGATAGCTGTTGATTGGTTGAATCACCCTTTATAAGAGCGAGGCAAGGAGAAGGGATAGAAAATTGGTTGGATAATATGAATTTAAGAAAAGACTTATCTAACTATTTATATAGACAAGTAAAATCAACGCTTATTTGAAATCATCCTTCCAAATGGCCCGGACAGCACTTTGCGTCTTTTCAAATCCCTTACTTCAAAATCTCTTCTCCAGTCGTTTGGAAGCTGGATAATTACTAGGTAATAAGAACTGGAAAACACAGGCATTACCAGACAGATCTTTTTAATCTACTTTATCCTGTATTGTATTACATATTTTTAATCGTCGTAAAATACGCCTACACGCGGACGTTTAAAGTGAAGAGAAAAAGATAATTCTCTAGACACTGCTACGGTTATTGAGATGCCTCTAAATCCATGTAATTTAACTGCATAGGAAAAGGTCATGGTGGAAAAGGGGGCAAAGGTCACGCCGTAATAAAAGTTTCTATCAATGAAGGTTTTAAAGAATATTAATGTTTTTTAAAAAACCATAATTGTTCGGAAGATACAGTTACTGGGTGATATGGGTTATGGCTTGGAGGAGAGAGGGGGGTATTTAGATACGTTAACCCCTTAAGGACAATGGGCGGTCCCTAAACCCATTGAAAACAATGCATTTTGAGCCCGTACATGTACAGGCTTTGTCATTAAGGGGTTAACAAAGTACAGGAGAGAAGTTTATTTTGAAAAAGGAGAAAAGTTACAACAAGATGCCATAACCTAAAAATAGAGGGCCATAGGCTGAGATGTGATGTAAGGAAAGGTTACTTTACTGAGAGAGTGGTAGATAAAAGGAACAGCCTCCCAGCAAAAGTGGTAGAGGTTACCATAGTAAGGAAATTAATGTATCCATAGGATATGCATATGGCGATCCTGAATACAAGACAAGACCGAGGTCTGATTAAGGTTTGAGTCTTCAAAGCAGGAATATAATAGGTGGACTGGATGGGCCAAATGGATCTTCTCTAATGTCGGCTTCTATGTTACTATGTAATCGCCTCCGTTTATCCTTTGTAATTAACCCCATCTCAACGCGATCTGGGTTTTCTATTGGATAAGGTAAAGGAGACGTTAAATCTATAATTTGTAATCAAATATTATTGATTAAATAATATTGAACCAAATGTGCCAACAATTGGTTCAATTCTAACTTGAGCCAAGTATCCTATACATGGGAAAAGATTGTGCCAACATTGGAAGATAATACGTATTTTATATAAAAACCCTGATCATTTTTTATTGATCACACTTCTTATCGAACCCCAAGATTTATTTTAAAATAAAAAGTGGGCAGAATTACTGGTTGTCCCATTTCCGACACATGTAACGTTGATATTAAATCTGAAGAAGAAGAAAGGATGACGGACAGAGAAGAAAGAAGTAAAAACAGACATATACATTATGGAGTATATATTTTACAAAGCGGGAACGCTAAAGAATATTTACATTGTGTGTTCATTATTCAGAGCCAGTGATGTCATCATGCATGCGCATAGAACCGCGAGATGGGAAACGTTAAAATATATCAGATATCACGTAGCTAAGACCTTAAGCTCCTTGGCATTATGTCTAACAGACAGTGCCAGAGGGATCCTACTTTGGAGGGTGCGGCAGGTAAAATGTTCGATATATTTATCTCACTAATTACATTTTGGCTGGAAAGATGCATCTGCGCAGAATAGACTTCCTATTATTCATTTGAATAAAACTTCCCAGCCGACGTATGCAGACTTTAAAAGAGATCAACGAAAAAAAGATTTTAGTGAATTCTGTCGCACAGGGAAGCACCGACTTTTCTAGGATAGGAGGTTTTTATTCCTTTCTAAATTCGGGTTTCATGCCTGTCTGTAGAGATGACTTTGATAACAAAAACATTTCCCATAATCATTTTTTTTTTTTGGGGTGGGGGTTCCTTTATCTCGGTCGGGGCAGGAGGGCAGCCCTTCGCCCCCCCTATGGACTGGGCATTCTTACGCGTTCACATAGAACCTCTTTCATAGGCAAACCTATGGACAAACTATCATACCTGGGAACTCTCCATGTTTGATCCGGGGATCTCCTGGTGAAGCACCGGTTCTCCGGGTCAACACCTAAATCCTCCGGGTCGCGGGAGCGGGGTCTTGACACTCCCCGCTCCGTGCCCATTTGCCCTTTACATGGGGGTGTTTCCTGGTGACTTCAGCGGGAACAACCCCCCCCCAGCAGTGCCACCCACCGACATCAGTAGGCAGTCCTGGCCGCATCCCGCAAGGGAAGGCTCCGGGTAGCCGAAGTGAAGAAGTTCCCAGTATGCAAATTATATTATGTTACAGAGATACGATATATATAAAGTATGTATTTATTTGGTAAATGTATGTGTTTCCCTTCTATTGAGCCAATATAGATAATGACGTAAAGTTACACGGGATTCCAAGCCACCAGAAGTCTCTTTTTCCGATGAAATCTTATATGTTTTACTGATGGGGGCTCCAATAATACAGGTTTTCGTTTTAAATCATAAATATTCCCTCAAACCCCACCATTCCAAATGAAATCACGCTGGGGCTGTTGCGTGCGGTGTAACAAGAGCCGGTTCCCCGTATTAGAGATAACGTTATATGCCCAGACAGGTGTACACGACACGCTGATCTAAGGTAAACATCAACGGGATCGGCTATTACCAAATATTTACGGCTACAGAGCCATTATTATAATTGGAGACGGGCTTCATGGTATGAAATATCCTTCTGATCATCATTACAAACACGCAGACAGACGGCTTGGAATAACATTGGTTCCCGGCCAGTTGTTTCATCGTTTCTTCAGCTCCTAAAGCCCTGACGGGCGAGTGACCTTTGAAGAGATCGGCCGATCGGAGTTCTAGCCAGATATAAAATCATAAACGCGTTCCGTTAGCCATTCTTTACCCCTCTCTTGCCATTTAAATGGACGCAGGTGTTTTGGGTTTAATTCATGTCATTTTATTCAATTTGGAAACAAACGTTTTTTTTTTTTTGCTCCAATCAAAGAGGGGAAAGGCAGATTTTAAAGGGACAGGCATTGTCTTTTGTTAAGGGATTGATGAAGGAAAGCGTTTGCTTTCTTGTAGATTAAACAAGTTGTGTTTGATGTGGAAACGGTCCTCATACACTTCACCGGCAGCTGCTGCCTGTCTGCAGCACATGTACGCCCGCTGTCGCGCATGCAGAGAACTTGGCTAGCGGCCGCAACATACAGGTGCCATCTATCAGAATAGAGGGGCTCGGGGGGCTTATACCTTTCAGGTAAAAAAGTAGATGATTGCGCCCTTCTACCCATAAACATAGAACCGGTTCCTCCTGATCGAAAGACTTAGACCTTAATCAGTCATTTGTCTAATATTCAGGAGCCATACGTCTATCCCATGCATGTTTATATTCCTTCACTGTATTGACCTCTGTTGCTTCTGCTGGGAGACTGTTCCACGTATCTACCACCCTCTCAGTAAAGTAAAGCTATCGCTACATTGCTTTAAAGCCCCATAACTTTTTTTTTTACTTTGAGTTCTGGTCATAAGAAGACCACGAGAGAAGATAAAGACCTTCACTAATAGTCCCCGAAAAGTTTTCGTTTTCCTGTATTTTTCTTTAATTAAAAAGGACATAAGTTTTGCCAAGTTTGGGGAAAAAGTGTGGGATTTAGATGAAAAGTTCCACGCTCCCAGCATGTTTCACGCCCGTTGTTTATATTGGTAACACATTTGTAATGCTTTGGAGAACATGACCCCCAATCATGCTCGGCTGTCGTATGGCATATGCTAAAGAAAAGCAGTGCGATTTAACTCTTTGCGGGCCAATCAGTTCAGCAATGATTTGTAACGGGATTCGGTGATCACTGGCACAGGACGAGTGAATCCCCGTATACATAAACGACGAGCCAATGTTATCACGGCTCATTTTGTGTAAATTTATGGTATATGGCTCTGCCGAGGATTATTTTAGCGTGGGAACAGTTTGTGTTGGTGACGGCAAATTTGTAAACTTGTGTCAATGTGGATATTGTTGTTTGAGCCCTAGATGTACGAGGAATGTATACAACATGTGCGGATTGTGTAATTATACAAACCAAAAGGGAGCGCTAGACATGCTAAATAGAGACACCTCTGATCCCAGCCACGTTAACCCTTAACAGGGACAGAAAGGGCTGTAAAGTACGCGCTGAACACCTGTTTCAGTGGCATAAAGAACCAGAGAACACCTTTAAAAAGTAAAAACAGACAAAAATGCTCTACTTATACTAATGATGCATTCTTCAAACCTACAATTAACCCTTTGATGACTTCCAACCCACTAATTAAAAAGAAAGAAAGCATATTTAAACATCCAGCACAAAGGAAACGTTCGTACCATCAGAGGGGTGTCACACATAAAGCAATGTGGTCCTATAGCAACACAATTGAACTATTCCTTGAGATCTTAAATTCTGACATCATTGTAATTAAATAGTTAACCACATTTGAGAACAGTACAAAGAAGGACTTTGTACATGAAGTGTACATTAAAATATATTAAATAAATTGGCCCCAAGATTTTTTTTAACCTGGTCTAAAAGTATTTTACTATATTAATCTACTTTATATCCAAAAGCATTTGCCAGTTCCAGAACAGCTCCTAATATATCCCAGAAAGAAAACATTCAGCGCTCGGCAGTATCCAAAGTAAGTGTCGCTGGAAACCCATTACAGCTATGCCCAATTTTCTTACATTTCGGTTAAAAAAGGGTGTTTTTGGTCACTCTCTATACTAGGATGGTAATATAGAATACCTGATACAATCAATTTGCACACATGGACCTGCACAGTCACATATATCGAAGCAATAATAGAAATTAAGAGATTTGGGGAGATTTTCCATCTGTATTACAATAATCGGGGACACAAACATTTTTTGTTATGTAGATATAAAGAAAGAGCAAAAGGGGCATAAATAGCTTTTTACTATTAATGAATCGTCTGTTAAAGACATTTTGTTTCATATATACAAAGATCAGGTCTATACGTCGCTTTATTATTTTCATGATAAAGGCCAAATGGACACCAGTCTAGAGTCTAGAGTGAATCCAAGAGCATTCTCTCCACTCCAGCCCCTATGTCATTAAATCACATTTGTGTATTAAACATACAGACTTCTCAGAGCCTTTAATGTATCTCACGTATCTGAATGTTAACCTGTCAGCGGAAATATATTAACCCTTTTGCATGACATAAATGTTTGAAATAATTAGCCTGGGCCTTCCATTCCTTCGTTTTTTTTGTTCAAATCTTTTATTAAAAGGCATAACCCATTGTACAACGCTACACAAGCTGTTGGTGCTATATACAAATAAAATATAATAATCCATTGACAGCAGAAGGATTAGGCCGATACCCTGGCTGAAGGAAGGGAAAACCCTTGCATTGGTTTTCATGGAGAAGACAGCAAAGTCCCAAAGGGTTAAATGGGTGCACTGAAGGTTGTTTCAGTATATATGGGGTCTTACCTGGGACAGGTTTAACCTGTTGAGGGGGTGACACTGTTCCTCTACCCTCTCTACAGCTCCGGTCCTCTTCCGCATCCTATCAGCTTCTTGAGCCAAATAGAGATCCAAAACCGGTACCCCTCTTGACCTGATGTCCGCCTCTGTTAGAGAATTGACCATCAGCATAACCCAAACAGGTCTCTTTCTCTCCCAGTTCCCAGCGATGGCGTTGAAGAGGTAATCCGCATAAAGACCCTTGCCTCTCTGATCTGGGGTCATCCAGTGGGGCATCATGTGCTTCACATACTCCAAGTGTCTCTTCAGTCTCCTGTACAAATCCTTGGGTAAAACATCTTGCAGGTTCTCCCCCTGTGGAAGCATCTGACAGCTGGCCAAGGCTGAGATAGTGAAAGGGTCCGTGAGATCAAGCTCAAAATACACATTGTTGCTGTCCTGGAAAGCTTTCTTGGAGTTCTGTGGGATAAAGTCCCATACCCTTGTATAAGGAACATGTATAGTCCCAAAAAGATACGCAGGCGGGTGTCTCTTAATAGTCCATAGGAAAGAGTTCAAGTCTTCTTGCTGGAGAGGAAAGTACAATTTTTTATTATATTTTAAAGTATATTTTAGAAAACCAACACTTGAATTAATTGGGATTGCGTTCTATATCTCTAAACAATGTAACATTAGGAGCACATAAATATTATTAATAAAATGGTGATAACATTGATATTTGTTGGAGCTGATAATCGGAAAAGTATCTTATATAAAAGTCAATGTTAGACCTTCTAGTGGGAGGTACCCCATGCGGGCAAATAAATAATGCCTCATTGATTTCTAAAGCACTTTTAGACAAATATGATTCAATCAGACACGCTAAAAGATAACGTTATTAACAAAGTGGCCCAGAGGAGGTGTTAATAAGACGTGTGAAGCCCCTTATCTCCGAAACCTGGCTTTGTATTACCTACTAAATGGTTAAACCTTATATTTCAGGCTCACTTAATACGAAAAATGGATATAAGCCGCATTAGGCTTGTTTAGAAGAATTCTTTCTGAAGAAGAGACCACTGAGGTTTCAGAAGCTTATGTGACTTTTTGTACGCTGGCCCGATAACAGGTATCAACTTTGACTAAAGACTCCAGAATTACATAGAAATAGTTTTATTATAAAGAATAGTCAACAAATATTGAATTGTTCTAGATGAAGAACAGCTTTGCTAATGTATTATAGTCACCCCTTGGGAGTACGGCCCAATAGAAGCGCCATACTTTTTCCTTTAATGGAAACTGTGGGATATAAAGATAATATACTAAATCCTTTTAAGGCTCATCATGATAAACAGAATTTAAATCAAAGTTTTCAGCACAGTCTATCCAGCCCTACTAGCTCCTAATCCAAAAAAAGCCTAAAACAGAACTTTTCCTGCTGATAAGAGGGACCAGACAGTTAATCCTCGCAATTTAGGAAGGTATTTGTTACTATAATTAGGAAACAGCACTTTTCACTTTTATCATGATCTTAAAACTCCTAAGCAGAGCGGGGGAAAAAACGCAATACAGAAAAATAAGTTAAAAAAATACAAATAAAATCATAGCCCTCTTGTATATTTATTTGTTAACCAACTCAAAAAGTGCATAGTTCCTGTAGCACTGAGATGCCTTGTTCATGCCAGCGGTTAACACATAAATCATTAGCGAAATGTCAAAGTTGCATGTAGCTCCAGAACACACAGGCAAATTGTACAAAAAAATGTATATACGCACATATATATATATATATATATATATATATATATATATATATAAATATTATTTTTTTAAATACCTAAAAATAAATATTTATATATTTATAAAAACAAATAAAAATATAGTAAAACAAATTTATAAAAATAATAATATTTATGTATACACATATATAAAAAACTATGTGTATTTCAGTATATATATATATATATATATATATAAATATTTACATACAAAAATGATATATACATAATAAAATATATAGTGAGAGAAAGGCATAGGTGAGGCACCCATGCATATCCGATTTTATTTATATATATATAATATATATGTATATTATATATAATATCATATATATATATAAGGATTATTTTATCTATATATTATATATGTAGATTTATGTATAAACTGGACATGTATCCTCCGGATGAACTCACCGACTTGGGCAGTCCGCACTGCCCAGTGTCCATCGGGATCCTCCTGGTGATGACCTCCCGCAGCTGGAGCAGGCACACTGCGAGGCACAGGAACCCGGACTCGGACCACATGTTGCTGCTTCTAAAGTGACAAGTTCAGGGAAGCCCCCCGCATTTAGCAAGTGCACCGGCGCTTCCTACCGTCTCTTCGGCCGCTCGCCGACGATCCCCGGTGACCTCTCACAATGGATGAGCCAGCGGCGGGGAGCAGGACGCATCCATGCTGGCTGAGACTTGCGGGAGTTGTCAGAAGCCGTGCGCAGGTATCCCGCGGGTGGCGGGGGGCTCGCGGCTGCTGGGTGCAGGGGGGCGCTGGCTATTTAAAGGGGCTGCTGATGAAGGCGAGGTGTGCTGTGCATGTGAGGATAACGCGCTCATTCTGGAACAGCTGGGGAGAGAGCAACTCCAAGAAACTCCGAGAGTCCCATCTTAACTCCATGGCAGATCTCTCCTCCCACTAGAGGGGGCAGACACGCAGATCTCCCGCAGCCAGATCCACC
Organism: Spea bombifrons; assembly: GCF_027358695.1. Classification (NCBI taxonomy): domain Eukaryota; kingdom Metazoa; phylum Chordata; class Amphibia; order Anura; family Pelobatidae; genus Spea; species Spea bombifrons. The sequence continues at coordinate 41,101,579 of NC_071092.1, read as the reverse complement.
CAGATAAAGAAAGACAAACACCAGGGAAAAAGAACATTCCTGGGGCAATTAGTGCGCTAATCACTCTGCCCCTGCACCGAAACTCAACGGGCTACTGGATCAGGGAGCCCCTGGGAGCACATGCCCCGACCAATCCCACTGTCCCGGCAAGCCGATCACACCCAATTAGGAAGATTGTGTTAATTGGGTGTGAGGGTACATATGTATATATGTGTGTCTATGTATGTAGAAATATGGAAAATCTGCAGACAAACAACCCTCACACCCAATTAACACTATTCCTAATTATGTGTTATTGGTTTGTATATATATATATATATATATATATATATATAATGTGCATATTTTATATAACGCCATCATATTCTGTAGCACTGTACAATATCTATCTATATATATATATATATATATATATATATACACACACACTAAATGCACTGTTGTACGATAGAGCTCACAATTTATTTTGAGTGAGATAAGTAAGAACAAACCGTAACACTTAAAGAAATGTTTGGAATAAAAAGATTGTACCTAAAAGTTTCGAAATCGGTTTGGTGTGGTTGCGTGTTACTTTATGCGATGAGCTGGGATTGCTTTAGGTTTTTTGGAACCAAATTTCATCGGGACTCCATCTTTAACACTAATAAATGCAAATAATAATTATGCATAAATTAAAAAGTAAAGTATAATGTAATAATCTGTCACACTTGTATATCTGCTTATATGGTATTTATTATGTTTAATTATTAATCTAAATAGTGCCGTCATATTCTGTAGCACTGTACAATGGATAAACAGGGTATAACATGTGTATGACATCACAATTTGGACTTTAGAGTGTTCATGATCTAGGCCAAGGTACCAATTTCAAAGTGTTGGCTCTGATTTAATGATTTTTGGGTGAGCTTGTTTTTATTGCAGTTCCACCTACAGCCAGCAGGGTGTAATAAATACAGTTATGTACCCTGTGTGCTTTCTGTACCCGTTTACTAGTTTCCTAAGCCACCCCTATTGTTAAATGTGCAATGGATAGAAGAGGATACATTGTCGGTGCTTCTTTTACTGGGCAACTAGGCTGGGCTTGTCCCTTGGGCTGAAGGATGGCTTAACATAAAAGCTGTTCGTTATTCGTGTTTATATTTCAAATTTATATTAGTGCTATTTATACAAAAAGGATAGACATACATGTAATATATATAAAAATATATATATATATTTATAGGGCCAGCATATTCTGTAACGCTGTTACAATACGGAATAGTAAAAATACTTAACAAAGACAATTTAATATGACAATAACATTAACACACATAAGGAGAAAAGGATTGTGGTTTTGCAAACTTACATTATATATAAATACATAATTTTTATCAGTTTAGTAGTGCTTTTATTTTTTTATGAACTACTTTGAAATTAGTGGTTTAGTGAAAGTGACAAAAGCAATCAGAATTGCTATATAAAACAATAATAATATTTAAATGCTTTAACCTTTATAAATGTACATCACAGTACTGAACACTGTTTAAGAAACTTTAACCCCGTGTTAGCCAAAAAATACTCTACAGATATCGGAGGCTGAAAAGCAGAGATAATCAACACAGTCTTCCTCGGAGTGTTAAAAAAACCGCACATATGGAATTTGGTGCTTTTGGGGGTCACGGCAACTGTCTATAGGCTATTACTAGTCACACAGTGGCCTCCAGAGAGGGTGGAATGCATTGCTGGTTAATCCTTTGAGCTCTAATGCATTGTACATGCCTGTGATTCTCTAAAGGTGAAAGCCTTTTTATTGTATTGGACTGGTTGTTTTTTCCATTTGTTAGCTGAAACCTCTGACCCATAAATATATTTGGGAATAATGTCCTTTTAGAATTAAAGAGGCTAGAGGATTAAAAATCATTAGTTATAAAAACTTTGCTTTAAGTGTTTTCATTACTAAGCCATCTATAGAAAAGCTCAGTCAGGAAAAAAAAACTGCAGTTTGTGTACATAGCTTCCTATTGGCTGAAGTTAAAAATGACTTCCCTCCGCAGCCAATAGGAACTCTCAGGTCGGTGAATTCTTTGATCAGGAGTGACATCTTGAGGGTATATTTTTTTTCCTGTGGCTTCTGCCTCTTCCAGAGGTAGGAATATTAGAGTTGTATTTTAAAAATAAATAAATTATACATTCCTTAAGATAGAATGACCAAAAATCCCCAGTATTAAAGGATTGTCATTCCAAAATTACTTTGGAAAGCAAAATTTACTGTTTTGTTTTTCATAGAAACATTGTTAAAAGGGACCTTTGGATCATTATATTGTCACACATTGGAAGAAAAGTATCCATGTGGCTAAGTTATATCTATTTGAAACAATAAGATGATATAATTAATTCACATGAGATATGCCAGATGTTATTGTTTATGATTATGTTAAGACTTATTGTTAAATGATCAGATCAGGACAGTTTTAGGGGAAAGTGTTGCCATAGTACATTTATTGTAAAATAATATTGCAGCGTGCTCTACATAATCAGTCCCCTGTATGATGGCTACAAGAGTATGATGGGAACCATAGTTTATAATATTACCAAACGTCTGCCACCATCGTTTGATAACTATACATCGGAAATGCATTATGTGGGATTTCTAAACCTACAAAAGATAATCAGTTACTCAGTTATAGATCCAACTTACTACAGGCGGAAGCACTCTACAGTCTACTGGCCTTAAAGTGCCAGGGCCACCTAATCACCAGTCCAGCCCTGATAAACTGCATATATATATCCTTGAAAAAATGGCTGATGTGATTGATTGCCCTCCAAATGTCCCCTCTCTATTTGAGCCAGGAAAAGGTAGATTCCAGCCATAGCAGGCTGGGCTGGCTATGGGTAGGAGGAAAAGAGACCATAGTGGGCCAGGTTTTGTCAAGGACTTTAGCGATATCTCTGTTCCAGGTTTGTGCTCTTTGGCCGTCATGAGCTTGAATGTATCTTGATTCTACTTTTTGCGGTTGCATCTGAACGTTTGTATTCCACGGTAGCGGACATATATCACTAACATGCCGTAGGAAGAGCCCCCAATGGTCATCAAAGCTTGTTGTACGCTAATACTTCCCAGCAAAGGTGCTACTACTCTGCCATCTATTTCGAGGTTATTTAAAAGTAAGAAGGAACATAATAGCTGGTCTGGGAAGACTAGGCTCGATTTGCTTCTTAAAAGTGACTTCCAGTTGAATTGTAGTTCGTTTTATTGGCATGTCGCAGTAGATCAGGTTGTCAGCTGCAGATTAGAATTTATAGGGGTTTATGTTCTAAAACCTCCTCATTTTGAAAGCAGTGCAAAATTACTGTACGTGATTTACGAAAGGAAAATGCTTATTGCTCCTGAGGGAATCGTGTTCCTTTGATGAGCACAGCTCTGCTTTATGCCCTTGGCCTGCCTCAAATTTACAACCATGGGAGTTTAGTAAATTGTCCTAATGATAGTATTGGCATTACTGTACAACAATGACAGCGTACTCAGTGCCTTGCGCATAGACCTGAGATGAAGTAGAAATTAAGAATAGGTTATTTATTCCGTCACTCGCTTCAAAACAATAATAAAGTGTAGACGGTTTAAATGACCTGGAACGGGACACAGAATAGATTGGGTAAAAGCTGAAATGATACCTTTACATTAGACAAATCTTTCCAGTGGGGCCTCATGTGTCAACATATACATTTCCAAACTGCTTTAGAAATTGGAGACCCACGCTCCAGTGCCCAAGCGCGATCTGAGTACTCCCACGGCTTGCTCATATTGTGCACGTGAAGGTCCTATTTCACACCTTCAGGATATTTGCCGTTTTTTGCCAGTTTGACCAGGAGTCTCAGAGTGAGGTCCTACTTCCACGGGTCTCCGGTCAGCTTCTTCCTTCCCTGGGCAGGGGAGAAGCATTTGGCCACGCCCCCAATTCCAGACCACTTCTCATCTACTCTCCGCCCACTAAAGGCCTTCTCGGGCTAACCTTGATGCTATATCTAGCTTGCCCCTCCCCACATGTAGCTAGCCCTGCCCCTTTATTAGAGAGCTCAGGATATCTGGGAAGTTCTTAGATATGCTCCTATATCACATTGTGTCTTTAGATCCACCCCCTCCCACGTCTTGTTTTCTTTTTGCGCATGCACAGTATTCAGTCCAACAGGGCCCCGACCAGGATCTATGATAAATAGGCCTCATTATTCCTTTACTAGGGGGCGGAGGGAAATCCCAGATCAAAATGCGCACACGGGTTTAGAAAAAAAAAAACAACTTCTAACAACTTAATCATACATTTTGATCTTGTTTTTAAAATACAGCCTCAAGGTTTTATTTTGGCAGTGACAAATTAGATCGGTCTCTGCCAGGGCAGAAATTAAAAAAAATGTCAAGCGTGTCTTCATTCCTGCGGTTATTCAAAACTCACAAGAGAACCCCACGGATCCCTCAGTAAAATAAAGCAATTACTTTACTTTAGTAAACGTGCGTTAAGTAAACATTTTGATGTATAGTGAAGGCATATTAGTATTGGAACGGAGAGCACCACTGAAATGTATTTAAAGATATTGTATATACAGTATATATATATATAGATATATATATGTATATATATATATATATATATATATATATATATTAGGGCTGCAACTAACGATTATTTTAATAATCGATTAGTTGGCCGATTATTTTTTCGATTAATCGATTAATCGGATAAAAAAAAACAATATGCAAATTTTTCGTTTATTTAAAAGAATTTAATGAACTGGATGTTAAAAAACAACTTAAAATTTACATTAACATTCTTATTTTGTTATGATGTAATAAAAAACAATATTTTCAAAGTACAAGAACCCAAACACAATATTTATGAAACAAAATAACCCCAAACATTCTGAAAAGAGGTGGACTATTACTGTTCAAGAAACTTTGCCCCAGCACTTTGCACTTTGCACCCAGCACTTTGCACCCAGCACTTTGCACCCAGCCCTGGCACTTTGCACCCAGCACTTTGCACCCAGCACTTTGCCCCAGCCCTGGCACTTTGCATCCAGCACTTTGCACCCAGCATTCAGCACTTTGCACCAGCACTTTGCACTTTGCACCCAGCCCTGGCACTTTGCACCCAGCACTTTGTACCCAGCACTCAGCACCCAGCACTTTGCCCCAGCCCTGGCACTTTGCATCCAGCACTTTGCACCCAGCACTTTGCACCAGCACTTTGCACTTTGCACCCAGCACTTTGTACCCAGCACTCAGCACTTTGCGCCCAGCACTTTGCCCCAGCCCTGGCACTTTGCACCCAGCACTTTGCACCCAGCCCTGGCACTTTACACCCAGCACTTTGCACCCAGCCCTGGCACTTTGCACCCAGCACTGGCACTTTGCACCCAGCACTTTGCACTGTGCCCCTGCACCCAGTCTCCAACTCTGCCCTGCACCCAGCCCTGCCCCCACATTCTGCCCTGCCCCCACACTCACACTCTGCCCTGCACCCACTCTGCCCTGCACCCACTCTGCCCTGCACCCACACTCACACCCTGCCCTGCATCCCCACCCCCACTCTGCCCTGCACCCAGTCTCCCACTCTGCTCTGCACCCACACTCACACCCTGCATCCCCACCCCCACTCTGCCCTGCACCCAGTCTCCTGCCCTGCACCCCCCACCCCCACTCTGCCCTGCACCCCCACCCCCACTCTGCCCTGCACCCCCACCCCCACTCTGCCCTGCACCCACACTCACGAACCGCTCTGTGCGAATGGAGCCACTCGCACAGAGCGAACCGCTCTGTGCGAATGGAGCCACTCGCACAGAGCGAACCGCTCTGTGCGAATGGAGCCACTCGCACAGAGCGAACCGCTCTGTGCGAGTGGAGCCACTCGCACAGAGCGAACCGCTCTGTGCGAGTGGCTCCATTCGCACAGAGCGATTCGCTCTGTGCGAGTGGCTCTGTGCGATCCGTGCACATAGACATGAAGAATACTTACCTCCGGAACGCGTCACATCCGTCACGTAGCTAAAAGAAGGCGGAGACTGCAGAGCGTGTAGCAGAAGCGGGGAACGCTCGCGGAGGTAAGTAAAAGGAGCCGAGTGCTCCAACAACGAATTGATCACTCGATTAATCGATAACGGAAATCGTCGACAACGATTTCCGTTATCGATTATTATCGATTTTATCGATTCGTTGTTTCAGCTCTAATATATATGTATATATATATATATATATATATATATATATATATATATATATATATATCTATATATATATATATTAAAAAAAGCATTTTATTCATTTCTTTCAAACATTGCAACATTGTGACAGAGAAATCACGGTATTAACTTGAGTTTTAATGGGCCGGAATGCCAAGCCCGAACAGCTCACAATTTAATTTTAATAGGTTAGGAATGTGGGTTCTTGATTCCAATGCCATATTGCCCAACACTTTTAATGGCCAAAGGGGGAAACTAGTCTTAGAGGATGTGGTTAGAAGAATGGACAGAGAACTAGACTTTGTGACTTATTAAGAGCTATTTAGACAATTGAATACATAATTATTTTTTTATTAGTATTTATACAATTTACTTTACAACCACATGTTCTATGCACGTCATTGTGACTTTTAGGGATGTAGAGAACTATGATACACCAATACCCAGAAAAACACTCTGAACGTCGAACAAATGAGGGATATTGTGGATGGACTTGGATCACAAGACTGTTCCTCCTAAACAGGGACACTTACGATGTATACAACTTGCCTTATTAAGGGTAAACAAGGACCCCGTCTCTTTGAAACCTTACAAATAATTAAAAGCATATATGGAAACATTGTGAATTTGTATGGCCCATGTGAGGGAACCTCCATCGTTGGTGCACACGAGAGGAAGCTCTAAGGGTCTGTGGATAGAGGGACTTGGATCCAAGAACTCAACTTAGAGCCAAGCTGGATAAAGACTCTCCTCCTCCATTTTCTAATGTTCATATATAAAACTCGTCTGATAGGACTGTATCAAGCATGGTGTGTAAGGTGGACAAGTCCAGCTCGGCTTGTGTGGTCACAGGAAGTTGGGCCAGGTTTTGGCCACAACTGGCTCATCCATCTCCATTGGCTTGCCCACATGCACCAATAAAAATGTCAATGTCAATGGATTGTACATGTTGTAATATAAAGTTCATGAGGTTCCCTTTAACCCCTTAAAGACAAAGCCCGTACATGTACGGGCTCAAAATGCATTGTTTTCAATGGGTTTAGGGACCGCCCATTGTCCTTAAGGGGTTTTTAAATAATGTCCACTTGGTTTCTGATGACATATTTGAAACATTTTTCAATGCACTGTAAAGCCCCCAAACAATGGAAAATTAAAGTGATATAACGGTAATATAATAAAACCCAAAGATCACACAGAGAGTTGTTAGGCTGTCTTGGAATTAAATCCACATCACCATGTTTATAAATCGGACGCCTTAACCTCCACGCCACATCCGTCTCGACAAATATTCTCCTTTTCCTAATTAGTGTTTCATTACCCACTTGCAAACCCTTCAGAATTGTCTAATTTCCTTTGTTTTTGTTTCAAATGTCTGATGTTAAATTTTTCTACAATTTCAAGCGGTTTTGCCTTTGTTGTCCTTATGTTTTCTCATATTTCTGTAAGGAACACATTAAAAAATTCTTTGTGGCAATTAAAATCCTTTTTTTAACCACAGACTGCTCAGAGCATCTCTTCTGTAAATCCCAAGCTAGAAAACCACAGGAAAACTGGGAATTATTGCAGAACCGTTAACCCTTTCAGCTCCACAAATATCCAATCATAGTTTGGTAATGTCAATGTCAACTTTTGCTGGACAGCAACTCCCAATACCCGATAAAGGACATTATTATTACTGGTAATACCTTGCCTGAGAGTGCTGGGAATTGTAGTTCGAGACAAATAAAAAGAAAATAACATCACAGACACAAAAATAAATGAATATTATACTCCACAAAATAACTTAAATACAACTTAAAAAATGAACCTATTAATACTAAAATTTACTTTGAATTCCCAAAATGTTTATTTACACACAGTGACAACCACATGTAGAAAATACACACGTCAAACATTATTTACAGTGAATATTATTCTTTTTAGAAGCTTTAACTATTTATGTACTGGTGGATAAGGTCTGCACAAATTCCTGTATAGCAGCTACCAGATGATCACAATCTATACTGTAATAGTATTGCATCATGGGGAATTTTTAGATGTATGCATACCCTGATCAGGGGCAAATCTGGAACATTAAGGCATACAAACTACTGTTCAAAAGTTTGGGGTCACTTAGAAATGTCATTGTTTTTGAAGGAAGAACAAATTTTGACTATTAAATAACATGAAATTAATCAGAAATCCGGCGCAGACGGTGTTAATGTTGTAAATGACTATTGTAGCTGAAAATGGCTAAATTGTTATCTTTATAGCTGTACAGAAGCCCTTTATCACTCCTATCACTCCTGTGTTCCAACAGCATGTGTTCGCTAATTGAAAATTTAAGTTTTAAAGGCTAATTGATCTTTTGGAATTATTTTACAGCTAATAATGTAATTTCCATGGAAACAGCTAAGTGACCCAAACTTTTGAACATTAGCTGTGTATATATCTTGATACATTTGCTATCAATTATCTTTCTATTTAAAGGCGATGACAAGTCTGTTTTAAAATGCTATTGTTTAGTAGAAACAAGCTGATTTTTTTTCTTTTTCATATCATTTTCGTCAGCGTCATCACTACCTTTGTGATATGCCGGAGTGGGGTGCATTGCCTCCTTCACAGCCTACCAATATTAGACAGAGCTAAGTGTACCATTCTTATTTCTGGTACTTTAAATATGGAAACTTGTAGCTTTATATACTATTCAAGGGAAAATCTATTTGGCATAAAAATCTTGCATTGAGACAATTATCTGTGTTTCCCAATTTCTTCACAAAAATGAATTTAATGGAAAAGTAATCTACTGAATTTAAAAAGTCCTGATGAAGACCCAGCACCTGCCCAGGGTATACAAATGTTTTACATCAGTACTTGGCAATAAAAAACAGTTTGTATATATTCTTCTTATTAAGAGTTGCATTTTAAACCTGTGCTGTCAACAGCATTGCTGTTGCTGGCTGAGAGTGATTAGAGCAATATACCAGGATCAGATGACAGGCTTTAAGTTTCTCTTCCACCTCATCTGGTCATCTACTGCCTACCAGGTGAGTTGCGTTGGCTGTTCAATAAAGTCAACTATCCTACCAACTCAACTGCATGTAACGATGAGTCAATTGCCAACTCGGATTGTGATGTTACTAAAGGTTGAGTTGAAAGAATACCAGAGCTTGACAAAACCAGCTCAGTTCCTCTTGAGGAGGCAAGTTGACCCAAATCAGACTCAATCTGAACCCAATAGTCTTAATGACCAACTTGATCTGTTTATTGAAGAAGAGGAGATCCTGTTTTATTTTCTGACTTCTGACTTTAAACCTGCATTATGTATAACATTATAGTTTTGATATCAGTTCCTCCTTTTTATTGACTATGGTTCTGGTTCATTTTCTCCCTGTAAAAACATTATTGGCTGAGAATTTGTTGTGTCTTTGAGTTCTGTGCCTGAAACTTCTCAGCAAGAGATAAGCTGTTTATTTAATGGGCTCCCGCCTTGTAACTCTCAGCTCGAAGATTCCATTACACAGAACTCAAGAGGTTTTTTTTCACTAAACATTAGCTGATTAGACTTAAGCCCTGGTCCTGTGTCTGTAATTGTATCAATGATCTGGGGTTTCGCGATCATACAGATTAGCTGTATTAATACACCTTGATCTCCAATGAAATAATCAAACACTTGTGTCAGTGTCGTAAAACACGATCGCATTCTTAAATACTTAACCAGACCGTATCCTTTTGGGCTTTAGGTGCTGTGGACTTTTGGAATCTTAGTATGAATGAAAGGATATTGGATATAATCCATGATGGAGGTTGCAGGATAGATGCAGTGGTCCTGTAACTATTGTTAAACAGAAATTTCCATTTCCCCCAGACAGTCTGTTAAATGAGGGTTAGAAATAATAGCAAAAAACTGGTGAGAGGCTACAATTTACATAGCTTTGGCGGCCAAACATGCATTCTTTAAAAGACAGATGTGAAAAAAAGAAATGTGGAAACAAATGTTACTAAATGGGGCTAAAATGTGTTTATAATGACACTGGTGATCCAATGTACTAGATTTATATTTCTGATGAAGAACATTGGTACCACCTTGCCCACGCGTCCTTAGACAATGCAGTGGTTGACCAGAAGAAGCATCACCATTTAAACTTTGTTCATTGTTTTGAAGGATTTAGGTCTATAGATATCTTCTTTTGGTAATCTATGGAAATCTACGCACCTCTTAAAAAGTTAGAGACACTGACATTCTTGCTGGGCTTCCTTGAGAAGAACCTGGCATGGTTTTTGTACCTTGTCAACCGTGTGTAGAAGATAAGCGCCGACTAAATACTCCCACAAATTGCAAATACCAAAAGGCGCAGCACAGAGCAGTTATCTCCGAACTTCTACCTATAGCTGTACTTTATAGATTACCTGTCATTGATTTGAAACATAGTTACCACCTGATTGCTTGCATTGACCCATTAAAAACATCAATCAATTGATCTCTTTAAATCCATCAATCCACCTGTCTAAATTACAACTGCTATCAAGGAAATAATTAATCAACACAAAGAAAGCGATTACCGAAACCCATTCTTTGCATTTTTTATCCTTTTTTCACAGTCGTTCTTCAGCCTGCCCTGGCTATATATGGAATTATATCTTGGAAACTGTATTTTTGTAGAATTTGTGCATTTCTAGTATATGCTAATACAGTCTTGTTTAAATTATTTTAGGTATTTTTGCGTAATTGTGGCACATGCGACGCAATAGCCCAAGGCAAGAGTAAGTTTATTTGGATAAATACTTTTTCCCATATTGTAAATGATACCACCCATCCAGGGGAAAAAACAAGAGTTTCTATCCAGAGTTTTAGTGGTCTGCTATTTTAAGTGTGTCATGATGTTTACGGCATGCAATATTTCTGGCAGTAAATAGAGTCATTAGGTGTAACGTGATCATGGTACGTGAATGTTTGAAGTTTCCGCTTTACTTACCCAGGCTTTGGATTTTCAGAAAGCAGAAGAGTCACCTACAAGCTCTAATCATCAGAATGTTCATCAGAACACCTTCTGTTCTGCCCATTTTTTGCATACAATTAAATATGTGTGTATGTTGTTTTGTTGTAGTAGAAGCAGAATGTGGCATGTAGGTATTTGCTCATGGAGACCTATGCCACACTCAGATTTGGAGCAACATTCAAGAACCCTAAGGCAAAGGCAGCATGTGGGGTCATATCCCGGTCCTCTGCTTCAGCTTCGGGCACAGCATGCTATGGATGCTGTGTTGTCTTGGCACAGTCCTAAATAGAGTAAAAGGGCCAATTGGGGAGATCACAGATCTCCCTTGTCACCTGTCCATTGGACAATGGCACACCAGTAGAACAATCTACCCTCGGTTTTGCAGACTAGCGGACTGCTTTCCCAAGACCTGCCACTCTAGACATAGTCAGCCTAGGCCAGAATACACTACTGGTTTTCATTGTTGGCACCAGCTGCTGGTCCTCTCTCTCTTCAATGTGTTTAATTGAAAGGCCGATTGCTATATTTTCAACCTTTGAACTAATGCTAAAGGTCTTTCAGGACAATACAACATATTTTCAAAGAGCGCTGAACTTCTTTTGTGTATAAGTGCAGAAAACGAAGGATGTGATTAGCTATTCTCTAAATTCAGAGACCTTAAAAGTTAACCTGATCTCTTTTTTTTGTAATCTTTTTCTTTTCATTTTATCTTACAATCTCTTTGAATGTCTGGATTTAGAAACCTCACAATTGGTTTTTGCTGGTGGATACAAGATATTGCATGAGCACTGATGAATGCCCAGGTGTCCTTTTCACACGCATGTCATTGTCACTAGGCTGTGTTGTACTTGATAACATAAAAGAAGCAATGAGACCATTTTCACTATTTACTTTCTAAATACCAATCCCTACTTAATGATACGGGAGGTGCGACCAGGGAGATAGCATTTCAACATGGACAGGTGATACATTTTAGATTTTTTCTCTGAGACTCCTTCATGAGCAAAACATTTTTTTTTCTGTAAAAGAGAAGTAACGTATTCATACCCTTTTATTTTGCCCATGCGATCTCTTCACAAAGTAAATATCTACTGTTTGTGAGGGTCGGTCCACATGTGGTCCTGCCGGACTGGCTTAATGGACTAGGGAGATATGTGGATCTGGTGAAGGAAATTATTTTTCTCAAGCCCTCTGGTATGACTCTCTAGCATCATAGAGTATAGTAGCTGATATATGATATGGAGCTTTGGCATCTGCAGACTAGCGAGAGACCAAGGATGGAGACGTCAAACTCCAGAGGACCTTTAGGACTTGGCTTTGTCCTGATTTTCATAATGCTGTTTTAATTGTCCATTTAGATTTTCTTGTCCCAACCACCTTTTTTTTCAAGTTTAACCTAGTCTGCTCCATCCTAAATCTAAGAAGTCAGGCAAGCAACAATTCTGAATTGTTGACCGATGAAGCCATTCACTATACTAACTATTCCTGACACAAGACAAATGAAAACTGAGTATGAAAAGGTTTCTGTGTTAATTGTGTTGATCGGGAGATAGATAATCATTCTGCCTGCAGTACTGGAAAGCACAAATCTAATCATCTGTGAACACAATAGGTGTTAATCATTTCGGAAGGCAGTGAGCTTGGATAACCTTTGGAGTGTCAGAGGTGAGTGCAATATATTTGACATTATTCTACCTTTCAAAAGTTGACTTTATTTCGGTTGTCTTCTGGGATCCTTCTGGACCAAACCCAGTGTCATACTGGTTAGAGCTATACAATTTTCCCCAATGATCTACCATACGCAAACACTCTGGGGCAAATAAGGATAGTTCCTTAGTATATCAAAAAAGGCTTAGGTTGGTGTATCAGTGAGCTTTTTGGTGTGCAACATTTTTGTCAATGGCCCACTGCCAACCCCAACTAGGATTCATCCAAGGTGGATTCTAATTTTACTTGCCTAATTTGGTAACTAGGGTGTTATACGAATAACGCCATTTATTAAAGTAATGTGGCACTCCAAGAAACCCATATGTCTATCAATTGGGAACTGTGATTTTCTAGTGCTTGTTGAAGTCCTTCAGTCTGTAAGCTGATTATTGTTCTACAGGTAACAGTCCAATTCCAGACCCTCTGAGATATCACTTATGTTCAAATACTGTAAGTTAGATGAAATCCTTGTCAACCTAATGGTTAATAAAAAGAAAATATGGTTTTTTGATCCTATTCTACTGTGTAGATGAGTTTTAGGACATCATTTTAGATCAGCTTTATACCTAAGTGGCCCCAAATCATTGCATCAAACGGTACAATATCTGGCTATTTGGCTAAATTTGTGAATATATTTATTCAATTTAATATGATTTCTTCCATGTCTGGACACAATAATTACACTTTTCCCCAGAACCTGGAAGTCTGGTCCGAGTCTCAGTTTCACTTCTGAACAACTGTGGTTTCTGTGGGTTTCCCATGTTGACTCCACAGAAGCCAAACACACAAAAAAACATACATCAATATTCTTTTATCTTTGTGAATTTTTGAAATATGTGGAATAACACAGAATTATAGCGTGAGTCAAGATCTTCAAGCAGTTTGGGTGGGACTAGCCCCCTAAATCTACAGCTTAACTTCCTTTCCTTGATTTTTTATACAAATATGGTTTAGTATACAGTCTGATTGCTATATTTCAAACATAGCAAAAATCATCTGATTATTTACTTGTCTGGTTTAAAACATCAGAGATCTAAGTTGCATTTTGCTTCCTGACATTTATCTGTCTATTCCAGCCTCAGAATGTTATTACAACTTGCTTCCGACCAGGGTCAGATCACCTATTCCACAAACACCCACCTTTACTGACCACCTGTAACCTCAACAGGGCTGGAATTTCCTACAGGTAACAAAAGTTATTGCCTAGGGCATGGTAGAGATAAGGGGCATCTCGTTATTAGCCGTGGGCAACAGTAACACGTTACAAATCTATAGACTTAGAACCTACATCGTGACAAATTATGAAAACCACTGGTATTTCCCCTGGACCACCAAGGCTTAATGCCTATGGGCAGGGTAGACAGGAGGTGCCAAATACTTTATTTCTAGGGCAACACGAGATCTCAATCTGACCTTGGGGTCAAGCTTGCCTTAAAGGGAAACCCAGACTGAGAGCAAATACACAATGCAAGGAATGTACCGATAATATAAATAAATACCCATGCCCGCCATAAGTATAAAATGCCTTTTAAATTAAACAAAAAATTAAAACTATTCAAAACTGTACAAGCTGGACCATTTTATATATATATATATATATATATATATATATATATATATATATATATATATATATATATATATATTTATATATATATATATATATATATATATATATATATATATTTATATTTATATATACCATATAAATATATATATATATATATATATATTTATATATATATATATACATATATATATAATATCTATAAATATAATATATATATATTATATATAGACCTCCTTTTTATTGTTTAATTAATATCATCCCTTTTTGCTGCCTTCAAGAAATACTTTTTTATTTTATATTATTTTATTTATTTTATTTAAAATATTCCCTGGGGAGATATAATAGAACCTAATAGCCCATATCATGTTATAGCAAAAAAAATAAATGGTAGATTAGCCCTGCTAATTGGTTCTCATTGAATTCCTCTGTTTCTCTTTTTTTTTTCTCCAACAATTGGTCCCAGTCTGTAATTTTATAAATATACTAAGCATTGCATTAGACTTTTTTTTGTAGACTTTTTATGTTCCAAACAATAAAAAAGTACCTTGTCGGAGAAAAACATATAATCAAGTTACATAAACAAAATATTTTTTAGGTTTTATATCGTACTGTTTTTGGCCAGGAATCATGCAATCACTAGAATTTTCCAATTGTTAAAGCATTTTTTTTTAACTGAAGGCGGTAGATTGGCAGCTTTATTTATTAATTTGTACCAAACAGATTTTGGGAAAGCACAGTTCCCTTAAGGATGAGGATGAGTGCTGTTCGCCAGATCCATGTTTACAATGCATCATTTTTTCTGTGTACTTTCTACGGTATCAAAACATTTTGTGGTTGCAACAGTTTACACAAATGACTTGATTCCTGATTAAATTAGGTTGGGGAAGACAAATTTCAGATGCTGCATAGCCTGATACTGGCGTCCTGTGCGAGATCCAGCCTATGCGTTTGCAATATAAATCACAGACTTGTGTATATAAACTCAGCGCTTTTTAGGGACTATTCTGTGTTTGTTGATATTGTTTGATGTAATCAAATGTCCGTGCCGATTCTGGAATCTGTCCTCATGTTACAGGGTGATGACATTGTGATCTGTCTTTAACTCTTTTGTTACAAATATACTTTACATTTCAAAGGGATGCTCCAGCCATCAAATGCACTGGGTGAGAATCCTCGGACCACATCAGCGGTGGGAAGCTGCAGCTCTGCACCTTTTCCCTTATTTGTTTGTTAAGGGGGACATTGGGCTGGCCCGTGAAATATATTTATTGTTTTATATAGTGTCATCATATTTTCTGCAGCCCTGTACAATATAGATATATCTATCTATAAAATAAATAATTTTAAAATCAAATATTATATGAAGTTAACAATATTACATGTAACAGATGTATTTATTGCTAATTTATTATTATTGTTGTTCTGTGACATAGTAGCTCCTCTTTCACCTTTATTGGGATCTTAATGAAGTGCCCCCTATTGGTATCATTTATGTTCCCCACAATAGGGTAACCTTCTTGTTTACTTATTGAAAGATATACATTTGGCCTTAATATATTGAGTGTATTGGAGGTAATTTTGCACACGCGTATTACTTCATGCAAATGGGTGTATGTGTAGGAAGCACGCGCAATTGTTCTTCCTGAAAAATGAAAATGGATCAAGGTGTATTCAAATATGCATTAAAAAAACTATTAAAATTTGGAGGCTAGACTGTCATTTTAACTGTTTTGTTGTTTTTTTTTTTGCTCTATTATAAGTCGGTAGCTCTTGGAGTATGCCCAACTTTACATTATTATATATTTTTCTTCTTCAATTAAAACACTTTTTTTTTTTTTTTTTTTTTATAAAATGTATGTTCTGTAAACTTGTGTTGTCAGCAAAAAAAAATAAAACTAGTTCCATATTACCCGACCTGTTAACTGAGTAAAATGCATCGTACCATGCATGGAACCGCTTCCCCCCAGGGCTCCAGAGGAACTTGCTTGTCTCCTGAATACAAATGATTATTGTAAGGGGCCATTCCTGCAGTAGAATTCATTTTTCTAAAAGTCATTAGCAGTGAACACAATCCCCAGGAAGCAACCTTCAAGACTCATTAGTGACGAAATGTTTAAAAACCTCTGGGATGGAACATCAAAGTTAAAGTGTCTTCTGTTTGTCAGTAATGAACTATTAATGAGGCAATTAAGTTCTTATACACATAGTGTCAAAAAGAATTCTACTAATCACAAGCAATAGGAAAATTGCACAATGTTTATTTCCAGTGTGCGATCCCTCCGTTAAAGCCCTCTAGGTATTTAATGTTAATTCAAGGTATACAAATAAATTGTGGAGGGTTGGGGAGAAAAAAAAACGACCCATATGCCATAAAGTAATAAAAAAGAATGTGGAAAAAGAATGTAGACATTCTCGTATAGTAAACATTTAGAAAAGGCGCAAAAAGTCTCCTACTTTCCAGTTCTTCCCGCATAGCTAAGGATTATGGGTAGGGCGCAATAAAGTGAGTTTGGGGGCAATAGATCATTTTATTTCCTTATGTAGAGATTTAGGTTGTTTAGATGTCAGAAATTCAGATGAAAAATCTATCAAAATTTGTTAGCCAATTAAAACAGATGCAAAAAAAATAAATAAAAATAAACTGTAAAAATTGTGTTAAGGTGCTCAATTTATTCTCTTTTTTTTCTGGTAAAGCATACTTTATTGATACCTTACTATGTACGACGTACATGGTAACATAAAGAGAAAAATGGCCTTTCCACATAGTTTATAATATCAAAATACTTTTATTAAATAGATGCCATGATTATGTTTTTATATAAAGGCTTGTTAATTCTTCCTTTAAGGCAGACATCATATCACTCATCACAGTGTAATTCACACAAAAGCCGGCCAAGACTTATCTAAAGAGCGTTCTTTATTGACCAAAATGCACAGTTCATGTACAGTTTAGAACAATGATATCAGTTTTCAAACTAGGGCTCCAAATAAACAACCAATACAGTAAACAGGGACGTTAATGAACTGACCAATCACGGTAAAGGGAAGGGAGAACAATATAACCAATAGCAGAGCAGACTGCCTTTCACACTTTCCATCTGGTCGCAATGACCTTCAAAATCCGACCTCAACACAATGCCCTTCTGTACGTCTGTGTGATATGCTACAGTGTATTCCGAGAAGAATCTTGTGTCGCTGTATGTGTAACAATGTATCAATGTATTAAAACGCTTTGTTCTTGCTTAGCCTACTGTGATCTACTCAGGGATCCCACATGTTGGGAGAGGTTATGTGACACGTTTTCTAATGAGATGCATCAAATCAGAGTCCATCCTTTATCCGCTAATCTGTACCATGCAGAACAAGCTTCATTATTAAGTGTCCTGCGCTCGACTCGGCCACAAGCCGGAAACGGATCAAGTGATTTAATACTTTCTTTAGAACTGCACATAGCTGGAAGCATTCCTCAATTACACAAAATCGCTGACTTTTATTTATACTTTCTATGCTTTTTTCTTTCATTACTTCTACTTCAAAATGCCCCTAGGAGTAAATTAAAACCTTGGATTCATGCAGAGGAAGAATGAAAATAATTTCTATAGCTGCTGAATGTCACATAGCGTCTTCATATGCATACAATATTGGGTGCGTTACGATTAAAGCCGAGAACATATGGTTTCATATTTAATAAAAAAAAAAACAAAAAAAAAACATACGCTTATTCTATATAGTTTTGTCTTGATACATAGATAACACTCACAAGAAAGAGAGTAGACAGCAGAGTGGTCAAACACTATACAATTTCACAAGATGCGACAAAGCGACATAAAAGTACATTTTTTAAAATGTTTCTTTTTTCAAATTTTTTCACCTTAAAGATTTGCAGAACAGACATAGCTGTAGTTGTTTTCTGAATAGCAGAGTCTACAAAAGCTTGTTGTATCGCGTATTTTGTGAATGCGTATCACATTTTGTTTTTCTGTCATGATGTATTACACGTAATCAATCGTTTGAAACGTGTGGATTTTGGTATGTGTCAAATACGTTTGTTCCACCAGTAAAAACAGACAGGAGAAAAAATATATAACTATAAGACCGCACTTATTTCACAAAGTGCCCAAAGCACACTTGGAATTCTGCGCAGAGACATGCAGATAGGATAACTTTTTATTCCTAAGCCACCTTTATTTTAGTTTATTAAAAACATAGATAGAATGCTCATTTACCTGCAAATCCAACCCTACGTACATACAGCTGCATTATTTTCGACGCACATGGTGCAGTACTCTAGTACCAAAAATGTTGTTGTCTTTTGGTACAAGAGGTTGGGGAGGCAGACCCACTGTGACAAAGAACAAACATGGAAAAAAGCAAATGCCACTCACACAAAAATCATAAAAATTGCAACTAAAAACACAAAGTAAATTATATTTTGACTCACCATAGTCTATTTACTAACGGGAGAGTTGGGGTTTCAACTCCTTGACTTAGAACGTGGCAGCCAATCTACTCGGCCCATGACTTTACTCTACATTATGAGGGTCCAACTTGGTTTGACCATGTATTATGTATAGTTAAATCAGTGAGGTTTCCTCACTCACTGATTTATTGCTAATGTTTGGCCTTCATAAATAGTAAGGTGAAGGAGATGAAACTGCAACTCTCCTGCAAACTCTCCATTATGTAAGCGGTGCGCTGGCGACCATGCCTGACCAATAGAGCAATCTCACCCTCCCCCCCAGCTTTCTGATACAGGGGCTACTGCCCCACTACAGTCCTACCTCCCTAGGCCACAATACCCCACTGATGATGTCATCGGCCTGTGTTGTATTTCTCAATCTGCTAAGGGAATGCATCAAGAAGCATGAAGTATTCATCGTTAATGGAATGTTATTTTACGCTTCTGTAGATTCTTGGGGGGAATAATCATTTTTTAGAACTTGTGGAATACAAACACACAATTCCAATTCGCCAGGAAAATTGATTAGAAATAACAATGTGGCAAACCAGCCGTGCCTTTGGAATGAGCAGTAGATTGGTCACTTTTCTCATACTTCAGCATTTGGTGAAACAAGCTGCCATGTCAGATGGAATAACCTGCCATTTTAAGTTTGTAATAGAAAACCGCGACCCATGTAAACAATATGTTTAAAAAAAAGTCAATCTGCCTGGGAGTCATACATAGATTCGAGTCCCGATAACACCAGTAAGTATGGTTTGGATTACATAATTTCCACAGTGTGTCAAGTCAGCCTTGACCTAAGTGTGACCAGAGGATGTCAATGGATGTAAAACTTCGGGGGTGGGTTTGTCATGAGGACAACTCTTCCCTAGGGTGCTACGATATGATTACAATCCATCTTTCTTGGGAGGTTTTAATTTGATTTTTTTTTTTGCACAATTTTCTAGAGGAGAGAGAAATAGTAAAATGATTCATTGGATAAGTTTTGGACGGTCGAGGTGCATGAATGAAATAAGCTGTGTTTAGAAGAATTACACTAACATGGATCAGTTTTGATTAGTCTGTTCTCCAAATTATCATGTTTTTTTTGCATTAATATAACTTAAAAGAGCATTCTGCTGAGGTGTGACGTTTCAGATTCTCCCCATTGAGCGTATTTGACAATATCTTATAATATTCCTTTTATAATTGCAGATTCAAGAAAAATGTTAGTTCTAATCGTTTGAAACAAAACATATTTGCATAGAAAATTGAGACACCACATTCTAGCTGCTAATACATTTAAATATACATGGCATGAAATGATTTTAAATCATACCTTTTAATAATTAGCAAAAATGGATTCAGCTTATCAATACATAAAATGGTCAGATCGAGGGGAAACGGGAAAGACAACAGTATGTTATTCAAGGAGGAGGCAGGGTTGAGTGTGGTCGTGTAAAGTTGTGTGACCCCACAATAGTAGTTATATAAATCTATTCAAAATAATAAAAATAATAATAATAGTAAAAAAAAGTGTGATATGGCGATAAGGCCACATTTCAAACCTTGCAACAGAGCCGTTTCTTATAGATATCTTCATCTGTATTTAGATGTATAATGATGTTTTGGTATAGCACAATATGCATGCACTCTTTAAACAATATGTTAAGCTAATGAATGAAAACCAAGTCCGTGAGCCAGGCCCTTTGGGACCGGAGCAAGAAATGAAACGAGAAATGTTGTCTTTGACATAATTAAAGGTAGATAAATTGCTTAATTAAGTGTTAATTGGACACATTTAGAAACCATGGTCTGTTGATTACTCTTGGAGACTGAACGTGGCCTGTTCTCTTCTCTAATTATGGAGTACTTCAAGATGTATGTTGACACGTCTCTGAAGAAGCCGGCCTGTGATTACATATTTGTTTAACATTCTAAATAAAACAGATTTTTTTTGGACGTACCTTCCTGTAACGTGAGTTAGTAATTTATTTAGGTTTATAAATTGAAGGGTTTTTTATTTCTTGCATGGGGAGGCAGTGTGGAGAATGCGGTCGCCGCTGTATATTTCATGATACACAAATGTTTATTTCCACACGTAAACCTTTAATGCATCCAAGATATACAAAAATAAGGTTATTATCCTACTAAGCTCCATACTCTCTTGCCTTCGTTCTGCTATTAATACAACCATTTATCTTCTATTCCTTGTAACAATATGCAAGTCCCATTCTAAAATCCATACAGGTGGAGATCTATATTTAAAAAGGTACGTATATTTGTTGAACTACTACCTCAAAATAGTCACAAAAACAGTCCTCTCCCACGTTCCTTCGCCCCTTTGCGGGAGTGTTTCGAGGCCTGGTCCACGGAGAAGCAGACGAAGAAAGAAGACAAGGGGAGAGACAGACAGAGAAAGAAAAAGATAAGAAGCGGAGCTGCGGGAAAAGAAGACAGGGACACGGAAGCAGTTAACGGAGAAGGTAGGGAAACATTCAGACAGGGCGGGAGAGGGTGTGTAAGAGTGAATGAAAGTGAGAAACCGAAGTGGAGCTCTCAGCTTCGTTTTTGATGGTTTCCTTGGAGTTTCTCGTTGTTTTTGGACAAATTTCATTACATTTATAGTTTGTACACATGGGAATGCACAAGACTCGTTGTTCTAGGCAGAAATGTAATGAACTGACTCATGGCAAAGGTGGCATCCTATGACAGAGCCATGTTTAAAGTCACTGAGCTCTTCAGTAGGACCCATTCTTCTGTTTCTCTATGGAGATGGCTGCCTATGTGCTGATTTTATACACCTGTTAGCAATAGGTGGGGCGGAAACACCTCAACTCAATAATTAGGAGTGGGGGTCCACATACTTTTGGTCGTATAGTGTAGGTGCTCTCTATAGTAGTGTTTTCTAGAGCTGACATTAAAAATTCTCAGGGCCCAGTATTACTATTGGTAAATCTACCATAATGCTCACCTGACAAGTTAAAAGAACCAATACTTGAGAGAAGTGGTAAACAATCACAGGCGTTAGGGACAACCTGGAAAGAATTCTATAACGTAGAGGGTTCTGTAGCAGCTACAGTTTTGGGACCTAAATCCCCTTTGTCCTTATTAGACTACCCCACCTCTACGTCTCTGCATCTTTCCTGTCCTAAGAGCTCAGAATGTTTGGTAGGTACGAGTCACTGATTTTTTTTTTACATCTCTAAAAGTCCTAATAATTTGAACTGTGAAAATAAAATACATTATTTATTTTCTACATGCCCTATTCAGTTACAATAATAGCTATCAGTAGGTCACTGAAGTCTCTCTCTAGCGATGCCTATAGCAGCACCTAAATAAAAGTGTCCCTCTTTGGCCAACTGAAATATTAGGAGAACAAAGAGTCACTTGCATCTAACTGCGGTAGGAGACGCTATACCCTCATTGCAACCCATAACCTCTTTTCCATTGAACCCAATCCATCATATGATCCTATGGAATAATTTACAAAATACCCATAGAGTTTGCATTAAAACATATGTGGAAATCTGGTTGGTTTATCTAAGATCCAAACATGAAAAATACAGGGCTTAGTTCCAGTTCCCATACCTAAATATTAGCATACATCATATACCAGTCCAATTTTTCAAAGAAAGTTTGAATTGTGGTCCAGCAAGCTGTCATCACTACATAAGCCAAAGCTAATGAGTATGAAGCTGGTCTAATTCATGCCAACGCATCAAAGCCTTATCAAAAAAGTGCAATTCAGTGCTTTCCTGCCGTTCCTGTTGCTAGATATTGCTGACATGATCAGAGTATTTGGAGACAACACCCAAATCTACAGACAACACAAAACAATCGATGCAACTCGACCAGGACTGAAGCTCTTTGTAGAATTAACGCCAAACTAATCTTATTAATATTTTTATTTGATAATTGATCAAGGTGGTGCAGTAGATATTCCTTATCCAGATTTCAGTAAGGCTTTTTGACACCGTCCCACATAAAAGACGTATCAATAAACTGCAATCTCTGGGTTTAGATCCCAATGTTGTTGAATGGATCAGGCAGCGGTTGAGTGACAGAGAACAGAGGGTTGTAGTCAGTGGCGTATATTTGGAGCGAGGTCTTGTTACCGATGGGATACCCCTGGGATCCGTACTTGGACCCATTCTTTTTAATATTTTTATTAGTGATATTGCAGAAGGGATGTCTTTTTCCTGACGGCATAAAAACTTACCAGGAAAGGTCAAAGGATCTTAATATATATAGCCTGAAAGAAAGACGTTCTGTCTGGGGGGGGGGGTTGATAGAAACATTTAAATACTTAAAGGAGCTCAACAGGACAGCGTAGTATATTTAAAAGAAGAAAACTGCTACAACAAGAGGGCATAGTCTTAAATTAGAGCAACACAGGCGGATGCATGGAACAGCCTTCTAGGTGAAGTAGTAGATGTTAATACAGTTAGTGAGTTTACGCATGCATGGAATAGGCATAAGGCTATCCTAGATATAAGATTAGACCAGGGAATAATGAAAGTATTCAGAAATTGGGCAGATTAGATGGTCCGAAGGGTTCTTATCTGCCGACACATTTTATGTTTCACAGTACGACCCATTTCATTGAAATCCATAACATTGGTTGAAGCTGAGTGGGAAAGGTTTAGATAATGTCCCCTAGTTAATTAATCGACGGGAAGAAAGTAATATTTGAAGGTTATATTTATAATTATAGGTTAAATTACAAATATATGTTAATATAAGTTAACCCTGAAAAATTTTGCTTAGAATTTAGATTTGATTCACATGAAAAGATTACGCTGCCTTTCAAAACTTGCAATTTAAAATACCTAAAACATCTGTCAATTTTTTTCTGGCTCTTACAATAACATCTGAACAATAAACTTTTCCTTCAAAAATTGTTCATAATACAAAGGGTTATATTACGAGAGTTTGACGTATACAATTATGAAACATTTGTTGTAATTTGTTATACATGTTATTTCAAATGTAATTTTTGTTATAAAAGATTTCTTATCTGTGACTCTAAAATCATTTGTTTCATCTTATCTTTATTCCAAACATTAGATGACCTTCTAGCACACACACACCGAAGCTCCTCGCCAATAACACGGAAAATAATCCAAATAGTTTTTTCCTTATCTGATGGCTAATGTTAACCTTTTTAACTCCGTCCTGCCTTGAGGAGAGTTTAAATTGTCATAACGCAAGTTTAGCTGTATCGCTGATTACAGCCATAGTTAATCTTGTGTTGAAACAGCTACCTACTAAACCAGCTTCTTAGTATAAATAGAATTTATCAAAGCAGATTAAAGCATCAGATGTGACAGCTGAGATTAGGCAGGAATTGTTAAATCAATGCACAATTTGTGCACTTAAAATCACCTCCCTAATGAGGTCTCACATGGTGGGAGCTGGATCGGCTTCTGGAAAGTCATGCTATTCCAAACCGAATACTAGTAACCCCTTCATCACTGGGTAATTCTCATCATATTGTTTTTTCGGAACCATCAGAATGTTGCCTTGGAACCCTCCGGTGCTTGTACGGTTAATTTGTCCATTTGAGCTTTTTTTTTTATTGAATACTTATTTAAGGTCTTGAACTCTTTATATATATTTAGTGCTGACCAGATGGCACCCCAGGAGAAAATTGTTTAGAGTTCTTTGTTCCACACATTCTTCTTCAATTCAGTTCTAACACCTTTTACCCCAAAATAATTTAATGGAAAAAAATGCATATTTCTTTTCCAGCTAAAGGTGGTGTGGAGTGTACAGCCTGATACACAAGAGTGAAGATTTCATAAACTGCAAAGGAAGGGATCATTTACAGCAAGGGCAGAAAAAGTATGGAATCCACTGCCAAGAGAAGTAGTCCTGACAAACACAATGGATTGGATACCTTCAAAATGGGTCTACATGTTTAGAGAAGCAGAACACACGGGGCTATAAATGATTAAATAAACAGTAATATTTTAGAGCTTCGTGATTCAAGGAGAAACCCTGTGGAGTCACAAAAGTGGCAAAATCTGAAAAATAGTGTAATTGGGGTTTTTTTGCCTTCCTTTGGATCAAAAGCAGGAAGTATAGGTAAAAGGGTTGAATTTGATGGATTTAGTACTCTTTTCAACCTAAATTACTATATAATTTTTGCTGGAATTTCCTTGTTTTAGGCACCCCATCTGCTCCAGGATACCCTAGCATCAAACAGCATCAGATTCTCTAGACGGTGGGCGAAGCATATTGCATATTTTCAAGTGACATCAAGAACTGCTGATATCAACCGTGCTTTCTTACCAGATGTCTGATGCAAAAACATTGACATTAGCAATGTGCTCCAACGAAAAAGGGCGGTGATGACAGACAATATTACAATATTGAATCTTTCAGTGACATCTGAGTAGGAAAGTATAGAAAGCCGAAGTATGGTTACCAATGGCTTTTTGCCCAGAAACATTCAGTTTTATAAACTTTTAACAGCAGGAAATTGACATTAAGCCAGGAGCTGATACGTACAAGACTGAAATGTGATGAGAGAAGAGATCAAGCCCTGAATATATAATTTCTTTTGAAAAGGAATCTGGCAAAGTCGGTTTATTTCTCTGGTTACTTGAATCATTTTAATTTAGCATGTTACTGTAGTGATACTTTCATGTATGTTTTTCTTTCACTGAATCGCTTGCTATTGGCAAAGTAAGTATATATATATAAAACTCTGCAAAAATATTACTACACGTTATTAAGAAAGAATGCAGACCTTTATGAGAACTCTGCAGTAAAACATAATATGATGAGTGGGAAGTAAATGTAAATTATATAGAAGATTTTTTGTCATCCTGACAATGAAGGGAACTTTTAAATTACCATTTAGAGATCAGCATGACCATGGTTGACCTTTAGGGTATATGGACTGCGCCATCCAGTTAGGTATAGATGGGAAAACCAGTCTACACTTCATTCTGGTTTGAGTTGAACTCAACTTGTCAAAAGAGAAGAGATGCGTGGAACTCCATCTTTTGTAGTTGGGTCATTCACTTGGATGTGTGCTAGGATTCCCAGTAATCCGGAGGGAATCCATCTCTGCTCATACATGTCTTAACCCCAAAAGGACAATGGGCGGTCCCTAAACCCATTGAAAACAATGCTTTTTGTACATGTACGGGCTTTGTCATTAAGGGGTTAAAAAGACAATTCAGCCAGCTGAGATGTCCCTTAAAACGTTTGTGGGTTTCCCATGTAAATTCATGGCGGTTTCTTCTCACATGCATTTGCCCCTTTCCACATCCCCCACCTGTGTGTGGAACACATCTCTTAGCATGTGATATATGTACCTGTAGTCAGCTCCAGCGGTGATTTGGAGAACGCTCATCACCATGCACATGCATGGAAAGCCTTCTCAATGATTGCAATGTGAGGGCTTCCCTGCCACTGGTTGGCTGCTTGAAATGTCAGGGCATTGAGGGAGTGTGAAGCTGCAGCTTCTACTAAAAAGTCCTTTTATTATTAATATTATTATTAGGTTTGAAGAATGCATATGAAAGCACTTATACAGTACTGGTGTGTCCCTTTAATCAACAGGGTCTGGGGTCCGGTTTGACCATCTCTAGAATTCTGTTCCCCATTCCATTGCAAACTCTGGGAGTTTTTCTCTCCCTACTTGACTTTTGGGACCTTGGACTTTGATGTGGGCTCTAAGCCATCTATCTGCTTTTAAACACCCGAATATTGCCTTATTATTAGAGTGTACAACATAATACTTAACATACAACTTGGAGGGAGTGGTAGAGTTATACAGGGACACGTGATAAGGTAACAAGGTTGCACATTTATGTCCATTTTTTCTTTTATTTTAATTTTTCTTTGTTTAAACAAAACCCTGACATCTGCCTTTAAAGTTACAGAATCTGTAATTCCTCACCTGCAGGTAGAAGGACACAACACTTGGTCTTCAGGGAAAAGAACATTGGATACAGTTTTAAGGAGAGCCAGAAGTGTGCTCACGGAGCCTGTCTCCAAACCCTTTCCCTTCGTGCCAATAAATGGCTAAGTGGGGATTTAACCACAGTGAAGACTTTTGCATGCTCTGTGATTAATTGAACATTAGAAACAACTTTCATTTCAAAATGACTAATTTGTTCTGTTTTTATTTGCTGTGTTCCGTAAAAAATCAGCTTTGTATGTATCCTTTCATTTTTTTTGCGCGTGTGTTTATTTTATTTTCTCTCTCACTCTGAGTTTCCCAAAATAGATGAAATCCACCTGGGTTGAATTAAAGCAAAGCATTCTGCAAATGAAGGGCAAAAAAGGAAAATCTGACACTTTGCAAATCACCCCATACTCTCATATTTTGAGGTTTATTCTTCAAAGATAATAATAGAAATGTCTAACCATCTCCGTCCCAGAGGGATAAGGCCAGACCTTTGTCCTTTTATTCCTCTGAAATAGGTTACTATAATATTGTGTTAAAACCAAGATGTCATATTATCTTTGAAGCTTATAATCTCAGATACAATATATATATACACCGTATGTGCTCGATTATAAGACGACCCCCCAAAATCAAAATATTAATTTAGGAAAAAAAGAAAAAGCCTGAATATAAGACGACCCTATAGGAAAAAAGTTTTACTAGTAAATATTAATTCATGTAAACTAATTTTCATATTTAATAAAAGCTATGATTGAGAAAAATATATTTTTTATTTCCTTTTATTTGCTAACCTGCCCCCCCCAGTTATGCACATCTGCCCCCAGGCTTGCCACTCTGCCCCCAGAAATGCCTTATACCCCCCTATTTGCCACTCTGCCCCATGATGTGCCTTTTAACCCTCTATATGCCACTCTGCCTCCAGAAATGTCTTATACCCTCCTATATGCCACTGTGCCACATGATATGCCTTTTAACCCCCAATATGCCCCTCTGCCCCATGATATGCCTTATACCCCTATATGCCACTCTGGCATATAGGGAGTTAAAAGGCATATCATGGGGCAGAGGGGCATATAGGGGGTTAAAAGGCATATCAGAAATGTCTTATACCCTCCTATATGCCACTGTGCCCCATGATATGCCTTTTAACCCCCTATATGCCCCTCTGCCCCATGATATGCCTTATACCCCTATATGCCACTCTGGCATATAGGGGGTTAAAAGGCATATCATGGGGCTGAGTGGCATATAGGGGGTTAAAATGCATTTCTGGATATATATATATACATATATATATATATATATATATATATATATATATATACTGCTAACAGCAATCACACTCCTATCAAGCCAAGTCAGCCAGTACATGCTGGAACCTGGGGATGCTAGAAGTGTGATTACAGCCTCCCTATACCATGCTACCACCCCCACCCCCCTTACACCTCCATGATATCACACACACACTCATTCACAAACATTTAAATACTCATTCATTCCTTTAATCACACATACACACACACGCTCAAACCCTGCCCCACCCCCTTACCTGAACTGCAGATCTCCCACTCGCAGACTTCTGCAGGGGCCGGCTGTGCGAGCAACTTCTCTGGCCCCGCCCCCAGAGGAAGGAGGGGGGAGGTAGAGTTATGTGAGGACTGTGCTACCTTCCTGTTCTCCTGCTACTAATAGCAGAGACGCTGCTCGCGATCAAAGCCCGGTAAGCAGCACGGCCCCAGCAGAATGAGGTCTGATTAGAAGACGACCTCGATTATAAGACGAGGGGTATTTTTCTAAGCATTTGCTCTGGAAAAAACCTCGTCTTATAATCGAGCAAATACGGTATATATATATATATGTGTGTGTGTGTTATGGTCAATATGGTGGTGGATAGATTCTGGTACTAGAATAATCTCCATAATTTATGGAATTCATAATGGCTGGTATAAGAACCTTATGGAAGGGCTTCCAGTGGGGACAGGCCCGCACACCAGAAAGCCCTGGGCCAAGTGAAGGTAAGGGTGGTATGATGGGCCCTGGAGGGTGGGATGGAGAGATGGAGTGGTGGGTAGGCTAGCTTGAGAGGGGCAGTAAAAAGGCAGTAGGCAGCTAGCCTGAGAGAGGCTAATTGGAGGCAGTAGAAAGTGAGGAGCCATGGCATTGGATGGGATTTGTGTACCTTATGTCAGGGGCCACAGCCCGACAGCATTTCCATTTTGAGCTTTATCCCATTTGGTTAAAAGGGGGTACCTAGTTTTACACGGTAAAATAGTGGTTAATATACAAATTGTGTGGCTAGCATCTGAGATATGTTCACCACGCCTGGTCATGATGTATGGGGTGCAGACAGTTGACTACAAACACCTATAAGAGACATCAAAAAGGTAACACTGCGCATGTTTATTGCTTTTTTTCTCCACCAGAGGAAAGCCATAATAGTGAGACGTACATCCAAAATTCTTATTGTTCTGCCAGTAATGAGACCCTTTGGTCCCCGCTCTGTAGTTGCTATTGGCCTGAGAAGAAATAGTAGTAAAGTAACAAAAAAAAGACTGCATTTAAAAAAAAAAACCCTAATATTTCACATAAAATGTTGACCATATGTTTCTAATTGAGTTTGTATCAAATAAAACTCCAGTCACTCTTTCACTAACTGTGAGTGATGGGAATTGTAGTTTAGTCACAGCTGGAAGGCAGTAGGTCATCCAAATATGATATATAGTTTATTAAATTGGCTCAATAATATAACGTAATGTTTGGAGGCTTTTTCCACACTAGAGACTTTTTTTTCCCAGTGCTTGATAAATGCAGGACAAAGTATCAAGTTTTGTGCCAGAGGGGCCTTTCTGCAGATTCCTTTGATTTCTCTCAAACAGGATCTATGTCCATCTTACAAAAAAAATTGTACTTGTTGCCTGAAGCACAAAAGAAAACATATATAAATTAATTGAATTTTGTCGTTCAAAATAACTTGAGTAGGAGAATTTCCCAGGCTGACTGCAGAAAACACACGGTTTAGTTACCTGGGACCTTTTTTTCCATGGGTTGTTGTGTGCATGTTTTTTTTTTACCTAGGTTTATGTGGGTAAAACCCAGTGGGTAAGTATTAAGTAGGTATTCAACAGGTACCTTACTTTATGAGTTAATATACCTCTCAACTTTGCTTTAGGGCTCTCCAAAAGAGTAAAGAGAGCTCACAGCTTTGCCTTCCCACAAACTTAATGACTTCTCTAAGAAGAAATAGTATGTTGCTGTTAAAGCTATTGTTATTATTAGCAGTGCTATTCTTTAACGTTAGTCATTGTTTTAATTTATAATAATTCTAGAAGTAAGTAGAGCTTTCCTTTTTTGTATGCCAATACTTGTTCTTCCTCTGGAGTAATCTGGTGGAATTTACAATTTATCCCAGCCTTGGTCCGGTCTTTCTGTGGTCCTCCAGAACATATCAAAGTATCCTCATAGTGCTGTGTGAAGGAACAGTAGATGATAAATCCATACCATATATCATTTTGGAGCCCTAACAAGAATTTTTCAAAAGCGGAACATAGAGACATTTTGGCTTTACATGGTATAAAGATTTGACTTTGAAGTAGTGCTTTAACTAGACTATTTATGTGACTTTATGACCTATTCATGACTATTTAATGGAATAAGACATTTAATAGAAGAATGTTTTTACATAATTTCTTCTGTTTCTATAAATTTCTGTGACTCTTAGTGCTGTAGAACACTGTGACACACTTAGGTCCTAAACAGGTACTGTCCCTCCTAAAGGGGGACACTAAGGATGTATAAATACAGTTGAGGGGGGATTTATTCGATAGCGAGCTTATATATATATTTTGGATATGAATATATATATTCTATATGAGCTTTTATAGGATACTAAATAATAGGGATTCTTGCTTGTGTTCTGACTTAATGAGTGTGCTGACCAGTTGTTAAATTATTGTGACTAAAACATTCTTCCATGAAGTTCCCAAAATCTTAGTTATGCCGTAGGTCAAAGTTTAAGTACTTGGCAGAAAGACATTTGATAATTGTATATTAGGGTTGTCTGTAAGAAAAACAAGAGGAACACCTACAGAGCAACTTTATAGTGGGGATACCGTATATCACTCAGAGGCATCATTTAAACGTTTGCACCATATGTACCATGTGCCAAAGATATAATACAGCACAACCTAACACTTGGTGAGACAGGCTATTGTGAAGAAGAAGAAGAAGAAGAAGAAAAATTCTACAGCAGTCTACAGAGAACCCTTAAAGGATGAAGAATTTTGAATGAGGTGGTGTAAATCACTGTACTGGTCACTGATAAACGCATAAAAGAATTCTGAGATTTACATGTTAATTATATGTAAATTATTAATATAGTAGTTTTCGTCTTCTTGGGTTTTAACAGAATAATGCATGTGAATATAGTTTTGCATTATAAATTTTGGTCAAGCCATTTCACATTCTGTGAGGAGCACTTTCGGTTTGAGAACTTCAAAAGCACTGGATTAAATTGCTTAACGTGGCCACATACCTAAGCAATGAACTGAAGGTGTGATGTTTGGGTTCAGTGAAACTGTGCCTGGAATAATCTTTCTCCGATGACCAAGATCTTTCAGGTCATCGCTTAGCCGGTTAGGACGCACAGGATTATAATTCCCAGGATGGGGATTTCTGTAAATTGGAAACGTCACTTGGCCAGTTAGAAAAGCAAAAGCTTCACGCGTGAACGAAACAAGCAGCTCTTCTAGATGACTGAGCGGGAAAATCTTGTTACATTGTTAATGTTTCACCATCTCCGTGCGCTCACCCTTTAACATGACCTGCTACTTGAGAGATTCACACATTTACTTGCAAAGGAAGATTTAATTGATACAAATTCTGTTTTAGCTTCTAATTACAGATGCCACATTTTCAAAACCAAAGACCATTTATACATCAAACTAAATTTTAAATAAAAAATAATGCTTACTCATTCCACCCCTATTTGTTATTTATAGGCTCTTCCACATCAAGTTACTTTATCCACCTATCCTTGTATTTCTCCAAAATAACTATTACTTTTAATTATTATTATTATCGTTTAATTATTAAGCGCTACCATT
This sequence comes from Spea bombifrons, assembly GCF_027358695.1. Classification (NCBI taxonomy): domain Eukaryota; kingdom Metazoa; phylum Chordata; class Amphibia; order Anura; family Pelobatidae; genus Spea; species Spea bombifrons. The sequence goes on along the minus strand of NC_071092.1, from coordinate 41,069,640 downwards.
CCATAGAGCTGTAAAATATGAAGATGGGGTTGTTAACAGATACATAATCCAATAAATAAATAATAAATATCCACTTACACGCACAGATAGAATAGAAGTTGGGGACCCTGACTATAAGCTTGTCCAAAAAATGTTAGGTGAGACTTCCCGTTAAGATGGATGTTTGCATGCTATGTGGGTTTATAATACAGACATATTGCTTACAAATTGGACAGAATTGCTAAAATTAATACTAAGACAACGTGACAGATCAGCTTTAAGGAAGCTACTTCCACCTACCCGCTATAGCGTGAATATTACTTTAGTTGCATAAACCAATACTTTTTTAAAGGCCGCATTGAAGATAAAAATAGTCTTCGATCTCTCGTTTCAGACCCTGGTGCACATCAAGCTGTAAGGAAATCCATTCTAATCTTTTGTTATTCTGGATGTCTAATTTATCAAACCTCGAAATTTCCTTTTTTTGACATTGATAAATCAAGCCTTCACTAGTGCCCTCTATTTACTTTACACCTGACACAGTCAAGGTCTAAATGCTAGAAATTATTAACCGCAGGAAATGCTGATTGACCCGAAGTCATGTTCTTTGATACCTTAAACTGACAGGCACTTTTTCGACCTTCTGAGCTTTGGACAAAAAAAAGAGAAAAAATCCAGCAAGTTAAAAAATGCTTTTCTTCCTGAATGAGATAATGGTGGGGAGGTTTGACCTGACCCACAATCTATTCAATTCCTGTCCAGCATGTCATCCGTTATTTCCTGTAATGAAAGGAAGCCGATTCCAAGGAGCCTTGCTAAAAAGTAATTGGCAATCAGCCTTATACCGACTATGTGGTATGACTAAGGCCAATAACGTGTTGTAATATTCTTGTTCCAAGGTCTCGTAATTTAACAAAAATATAATTTCTTACATTTTTTTCCCCTTTCTTTAACACGGCTCGGTCATGGGTACTTGAAATGTAATACGGACAACTCTGCTATTTTAATATGTAGCTGTCACTCTATAAATAATCTTAAATTGTAAATGAACAACAGTGCCGGAAATTAAATAAAAACATGCTGTTATTATTTGGTTTCAACAATTCCCTTTTTATCGTCTTGGCACAAAAAAAAAATGTTCTTTGAAAATCTTAATAGAGGCCAAGCTGTTTTGCATTTTTTGTTGTGAAAGCATCAACTTTATGGCAAACTGGAAAATCTTTCTGTAATCGTGTTTAACGCTTCAGCTCATTTAGTAAACAAATAACATCTTGGATACTATTTGTGCAGCGTCAGTCATTCTTGTTAGGAAACCGTAAAAGATATATTAGAATTGCAAGCATTTTTATGCAAGAGTTAGCACATTTGTTAAGGGCCACATCTACATATAAGATGAAATGTTGCCGTCCCAGCTCTTTCCATCGATTTGCAGGAACAGAATACATTTAACAGCACAACCAAGTAGCTGGTGTTGTGTACAGGGACATCTGCACAAAGTATGCGCAGAACCCTCCAAAGTCCAAATGGGAGATTCCACAGAAGGTTGTGGAGAATAGCAGGGCTAAGATCCTGTTAGACTTCCAGATCCAGATGGACAAGCAGGTACTGGCCAATCAACCTGACATCATGTCGGTGGACAAGAAACAGAAAACGGCAGCGGTGCCAAGTGACAGCAACATTAGAGAGGGAGAAAACCAGAGAGAAGATCCAGGGCCTGAATGAAGAACTACAGAAGATGTGGAGGGTGGAGGCCAAAATGGTGCCAATGGTCATAGGAGCACTAGGGGCTGTGACTCAGGTTTGGGAGATTCCAGGAACGTCATCAGAGCATTTTGTCCAGAAGAGTACAGTGCGAAGAACAGCTAATATACTGCACAGAACCCTCAAAATCCCAAGCATGAGGAAGACACACACCACCCATAGTGATGGGAAGATAATATAAATATATATGCATTGCAACTAGCGTATGTGCCAAAGAAAATTGTATCTTTACATTTTTCAGATCTGCATAATTATTCACCATTTAATTATGTCAGTCCTTAATTAAGAAGCTGCAACCCTTGTAAGGGTGGGATAGGAGAAAGGAGAGAACTTCAGGTCAGGATCTTGATTATGCACGGCTAGTCCTGCCACAGATTGTGGCTGTCTGCAATAAAATGATCTCTAAAATAATTCTTTATAATTACACTGATTGGCAAACAAAAAAACACAAGCTATAGGTAGTTTCAGTATATAAAAATAGTCATTCTTAAAGTGCCAATTCTCTTTAAAACTGTGATACATACTTTAATAGCATTCCATTGAAAGTGTTTAATATATTTAATTATAACCCTAGGCTCCTAATGTATATTACCACCGTATTCCCCAGATTATGGCCTGAAACAATTGAGTAATCATGTAAAACTAGGCCATATTCATATTTTCCTTAATGATCTGAAATCCTTGTTCTTAGAATCATTGGAATACGCTTTGTTTGGGAATTTAAGGAATGCTTGGGGGTACTTAATAGTTTGAGTTAGAATAAATAGAAAATGGACATTCTAATGAAAAATACATCATGGATGAATTTCAAAGAAAGAGACTATCTGGATTTTTGGAAATTAATATCATTTTAGGAGTTACTTTTAGATTTCTCAAACTAATTTAATGTTCAGACATATCAAGGGCATTGACATGGTATTAGATTTTTAAGGCATTTTCAGCTAAAATGCTGAAATAGATCTTCAAGAAAATAAGTATATTATGACATACTAGATACATGCATTTAAATGTAATACCCAGATTAAATGAAAAATTTAATGAAAAAATGTTTTCTGTTGAAAAAAATATGTGGAAATTATATATATGATATAAGTTATATAAAGCTTCACCCGCCTCCGCCCAAAAGGATTTTAGGCACAGAAGGGCTAAGGGGCTCCTGGATGATTTGAGTGTTGTTTTGGATTTCACCTGGTGAAACACCATATTCTTGCATGAGTCACCTGAATTTAAGCAGTCATTTTAAGCATAAAATAGGTTTTTGTCACCTATTTTAGACCATAACACATCCACTTCCAATGCATCATCCATACATGGGCTCTACTAAAACTTCAACTTAGCTTTTGAGAATACATGGCATGCATATTTCTATTAGTCTGAAAATGTGTAGAATTGTACACATTCTTAGTAGCATCTCAGAATTTATATTTTTTATAACATGTAACATAGCCACAACAAATACATAAAAAGTATTCCGACATTTAAAAAAAAACAAAAAAAAAAAATTTGAGAAAATTGGAGTACCCATCACAAAAGCTTAGCTAATATCTCTTGAAACTCAAGAGACCAAGGGGGTCCATATCTGTACACACCTTTTCACTTAGGGTGAGCACAAAGAGTGCCCTGAATAGTGACATTCCATACAAATCAAGTTCCTAGCGTGATATCAATCAGACTGATGAGGCCCATGAAGACCAAAACATAAGCCTGGGGTCGTTGGTTCCCTTATTCAGAGGAAATGTGTCTCACATTTCGGTTCTGGACTGACCTTGTGGGAGGATCAGATTGATTTTTCCTCTGTAATGGCATGAGAGAGCTAAAATTTGAGATGCTCCTGACTATTAAGCAGCTGCATATTTTCAGTGATTTAATATCAAATTGTTTTGTATGGTATTTTTCCCTTCAATAATATCTTGGGGCTCACCTTAAGTGTAAAGGTGAGTCAAGACATAGACTTCCTTGTACTCATGTATCTGGAAAGATACCAGTAAGGTCTAGTTGGAGAGTAATAAAGCTGCTGGTGTTGGTTTTCTCATGCAGAGGAAATTTGTTTTGCTCTTGTGGTGGGGTCAAAGATAAGTTCCCAAGTAGCGGTGAAGTCTTTGGTTCTTTGTGTTTTGCCTCTAGGTCATTTTATACCCATTATAGCAACACAATTCTTGGCATGTCTTTTGGTCTTGACTTCTGTGGATGCTTTTATGAATCGCAGCTGTTTTGCACCGCAGTAGAGTAATAGAGTCCTGCACAAGCCTCTTCTTTTGGCCCCTTACTTAAACAAATCACAAGCTCTTTAGTCCATGAAAGCAAAAAGTTGTATAGCTTGTCAAGGCTGTTATCCAGAATTTACATTTTTTAGCAATGACCAGGATACTCTTCTTTCTTTATCCACTTACAAATGCTCAAAAACCGTAGCTGCGAACCTTTGTAGATATACCATGGAATTATCCAGAGCTCGCCCTCTCCTGCTTTTTATAGGAGGCAGGAAGAGGGTGTGGCTGTGATACATTAGCATGTATGGGTGGAGCCTGGACAGGAAGTGGGCATTACTTTACACAAATCTTCTCATAAGCAAAGCAGCCCAAAAGCTAGAGAGGGCCTAAGTGAAATGCTGCAAGTTCCCAGCTCTGTTTGCGTATAAAGGTTGGACTTCTGCCCCTTGTGAACAGTCAAGCACCTGTTTTATATGATCGGGGGTCAGCACCAACATTGCTAATGGTGGACATTTACCGGGGGTCTGTGGTCGGTGGTTTAACTATGTCTTACGGACCTTCAGAAAATGTACTGTGGACACGGTTGCCTGTCCCTGTGTGATGCGTATAATAGCGGTTTTGCAATGTACGCTAATCTTTCATAAGCAGTAGCTATGCCAGAGTTAAATTCTAAAAATAAGAGAAAAAAAAGCATATTCCTTCTCTGCCAAGGCCCGTTATATTCTGCGTATATTTCATGATTCTAGTTTCTTAATTTAACACAATACCGCCATGTTGTTTCTAAGTGTCTGCCAAGAGCTTTGTCCGGTGTCATTAAAACCAATTTAAACCGGCAGACACATTTATCTACACCTTTGTTTCTTCCACCTTTATAATTGCAGTTTTGTTCTGCTGACTAACTTGGGAGATTTAAACATGTCAAGAACCCAGCTCTAAGACACTCTATTTATCAAGCTCAAGGTACTTAAAATTATTAAGCTCCGCTTTATTTTCCGCTCTGATATTTAGCTTTGGGGAACGAACTGCTGTCCAACTAACCCTTTGTACTGCCAATACGCTTCCTTTGGGACGTTCCTTATGCTCAAACGCCTGCAGCAAATCGGGACAGCTTCCAGGTCAAATGGTATAAATGGGGAGGGCTTTCTGTATAAAGAGGCGGAGTCATTCTGGATTCCGACTATTTATGCAAAATAACTACTATATTGTTCCAAGAATTTATAGTAAAAACACGTCTGTTAAAAATCCCTCTTGCAAACCTTGCTACTAAAACTAACAGGGTGTCTTAAATCACCATTTGTAACAATACAACCAGGGCCGGCCTTTGGGGTGTGCGACCTGTGCGACCGCACAGGGCGCCACACTCCAGGGGGCGCCGCCGCCGGGTCCTCCCCCGCCGCCGCTGCTGCCGATGCTGCCGCCACCGCCACGGGGTCCTCCTCCGCAGCCGCCACGGGGTTCTCCGCCGCTGCCGCCGCCGCGGGGTCCTCCGCCGCCACCGCCGCCGCGGGGTCCTCCGCCGCTGCTGCTGCTGCTGCCGCCGCCGCCTCCCCCTCTGCACCTAAATGAAAACATTGTTGTTCTTTTTTGTTGTTGGTTTTTTTAACTTTATTTAACAACCTCCATGTTAAATAAAGTTTTTTTTAACTTTATTTAACATGGAGGATCCTAAATAAAGTTAAAAAAACCAACAACAAAAAAAAACAACAATGTGTTCATTTATGTCCCGGGCAGGGGCGCCGAGCGGTTGCTCGTGAAGTTCTCAGCAACCGCTCGACGCCCCTTACTCTCCGTGACTCCGTCGCGGTGCCGGCACTCAACATGAAATGCCGGCAGGACTCCTCAAGGTAAGTTAGGATAAGGAGAAGTAGGGAGAGCGGGGGGATAGTTTGAAGGAAGAGGCAGAGGGGGGTAGTTTGAAGGGGCAGAGGGGGGGTAGTTTGAAGGGGCAGAGGGGGGTAGTTTGAAGGGGCAGAGGGGGGGTAGTTTGAAGGGGCAGAGGGGAGTAGTTTGAAGGGGCAGAGGGGAGTAGTTTGAAGGAGCAGAGAGGGGAGTAGTTTGAAGGGGCAGAGGGGGGGTAGTTTGAAGGGGCAGAGGGGAGTAGTTTGAAGGGGCATAGGGGGTAGTTTGAAGGGGCAGGGGGTAGTTTGAAGGGGCAGGGGGGGTAGTTTGAAGGCACAGGGGGGGTAGTTTGAAGGGGCAGAGGGGGGGTAGTGAGGGGGGGCGCCAGAGGAGTAGTTCGCACAGGGCGCCGGAACACCTAAGGCCGGCTCTGAATACAACAACTAGTAATAAGTGCAACAACAACTTGTATGATGCTATTTGCTTTGTGGGTTTTAGGCTGGACTGGCCTTTTGAGTTGAGGAGCAGATTCTTGAATATATTCTTTTTTCCACACATTTCCTGCACGTGGTCTTTTTTTCTCACTTTTAGGAAACTTTGTTTATATAAACTGCCTCATTGACACTGAAAAGCCATGGTGGAGCCGGGTCCCCTAAAAAGGTCAGTTTTTTCTGGTGAGGAGGGGAGTTTGGTAGCTCATCTTGCAACTGTTCCAGTGGTTCTAACCCTTGCAGGGACCAAGAAGATCCAGCACTCCTACAGGTCTTATGGCAGGGGAGGGGACGCATATCCTTTGGGAGTGTGACCCCCAAAGAAAATGAAGAAGGGGACCTGGTGTCCAACACAGCCTTATGGCACGTTGGTACTAGTCACTTTTGGTTTTTTTTTCTTCACTGCGGAAGCTTCACCCACTCTTAAATTGCTCCTGCCTATGGTTAATGGCGGAGGGTTAACTGGAGTTCAGGTTTTGGTAGTGAGTTAAGCACCATTGGGTTGCCTGAAGCTACAGTGCAGCTGAGCCCCCAAAGACTCAGTCCAGTATTGGTGGGGAGAGTGATGTGTGTGCCTTCTGGCCCCCACTCCACCTTTGAAGACTTTTTGCTATGTAGAGGACGTGAAGACTTCAGTAGGTCTCCCCTCGAGAAGATCCTAGAAGATCTGGCCCACCCAAGGGTTCTGCCTGGGTTGAAAGGAAGGGCCTGCATATCCCTTTGGGGGAGTGCAGTCCTAGAAGATGATCCCTGATCACCTTCTTCACTTGATTTTGGCATGGCTGTAGAAGACGAACCTCGGGCTCCAAAAAATAAATGTAAAAATACTGCTACTCCAACAGTAGGCCAGGTTTCGCAGTATGCAAAGCACTTGAATGGGACAGAGATATTGGGTTTAAAATTGCTCTTTTATGTAATTTAATTATATTAAAAATCTATGATGAATTTGCTTTTCCATGATGCTGAGTTTAGTTAACTGAACACGTCAACTAATTATTGTCCCATACTCGCAAGTATGTCCATCCAAAATTATCACGATATAACAGGCTCCCAGTCTGGGTTCAGTGGATGTTATGTGGCCATAACATTTAAATGAACAGGCCACGTCCACAGTGGATCCAAAAAAATGTTTGTGAACAGAACAGCAACATTTATCATAGTCTCTGAGAAGAAATGAACCTTTCAAGCAGTGACTGGGGAAATATGAAAAGGTCCCCTCTCGGTAGGAGAGTGTTATTCAGCTGATACAACGTCAATAAGTATATGGGTGGTCTCTAATGAAATATCCATCAGCGGTATTTCACTAGGGGGGAGATATAAAAAAAAAAGAGACCCAAAAATTAATCAAGACAACTTGGACTGCGTGTGACCTTGAAATGAGTGTTGTTGTTTCTTGGATTTCATATACATGGAATGGGCTGGCCGGTCTGGGATTTTCATCTGGTTATTTAAATTTAATACTGCAGCCCACGCTAATATTGTTTTTATTGGGTTTCTAATTTCTATAATTTGTAAAGCTCTGCAACTACAGAACAAACATTAAATGGAAAGTAATTTATTATTAATCGCTTTTGCAATCCTTCTGAACACAGTCTTAATTGTCATATTACAGTTTATTGTTGCGCAAGGACATTTTTTGGCATGCAGGAGAATTTTTGATAGCTATATTCATTTAATCGCGTTGGCATGCTGCCAGAAGTGTTACAGCAGGGATTGCAGGGGGTATAGCTGTGCCCCTCTTTAACTTGGGCTTTCTAGGGGAGTGTAGCAATATGTGGCTCCAATTTCACTGATCATGCATGGGGGTCCTCAGAAAAGTTTTCTAAATCGGAAAAGGGAAAATCAGAGAGTATTTTCTTCTCCTCCTTGATTTCATCTTCCCAAATTCTTCACGGATAGTCAACCCACTCTACAGAAAACAGATTTACAACAAGAAAGTCATACTAAATTAATGCAATATAATTTTGATTTCAATTTATTTTCAGACTAGCACTAATATCACTAATATCAATTAAAAATTATCATTAACCTCTAATATTTGTAAATGTATCTGGGCTCTTGATTGTAAGGTTGGGTTGGGACTCTTTGCCTAATGTATTGGTTTGTCTTAGTCTGTCAGTTCTAGTTTTGTCGGACCCTTTAAACCATTGGACTGTAAGAGGCGGTGAATAAATTTTTGCCGCTATATACAGTAAATAACAATATTAATAATAATATTACCGTTATTACATTTTACTGAATTAACAACATTTTACAATGACATAAACAAGCATTAGACATAGTGGTACAAAAGGAGGAAAGGGACTTGTGCTCATAATTTTTATGTTTTTATTTTTATTTTTATAAGTATTATTATTAAAAGATGGAAAAACGTATATGAAAAAAGGGCATGGATGCTTGGTGCGCTCCCATCAGAAGCAGATTGTTTTTTTTCTCTCAAGTAGCCCATACAGCAACTGTTTCATACCAATGCCATTAAGAATGGTGATTTCTCCTTATTCAGGATATTGTCCATAAAGTTCATGCTTGCTTAACTCACTCCAGAAATGGAAACTCGGGATGGACTCTTTATACACATGAAAGCTTGAAAAAAATCAGGACGTATCTTAGAGTTGGAAAGCTCTTATTTATCAGCCCGTGCTCGATTTTTTTATAACTACCTCCATAAGATCTAAAGAGGTCAAAAATATATATGGTCTTACTGTGTTTTTAACCCCTTAATGACAAAGACCGTACATGTACGTCTCAAAATTCATTGTTTTCAATGGGTTTAGGGACCGCCCATTGTCCTTAAGGGGTTAATATGTTTGATACAAAATGAAAATATCCACTACAAGGAAGGGAAAAGATGTGTTTTGAAAATACGGGGGTTATAATTATTATTTATTTCTTTGTATAGCGCCATCAGATTCTGCAGCGCTGTACAAATGTGGAACAATATTCATGGAAGGATGTCCTTGCTGATTGCTCCACTTTAAACATTATTAACCAGAACTGCCTGCAATATACATAGACCCCTATGTTTCAGAAAAAAATCCTGATTTGTTATAGCTCTATTTATAGTATTAGTATTTATTTTTGCTATGACTTTCCACAGCACTTAAATTACCTATATGGTTTCTTAACCCTTTAAACACCATGCTAGCACAATACAAGCCATACAGTGTAAACTTTCCTTGACATGGAAAGTTTAATATAAATTCTAGATCAGGCATCTTGAAGTTCTTGACTCATATGTTGAAAACGATAGAATCTTTCAGGGTACCACTGCTTGAACATGTAGGTTGATTTGTTTTAATTGACTCAACTGACCCATCAGTGCTAGAGAAGGATAATTTGAAATCCTGTTTTGCTGCTGCCAAAGCTTGGATTTGACAATACAATTCTAGATTACAAGCTTCCAAGAATTGTGCCTTCTTAGTTTTATCATTCAAGTATGTATTAGACAAATTTCACACTTTCTCCATATTTAGAACCTCAAGTTGTTACAAAATGTTTGCCAAATTCTACTATCTGTTAGAACATTCTATGCCAAACCTCAAAAAGAAGAATATGATTAAACAAACCTACCACTAATCTTTAACGAGGAGCGTTACACTAATAATTATTATTAATAGTTTCAGTTTGTTGACTCAGCTAAAAGTTTACCTAAAACAAGTAATACAAATAATTAGGAATATATATTCATATAATATAATATTGCAATTATATTTATTCTATGATATATAATATTACAATTCACTAGGCAGGTTTTCCCTAAAAACATCAAAGTTTTAACCAGATGTTTGGAATAGTTGGCTAGCTATATTTACAGATGTGCTTTAATGAAACTGGTATGGTCTTCCGCGGCATACCATTGGAATAATACTTCTACAAAAGGACATGTTTGATGTATGTGAAACAAATAGCACACGCTGTTTGACCAGGTCGTTGGCTTTAACCTTGCCCTAGTTTCCTCCGACATTAGGACTTGTGAAGTTGTGAGAGTACCCTTGGGCTATCAGGTAACATAATCAACCTCACTTGTTCCAGGGAGGCCTGGGGGCTCTGAATGTGCCATTTATAATAATATTCATAGCTCAGGTTTGTACCTAGATCATTATTTTTACCTATTGGCTTTTTTTTCTGCGTGTATCTGCTTATTGCAGCTGAAGAATAGTATTACTGGATATGCCCTTTGAGTTCTACTTACTATTATGACTTCATCTTTCAGAAATGAAGATTTGCAGCTGCAGGTTATTGTAGAAATCATGCAGAAGAAAGTGTAAAAAGATAAAGACTCGTGAAAACCCATATAGTAGAAAAAAAAACAATTCATAGCATGCTTGATTGAGTTTATTCAAGAAGCCAGTGCAGAACATCACCAGCTTAACCCATTATATAGAGTATGAGAATTTGTGTGGAAACAGTACACCTAAAGCAATCAACCATGCAAGCTACAAAGAAACAAATATAATCAACACATAGCAAAAAGATCTGTTGCAAAAACTATGATAGTTCATCAGGGACAGCACCAGAGGCTGGGATGATTTGTGAGCAGGAACAAGGTACCTCAAACTCTGAAAAGCTCTGGCTAGTTGAAAAAATGATTGTCTATTTTTGTATTTGCTCAAAGGCACATCTATCTTTTATACATCTTATTTTTACACCAAGCAGGCTGGGAGACCCAGCAATCAAAGCTATATATTTTAGCCAGAAAGCTGTGTGCAATAGTCCCCATTCCTCCTTAAGACCAAGCAGTCCCTTAACTGCCCCAGCCAAGTAAAAGTAGCCCACGAGGCATCTTTATGTATGGAAGGTACAATCAGGTCCCAGCAGTCCTGTTTCACCACAGGAGCACTACCAGGAAGCTTAGATGATGATATATCACCTGGCCTCTACCAATAGTGCTTAGTGCAGCCTGGGTTAATTTATGAGGAAGCATCAGCCCAAGACATGCAAGATGCCCCTCACAGGCAATGTCTATAAGGCATGAACAGCTTCATGTGACTATCTACACTGAGACAGACACTCAAAAGAATGTAAGCAGTATAGCACACTATGCCTGTGAGCAATGATGCCCTGTCCACACCTGGACTCACCTTTTCACTTGGGGTGAATCCCACGATAGCCCAAAGGGAGAAATTGCATACCAAGAGGGATAAGAAGAACTCAACTGTAAATGGACAGCAACTTAATAGCCTGCCTTATAACGCATCCCCACCCAACCACAGGCCAAGTTTTTCTTACCTCTTTGAATGCAGATTATTTTTTCGGGAATCTTTTGGTGCTCACCCCAAGTGTGAGGGTTAGTTCAGACATGGCCATTATTGCTCACGGGCACTTCAAAGACTCGTGATTGTATGTGTGGGGATTTTTTATAACGTGGGAAGAGGGTTTTTTTTTTTTTGATTTTGTGTTATTGTCAAATCCTTTTTGATGGAGTCAGACTGATAGGTGGTCTGTTTTTTCTGTGTTTAGTATACGTGAGCTGAGACTTGAATGCCATCAGTGTGTTTTTTGTGTGCCTTACTGCGTTTCTTTAAGTTCTCATAAATGATGATTTCACAGGTCCCTCTTCTCTTTTGTTGGTGAAAACAGAGGGGAGGGATTCTGGAGTAATTGTTTCTGTGCACTTAAAAGTAATTTGGGTGCTGAGTTGTGTTGCAAAAGTCATTAGCGGTAGCACGTTCTGCCACTTTCCAGACCTCACCAAGGGTGTTGTGTAGAGTTCTGGTGACCCCATTTCCAGAAGGATACTAATATATATTGGAGAGAGTTCAGAGTTCCAGGATAAAAATTATCAGGAAAGACTAAGAGATCTTGGAGGAGAGAAGAAAGAGGGGAGATGGAATAGAAATATTTAAATACTTAAAAGGGGCTTAATAAAGTAAAGAAGGGAAGTTTATTTCAAAGGAGGAGAAATGTTAGCAGAATCTAAAACTAGAAGGTGGGAGGCTTAGATGCAACGTGAGGAAATTTTGCTTTGCTGAAAGGGTGATAGAGACATGGAACAGCCTTCCAAGGGTTAAAGGGAAAATCAGAGAGTATTTTCTTCTCCTCCTTGATTTCATCTTCCCAAATTCTTCACGGATAGTCATTGTTAACCCATTCTGCAGAAAACAGATTTACAAAAACAAGAAAGTCATGTAAAATGAATGCAATACAATTTTGATTTCAAAATGTATAATTTCCATGACTTTTCAGAATAGCACTAATATCACTAATATCAGCTAAAAAATATCATTAACCTCTAATATTTGTAAATGTATATGAGCTCTTGATTGTAAGATTGGGTTGGGACTCTTTGCCTAATGTATTGGTTTGTCTTAGTCTGTCAGTTCTAGTTTTGTCAGACCCTTTAAACCATTGGAATGTAAGAGGCGGTGAATAAATTGTTGCCGCTATATACAGTAAATAACAATATTAATAATAATATTACCGTTATTACATTTTACTGAACTGCCTGAAATATACATAGACCCCTATGTTTCAGAAAAAAAAAATCCCGATTTGTTATAGCTCTATTTCTAGTATTAGTATTTATTTTTGCTATGACTTTCCACAGCACTTAAATTACCTATATGGTTTCTTAACCCTTCAAACACCATGCTAGCACAATACAAGCCATACAGTGTAAATTTCCCTTGTCATGGAAAGTTTAATATAAATATACTATTATTATTATGACTTCATCTTTCAGAAATTAAGGCTTGCAGCTGCACGTTATTGTAAAAATCATGCAGAAGAAAATGTAAAAAGATAAAGACTTGTGAAAACCCATATAGTAGAAAAAAAACAATTCATAGCATGCTTGATTGAGTTTATTCAAGAACAGAAATTACATTATATGCAAAGCAAACTGCGGGCCAGTGTAGAACATCACCAGCTTAACCCATTAGAGTAAGAGAATTTGTGTGGAAACAGTACACCTAAAGCAATCAACCATGCAAGTTACAAAGAAACAAATATAATCAACACATAGCAAAATTTTGATATGTCATCAGGGATAGCACCAGAGGCTGAGATGATTTGTGAGTGAGAACAAGATACCTCAAATACTCAAACACTGAAAAGCTCCGGATAATTGAAAAGATGATTATTTTTGTACTTCCTCAAAGGCACATCTATCTTTTATACATCTTATTTTTACACCAAGCAAGATGGGAGACCCAGCAATCAAAGCTATATATTTTTGCCAGAAAACTGTGTGCAATAGCCTCCATTCCTCCTTAGGACCAAGCAGTCCCTTAACTGTCCTAGCCAAGTAAAATTAGCCCAGGAGGCATTTTTGGCTATGGAAGGTACAATCAGGTCCCACAGTCCTGTTTCACCACAGGAGCACTACCAGGAAGCTTAGATGATGATATATCACCAGGCCTCTACCGATAGTGCTTAGTGCAGCCTGGGTTACTTTAGTAGGAAGCATCAGCCCAAGACATGCAAGATGCCCCTCACAGGCATTGTCTATAAGGCATGGACAGCTTCATGTGACTATCTACACTGAGACAGACACTCAAAAGAATGTAAGCAGTATAGCACTCTATGCCTGTGAGCAATGAGGTCCACACCTGGACTCACCTTTTCACTTGGGGTGAATCCTACGATATCCCAAAGGGAGAAATTGCATACCAAGAGGGATAAGAAGAACTCAACTGTAAATGCACAGCAACTTAATAGCCTGCCTTATAACGCATCCCCACCCAACCACAGGCCAAGTTGTTCTCTGACCTCTTTGAATGCAGATTCTTTTTTCGGGAATCTTTTGGAGCTCACCCCAAGTGTGAGGGTTAGGTCAGACATGGCCAATCTTGCTCACGGTTTCTATTTTTTATTTTATAGAAAGGTTCTTGCAAATAATGATTTTACAGGTTTCCCTTTTGAAGGTAAAAATAGAGGGGGCGGTTCTTGGGTAATTGTTTCTGTGTACTTGAAAGTAGTTAGGGTGCTGAGTTTTGTTGCAAAAGGCATTAGTGGTAGAAAGACCTGCTTGAGTTCTGGTGACCCCATTTCCAGAAGGATGCTAACATATATCAGAGAGAGTTCAGAGTTCCAGGATGAAAATCATCAGGAAAGATTAAGGGATCTCAAAATGTAAATCTTGGGGGGAGATGGAATAGAAATATTGAAATACTTAAAAGGGGCTTAACAAAGTAAAGAAGGGAAGTTTATTTCAAAGGAAGAGAAATATTAGCATAATTTAAAACTAGAAGGTGGGAGGCTTAGATGCAATGTGAGGAAATTTGTCTTTGCTGAAAGGGTGATAGAGACATGGAACAGCCTTCCAAGGGTTAAAGGCTAATGAAGTGAGGGAATTGAAACATGCATGATACAGGCAACAAGCTGTCCTGCATCTAAGACTAGAACAAATATGGATGGCTCTTACCTACTGTAAAAATCTATATTTCTCTGAGACGCTCCCGAGTTGTTCTCAGAAATCGTTGTATTTAGTTATTAAAATAATCTTTTCCCTTACATACAATGTGCTCCATAGTGTATTATATGAGTTTTAATGTGCCATAGACATAGCCAGAACATTAAAAATTCTTAAACATTTTGTAAGACCAAATCTGAAGTAACTGATATTCTGAAAGGAAAGGTATTGAGGATAAAAAATCACCTCTGGCTGATCCTGTTGTGGGAACGCAGCTGGAAAATAGGAAAGATTACAACAATGTCATTATTCTTTGATGGGGTCTAGAATTCACTTCCTTTATTTTGTGTTTTTTTTCTTCTCTTTGTGACCGCATGCATTCCGCCGGATCGAAGAACAAAAAAGGGACGTTACTCTTGAGTGGCCCATGTCACAGTAAAATGACTCACTGAAGCCATTACACGCAAATAAGGCAACGGGCTTTCTGCAATCTGACACAATTGATCTTGAGTGCTTGGAATACAGAAGGATGATTGATACATTGACATTCAAGGGTTAAAACCTTACAATCTTTTTATATTTAACTTAAAATATAAACACAGATTGCACTTAATATTTAAACTAACAATCATTTACATGATGTCCTATTGAAACAGCAAATTATACCCTAAAATGGGGGGGGGGAAATATATATTTTTTTTATTAACATTTTACTTATTTTTCAAGTACTATCTTTTTTTCTCTCAAATATTCTTTTTTTGGAGGTAAATTGTTTTGGGATTGCCTCATATGTATGTCATTATGGTTTTGTCAAAGAAAATTATCAGAAATTACCAGCACGCTTTGAATTCTCAATGGTATTAGGGGATCATGTAGCTAGAGAGGAAAGATGATTTGTACAAATCACAAGACTTGTTCTTTGTGTCTATCTGCGAAGGGGACTCTAGAGAGAGAGAGAAAGAGAGAGATTTGGAATGGAATTAAATTACTTTGGATAAGTCTCCCCCCAGTGAGTGTTAAATAACATAGAGACTTCTGCTTTGGTTTAAATCATGCACTCTCAGGTGATGCGTACAGAACCAAATGATGTCACGGACAGCTTGTGCATATGCAGAAAGAAACACTCCCCTGATCCATCCCAATGGCATTCTTAAAAAATAAAAAGAAAGAATGATAATTTTCTTTAGTTTTTATTGGAAGAACATTTCTTAATATACCTCTTTTTTATGTCTTTAAAAGAAAGTTTTTGTTATTTTATAAAAACAACATTAAAATATAATATAATCAATATTATTTTGGCGACAAATGTAATTTCCACTTTTTTTTATATGCATTTATACATTAAAAGTTAAAAAATATTTTTTTCAAACCATTGCATGATCAGAATATCTTTGGTGTATTCAATTTTGCAATATTTTTAATGAACATTCATGCTCTTTGTAGATCACTCTGAGACATGTTAAATACGTGGGCTTTACCAACATTGAGAGAAATTGTAAATTCTAAGAATTTGACACTGCAAAGGTGTGATTAAAATGCACTCCAGAAAAACAAATAAATGTATGCCCTATGCAACCATCCCTTTAGCTTGCAAGGACAAAGAGAAAAAAAAATCCCCAGTAACAATCAAATTGAGTGTACTGATACAAAGAAACCGGAACTGATATACACAGCCAACACCCCCATTTTTGTATATTAATTTAGATGATGCTATAAATGATAGAACCACAATAGCAGCAAATTTCCTTCAGGAAGCATTCCCTTAAAGAAGAGAAAAACCTAAAGCCTTCACAAGTGGGTGAGAAGCCAAAAAAAGGCATTACAATCCTCTCTCAAGTACACACATGATCTCAAAAAACCCATGATGCAACCTCACCCTTAATTAGCCTTGTCAACAACATGCATTTGACATAACATGTAAACAACATAAGCAAGGAGGTCCACATCTGGAGACACCTTTACACTTGTGGTGAACACAAGAAGATCCCGCCCCCTGATGAAATTTATTTTGCATATGGGTTCTGGACTGCCCTTGTGTACAGGAACAAACTGATACGTGGATGGAGATTTTTCCTGTGTAATGGTAGGCCTGGCAGGCTATTAAGTCGCCCCATTATATGCAAATTATTTTTACGGGTGGAAAAGGTAATTTAAATGTAAAGGTTGATAGAAGTTGATTCCACTGGATGTACTTGGTTGGAATGGTGTGTTCTTGGGCAGCAGTCCCCCTGTCACCATGCTGCCCAGTTTGGGGTCTACCCTGTCAGCAGCATATATATATATATATAAATTCCAAAATTAGTTACCAGCACTCCTGGGACTTGGTTTCAATAAATCTCTCAAAACTCTGTTATAAGTATATATATATATATATATATATATATATATATATATATATATATGTGAGACATTTAGAAGTTTTACTATATTCAATGCTCCAGGCATCAAACAATAGATTATTATCTCTCTGATGTGGTATAAAATGTACATAGATGAGGACATAACAGTCCTACAATGGAGATACTATTTTATAGTTATATTCTATAACACATGGGTCCTTGGTCACTTCTTAGATCCAGAACAACTATATGCTTATAGGATGAAATGTTATAACTGTATTAACTGCTACCCTTTTGGCTGAACAGCTGTTCCATTCAGACAAATATTCTTTGCAAAACACACCTCCATCAATATATCAGTCTACCCATGATAACTAGTGCAGAGCCAAGCCAAGCCAAGGCCAGATTTTCTATCCCCACATATATCGTTCAGCTATCATAGCCATCAGCACCTGGGAGCAGTCAGTATTATGGATAGGGGCACGTGAAAATGCAGGTCTACATCTGGATACACTATTACACTTTGGGTGAGCACCAAATATTACTTGATAGGGGAAAATACATACAAGGAGATTGGGAGTCTGGAGGGTTGTAAAAGACCTTACAGGCACAGAGTCCCTGTCTGGGCAGAGACACAGTTTGCGTGCTGCAGACACTAGTTAATTAATTTGAAACATGTATTGCTGCTGGGTTAATTAATACTCTAGCTGTTGAGACTACATTTCCCAGTCTGATATGTTAAGCATTATGGGAAAGTGAATACTCAAAAGTGGAGTGCCAATGGTTAGCTTTTTATATATCATTATAGATTGGATCTGCAGCTGCTGTGGAGTGCACATCTCATGATTCTCAGCCATCTTTTTGGCTGGCTGAACATCACGAGAACACTTCCACTGCCAAATGCTAGCCACAACTGGTGCAAAACTACCAAGTGTCCTATTTTGGTTCCAAGGCTTTATGTCCGTTGTCACTTTTCTTGACTGTGGCTCCCATGATTGCTTGCTGAGCGTTATGGGAATCATAGTTATAGACTGGGGGGTTGTGGCTGATCTTTACCACCCCAGCTATTGAAAACTAGAGTTCTTATGTCGCGCGTAGTATGTAGTACGTCTTATTTCTTTATGTAACTCTTTCCAATACGATGTTTTCATAAGAGGCTTGAAACTGGTCACAATAAGTGAGGCTGTTCAGAAATAGAGCAGTCTTATATAAGAAAGAAATCCAGACATTCTTGTGGTAGATAGAAACTAGAAAGATATTTTAAATATGGTGAAAGTTCAGCGGTCCAATGGTTCCTGGGGCTTCTCCGAAGACAAGGAAAATTGGCAGTATATGTGGGCCCAGTGCAGCTTATCTGTCATCAATCTCTATGTTTCTTTGAGCAAATTGAATAAACCATAACCCATTTCTGAAAATCTAGGGATACATTATTTATTTGCCTGGTTTGCTGGAGAATGTTACTTTATGTATTTCTACTGATGTATAACAAGGGTTTTCAGTTACAACGTTCTTGATTTTCCTTTTCAGTTTTTTAACGTTACATGTCTTGCACGCATAATAGTTTGCCCATTTGCAGCTGTGCGGTACAAGAAGAGGTACTTTCATTAAAGGGTGAATGCTGATACAATCTCAAACCTTTGCAAAATACTTTCTGGGAATACAGTAAAAAAAAATAACTCCTGCCTCTAGAAAATGAACCCAAACAAAAACATCTCCTCTTAATGCCTGAAATTGCCACACGCCAATATTACCTCCCTAAACTACCAGTTTACTTAAGCAGTTTACAGTTGTGGTGAGTGTGGTGTGTTAGTGTTGTAAACTCAATTTTTGTGACAAGTTATTAATATAGAAAACTTTTACAGACTTAGCAGGTTAGTGACACATGCACCATACCTGTTAAATCTGCATAGAATTTGCATAGATTTAGGGGAGACAGTGTTATGGATGCCACCAGTCATATTTAAAGGTTGAGAAGTACAGGTAACGTAACAATTCCATAAGCACTTAAAGTACACAGATCAAAACCATAAAGCGTAACTTTGGTGTCAGGCTTTTAGGGGTTACTCCTGTTCAATCTCTCAGAACATAAAATGTAAACAATATGTGAATTGGTCAAGTAATGATGGTACAAAAAAACATTTTTGCTCCCTATGGGAATGTAGGGTTTGGTGCGCGCTTAACATTCTCCTTAACATTGTTATATGCGGATCTGACCATATTGACTCACATTGAGCATTGAATTTCCTTGATAAGTGTAATTAATTTGTTAAACAAGCAGCTTCTGAGTCAAGTTACTCTGACCAACACAACACAACACAACACAACTGAGTTGGCTGAAGATGTACATCTTGTCTATTTCAAAAATGAATCTAACAACCTACTCACCTCAGAACATGTCCAAGTCTTCTAAACTGAAAACATGCAGTGAGTTCCTATTTAAAGCACTGCAACACATCTCTTTATAATATTAAACTTATAGTCAGGCTAGAAGCTTGCTCCAAGTTGACAAAACCATCTAAATTCCTCTGGATAAGGTAAAATAACACAGAAATCAACCCAACTCAATAGAACTTGCAGGCTCAATGATTAACTCAACCAGTAACCTACCTCACTTACATTAGGATGTGGGACAACTGGAATCAAGTTGAGCTTGAGAGACTGAAAGCCCTGGATCTCTTATGACTAGAATGACTAGAATGGCTTAGTTGAGTGGTGTTGAGTTCTTATGGGTTAACTCAATAGAGTTATCTCTGTAAACAGATTGACAACTCGATCCTTAATGACAAGACCTATATGTTTTGATTAGATAGTGGTTCATCAACTTCACCACATTCCTATAGATCCAAAACACAAGTATAAGCCAGACTAAACCCTTAGAAATTATATTACTAACTGACCCTATTTTCAGAACTTCTATAGTCTTTCATCCAAATGCTTATTAATACGCAGTCAGTGCTGCTAGACTGTAACTGATCAATGCCTGGGATTGCATGAAATATAAACCTGCTTTAGGTCATGGCTAGTACAGAGATGGAAGATGTAGCCAATATCAACAGGTCACTCATTCAGATTTTAAACATTCAAGCTTCAAAGCCTCCAGTAGTTTTCCCCGAGAGAGATCCTGATACAGATAAAATGAAATTGCTACAGAAACTGGTATAGCTTTCTGGAAAGAAATGTCAGGCCTAAGTGAAGGATGCACTGTATTAACAAACTGTTCTCCTAAAGAATCTTTAGAACTTTGTGTATTGGATTAAAATAAATATTTTTCTCTTTTTTTTTTTTTTTTTTTTTAAATAGTTCTAGTTTTGCCTAATATAATATTTTCAAGCAGCTGCATACAGCCATTTGGAAGATATAAAAAATAATAATCACCCCCCTCAGCTAAATTAACATTAAGTGAATTAGAAATAAAGTGCACTAAACAAAAAGGTCTGTGCCTTGCCTAGGGCTATTTATATATATATATAAAAAACATTATTTATCCCCCTCTAGCCCCATACAGGGGCATATATCTTTACAGTGCAGGGTGAGGGAGGCGAGGGTTCAACCTTTTCTACCGCTATATAATACTAGGGTACTGTTTTTTATTTTATTTTACAGTTATTAGTTTTTTATTTTAATAAAGTGTACGAGGCAAGAGGCACTTGAAAGTAATTGCCCGCAGGTCCCCTTCTTCGTTTTCTTTGGGGGTCGTGCTCCCGAAGGATATGCGACCCCTTCCTTCCCTACCCGGCCATAAGGCCTGCAGGAGGGCCGGATCTTCTTGGCCCCTTCCCGCATGGGTTGGGGCCCCTGAAATCGTCGTTTGGAGGAGAGGAAGCTACCTGACTCCCCTCCTCACCAGAAAAGCCGGACCTTTAGGGGACCCGGCTCCACCGTGGCATTTCAGTGTCATGTCCATAATCCGTTTGCATCAATAAACTTTCAAAAAAAAAATATATCAACACACGTGTGCTGTGAAAAAAACAGTGCAAGCATGTGACAAAACTATATACAAAACGCTCCCAGTGGAAACCCCAGCCTTACCAGCTGGTGTGATAAAAAAATATCTGTATACACCGCACACCAAGCCAGAAGGCTGGGCTAATACATACAAAAAAAGGGCGCACAATTATTGTTGACCTTATTTGCATGCGCCTACCCAGAATCCCTTGTGGTTGTGGCAGCACCATGAGATTTCTGAGGGAAAAAACAAGCCTTCTGGTTTGTCTGGTGTCTGTAGATGAGTGTGTAATAATACTTCTACTACACCATTAACGAAAACTAAAATAGAATTCTTGCATTTTTAAAAGTTCAATTAAATAGTAACTATTTCTACTAATCCCAAACCTAGGAGACTAACTATGTCTAGTAATATAAGCAAAATCTAATAATAAGAGGGTTTAAAATACACACTACAGGACTTTACCCTAAAAGTGCACTATACCTGAGCCACTAACCATCATACAATGTATCAACTTAAAATTGCCTATAACATAGGTATTACTCGTATTACTCAAATTACTCGGGGGTGGTGGGAATACTCTTTCCATAACGTTTTTTGAAAGGCAAGGGATGTGTAACAAATAGCAGTGACCCATAGGTCAGTATTCCTAACAAGTTTTACCCCTGTCACACCCTTTGAAGATATGTTATAATATTCCTCACCTTTGGTCATGAGGTCTCCTGCACACCAAATTGGGAATTCTAAATGGACTGTGAGCCCACATAATTCTTCTTTCCTGGGATTTAAGGCCAACCATCTCTTCCACTCCAGAAATAAATCAGTTAAAAGTTTTTGGGTTAAATTTGCTGGTCAGCCAAGAACAGCAAAAGAAAAATAATTAGAATAATAAAATATAGTAAACATATTTTGGTGTCTTTTCATCTTCTGTAATTTATGTACTGCTTTCTTTACTTCATAACCACTTTTAAGTTAACAGTAAAATTTGGTTTTCATTTAATCCACTTTAGCTAATAATTGCTTAACAGAGGGGAAAATGGAGCTTTGAAAGGAAAAAAATCTGTCCATTCATTAAAACATTTTTTATATATAACCCGTGGCTAGGAAATTAACACTATGTTGTCAAGATAAATTGTACAGATTTTTGTCTTTTATAAAAAATGCAATGCTCTTGTGCCTTTACATCATCACCCAAACAAATATCTTATGATCAGTATTGGTCACAAGGCTGTTAACCCCTTAAGGACAATGGGCGGCCCCTAAACCCATTCAAAACAATGCATTTGAGCCCCCGGGCTTTGTCATTAAGGGGTTAAATAGGAGATTAAAACAAATCTTGCTGTCGGTGACATATAAACTTATTTTGGTGTTCTTTTTTGGGGTTCTACGAGAAATATTCCCCTTTCTGGAGTCTGGCACATAAACACTTTGATCATGGTTCAGTTGCAGGATATCCTACTCCTCACCAGAGATGAGTTCTACCTCGCTGCGTATTATGTAGAAAAAGTCCTTGACAATTTTTTTGTTCTGTTTTCGGAAATACCCTTAATATACCCTATGTACATCTTATAATATTATGTATATCTGTATACAATCATTCAACTAGGGGTATTATTTTTACTTCTAGTTTACTATTAGTGGAATACACACATTTAGTCTATATTATATTCCTTGTCCCTACTTTTTCCTTACCCCATTATTTTGTTGTAAGTATACACTATATTTTATCATAACTACTCTTTGGATGTAGAATTTGTTTAGACATATCCAGGAACCTACAGTGATTTTTCATTGGTTAATATTAGTCTTGACACATAGCGATGGCGTTCTTGTTGCCTAGACTAAACTTGAGATGGAAACACATGTTTCTTATTTACTGGGTGAGGAAATATTTCATGAACTCATTTCCCTTCTTCAGCCGTTTAAAGGACCAAACCGTTTCTCACATTTGGGCTTCACGCTATTTGATGTTTGGCGCCTCTCAGGGTGAATAAAGATCAGGATAACACCAGGCCTTATTTTACCAAGGGCAGTGTCAGATTTCAGAAACAAGTCAGGGATAACTACAAATAACATATTTTTCAAGACAAAACACTTGATTTTATTATTTCTGATCTGTGAAGTGAAATTAACCCAGCACTCCGTTCCTGATATCCAAATATATGAGATGTACCTAGAAACAGAAGCAAGCTGTTTCTGCCAATGAGAATGCTGCATGAATAATTTTTATTTATTTTATTTTTTATTTCTATTTTCTTTTCTTTTTTTTTATGTGGGTAGATCCAACTGTGATTGAGCTGAAGCCCTCAGGTTAATTATACCCTGAAACCTGACTCATTACCATACTTTTTGGGGTTCTTTACAGACACATAACTGGGAGCCCATTGCCCTGGGTGATCAGGTGATCAGGCTCCCTGTAGCACTACTGTTCAATGAGCCGGTTCTAAGGGTGATCTCTCCAACAGGATTTATGACACTGTGTTTGATTGTGCAGAGTTGTCACAGACTCCTTTGCTCAGTCCAACCTGGTGTCATACATCCTTAAGAGGCAGAGTGACAGGGTATGACATCATAATCCGGCTTTCAGCAGTAAGGACGGTGGCTCAGTGGGAGCGGTCGGTAGCAAAGGTAGATACACTACTGACTATACTCTGCACTTAGTAACTGTGGTAATGTCTAAAAAAATAGCCATATTGTTCCTTTAGGTCGCACGTAACCCTTATTAAATGCAGTTCCAATTGAAAATTGAATAATTTCTCAAGCATTTGACTGTGATGTGTAAACATCAGTTACTAGGATCTTTGTGTTTCTGGAATGGAATTCAGTTATCAGCTATTTTTAATTGGGAACAGGCGTACAAGCCTGGAAACCAACTGATGTTTGTGCCCCATGAAAGCCAAATTGCTGTTTGCTTTTAGCATCAACTTAATTTGAACAGCTGGAAGTCAAACTTTCCGCTCATATAAGTTTTCGGCTCTGGTGGGCTACCGAGAGTATACGGGGTATGTTACATGCTATCCAAACCCCAAACAGTTAACAGTGGCTCACATGCCTGGAGTTCGTGAACGATAATTATATGCCTTTGTGCAGATAAATCCGAGGACTTGGACGCGAGCCAGTTTGGTTCTCCAAAGTTTGATTTGCTGACAGCCGATCAATCACAAGTTTGAAATGAAGGCGCGTCTCATAAGATTAAGCAGGTTTTTGTGACAGACTGTGAAGTGTAAAGGCTTCTTCATCAGATAACAAATCACCTAAGAGGCAATGATAATGTTCAGCTTAGAACCGGGGCATATTCACTCGACTGAAACCAGCTTGGAGCTTTGGCTTGTGTTGAATGGCGTGATCAAAGTTTAACGAAAGAAAGTTTTTACGCACATGGGGATTAGTTTGTATGTTTAAGACAGATTGTTTTGGCTTTGGTTGTTCTTAGGTTAACTGGAAAGAAAGGCGATAAAGAAATTATGAAGTAGACTTAATCTCTAATGAATCCCTTCAGAGGGTATTTGTAGCCAAAAAAAGTGATTATAGAGAGACCTCAGCAAAATATCGAGGGATATCGGTTATAATCACAGTCAATTACATTGTTGCATTATGTACGCTTTCAATGGTAGGTAATTCCAAAATGTATTCCCATTGCTTCCAAAGTTTCTCGAAAACAAGCTACAAATACACATTTTCATTGGGTTTTATTGGTTGATTGCCTTTGGTAGACATACAGATTTTGGTTTCTACCAAATGTACAGTATATTTGTAGAAACATATATTATTATTTATTAAATACAAAATTCAATATTTTCTTGATACCCAAAATACCTTTTTTTTAAATAGTAGAGTTTATCTGAGCTGAGTAGATAAAGAAACACATAATGGACAGATGACACAAGTTAAAGTCTGAAAGTATTATTTTTCATGCAGCAGATAAGAAGATAAGAAGCATAACTTAGTCGGACGCATCTGTGTAAGGATAGTTTAACAACCCAGATGGCCTAGAGCATGACTACTCCTCACGTCACCCTAGGTCATATAAAATAATATGTTTGTAGTCAAGGCATAGGAGGAATGCGGGTGGAATAAGGGAAAACAGGTGTTGCAAGCAGACAGGTTATCAATGGGTGGAAGTGGACAAGGTGATGACTAAAGCCAACCCCGCTGCCCTCGGCAGTACCCAAAAGAAAATGTTTCATTATGTGTACATATGTTCTTAGTAGCTTGTTAATCGATGATAAAAGTAAAGAAAAATACGTGGTATGCACAAAAAAACCCAGAATAGGTCAAGATCAAGTCAAACTGTACACCAAAGATGTTTGGATCAAAGGCTGCAGACAGTTGGCTGTGGTGTTATCCTTCATATTTATGGTAGACCCGTGAACCAGTGGAGTTAAATCATTGTCATGTCAACCTCTCCCGGAAATTTCAAGCTGGTATTGAAGATATATGACTTACGCAGAAAGCCTAACTGGACTGGAAAGTTATACAGTGTCCAAAACCACCCAAACTTTTCTAGGTTTCTTGAAATCTTACCCAAGGCGTTGTTCTTCCCAAACTTGTTTTACAGGTTCCATGCTGTCTAAGAAACCCATTGAAGGTAGAGAGACAGGAAATTATTAAACGCGTAAGCATTCTTGTGGGTTTTTTGGGACAGAAACAAATTGGAAGAAAAAAGGGTTGCTGCATTTTATTTTTATTCTTTTTATATATGCTTGGCATACATTATTTAGTAGGACAATCCTAAAAACATAACATCACTAAGTTGTCTGAATACTCCATAATTATTTTAGCTCTAAACACGTGCCATGGATATAATAAACACGTATTATTATAATCAAACAGAAGCATGGATATGAAAATCAGAGCTTTTCGTTTCAGATTAATAGATACACTGGAGGGGGTTCACATGGTCCTAAAAGCCCAGTTTTAAAATTTTATATTTCCCCCATTTCCACAATTTTAAAAAAAAAATTTACACCATAATCATTTTTGCGATATAATATGCTAAGGATCAGTGAGTTACACATAATTAATAGAAATATTACTATAATAAACAGCAAAGTTCATTGCAGAATTCTCCATGACATTAATAAGTATACACTGGAATAGGAAGGGGGTGAGCGTTAGGAACCTTCATGTTTTTTAAGGAATTTGATAAGGTTCAAGAGGGTAATACACTTCTAAACAAAATAAATGACGAGATGTATTAGGTATGCTGACCATACTTTCTGAGTCAAAATTATGGGCAGAAAATGTAAAAAAATAGTTACATATTAAAAATCTGTTATTGAACCCACAGCGGCACTTACAGAGTCATAATTACTGAGCTCTTAAGACTATCTTTGTTTTTACACCAGATAATCTTTCTTTCATTTTTCCTGCATGTGGTGTATTAAAAATTGGATTAAGGATATTGTTCATACCCCATTAATTAAATCTTCAGTGTTTTGAGATTATTGTTCTTTTTTTTTTTTTAGGGTTACCAGTGATAGAATAGATACATTAACCACCCATTCCTCCAGACGTCGCATGCGTCCGTTCCTTCAAGAGCTACTGTGCTTAGTTGAGACTCCTGCTCTAGAATATGCAGCAACCTGGAACTTTCAAATCAACTAAGTCCTTTATGTGCTTACTCGATAGCCTTCCTTTCCCCGTTTTATTGAGTTTTCATAAATTCTGGATGGACAGATGCCAAATATTTTTGGCCAACATATCCCTTGGATTTTTAGCCAGACGTGCAACCTGAAAGACGTAAGCCAACCACTGGTTTAAACCCAGAATACAACTTGTTTGCACTTTCTGCTCCCCATAATACTGGCATTTATGGGTGTAGAAGCAGTGCGAAGTATACTTGTGGAGACACAGTGTTGAGCTTTGTCACCATGTCCCTTTTTAAGCCAACGTAAACAGATGCCAGCACCATGGTGAACTTCAGCAGCTGCACCTGCGGATGCGATTCCTCTTCATCTCATTACTCTTGTCCTCTTAGCAGGTTCCAAAGACTTGCAACGAGACTCTGCGGGACCTTGTGATTAATGCAAAAATGTGTAACGGAAAAAAAAAAAGAACCTTTCAGTGTTTCACAGTTCATTCCTGCTGGCTGGCCACAAATCAAAGCATAGCATGGAGTTAAGAGAGTGAATTACCTATCTGTGATTCCGCAGTAAGGAAGATGTGTACAGGCCGTGGGATGCCGATGGAAAAAAAGAGTCATTGTTTGTCTTTTGTTGCAAAGGTAAATGAGGCGGAAAGAGCTGGCAACCTCAACAGAATTTCTACTCTCCGAATCCAAAACACACACTTCTATTCTACAGACAACATAAAATCTGAGCATCCTGATCACGTCTTATTATTTCATCTCCCAACAGGTTTTTCTTTTTTGTTTCAGATAGGGTTTCCTACATTTACCTTTGTTTTCTTTGGGGGCAGACTCAGTAAAACACAGAAAAATTGCTTCATGAAACGCTAAACCTGATATATGTTCACGTAATCCCTGCTATAGTCTGCAACCGGTCTGACCGCTTCGTTCAACCAGTTCAGTAAAGAGGTGGAATTTCTGACCGCTTGACTATTATTACTATTTATTGATTAGTAATATTATTACTATTTATTGATTATTACTATTTATTGATTTATATAGGACCATCATATTTAGCTTTAAGGCTGGGCAAAATTTGCAGTCTCAAAGGGGGGCCACAGGGGTCATGTATGTTTCTAACAGCTACCATAACAATACATCGATCCAAAATGAAACTAAAGTATTACGATTATATATTTTTTTGCATATTTGTTCCAAAATCTCTAATATAAATTGGATACATTGCGGGTAGACTATATAAATAAATATATATATATATATATATATATATATATATATATATAAATATATATATAATATTTTATATAATTCTTCTGTTTCATCTTTGTCTTTAAAACTTCTTTAGAACTTCACTGTATATGAAGGAAAAATAGTTGAGTGAACAACTAGTATAGACCTTAAAGTACATTGGTAGACGAACCAATAAATCAGTTTAGTTTACGAAGTTAAACCGCAGATGACGGCTTAAAGACAACATCTAAGGGGAGCAATCATGGTCCTCTGACGATTGTGCTTTGTGTGCTTCCTACGGTAGGGATAAAAATATAAACAGAAGCAAAGAGTTCCTAGTAAAAAGGATAATAAATATTGCGGTTTCATCGAGTCACAGTTTGGGATGCAGAACATAATTATGCTTATCTGTGTTTTGGTCATGTTACAAAAAGCCTGGTATTTGGTTCCTGCAAATACCACGAGTGCATTCATCTGAAAGAACCGTAAATTATCAGAGAAATTCCATGAAGTCAATATTTGGGTCGCTAAAGAAAAACAATCTCTTTGCTATAGTTCGGTGATTTTTTTACTTTCCATTTTATGAAGAATGAATTAAAGACATATTTATAGGCCTTCTAAAAAAAAAAACACAGAAAAATAAATTTTGGCAGCTGTAAAACAAAAATGATGTTTTGTTGATTGTCCTATTTTAAAATAATCGAAGCAAAACTTATAGCCTACAGATGGAAAAGGAATCGAGGGATCACATAGCTATATATAAAAGTCCAATGTAGGCGGCCACATGGAAATTTAAAGGGACTGGTAAACTATCGTGTGCATTAGAGTGCGTATGATGGCAGGGTAATTGCTATTTGCATTTACATTCACAACTTCAGGTTTCCTTGCTGAAAGATAGTTGTCTAAACTCTTTCATTTGCAGTCTATGTAATGAATAAGACTTTGGCAGCTAAAGGGAATATTTTGGGCTTCGGACTATAAGCATATCTACAGAAAACATCTCTCCCATTCCCAATGCTTTATGAATTCTATGATTTAGATAACACAGGGATGTTTGTATCTTGGAGTCTCCCTTTGCTCTGTCTGCAGTATATCTTTTGCCTCACGTATAAGTTTGTTGGGTGATAACATTATAATATATAATATATGATATATATTATAATATATATATAATATAATATATAATATATATATATATAATATATATAATATATAAGGACATTACGTGGACATGTAAAGGGTCTGTTTTCTTTCCCAACAAGTGAGCCAAATAATATAATTGCACAGGATCTGGTTTGCTTTTACTTTATGTTAATGTGTCACTGACTCATATCGGTGTCCAGGGGTCTGGGGTTCTAATTTACACTGAAAAAAATCTCTGATCTGGTATCAGGAAGAAGTGTCAGAATTTAGGAGTTGGAAAGATGGATGAGCCAAGTTCCTCGAGGCAACCAGTTGTCTCTGCACAAAACTGCAAGGACGCTACAAGGAATGTGCGCAGGAGGGGGTCTCACCACTGGTTCCAGCAATGCTTTAGATGGCGGCCATTCTGAAATCCCAAGCCAGGTAAGTAGATTGAACCTGTATTGAATCTCTACTGGTCCACACATTGTACTGTTAGCCAGCCATTCTATGGACCATGAATATATTTT
Organism: Spea bombifrons; assembly: GCF_027358695.1. Taxonomy (NCBI): domain Eukaryota; kingdom Metazoa; phylum Chordata; class Amphibia; order Anura; family Pelobatidae; genus Spea; species Spea bombifrons. The sequence continues at coordinate 41,040,253 of NC_071092.1, read as the reverse complement.
TACTGCAGATGTGTGATTGGTGGGTTCTTCTCTCTCCGTTGCTCTATAAGAGGCCTTCCAATGAAAGGAGGACTATATTTTGGCCGTTTGTGCAGAATTAGGAGCCATATGTCATATTTAGGTGTCACAGTGATTTCTATCGGCGTTCGAGGAAAGCATGTATCTCCACATACTTCTTAAGAATATAGAAGTAATTCACAAACATTTTTTGGAGGCCACCGTAGCTTACCAAGTTCTTTGCCATGCCATGGAAAATATGAAAATAGAAATGTAGAAAAATCAATTATTTTAAATATCTGGTGCTCCTTGTGGCCGTATTCTTCTGGCCAGGTACACAAGACAGGTATCACAATTAATGTATCTCCTCACGCCTAAGGATCTCTATTTACTTTCTAATCCCTACTTTCTTATAAAACATTGAATTAATACCTTCAAAAAATAATATATGAGTCAGAAGCTTAGTGCGTTACTCTCGGTATTCACTAGAGAATGTGGTCATTAATAAGTATTGCAGGAAGCAGAGAATCATGAAATAATTCTGGTCTGCGACACTAACTCTGGTTTTGGAAACCGTTATACATTAGCTGTGATCTTGAAGTAATGAAGTCAAACTGTGACTGAGCTTCGAGTCACACTGTTCATCATTATAACACAATCTAAATAAAGCGAGGTCCCTCATGGATATTTCTTAGGTATTTAAATCCAGCAGACTGCCTATTTAGCAGACGATAAATTTTCCTCTGCTGCTACCGGCCACGTACTCCCACGGATCGAAAAACTCAGATCCAACACCGTGTTTTAACATTTTAACTACCAAAGCGGATAGAGGAACATCATGCGTGCAAAAAAATATTGAGGTCCTTCCCTGAGAGTGAAATAGTTAATTAATATTAGAAGTGGGAAGGTACAGTTGTAGAATATATCAATCCGCAAATCTCACGTCCTTAAATCTTAGGAAACGAGACATACAGCTGGTCCATTACTCACCCAGAGGCATGTTCACCTTTCTTTTCCCTATAGATACCAGCTGTACAACTGGATATATGTCATTCGAAGGAATTTATGTCTTCTGTCTCCTCCTCTTAGTTCTTACAACCCCTCTCTTCGTATTTCTTCCAAATTGTAAGCTCTCGTGGGCTCGCGGTTGATGGATAGAAAAGGTAAACAGAAAGGAAATAGAAAGAAAGTGACAAAGAAAATAAATAGTATGATTTATTTGTGATTCGAATGTAACCAGCTAATACATATTATTATTTGTAATACTTCCAAACCCAGTTCCCCTGTCCCTGTAGAGTGCTTCTTCGTGGATCCAAATCTTTCCCTGTTCCCAACAACGACAGATCCAAAGTATAAGCAGAAGCAAGATTAAATGCTGCCTGCTAGTGAAGGACGTTTGTTAAAATTAACAATACTGTCTTCTGGTTATAGTGTTCTTCTCAATGAACTCCAGAAAATATCTTCATCTGTGACAAAACCCTGAGGTCCATAAATCTCACTTCCAAGGATATTAAGTACAGTCCTCTAGATCAATAATGCTCCGGAACACTGATTTGAGGCAAACTGTGCTGTTACTTACACTGATTGTGAGGCTTCGGAGAGTTTAAATGTCCATGTCCAGTTGGAGCATTGGACTGCCCTGTTCCCAGAATGGTCCAACCCACAGACCCATAGGCAAGATTTACACATTTTGTGCAAAATCGGCACAAACATCTCCCTTTGGCTTTACAGTGTCACATGAAATAGCAAAATAGTTTCTTTAAAGGGACGCTCCAGACAGCCCCTTTAAAATGATCATTTTTTTGACCTTCCAAATGTAAGGAGAGATTCAATGGAATCCCTTCTATGTGTTTGTCTTTTTAGCGGACCTCTGGCCCATTGGCTTGCAGGAGATGTGTTCGGCCGAAGATGTCTCCTAATTGCCACTGCGCATGAGGGTTATACTCGCTGCCAGTCCGCCCCAGTCCGCAACGGGAACTTTAGAGTGCATTCTTTGTTGATGAGGCTACATGGCCGTCCCTTTAAGAACTCAAGCTCCAAGAACCATTTGACCTCGTTTTAAATGTTATTTCAGGCTCCTCTTGTTTTTCATTTCTTTGTTCCTGGAATGATTACTGCTTTGTGTGCTTTTCCATAATTTATGTCTGCATTAGTAAATTCTTAAGTGCTCGCTACAGTATCTCTATGATTTATCGCAAACATGGTTTCCATCTCACTGTAACTGATACATGTTATTATGAGCGATTGTAATTAAATCAAGACATTTAACCTGCTAGGTTTCTGGCAGGTTTTAAGAGATGTAATTTTTTTTATAAATACAATGTTCTAACTAATTTGTTTAGTATTTATAAGCAATTTGACCTAATTTGGAATCCTTAACTTATTGTTACTGAAAAGAACAGAGTTTAGATGTATGATGTCAGGTTCAGTCCCTGCTTCCAAAATATCAAATTGCAGGGAAATTCAACAGCAAAACACTCTCATGTACGCAGTATCGGGAATCATAGAATTTGTTGGCAGATAAGACCCATTCGGCCCATCTAGTCTGCCCATTTTTTTCCTTAATCTGTCCTTGGTCTTGTATTAGTTTCAGGATAGCTTCATGCCGAACCCATGCATATTTAAAGACTGTATTAGCTTCTTCTGCAGGGAGTCTGTTCCAGTTATCTACCACCCTCTCAGTGAAGTAAAACTTTCTTACATTACAGCTAAACCTCTGACCCTCGAGCTTTAGACTATGGCCACTTGTTTTAATGTTTCTCCTCTGAAATAAACTTCTCTTTAAGTACTTCTTCCACCAAGCTATACATACTTAAATCATACCTGGGAACTTTATGGCTCGGGATACCCGGAGTCCCCCTTCTGGGATGCGGATAGGAGGTCCCTCTGACGTCAGTGGATGGTCCCACCGACGTAGCAGGACACAATCGATTTTTAATTGGGAAGTGGGTGGGAAGTAGGACACACCGTAGCATTGTTCCTACGACCCAGAGTTTCCCCATTATTGACACGGAGAAGCAATGCTTCCCTTGGAGTCTCCGGGGCAAAACAGGGACAAATAGTTTAACAATAATAAGGTTTTTGTAGGAGAACCCAAATTTTAAGATTCTGTTAGTATTTTAGGAAAGTTGATGTATCTACTGATCCTGTACTTTTTCTGGAGCTGTTGCCAGCTTATTAGCTGGGATGCACGGGATGGTGCTATTGGTAGCCAAGCCAGCCAATCAGCTAAGGCAAGCGACCAAGCAAGCAATCTTCTCTTACTGGTTCTGACATTTGTTTGCAAAAAGAGTACCCACTAAAAGGTACCACCTACAATTGTAAGATCCCCTCCAACAATCTAGGCCAACATTGAGCCCTTTGCTGCAGGACCAGTTAGTGATGATGGATCACACTTAGACAGCAGCTTGTAACTTCTAAGATATAGGCTGCTTTCTCAGTACTTCCACTGATTTATTAATGTTCCCAGTTGAACAGTTGAGTTCTATGTTGAATTCATAGAGCGCTTATATTTTGTATGAAAAAGAAGAGTATGTTGTAATGAACCCTTATACGCAAATTAGTTGTGTCAAAACAATATAGCTGTTTTGCATCTAAGGCTGAATGGTGTTTTCATATTGTAGGAAGATATTTAAAAAATATAACGGTTCTCATTTCTCAGGCTAATGTCACGAATAAGGGATAAAGTCATTGTGCTCCCTTGTATGCAAATAACTTGTAATTATTATAGAGCTTGGAATTATTTTGTGTGTTCATTTGCTCCAAGATTTTAGATATGTTTTCCCTGACGCCGGCAAGACGCATGTTAATCCATGATCATTTGATCTCTGAGGAACCTAGGTTACCGAAACAACAGAATACATTCCATGTCCGCAGGGTTGGTTGTACGGTGACTCTGTAGCGAAAGCTATGGTGTCATAGCAAATCAGGCAGAGATATAATGATTACCTAAGGGTCTTGTGGTACTGAGTACAGTGGGAATATTTCTTTTTTTCCACTGGAATGTTTCAAAGAAGGGGCCCAGTCTGAAACAATTATTGTACTACAAACAACTTCATGTTGATAGGTTTTAGCTTCTGGGCCAAAGATAGGTGCTTGCTGGAACATTTGTGCTGGAGGGATACTGTACCCGGATTTTGACAGTTCAATTGAAAAAAAATGACAGTCGCTCACTGGATATAGCTATGAACACTCACACATTTAATAATTATTCATGTTTAAAGTTCAATCTACTAATATTTGTAAAGCAGCTCGCTTGAGCTATCTTAACCTCATTCCTCAGAGGCTCTGCTGTGAAAAAAAAAGAAAAAGTGATGCCAGAAGGCCATGGTGAACATAGGTCCCCTTTTTTGTTTCTTCTGGGCTCGCACTCCCCGAAGGGATATGCGGCCCCTTCTTTCCATCCCCAGCCAAAGTAACTGCAATATTACTCACCATAACTTATGTAATGGTATTTCTTGGCTACCCCAAGCATTAAACCAGTATCACAATCTTGTGCTGATGAATCCCATTAAGGATGAAACAGCTGTCCATCAGATCTGGCTATTGCACCTCTTACCTGAGTTTTGTCTAAAGGCTGTCCTGTACAGCGGGCAAATACTTCCAATTGATCCATGTATAAAGTGGATATAGAGGCAAAAAGTGATTATTGTTTACCTTATTTGCATATGCCTACCCAGAATCCCTCGTGGTTGTAGCAACACCATAAGATTTCTGTGGGAAAAAGAAGTCTTCTGGCTTGTTTGGTGTCTGTAGATGAATGGTTAATAATGCTTCTACTGGCCCCTTGATATGATAAGGGCATAGTCTAGCCATGAATGCATAGAATAGGTGATTTTTGACACATATTGTTTTTGCATCCAAACTTCCTCCCAAACTCAGGCTTGCAAGAGACCTTCTCACAGCCTAACCCTTCATGGAGACACTTCATAATGCATAATTCAGTTGTTGAGTTGGACCTCCTAATGAATGGATGAAATGCCGTCAGGTTTATCCAGCTACCACGTTTTTCTTTAACATCTTTGTACTGATCTTAACACTACTCAATAAATCAAGAGGTTTCTCAAAATTGAAAGAAATTCACTCAGATTTTAACTAATGTTAAGATTTTAGACTGTAAAAATATTAGTAGTACAATGTGTTATATAGAACATGTTAACAAGGCATACATATTTATGATTTAAACAGGGAATAATAGATATTCTTCTCCTTACTTGTTTTGCTGCTATAGTCTACAAGATGAAGAAGCATTTTATGCCTAACTGCTTCCTGCTTCATGGAGAGCTGGAGATCTTGGTAGGGATGATCTTTATTCATCTGCATATTTAATGAAGTCTCGTTTTTATGTTTAGTAAAGCAAAAGAGAATTTGGGGCCTTCAAACACACTACCAAAAGAAAGACTGTGCACTCCTCGGCTTTTGTGGCCCACAGTCATGATTCATTGCCCAGACTTATAAAAGGAAAAGAATGCAAATGCAGAGCAATGACCGTGGAACCCATTGTAACGTTCTGCTGTTTTCTATACGTTCTAACTTTTGTACCATAATTGGTTTTAACAATAAGGCCTATTCTCCGAAAAGTGATCCCGCTCTGCTCTTCTGAACCCACACAGACAGGACAAAGGCACAAGCAACGATGTAACAGTACTTTTCAGCTCCTTATAGTCCTACAATGGATAGACTTGGTAATTCCTGCCCTGTGTCTGAAAGACAGGAAGGAACTCAAAGAACCATAAATAGACACATGAACCAACTCTTGTATATTTCACCGCCAAACACTGACTATAATGTTTCACAGCAAGAACCTGTGCGCACAACACCAGATGCATCTTTTATTCAGCTGGATTTAACCTGCTTCCCACAAGAAACACAGAAACGGAATCAAATGGGAAGCAGGATGTAACATTAATTGAATTATGTCTGAACCAAGGCTTGTGTCCTGAAACAGATCACTTGTTTTCCCTTTGGCTTTGAAGGGTCTTTCACTCCACAGACAATTAAGGCATAATGTATGGGGTGGGCCTGCTGTGATTACCACACAGGGGTCCTCTAATCCTGTTTGATTTGAATGCGGTTTTGTAGGAAGCAGCCACCGCTAGGACATGAAAGAAGAAGCTTCCGTAGAGTGGTTTCTTCAGGTTGGCGTTTCCACAACTCGGCTCAAAATAACCCAGCCTGCAGTTCTGCTTCTTGTCACATGCAAATAAACACTGGCAGAATTCTATACAAGCATTACCACTGGAATGGATGAATGCAGTCTGCATCAGCCCGACTGTCTAAGTTTGTAAACCTGGATTAACTCATTCAAGGTACGATGTCTAATACAGCTTTGCAATACCTTTATGTCTTTCATGGAAGGGCCACTTACATACGCAGTGAGAGCCATGGTGATGCTTGTGACTGTATCTTACTCCCAAGCGGAAAGGTATATCATGAAAGTATATAATGGTAGGTGTTTTATTTAATTTTGTTGAATAAAGAGAACATTATAATGTCACAAAGGATATTTAGCTTTCATATTAAACATAAACTCTAAAAGGTTTGAATAGAGATGGGTGTAAGCTTACAAAGGCCTACTTGCTTCCCAAGGTTGATCCATAACAGTTTTAGAGAGGAATCTAGTTATACTTTTTTTTTACCATCGATCCTCTGAACTGCTTTAGTTGATAAAGTACTCGTAAGTAACAAGACTGCCGTCTGGCAGACTGAACAAGCACAGTACGAATATACTCAAGATAAAAATTCTTACAATTCCACCGTTAGTAAGCAAACCTCTTCAGATGGTTAACAAGGTTATTATTTTTATGCCTTCTACTACAGTTGAGGGGAAATATGGTTCTGATGGTACTGCCTGCCTAAAGGAGTGAAAATGGGAGCATGTCGGCCCAAATCTCTTTTGTAAAGATACAAGAGCAATGAGATTCAATGCAAAAGATTATAACATCATAATCTGCGGAGCTGATTCCTCAGCAATGCACTAACCATCGAGAGATGGGCGCCAACCACAAAGGCGCAGGAGAAATGCATACAACAAAACCCTAACGGTTAACCTGTTGCACGTCTTATTTGCCCACTGGCTACATAAATCGCTATTAATATAACATACCCTAATTTCATCTCATTCTTATGTTACTGCAGTCTCTTTTCAGAGGCTCGCTCCCACATGCTTGAAAGCGCCGGCTGCTGCAGTCACCAATGAGTTACTCTGGCTTGGCGGAATACCGACTGGCTCCTGGGATGCGTTTAGCACCCTCCCTGCCAACAGTTTTTTTTTTGCCCACACAGAAATAAATGGAACTCATAATGTTTCTGGTAAACCGTTTGGCATTTTTATTTCTTGGAAGAGTCTCACCTACTCTGGCAAATTTTACTGGAAAAAATCAAGGTGTTTTATGGAAAAAATATACTAATATTTGTCAAATAGAGTGAAATAGTCAGTGTTCTGAATTTGGAATTCCTGTAACAATCTGTCCGATTCCACATTCCAGGAGTCCGCTGCTTGAGGTTCAGCGTGTAAAGCTCTGGGATAGCTGAATCTGAATCACCCCCTATATACGTACAGTGCGCTGGGTAAGGTCCGTTGTGAAAGACTCATCGTCTGTTATTTTCTGTGATCTTTTCATAAATTAGGCTTTATATTGGTTGGTTTATGCTAACAAAGACCTTATTGAAAAAGACAAATGAAAATATATAGTTTTAATCGGTGAAAGTTCTAAATGAAATCAAGAAACAGCCATGTAATTTTCCTACATGACTGTTCTATTATATGAGATCTAACACCTTCTTCCCTTGGTCTGCAGAGTATTTTAATGTGATATTTTTATGTAGAGCTGTTTGGGTTCTGCCAGGCCCGGACTGGCCATCTGGCACACTGTCCAACTTCCTCCTCTAATATCTAGCCGCCAGCCACACTTATGTCATCAAGTGGCCGCTGGCCTTAAAGTGCCAGCGCTGCCTCGTCGTCCCTAGTCTGGCCCTGGGGTCATTGGTCATGCTTAGTGGGTTATGAAGGCATAGCTTTGGATGGGTGTTTAATGTTGGACCCTGCCACAGAGTAGCACTGTGGAGGCATAAATGTGCAGTACACCCATTGGTGCTGCTTCCCAGGATATGAGCAGAAGAAGCAAGTAAACATGTGGAACAAAGGCATAGGTAAAATAACGTGGACTGTAAGCGTGTTTGAGCAGGGTCCTCCTTCCCCTTTTGTTTCTGTAAGTCCAAACTGTTGTGTGATGCCCTACTTGTTATGTCCTGTCTACCTATTGTGCAGAATATGATGGGGCTATAGAAAATAAATAAATAATAATAATAATTTGAACAAATACCACATGTACAGGTTATACCTCCCTGGACTCTTTTATTAAGGGGAGTGTAAGAAATGTTATAAACTTCAATAGACCTGCGTAGTATGTTATGTGTACACCCTTTGTTAAAGAGGTTCTCAGGGCCACGTCCTAGCTAAACCACCTTAGAAAATTAGAATTCTAACGGTGAACGAGAGAGGTTTTCGTTAAAATTAAAGTCCTCAAAATGATCACACTTTTTTTTAACATTTTTATATAATAAGATATAAACATTACTGTTTAAAAATGATGATGAGATGCAGATGGGCACCTGGGGGAGGCAGCCATTTTCACGAGAAGAATCAACCTAAAAGTACAAATCCCCAGTGCTGCGAGACGGCATGTGTATTGGGGCTAAGAGGAGTTCAGCCAAACGATTCCCCAACGTCGTATACTCTGGAAAAAACAGTTATTAACGAGCAATATGTCTGCATCTTGGATGTCTGTCCATCCGCAGAGCCACGACTACTCATATTCAGCTCCCCCGCACCCTCGTTTTACCTTCCCTTTTCTACATCTCACTTAGCTGAAAAAATAAACATTCTACACTGTAGGACAGTAATGAGTATAAATTTATGGATACCCAGAATGCTCATCAGTATTGTATATATTTCCTCTGTATATACACATATCGTACGCAGACTGACCGTGCTGATTAATGATTTAACCACTAGAGTGCCATTAAAAAGCAATACATTCAGTGTATTCTGGCACAAAATTATGTTTTTGACTGTGAAGCCGAAATGAATACATGTGAAAATATTATGGTGGCGATTACATACCGACACATTAATTTTAATGTTTAGAGATCAGATCCTTTACAGAAAGAAAAGGTGAGGGGGCTCTGTTTAAAAGAGCTTACAATCTAGAAGGGGGTGGAGTATATTACATAAGAATTAAATAAAAAATTGAGATGAACTAGCTACACTAAGTGTATCTTAGTATTAAACAAGGATTATTACTGAACATATGTATAGACTGAGTGAGAGAGGATGGAGAAGTGAGGCAGGAGTGAAGCGGAGACTGACGTGGCGAGATGTTAGCAGAACCAAGGATAAGGAAGACAAGCCTGGCAGCAGCATCCGGGATTCATGATGAGGGGCAAGACGGGTATGAAGGAGGCCAGCTAAGACTAGGTGGCAGCATTCAAGATGGTAGATGATGGGTGATGCCTAAAACAGTTCGTTATAATAATTTTCCCTTTTGCATTAGCCTTTTAATTCTATACCTAAAGCCTATTTGACAAAACCAAAAAACCCCCCCAAAATATTATTCCCTAAAAGAGCTAGAAAGAGTCCCTTTTCTACCTTTGTAAAGAAAAATGCACATTTTTTCCCAATGATTATGTTATTTTTCAATAACTGTTTCCTGTTTTATTCTTCGTTATTTGTGATATTAGATGTGCTGTAACAACCCCTGTAAAACGTTTGTTTTCTCCCCAAGCTAAATTGATGACTGGCTTCCAAAGACAGCAATTAAAGAAAAAAAAAAAAGCCTCCCAAAAATATCAAATTACAAAAAAGATTGAGGAATCCAATTTGTGGAAACTGCTTTTGAAATTGTGATTCAGCCAGCAATTATACCAGCATTTTTTACATGTTGCATTTGCGATGTTCCAAAATAAAACGATTGATTAAATGTGTTTTTAAATGCCTCCCCCAAATATTTAATAACAGTAATTAACAGAAACCTGGCCAAAAAAACAAACTGCTATATTTATTTGGCTCATCGCCACTAGCTTCCTGTAATTCCAATGAATAGTAAGTCTTATGTAGCAGATCAGGAGTCCTAACACCTACCACCCCTCCAAATTACTCCACAAAATACACAAATAAACTTAAAAAGCACTTAAGAACGTTGTTTGTCCTTTTGAAATGAGATACTCCACAACCACCAAGAAATTAAATAGATATACTAGTATACTACATGTACTTATTTTTGAGCACATGAAGAAGAAAAAAAGAAGCATAAGTATTGAAAATAGAAATGCGTAAGATACTGTCCCATCAACCTTCTGCTAGAAGCTTCCATAGTGTTTGGTTTTCATGGAAGTTGTATTATCTTGGACTGGAATTTAATGTGGAGCGCAGTGATTTTATCATGTTTTCATATCGAGCAAGGGCCCACATAAGGAAGACTATGAACTACCCAAGAGGAACAATGTATATACCCCATGATGCAAAACATTACCTAACTGCTTAGGCGTAGAGCATCCATACAGATATCAGTAGAATACCTTTACTCTTCCCCAATAAGACGCCGGACACAAATATGGGGGGGCAAGAGTTTGGCCACAGCTTTATTGAAACTTGAGCACATTAACCATCTGCCACCTGATTTCGCACATCAGGCCATTACGCCCAACGCATACACCAAGAGCTTCAAACCAGTGTGGCTCATAAGCCCATACTGGCTCAGTCTCTCCCAATTTCCACAGTTGCGGATACCAATATTAGTCTTCTTAGCAATACATTCCTGTGTGGGAGCTCGGAAAGTTCCAGATCTTCTCCCTGTCTGATCTTGGTTGAAAGGGAAGTAAGGAAGGGTCACCTCAGCTTATATACCTGCTTGAAACAAAGTTGCAAACATGACCAATGAAGGAAAGGAACATAAAACATTCCTCCATAGGCCAGCAGTCGTATTCCCCATTGGTCCAGGTGGCCCAATATGATCATATGGCCAACTTTTCACCCATTGTTTTGCTCATGTTCCACTTAGGTACCAAATGTTACCTGCCTAGGAAGCTTTTCACTTATATTTTCAATTTTTAGGTCATGGATAAGAGTGTCTGAGATGTAAAGTATGAAGCATTTAGAAAAAGGATGTATGATCTTCATATACAACTCCCAGACTTTGTGAAGGAGTCAGGTGACTTGAATATGTTTCCATAGATCTGCTCCCATGAAGGTTCACATATAATATACTCTAACAATTACCTATACTATTGAATGTAATCATATCCTTAGAATCTCATCTGCGGCTTCTAAAAATCCTTAAGAGCTATGTATTCTATTTGTAAGCACTACCTCTCTAAGCTGTTATTACTACCATAGACATATAGTTTAATCTGTTATCGCCCTGCCACATATCATCTTACAGACACATTTGTCTGTTATTTATCACTCTTGGCCATAAACGTTCTTTAATGTCCGATGACAGAAAAATATGTAATTTCAATCTTCCAGAAACATACACCCTGAGAATTACAACAAACCTGCCAAATTATGTCATTAGATCTTTTAAAACAACTAAATTAGGCAATTATTAGTAAACTAGTCAACCTGGAACAAAAAAACAGAATTAAGATAAAGATCAGTTGCAGTTGCAATAAAAAACTATATATAGAGAGAGAGAGAGAGAGTCTGATTACTGAGTACATAATTTGAACTTTAGAAATTTCAGTATATCTGGTCACCAGAGAACTCTAAAGTTTCACCTCAGAGGCCAAGCCAAATGGCCTAAAACAAATATGGCAGACAAGTTAAATGATCACATATTATCCCTGGCCTGCACACATTAACCTTCCAGGACTGTACAGGAGAAAAGAATCAAGACGCCTTGATGGCTGTGTGTGTGATTTTGAGGGTAAAACACAAAAATGACAAATGTATTGCTAAAGTCACAAACTCTTCAAAATCCGAACAACATAGGGGTAACTGTGCCTCTTACAGTCATGCTCTATAGATATTTCTTCATTGCATGGTATGACCTCACAATTTCATTCTTCCCCCTTCTTGAAGAAGATGCAATTCTCTATGAAAATGTTGGCTCATTGGAAACAATGTAGGTCAACATTGGTTAGTCTGCTTAAATCAGGCATGTCCAAAGTCCGTCCCGAGGGCCAATTGCGGCCCGCGTTCCGGACTGATAAGCCCCCCAGATAAGTTGCCCAAATATAGATCTGGTTTTTTTTTTTTATATATCAAAGGCAGAGTGATTTAACACCTGTTTAGATTTGTCGTCCAAGTCACAAAATGAAAAGTATGCCGTTTTCAATAAACTTTGCAAAAAATAGTTAATTTGCATTTAATTTTAATGGTTCAAAGAATGTCAGGCACAATGGTCGGCCGTCGCACATGTTCACTTCATCAAATCTGGCACTCTTCGAAAAAAGTTTGGACATGCCTGGCTTAAATCCTTCCTTCTCATGATGTCATCAACAAGACCAGAGGGTTTTCCTCCTTACTTGAATGCATGAAAGGTAGGATCTTCAGAGAGAGATGTTGGACGGGAAATATGGAGAACATGTTATTTACCCCTTTTAGTTTTTACCCCCTCCCCCCCCCAAAAAAAGGATGTCAAAAGCATTACTTGGTTTTAATACGATTATCAAGAATCAGGTAATCACACAAGTATTTGCTATGGATGTTATGAGTGTTGTATAAAGAGTATATCACACTACACAGCAGGAAAAAACTTTGTTTGCACATAATCTACTCAGTTTTATGGGAGAAAAACAGGCCAAGTGGTGAAAATTTCCCAGTAACTATATCATGGCTTAAAAGATATTATGCATTTGGCTATTTTTATTCTTGAGTGGGCTGTGGTTTGAAGAACATATCAGAAGAAATTCCAGTCTCCTAATTCCTTATTTTAATGGCACCATTTATCAGTAAACGTATTAGCCTTTAAAAAAAAAATGCATTCAGCAACTTTGAAGCAGAAAATCATCCCATTGTATTAAATAGCTGTGGTCGTGAGGAGTGTGGCAGGAAATGTCCATAAAGGTTGGCAATGTATTGTGGGAGACTTAAGATCATCAGTCGGCAATGCTAATAAATATCATTAAAGTGCACAGATGCCAGTAAGAATGATGGCGCATTGAAGCAAAGAGCAGAGTCCTGGGATTTCTATCTTGGTAAAGGCCAAGATTAGCATGACGAATACTATGGCTGACCTTCGTGAAATATGCCTGCTCAGAATATATATGAATACGCCAAAATGCATTCCCACTATCTGTACAGATTGATATTATTTGTAGTGTGTCGCAGACATAGAACATTTCTAGGCTTAAAACAATATTATCTCTAATACTTGGCAAGTAGCCTCGGCACTAAATAAATCCCCTCTTGTTTAACTCTTTCGTAAATGTTCTACCAGTTATTCAGACAATGGAGGGTGTTAAATAGTACTAAATATTACTACATTTTAACTTTACCTAATGTGGCTAACAAGGAGAAGGCAATGAAAAACCCTTATTTGAATTGCCTGATATTATTCCTTACCTGTCCAAAGGAGCCCCTTCTAGGTGCTCTATCCTCATTGTTGAATCCTAGACTCCATGCCTGAAGAGTGGTCCTGATGAAAAGCAAATAATGAGTTGCTTCCACTTTTACTATAGTGAAAAACTATGCTCCACATAAAGAAAATGTAAAGAAAAAGTTTCTTCGGTGTGCATCAGACAAATACTATATACACTCATTACATCTCCTATAAAAACACACTGTAAATGTGCTCCTATTTAATTTCTCCATAATAAATTAAAGGCTGCAGTCTGCTTACCGAACAAGAACAAAATATGAACTGCAGAATTATATTCAACCTATAGATACGAGGATATGAGTGCAAGTGTTACAGCTTTAAGTAAAGTTGTGGTAATAGATCTGTGCTAGGGAATCTGAAACATTAGAAATGAAATCATTTGGAATCAGAAAGGAACTTTACTCCTATTTTAAGGGAAAATAAAGAATCATTTCAATGTAAGGTGTTTGTCTGCTTTTGGATTAAAAACCTGGTGCGTTTCATGGACTTTTGTGGGATTTTTTTATTACCATAAAAATAGAATCTGGTTGCCCATTTTGCCCACCTAGTCTGTTTTTTTCTGGATATATTAACTAAGACCTTAATTAATCCTTGGTGTTGCCTTGGGGGATAGCAAGTACAGGACAGTTTTTAGACAAAACTCGGAAAGAGATGCAATAGCCAGATCACCACTCATGGACAGCTGTTTCATCCTTAATGGGACTAACCAGCATGAGGTTGTGATACTGGCGTAACACTTGCAGCTTGGGGAAGCACGAGAAAAAACATTACATAAGATATGGTGGGTAATATTGCACCTCTTCCCGAGTTTTGTCTAAAGGCTGTCTTGTACAGCGGGCAATTACTTTCAAGGGATCCATGTATAAAGTGGATATAGAGGCAAAAGTTGATAATTATTGACCTTATTTGCATGCGCCTACCCAGAATCCCTTGTAGTTGTGGCAACACCATGAGATCTCTGAGGGAAAAACAAGCCTTCTGGCTTGTCTGGTGTCTGTAGATGAATGTTTAATAATACTTCTACTACCCCCTTAATTTTAGTGGAAGGATTTCCCATCACCTTTACCCACCATAACTTATGTAATGATATTTCTTGGCTACCCCAAGCCAGTAGCACAACCTTATGCTGATGACTCTTGGTAAGGTAACGTGGCTATTGTGTCTCTTCCTGAGTTTTGTGTAAAGGTTGTCCAGCACAGTGGGCAATTACTTTCAAGGGATCCATGTGGGTATAGAGGCAAAAGGTGATAATTATTGATATTATTTGCATGCGCCTACCCAGAATCCTTTATGGTTGCGGCAGCACTGTGATATTTCTGAGGGAAAAACAAGCTTTCTGGTGTCTGTAGATGAGTGTTTAATAATGCTTCTTCTATATATACATGTATATATGTAATTTGTTATTATATGTATGCTACATGTTGATAATTATGTTAATGTTCTTCCCATCATCTTTGAAGTATTATTACAAAAATAAGTCACGCTTCTCCAGCATGCAGGGGGGAAAGCAAAACAGAAGAAAACTTTAGTTCTTTTTCCAGACTTGATTTTGTACATAATAATCCCATGCATTGCAAAAACATATGTGAACTTAATTAAAACAGCAGCCTTAAGATCAAAGTCAACACACAATGGCAGATTGGGAAGGTCAAACCGAAATAACATTAAACCTTAAAGCTAATTGGTATTTTCTACATCGTAATTACCATTCACAATATTCAGCACGTACTCCCATTGGGAATAGTTCTAACAATAATAAGAACAAATATATTTTGAGAAATCAAGAAAACTTAACAATGACATATCTTAATTGGACACAAGAACAACGCGTTACTATCTCTCATATATGAATTATGCTAGGTATTTAAAAAACTTCCATACATAAAAGTTTTTGGTCTTACAGTTACATAAAGCGATTCTGATCGGAACATAGTCACTAAATATTGGTTCGAATTATCCTTAAAATACACATATGTATATATTGTTCCTTTTTTTTAAGCTGCAATCCACAAAGTCAACATTTGGAGCTAATCTTGTGAGTGCAATCCTACTTCTCATTATAAGGTCTCTTGGTTATACACATTACACTATTTTTTGGATATTTTTGTCCGTATTTCTCATTTTTTGGATCTGCCTGATGGTAATATAACATATTTTATTATTTCTCACAAAGTAAGTGCACACTTTTTTTTACTAGCACATTGGTGCTTTTTGGATTTGGATTTGCAGATCATCTTTGCACGGGGGGGGGGTTATTTTCTTTTTTCCATGAAGTCAACAAAGCCTGACCTTGTTAAAGAGAAATTAATCGCAATCCCTATACCTTTATACAACAGCAACATATTTTTAACAACATAGCATATACATTGTATCCCTGTTTTTCTCTGTACTGTAAGTGGGGGCTGCCATAGCAATGAAGTAACATAGTAATATGCATTAAACATGCATGGCATAGGCATATTGCTATCCCCCAAGGCAACACCAAGGATTAATTGAGGTCTTAGTTAATATATCCAGAAAAAAACAGACTAGATGGGCAAAATGGGCCACCAGATTCTATTTAAAGTACATATATCAAAGATTTGTTTCTCTTAAAACAATAAATGGTGCAAATTGGGGTTATTATATAGATAGATAGATAGATAGATAGATAGATAGATAGATAGATAGATAGAGGTTAGGCTTTTTGTTTATTAAAACAACCTAAGTAACCTATATTTTAAAAAGATTGGAATTATATTTTGAAATGATTCCGTATTTCTGTGCTATGGTAGCATAACAGCTGTGGTTAGTTAGTGTGAACTTAGCACAGACATGAAATAGCACGCAATAAATTCAGTTTTGTGCCTTTGATTAAACACTTTAAATTGCTGTAATTGAATATACTTTATAGCATCATTTGCAAAAATTATAGGCAATTACGGACTTCATATATCTTACAAGTTTGTAAATTCCACTGGGTGATAGTTTCAATCTTTAAGTAACGTATTCCAGAGTTACGCTCTAAAGCATTAATTTACACAAAAGATAATTTGTGGCTAGGTTAGTGTAACTGATTAATAGCCGGTGGATATATTTCTGGAAGTCACTTCAGACTGCCAGCTCTCTTTAACAAACTACCACAGAGCAATTTTGTGGTTAATCAGGTCTTTTATATAAACAGGCCGTGTAACCTATTGGCTGGCCATGGCTCTACAGATGCAGCGATGTCCTTTTAAGCACTTAGAAGTGTAAAGGGCTTATTGAAGTGGCTTTTAACTCTTCAATTGCCACAGGAATAATACAGTGATACGTGAAAGAAAATAATAGATTGTCAATCTCACCTTGATCCTACATTTATTATTGCAAGCTGTATACAAAAGATGATGCAAAATTGTTGTTCCATCAGCTCTTGTTTGCCTACCATTTATAAAGTTTAGAAACACAGACACACTAAAAAAGAGAGAAGATAAGATGATGGTAGATAAGAATCATCACATCTGGGAACTTTCCAGGGTAGGCTACCCTTAGTTCTCCCTCTTTTAGGGGAGTGGCTTTGTGAAGAGGTGTGGTCAGGAGGGGCAGGAGTAGGCAGGGAATGGGTATGGCCAAACACTGCTTACCTGCCTAAAGAAACTCAAAACTGACCCTGGGACTCAAGTGAGGAGGGCTTCACCCAGAGACTCCAGGTCAAACTCTTAACCAGGTTCAAGATTCATTCCGTCTACTATGTCTATTTTTCCTGTTGTAAAAACTGAAGCTCAATCGACCACAAGTTCTGAATATGGCATCTGGACAGAAGTAGACTACCTCAGTTACAATAGGACAAATGCATTCGTTGAGAACCAATAACAAACAGTGTGGACAACCAAAACCATTTCTAAATGTATCCACTCAATCTTTAGCTTTCTAGTCTTAGCATAATGATTTTCTCAATGAAATAAGAAAAAAACATGATTTGCTCATAATACATAACGATATCTCATTCAGTGATCCAATTTCTACAGAATTATTTGGCCCGTTACATGCCTCAGCTTTTGGGGAGTTTAGTTGTCCTCAAAGGAAGTCACCATATTTGGCTACATAGGGTTTGCTCCGCATATGACCATACTGTTAAAATGTAAAACATAAACCATTACCAGATGTAAAATCACTAAGAATATACAAATGTGACAAATGGAACTATTTGAAAGAAGAGGATGAGATGAAGAACCACTTCTACTGGAGGACATTTTTAACATCACGTGAATACAGATAAGACATCCCAGCTCTGACATATTATTTTCTTCAAAAAGACATGAATGATTACTTTGTGTCAAGATTAATAAATTGCAGTTAAGCTTTGTCAACAGGTTCACTGAAAAGGAAGCAGCGTAAATCCCCAGAGTTTCCCTGAAAAGGATCAACATTCATTATTTTATGGAGCTTCCATGTTTTTCGGTATTCTTCATCTGTTTCCATTTTTCAGAGATT
Source organism: Spea bombifrons (assembly GCF_027358695.1). Taxonomy (NCBI): domain Eukaryota; kingdom Metazoa; phylum Chordata; class Amphibia; order Anura; family Pelobatidae; genus Spea; species Spea bombifrons. The sequence goes on along the minus strand of NC_071092.1, from coordinate 41,022,200 downwards.
GTCATTAGGATGCTGTGATATTTACTTATCCTATCCATCTTAGCAACACCTGAAACATGTCACTATGATTTCGTCCTTTTACCAAACCATTAAGGACATTGCTTTTTTTTTAATATAAATTGATTGTTAAACTGTAAAATCATTCATGCAGATTAGATCCTGTTTTTTTTTTTTTTACAAAGAAACTCAGTTTATTGTCAATTTAGCATAATATCATTCTGCCAACAGAGAATAGAATAAAGATATCTGCTTCGAGTAACCATGAACTACATTAAATGTCAAAGATAAATCTATGATAAGGAATTGAACAGCAATCTTACCAGAGAACAGGTTAAAAACACTGATCCATTTTATCACAGTTGACGGAAGGATCTAACTGTATATATATAAATTTTTTGGGTGTATCAGAAAGTTCATGAACCGAGTGACCTTTTTTTGTTTGGACATTGTCCTGACTCTCCAAAAAGTCCTGGCATATTAAAAACAGAAATGAAAACAAGCCAAGAAAAAAAAAATAGTCAAAGACGGAGTCTGAGTACGGGTTTTGTTGTTACGAGACACAGATCCCCAGATCAGATATCGCTTGAGCCCCTGGAGTGAAAAGAGCTTTCTTGGGTCTAATATACACCAAGACTCCTCAATAGGAGGCTCAAATTTACTAAGAGACAGTTTGAGTTTAACAATTGAAGTTGGTTGCTAACAACGCAGAAGCCCCAATTGCTAATTACAGCTAAGCACTTTTTTTATATGTTGCTTGTTTATGTGAAAAAGTTTTTCTATGTGGTATGCCAACGGGTGTCATTAATATTGTCTGAGAAATCCTGCTTAATATTAAATTACACAGTTCCTTTCAATAACCGCCAGGTTTTCAAAAAAGACTCAATGAAGCATTAGCTGAAAAAAACTGAATATAAGAGGAATTTAATCAATTCTCATTGTAGGGAATAAAGGTAAAATTTGATATGAAAAGTGACTATTGAATGTTTCCTCTATTCCTGCTTAGCCTTTCATGTTTACATAGTGAACATTTTTATGGCCGTGCTCATAGAATATTTTTACTCTGTACACATCTGCGAATTAATTTTTTTATGTCTGAAATCAAATATAAAACCATAAAATCTTTTTAACAGCAGGTACATTTATTGGAAACTAATATTTATATTAATAAGCTTTACTTTTTTCCAGTAAATTAAATTGATATTTTGCCACGGACAGCAGAATATAATACCATGAAATTAAATTATTTGCGGATTATCAAGCAGACGAAGAAAGAAGACACAAGGAGCAGCAGATAAGACGGAAGATGTACAAAAGAACAAGAAGAAGCAGTTCTGTGCAGCAAGGAGACAAGAACATGGAATTTGTTGGCAGAGAAGGTAGGGAGACATTTAGAAAGACCATGAAAGAGAGTGAATGAGAGTATGAGAGAATGTGAATGAAAGACAGTGAAAGAGAATGAGAGAGTGATTAGACTGAGTGACAACAAATTTCATCTAAACTGAAAGGCCAGGAAATTAAATTCTAATCTACAGAATATGTTTTACTCCATAAGACCACAAATGACTGAGCCAGGGCCAAATTTGACGCTGTCTTAGAGCCACACTTGAGAAGATATAGAAGATTCTGAATAACCTAATGACTAAAGGAGTGGCATTTTTTAGCCAGGAAATTGTGGGGTCCTCACCTCCTGATGGGCAAGGGACTTCTTGCTTGCAAAGTTTAGCATGACATTGAGTGATACTTAGTCTTTGGATCCACCAAGTTGACAAGTTAACATAACAGACAGTGGCATTAGCTGCAGACGATGAAAGCATGTGTTGGTAGGCCCATCATTTCTCTTATCATTGCTGCTATTTAGTAATCAGGCTTTGGTACAGTTAACAAACAATGATATTTGGCTTACAGCAATGTTGCACCATAAAAAGCTAAATCCTGCCTCATCGTGATACAAAATATCACGACATACATTTTTAGATGCATTATGTACACTTCTATATTTTCTTTGTCATTTTTACATCAAGGCCACACACAAACTCTATTAGAAAGCGAAAATAAAAGTAACACAGCAGGATATCCAACATGTGCATCATCGTGTTCACTGTAACAGCTTGATACATATTTCTAACGTTACCTGTTTTATTTTTTTACATAACACTTACACTATATCTTTTAGAATGTGGGCATACTGGATGTATAAATGCATTAGCATAACGTTTCCCTAATGACCTGCAGCCATCTGGTAACCGTACCTACTGTATGTTAATCCAAACATATTTAAGCTGTTCAATGAACTTGCAGAAGGTTTGGGTTACAATGAGCCCTTTCTCTACATAGTTTAAATTGTGTGTAATGTACACCGCTCACTGTACTCAACCTCTTGCCTTTCCTTGGTACCATCTCTTGTTAAGAAAACAGCCGGAGCAGAGCAGAGTAAGAAGAGATGGTCTCCAAACCATCGGGGAGAAACAACAGAGGAACATAAATTATGGGCATATGAATGCTTTGAGATTAAAGGGAAGAAAGGAAGTTGCGAGTGTAATTTGGCCCCCAAAAGTTGAAATTTTTGGTTCATTTTGAAGTTTTATTGCGGTGACATAAAATATTTAAATAAAATATTAAGAGCTACCACCTACAAAATAATAATAATAAAAGATTTATGTGCATTGAAATATGCCAAAGAACCACAAATAATATGTAATACTTTTAGGTCCTTTTATGCCAAGTATTTTTGCAGAGGAAGTGACTGGAGGGTAAAATAGATTACTTTATTACGTATGAAGCATAGCGTGGACAGCAGTAAAAAAAAATCTGATAAGGTAGGGGAAATAACCATGAAAACATAATTGTGTCCAATGAAACATTGACATTTCTTGTTTACATTGCTGTTATTTGAAAATTACAAAGAAATTTGTATAATTTAGAAGGGAGGTAGGCCATGGGGGAGACTGGTTGTTAGCAAAAATTCTAGGAGAAAAGTGCGAGTTTTTAAAAAAGAGCCAGTCATATATTTGTTGTGGATCATCTGAAATGTACTGTTAATTGTAATACAAGATAGATTTAATAGATACGAGGGTCGGTCTTAGTACCAGGCCAAGGCATGGACGCCCGCGTCTGGAGGCTACTGGTCAGTTTGGGAGATCATAAATCACCCTCTAACTGGGCCAAAATAAAGAGAGTGTGATTGTTCATACAGTTCCCAGGTGAGCATTGGATAAAGAAAGAAGCGTAGACAGGAACAGGAAGCAGTCAGCTGAGAAGGTAGGGACATATTTAGAGAGGGTGTGAGGGAGAGTGTGAGAGAATGTGATTGAGAGAAACTGTGAAAGAGCATGAGAGAGTGATTGAGGGTGAGTGAAAAAACAACAATATTCAAACGAAAACTCTTCTGTTTTGTTTTCGCTTGTTTTGTTGGGGTTCCCTGTTTTCGGAGATTGCTATGAATTGACGAAATCAGGAAATTATGTTAAAATTTAAATCCGTACAAATTGAATGTAGAAGTCTAGTCCTTAGAAGTGCTGTCGAATACACTTTGACATGCCATGTGCATGTTTGGTAGTAGTTTGCTCTTTGCATTAAATTGGAAATTCTAGTTTGAATAATCGATGCCCACTGGATGGATTTGGGAAATGTTTTTTTTTTTTTGCATTATCCACAGGTCTATATTTTTAAAGAGGGCTAACCTGATGTAAGGGTTTAGTCTAAAGCATGTCTCATTACAGGGGACCTCATCTACTAAATAACTTGAGCGTAAGAAAAAAAAAAAAAAAAGAAAAATTTATTGTTCAGACCTACTTAATTACAATACCACAAACCACAAACCAGCCTTCCTATGGAGTTCCTGAATATACACAACCTCTTTGTCACTTGATGTTACTGCCTTGGGGTTTAAGAGTTGGGTGTTAATGCTCCCTAATTAACACTAGTTAATGGGTTATTTGGGTCAGTGCATCTTATTTACTCTCCAGGCTGTGGGCTAGGCCAAAAATAGGCTTACAAAGGCAATTACTCTGATAAAAAAAAGGTACTTGTAATAAAGCACAATTTTAATGGTTGCTCATAAATCTTATCCAACAATCAGAAAGGTTTCAGGGGAAAACACAAATATTCCGTTTGACCAGATGATAAGAATACCACTAAAGTTGTTCTACACTTTGTTCAAGGAGGTGTTAATTGGCAGGGGATTACCACAAAACCAAAGGGAACATATTAAACTCCCTGGTTATAATTTCCCATTGGCCTAATTTCTTACAGTAGTGATTATAGTCGTTATTATGTAGTTTCTGTGAATAAAATATCTGATTTTACCCAGTAGGAAATTGTTAATTTATTTTACATAAATAAGGCAAATGTAGAATGGTTGTACACATGTTGGCTAATAACCTTAGGAACACATAACATTTGTTGGCCATTAAAAATGCAGTGTAGGGCTCGGATACTAAACAGTAAGGGTAATAAATGCAAATTATTAATGATAAAACATAAAACAGGATGATGAAAGTGACATTAGTATGGATGCTCAAACAAGATTTGGTTTTGAAAGGAAAAATGCAAGGTTGGAGTTTATGAGTCAACCCCATATACAGCTTTGCTAATTACAGCATGCAAGATAGAAAGCTTAATCATGAAAAAAAAAGTGTCCTATCCCTTAAAGCGTAAACCCCAAAGCAGATTCAACTTGCAAAATATGTTGTGAAAAAAAAGTTTTGTCTGATCAGCATTTTCTTTGATGGTGCAACAACGTACCTATTGTTTACATATAGCCAGGACTTTTTACCCCTTGCTTTTATTAACCTAATATTCAGAATACTACCCAAAGTTAGTAAATATGTTATTTTCTAGTTTGCTTTTTTGTATACATTAGATGATTAAAACAATCATTTCCTAAATACGGGTCTGCTACTGGCTATGGCACAATCTGATTTCACTGGGAATTCAGTGTTTATTTTCTATGGACTATGAGGCTTGCCCAACCCCCTTGGAAATTACCCTGTGTCTGAATGTCATGGGTAAAAGACAGGATACAGTTGTCTCAGCTTCAGGAGGGATTGCATCTATTCTTCTGCTGCTGACAACCTTTTCCTCACTAATGTGAAGTTTCTGGTTAAAATCCAGACCCACAAGTGAGTGATGGGAGCCCCCTGAGAAACAATTATTCAAATGCCACGATGATTCGAAGAAAAAAAAGTAGCAACAGTGGCCAAACCTAAATAAACAATTCAGGATACTTAAGAAGCATAAAAAGACATGGCACCTTAAACTGGGTATGGTACTTTTTCAGCAAAGCCTTAAGCAAAAATTGCAATGACAACACATTTACACAGACCTGTGTGGTGGTCTTTATGGAGGGCAGCATTAGCAACAGTATGGTCAGACCATGATTTACTTCTAAAATAACAAGCACAGACTCCTCAACATATCTAATAACTGGGATGGAGAGTGTAGACATGCTAAATGTTATTTATCTGTTTATCAGATATATTAGGCAAAGGTAGGGTTCATTATTTACCTGTCTGCCAAGAGCCCATCCATTCTCTAAAAGGAAGGGGATCAGTACTTAAAAAGCTGTAGCAAAGGTCCTGAATGGGTTAGCTAAAATATTCACATTGCACCCCCTTCTCTTTTATCAAAAACAACCTATAACCTATATTATTTATATATTACTGTGAGATTTGTCATCAACTTGTGTATATATATATATATATATATATATATACACACAAGTTGATGACAAATCTCAGTAATATATAAATAATATATAAATAATGCAAAATAGTAAAAAGCTGCTAAGATAAGTATTATTTTCATTAGTGGACTCATTTGAATGGACTGCAATATAACTGTTACTGGATTGCGAGCAGGGCCCTTCTTCCAAATAATTACGTGATGCACTATATATATCATGTCCTGTTTACCCATTGTACAGAGCGCTATATAAATCAATAACGATAAAGATTCCCTCAGTGTTTTTGATGAAGACACACAAGAGGCCTCCCGAAAACCATAGAGTTTTTAGACACACACACACCCCTGGCACAGGAAGCACTTAGTGGCCCCAGTACAGATAGGAAGCCATGTGGAACAAACCACTTCATGTGTGTGGAGGGGGGATGTGGAATACAGTTTTTTCAGTTGCACACCCTGACACACAGGCATCTGCCAGGGCAGTGAAAGGCAACAAAATGGGGACTGTGTCAGCTGTGGTTAGCCCCTGAGGATGTTTAAAACCTGGGTAACTGCCCCTTTTTGCCCTTAACATTCATGGCCTGCTCTGTAATGTGTCCCTCTGTGTTGGGAGTCAAAATACTGACATCATACATCAACATTTACTTCACAAATAAAGAGAGGCGGTTTCTTTGTCAAAACCTAGTATATGAGGGAAAGGCAATCTACATTACTAATATCTGTGTAAGGCATTTAGAACAATAATGTAATATATATTTACCTCTAGTTAGAAACACACTTGTGATGTTAATATACACACTAATATTGACTATTATGACTAAATAACAATGTAGAGAAGAGGGACAGATGGTTTTAGTCTGCCAAGAGAGACTGTTCTAAACAGGGACAATAGGGGGATATGTTGCAGGTCAATTGTATATTATAGGCAATTATACTGCATATAATTTATATATATCTATATATCTATATATATATATAGATATAGATATATAGATATATATATATGTAGGTGTGTTTAGGTATATTACAGCGCCGGTGTTGAAACAATATTGGTTCTAATTAATGAGTGTATGGTAACATTTGTGAAGGGGACATTTCCTTTTTAATGTGTTGGTAAGATAGCAGTGTACAAGCCCTTCATTGTGCATTATAGTGCCCAAAACAAACATAAGGCATTGATCCCCCACCCAGGACTTTGGCCCACCAGGACCCTAGACATCCCAGTGTTCCCATATGCCCTTCCTCAATTTCTATCCCTTGTGTGCTTCAATTTAACCTACTAGAAATAGGCCATTGATTAAGAAGGTGAATGAGGCAGCATAATAGAAACTTAATTTAACTAAAGTTAAGACTCATTTTGGAAAAAAAGAAGTTCTATCTGCCATTTAATATGGTTGAAAGATAAAACCAATGAATGTGATGTCATGGTGGTCTTATCAGTTTTATTAAGATTTTGTGATACTGCTGAATAGCTCTAAATTCGTGTTTCTTCAGCTCACTAGCAATATTTCGATGTTTGATATTGGTTTTAAGCACTTTTGGGGAATGCTGTAATGAGCCCTTTCTCCAAACAGGAAAGCAGATGTTGTCGCATCTTTGCATTGCTGTACCTGCAGGTGGGGTCTCTATTGCTTAAAACCTCAAAAGCATTTGCTATGGCGTACAGCCCACAGTCGTTGATATTTGGTTGTTGGTCCACATTTAGCAGAAGTGTGCTTTTCAGTGGATCAGGGTGTACATTTTTGTAGCATTCCTGGATCTGCTTTTTAGCTGAGAGTGAGAGATGGTCAGGAAACATACTGTCCGCAATCTCCACTCGATCCCTCCTGAAACACGAGGTAAACCAGTGTGACCGATCTTCATCGTAATGAATTTGCACAGCCGGTCTACTCACTGGTTGAAATTCAACCTGTGCAAGAAGACAGGACTGTAAGCCGTCAGACTGAAATTGTCTCTTCAATAATGTCTGAGCAGCATCGATGAGTTTGTCATCCAACCATTCATTGCTCTGTAGAATGAGCCGGTGCTCGTAGTCAAGGTCTAAGGGAGCCAGCCATTTTCCGGACTGTTCTTTAGGCCTAGTGCCCCGATTGGTTGGTTGCTTCACTGGTTTTCCAAGGTGAAGAGCATCTTGAACGAGGTCCGCAGTAATGTGACTCAATTTCTTCCTGAAATCTTTCTTTGCACCCTTACTTATCCTCACAGATTTTCTACGTTTGAAGGTCTTCTTTTTCTGATGCAAAATTGGTGAGGGTTTTGTACGCGTGGGTGCAGTCACATTTTTACTGAAGTCTTCATTTATGGCCTTACTTCCTAGCAAAAGCGTAGCCCATGCAGAAAGGATTCCACCTGATATATATGAAATCTTCTGTCCTGAAGAAAGTCTTGCCAGTTTCATTGAAGATAATCTCTTCTTCTTATACGTTTTCCCCACAGATTTCTTTTTGGGAATTGTGTTGCGTTTTTTCACAACAACCTGCCATTTTTTTTTTAGCAATGTCATTGTCCTGTTGAACTTCCGATTCCGATGGATACATTTTGAAAAAGGAATATTTCCAAACAGGACACCAGTCGCAAAGCGGAAAGAAACTTCCATGGTTTAGATCAGCTCTAGTCTAACACTCAAATGCTTGAGATGCCAAACAAGATATGTTCCAAATGCAAATGAGGAGCTACATTTGTAGGAGAATGCATTGTGACATCATTACTGTGATGTCATTGGAGTGGTGATGTCACAATAGTCCTTACATGTTTGAGCCTGCAGCCAGCCACAGCCATTATCAAATGGTTACATTTACAGTAGAGCTAAAGAAAAGTGTGTTACATTTATATATTCTGAAACATAGGCACAAACATTATGTATATATACTGCTCCCAGGAACTCTCCATATATATGTATGTAACATTGTGGGTGTTGGGGCCTCTCAAACAGAGGAGCTCTACTCATTTGTCGTGGAGCTATTCTGAGCCTTATGAGACCAGGACACCAGATTATATGTTCACCACTGAGCATTAACGTAAATGATGTGTAGAAACATATCGTTGGTTCTCATGCCGTATACTTTCCTATAGTTTTACGAATTCCTACACTCACATATTCTTAGTGATCTTAAGTTATTTAATTAAGTGCGATTACCAAGTTTTACTCCTTTTCCCTGCTTCTTAATATCTCATTTCAAGTCTAACATCCACACATTTAAGATGCCAAACTGAAGATCTAATGCTTACGTATTCATATTCTTACATAGTTAACTACAATGTCCATCATATGTTTACAGTCAGTTACAAATGCATAAGCGCTGGCAACAAACGTTCATGCATTTCCCTGTCTGCTGCTGTTTGCAGAAGTAGTTTGGTGCGTAAGTGACAGTTACTGAAATGTCCACCACAAAGGCTGTTGCTGCCTATCTCTGTTTCCTTGACACCCGTCCCAGCTTTGAATCCTGTGGCATCTATGCAATCCTGGATAGAGAACTTTGATGGAGTACCATAGAAATAATAAACGCCATTCATATATCATTTTAGAAATCTTTCTGCCGACTGACTTCTTTTCAATGTTGACATCCTATGGCGTATGGACTGAAACTCTGGCCAATATTTTCATACTGAGTGCTTATTTTTCGTAACCTAAACTGTCAATAGAACGTTTGGGTGTTCTAAAGCTAAGAAAAGAGTCAACAATTTGTGTAAAAAAAGGCATAGGCTAGCAGGTATTATAATTGTTTAAATATTGGATCAGAGCACTATACTTGGTTTGATGCGGTGTGTCTGTGGTTGTTTTTTATCCCAACCAGGGTTTGGTCCAGACTGTATAAGTATTTTAAAGGTCTATAGTAATCTTATGTACCAGGTTTTTTACGTATATAAAGTCCAGGACTTTACTGCCATCACACTATCCTAGTGCATGTCTTACATTCATCTACTCTGTAGCTGTTCAGAAAATATGTCTTAATAAGTCTTATCTCATTGGGACACAGAATAAAAGTTTCTGTTCTTTTACTTTTTTCCTGGACCAACAGATGTAGTGCGTAGATCCATTCATAGAGCTTATATATGCGAAGAGTGCATTTGAATGAAATTCATATATAGAGTGCTAACACTTAGATACATGACACTGATGGAATTTCATTTTTAATCTACTTCCTTAACTTAAGAAGATTTTAGTGAACCTGCAAGTGGTTTTAGGAGTGTAACCATGCTAGTGCATATAACTTCAGTAGGGTCTTTTAGTAAATTGATCCCATTGTTTAAATGCACATTTTTAACATATATCACTAAGTAGTGCTGCTATAATAAGCATTTGCTTTTCTCACAGTTGAAGATCATTTTCAGCATAGAGCGGTCAAAATGTTGACTTTTTGGTTGATAAACAGTAGAGATCTCTTAGCTGATGTGTGATGGTGTTATAGAGAATCTATCACTATTCTTAAACCTACATTTTACAGTTATATTTAATGAGCCCATGTAACTGTGTTTAAAGTTTTAATAAGCAACATCATCATTATTATGCTTCCCATAATCGTATCCCTACCATGCTATTGTTGGTTGGCTCCGGCAGCCTTTGTAAGGAAAAGGGAGAGAACGTCATGACTGCAAATGAATTCAATAATGCTGGTCCTGTAACTCTGAGATGAAAAATATCAGCTTCCATGAGAAAGAAAACATTAAGTTGGAAATTCATGTTGATAATCAGTCTCCCAATAGAAACAAAAGACAAATGGCACAAAAAAGTAAAAACTTAATTATCCACAGCCCACAGAGATGATTTCACGTTCCCAATGTACTAAATCCCTATTTCTGTGTTTGAGGCTACTCCACCAAGTGTATCACTGCTAAAGGTTTAGCAGTGCAATACGCTTTTCATTGAATCCAGGACTTCATTATTGTAGCATTTCTCAATCTGCTTTTTAGCCAAGAAGGAGAGATCGGCAGGCATAAAGCTGTTGGTGTCATGATTGATTTATACAGCCAGTCAACTCAAAGCTGACATTCAACCTGTGTGAGGAGACAGGGCTATAACCCATCAGATTGAAGTTGTCTCTTCAACAATGTCTGTTGTTTGTTGGTTGGTCTTAGATTTTTCTTGAATACGTTCCACGCTCCTATTAAAGCTTCATCGATGGCTTCACTTATTAGCAAAAGCATAGCCAATGCAGAAAGGATTCAATTTGTTGTATATGAAGAATCTTTTCCTAGAGCAAAAAATATTTTTTTTGGAGAACATGAGTTTTACCTTTGGAAACTTCATTGAAGTTAGTCTCTATTTTGGGGAACTATGTTATTCTTTTTCATAATAACCAACTATTTTCTGTGGAGCCTCAGATGGATACATTTACAAAAAGGAAGACTTCCAAACAGTACACCGGCTGCAAAGTGGAAACTATCTTTAATTGTTCACTTTCCCTAAGATGTATTATAACCAGAAATTATTATTATTATTTTTTTTTAAACGTTAAAAGAAAAACAAAAATTATATGTCTATGTACTTAAATTAATGAATCCAACCTCCACTCATTCATTTGGGTCAATTCCTTGATGTTTTCATTGATTTGCAAATATATATCATTTAACTGGACTTTATATATATATATATATATATATATATATATATATATATATATATATATATATATATATATATATATATATATTATAGTATTCCTAACTATATTGATAATTCCCAAATTTATTTTAATTGTCTTTTGATCATCTGATTCCAACGATAGTCTCTTATGTAGAACATCGATCTCGGATGTTGACAGGTAAACAGAATGCTATAAGGACACATCATTTACATGGCACTGGACTCCAATCAGTTGATTGATAAAGGGCATTAATAGCTGCAGGAAGAGAAATATATTATTTTAAATCTCTTTACTTTTCTTTTTTAAACTTTTTAAGGATTTTGCAGATTTATATGAAAAGCCCTGTTAATAATGAGTCAAGACAATGCATTGAAGTGTTTTGTTTTTGGGTTAAAGGGTTGCCTAATGTCTTGGGTTACAATAATGATATACATATTTTCATTAAGCGTGTTCAGAAGATTAGAGGGCTTCATAAAATTCCAATTAACAAGCAGTCAACAAGCATTAATATACGTAAATTAAGTGTTTATCTCTAGGGCAAGCTGTGAAGAGTATATTAATAATGTAAAACAAACTTACAGTGCAGGTTTTAAGTGGACATTTGTCAAAATGTATTTTTGCAGAATAATACTGCCTTTGTAGTGACTGGGAGTTGAAGATGAGCTGATTTCCATATTCAACTGATTCATACTTGGCCAGAAAACAATACAGCTATTTTATTTGTGCTGTTCTCGTACAATAATGGATTTATAATCCAGGTGCCCTAAGCAGAACGACTATTGATGTCACTGAGCTGAAATGGCCAGATTGTTTAAACACATTTCAGAAACATGTTTAACAGAGTTATGTAAGTAACTTAAACATAGTTGTCGTTGGGAAAGGATATTAATACTTGGATGTTTCATAATTTTGTCTCATGCTCTGCCCACATTACTGATCCTAATGCGGACACAACATGTAATTGTAACTTAAACCGTCTTTTTGGTTTTTTACATTTTAATTTTAGCTTTGTCGAGATAGATCGTGTTTTCGGGGTCCCACCTGCCCCATGTGTCAGAAATTAGCAACATTAGGATTAGAATTACCATCGTAGCTCAATATTGCAATAAAAGACGACGTAAAATGCCATTCTTAATCAGTCCTTGGTCTTGGCTTAGATGAAGGATATGCCAATGGCTTTTCCTTGCATGGTTATATTCTCTTACTGTGTTAAGGGTGGACAAGCTCTGGCATGAATAGAGCTAAAATCAAGTACCACTTGAACTGTAGTGAGAAGTTTGTTTTATATTCCCTACAATTATCATATAAGACTATAGGGCATTTTCTTTACATGTTCATGGCCTAACAATCTAAAGAAATGATTGTTAATGATTGTATTAGTTTGCTGGATCTCTGATAAACAGTGTATTTGCCTTTGAAGACTGATGAAGAATGTTAAAAAAAATGTTACCTTTGGGAATAAATGTAAAAACCAAAAACAGAGAAGTAAGTTAAGCGTAAAGCAGGTAAAGCATAATTGAGAAGCAATCCATATGGCGTCACATTTATTTAGGGTCAGATGCCAGAAAATTATTGAACAGTCTACTTTTTAATTCTCAACATATTATTTTTTGTGTCAAATTCAGATTAAAACAATGAAGAATAAACTGTAATCCCTACTTCCCCCCAAACTGGCCCAATGAAAGCGGTTCACTTTAAAAGAATAGAACCTGTTTTATTATTTATTGTGCTTATCCGTTATTTCTAGTGGGCAGTTGAACATTAAATATATCTATTGCAGGTGTATGATGAGGAGGCAAGAATCACAACGGAAAAAAGCAATGTTAGTAATTTCTATATCTACTTATAATCACAATTAATATATGAATAGCTGAACATTAAAGGATGAGATTAACATAGTGTGTAAACTGGAGCTCCGACATTCTATTCTTGCATCTATAAGGTTAAAGCAATGAGTGTACATGTTTGTTTACTGTGTTTGAAGTCAATATTGGGGTTTTACTGCCCTCTCATGGAGCACAAATATAAGCTACACATCTAGCGATAGGAAAAGAACTTCAACTGTAACTAATAGGGTTAAAAAACTCAGGAATGAGTTGTCCCATATCAATAAATTATTAATTTATCAAGCACTCTTAGCAAATGAATGCGAGTAGATCATCATCATTGCACTAATGTTTCAGTTTCTTTGGCAACAATTTATCAGTTGATAAACTGGACGAATTATCCACTGAAATAGATGAGGACTGAGTTTGATATTTCTATCGCAGGCTTCTTTAGGTAGAAAAACAACGGAGGCCGTCCATGCGCTAACACGTATTTAAAGTATTATATGTGATAGGGCCGAAAATGGATGAAAATTTGAGTTACATGTACAATTCCGAATGAACAAAACTGTTTCCATGAACATGAATGGACTGACACGCTCTCATTTCATATATGATTTTGACAGCCCATTATTCACCCTCATATTTACATTTTTGGGTTCTTTTCCAGATTTAACTCTGCCACGTCTCAGCCGTTTGTGATATTGTTTAAAGTGTTGCTTTTCTCCCCGTTCGTGTTCTTGGCAGTTAAATAAGGAGGGTTTGTGAAAAGGGCACTGACAGCTGGCAATGAATAACTCACTCAGACCAAGAAAACAGTAATATTGAACCAGCGGGGAGAAAAAATAAGCCCAACGGAAGTTCTGCAGCACATGAAAGATTTGAGATGAAAATGGAAAATATCATTTTCACAGAGCAAAATCCGGAAAATGTTTAGTGTGCAGAAAATAGCTGATGAAGCAATTGTGGTGTAGAGCGTAGAGCCATGTGTCAACAATACACCTTACTGAAAGAGCCTGCCATAGAACTGTGGTGTCTCATCTGTTCATGTATCCCTTTATTTCAGCTTAAATATAACTTAACATATACTTGGAGTTATGTTCTAAAAGAACAACATAGTAAAGACAAGCAGAAACTTTAATGGCTCCTATGTCTTATCTTAGATTCAGGATAGCCATATGCCTGTCCCATAAATATTTAAACTCCCTCACTGTAGTAGCCTCAACTACTTTTGCTGGGAGACTTTTCCCATCTACTACCCTCTCAGTAAAGTAAAACGTCCTTAGAATACACCTTGACCTCTACGTTTATTTTATAACCTTTTGTCCTAACGATTTTTCTCCTTTGAAATTAACTTCCCTCTTGTATGTTTCTGTCACATGCTTTCTTTTCTCCCTTCGAAGCAATACAAGTTGAGATTGTCAGCCACATAGTTTTTTTTCTATCTCCATAACAGGCTTTTCTTTCCTATTTCCATCTCCATGAACTATCCTCACTCAACAGGCGCAGCCTCTTCCAAGTCTCCATGACTATTACAACTCCCTCCCTCTCCCACACCTTTGCATGCCAGTCCCTCCTCTCTATGCTCTCTCCAATACATGAGATCTCCTTTTATTCCCATCCCTACAACTAGAAACAATGGGTTTTTTTATGCGTTGTGGCAAACCGCGCTCAGGAAGAAAATATTCTCCATGATTAATAGAACAAAAAAACATTATTATTATTATTATTTTTATTTTTATTATATTTTATTTATATAGCACCAGCACTTTATGCAACACTTCTTATAATACATAGCTACTTGGAGAATGACAAGATTAGAATAGACAGATTAAGACAAATTGATACATTAGGTAAAGTGCCCTGTCTGCAAGTTTACAATCTGGGAAACAAAGCTCAGATCGGTTTCTTGATTTCTCGTCTTCCTGTGGATGGATATTCAACCGGTGAATCATATCTGCTCCTGTACGCTCCTCTGCACGCTCAGAAATGTGACCATCGTTTATAGAACAAAACCTAAAACAAGAATAAAAAAAAACCTTAAACGTCTAACAATTGTGTTTATGCTTTCTTACATCCTCCCTATTGTAAATATTTGGATTATTTAATTTAATATATTTATGTATTCTCAAATGACATTTGAGTCTAATTTGACTTTTTGCTCTGCTGTGGAACTGAAGAAAAGCATAATGTTCATCTGTATTACCAAATACCTAGCTGTCATCATCATTATGTAGAGAAAGGGTGACAAATCTTTTTGTTTCCTACAAACCTTTATGAATGACTAAGACTGATAAAAACCCTTAATCCACCTAAATCTTCTTATTAACTTCTCAAAAACTTGATAGTGTTTTATTTTCACAATTATCCTACTGGAGAGATATATAATTATGCAAATGTAAAAGTAAACAAATACTACCTTGAAACCAGGAATATCAAGATAGAATGTCGGTAATTACGTGAGTTATGTAGCCTGCGTTGGGAATTCCCAGTAGTGTCTTTGTGAAGGGGCAGGATTAGCCAACCATGTAATTGGGGTTAGCCTCACATAGGGATGGGGCTAGCCTTAGACAGTCCTAGCTAGCCCCTAAACAGCCCTCCTCCCTGCCTGGGAAAAGAAGAATGTACCCTGGAGACCCAGGGAAGCAAAACTTCAGCCAGAGACTCCGGGGTAATCCTGGACAGTTCCTAGGTAGCTGGTTAGATATCGATGATGATAGCTGTGACCACAGAAAAGCCATTGCTAATTTTATATTCTCAATAATTGTAATAGTGCTGCAAGAATAAAATATAACAAAAAAGCTTTCTGATCTTGCATTACATTATAAGATGTATTAGATGTACATTGCTTTATGTAGCGTCACTATCTTTTTTTACCCCAACAAAATGAGATATCCATCCGTCATCATACAGATTAACAGGAGCACACGAGGAAACACAAAATACACACTCTCCACACAACATAAATCATCAGCTCACTTGTAGCTGCCTCTAAAAACGTACATTGCACAGAGTGCAACGACTGTAATTCAATCAGCAGTGGCTCAGCAGATGACAAAAAAGCTTAATAGGTTTACGAGCGGCAAGTGAAGCACAGGATTAAATTACAAGCCAACTATTCAGTCATGCAAAATATATCGTTATTTAATACGGAACAGGAGCAGAGATCAGAGCATCTTTTGCTCCAGCTGGCAGCTGCCGAACTCTGGCACTGAGCATGGCAAGGGGACTTAGAACATCAGATTTAATGCATTACAATGCAGGCAGACGGGAAGGAGACTCACTGACTAATTACAAGTGGTGTATGGAGCTTTTCACAGATACTTGCACTAAAGATAGACAAAAAAAGGCAGGATGTTTTATTGTTATGTCTTTGCTTGCCTTCTATTTTTATATCTATTTAATGCCTTCTTCATTCTGGAAAACTGTATTTCAGTGTGGTTTGAACAATTCTGCGGAGAAAAGCAAAACCTCAATCGCTAAAAATGACTGTAATGAAAATTGATGTTATTGCAGCAAGTACAAACAGAATTAGTGAAGAATAATCCTTTCCTTCAGGCTTGAATTGTATTCTTATACACCTTTAAGCACAAACTAATGTTAAACTGAAATTGACGGAAAAAAGCGTAACGTGAATTCTGGAATTCAGAGTTAATGTTCTGCCTAAGGTTCGCTATCCATGCAGAAACAGTATTAAAAAGCTGAGGGGAAGTTCTCTGTATAATAACCTTTGGTAATAACCTTTGGTAACTATCAATGGTTAGTTCTGTATATTGACATCAATTCCCTATTTATTGGAATTCACATATTTCAAATATATTCAAAATTTAAAACACAGACAGCTTTGTTTATTTCCTATGGACATGTGTTATATATTCCTGTTTGTGTCTTGCTCAATTGTTTCCGTCCTCTAGTTACTTCTTTGTGCCCTATAGGAAGAGGCAAATATACGACAAACGTTAAAATAAAGCAGTGCGATTCTCTAAGACATAATTCACCATTTTTATATCTATAACATACTGTACTATATAGCGATGGCTAAACGGTCATTCAGAATGGATGCTCCATCATATAGCATGCACCCCCATTAATATATATATATACACTCTTTTGGAAAGTAAAAACATAGCAAGAAAATAGCATTCTTGTTTATATTGTTTTTCTTGATACATGTTATTTGGCAAACAAAGAAAAGTTGCACAAGCTATCAGGACTTCAGAGGACTCACACCAGAATGTTTCCATCAAGGCCACCTTAAAACTTCAAGGTCCTGGCCCATGGTAACTGCTCCCCTCCTTTTTTTAAGATGGCCTTACTTTTCATCCGAAAATAGGAAAAGATATCAAATGCAAGTAAAAAATCCACTTTTTAAGGTAATTGATCTTATAATGTATAAAGTAATAATGTGTAAAGTAACTGTATATAGGTCGTACCCCGTAGCTGATAGTAACAGCTATCCAAGATATACATAATACTATTTATAACTATATATACCTTACTACCTTAACATTTGAAACTACTAAATATTTATAATATGAAAAAATTATAGGAACAAGCAAAAGTAAAACAAGTAAAACACAGTAGCCTACAGATCGATGTAATGAGGGATTAATTGAAAAAAACCCTCTTTCCTGCAGTCTATCACAAAAAAGATATGGTTCATGACAGATGACATATTAAATGAATATAGATAGATGCTGCAAAAGAATGCGAAATAAAAAAAATTATCTTTATAACAGTTCAACGCAAGGTCAATCTTAAAATATTTTAAAAGAAAAAAAAAAAGTACATTCGCTTATGCAGGTGCAACAATAATTCAGATGAACAGGATACTTACAGATCAGTGCACTTGAGAGGGAGGATTAAGGAGAAAAAAAAAACATTTCTATTTCCTGCAATCTGTCTGGATCACAGGAACAAAAGTATTAAATTATAGAGCATGATGCTTCCACCTGAAGCAGCAACTCCACGTCCGTGTGATGATTGAACGGACCTTAGCATAAACCAAAAAGTAAAATGCACATAGCATGAAAACATTCCAGCGATACGCTTTCTGTATAGCCCATCTCGAAACGCCATGTAGAGATTTATAAAACAGAAAAATAATACTCGTTATTATTTGGGACGAGGTCCTCCGTTGAAATATAAACGATAACACAGATGTGCAGCAAATCATTTAGAAAATGTGAATTTTCTATTAAATGTATTCAGGTAGATATCGGTTTCTCGACAGGCTTTTAAAACCGCTCTACGTGCGTGATGGTTGTTCGGTACGTTTCACAGGAGAGGAAACATTCACAAAATTAATCCAAATTTCCAATGATTCCATCTGAGGAAGAAACCTCTGAGATCCTGAAAGCTTATGTGATTTTATATCTATTTCATGTTAGTATTTGCTATGACTATAGACTATTTATCATAAACTAAGATGTATTTGTATGGAATGTAAACAAAAATAAGCTATTTTCCCCAACAATGCAGTTGAATTCCCTTTCTTTTTAGTGAAACACAAAAATTACCTTTCCTTAAAGGAGAACTCTCTCCTAATCATTTAATTAAAAATATATTCTCAAAAAAAATGTCATTTGAAAACTGCATATTACACAGCGTTTACTAGACAAACACTCTTCCTTATCATACTCCCTGTGGTAAGCAATCAAATGGCTTTGTCTTATTCACCCAGTCTGACTAAAAAGGGTCTATGGAGAACCTAAGTTGATTAGCATTATCATGAAGAGTGTGGTGTTTGAGCAGGAAAAGTCACTCAAAATAGGACTTGTGCAAATGGACCAAAAATGATTTGGACACACTTTTGGTTTTCTCTATGGTCCATTTGTTTTTGAACAACGGATTTCGTTTGCTGGCCTTTTGGTTCTAACGTAATTCGGAGGGCTTTTTCCATTTGAAAATTAAATTGCTTGTCACTCACTCACATTCTCTTACACTCCTTCACTTATGTCTCCTTACCTTCTCCGCCAACCTCTTTGGTGTCCCTGAAGTGCTCCGGGAGTTTACCCAACAAAACGCGCAAGACAGAAGGGTGGGAATATTAATTAATTTATTTAGTTATTTATATATATTTTATGGTAAAAGTTACTTCTGAAGGTGATCTCAAATCTTAATTTGGATTGGGATTGGAAGAGTCATTGGAGAGTGTTCAAATTAAGAAGATTAATGAAACAATGAGTTATTACTCATGTCTTATACTTGGGTTGGCAAGTCAGCGGCACACTAGTAGTATGGTAAAAGCCATCCTATGTTTGCTTCCAGTGCAAAAATTTCTAGCCTTCATTTCTGACTTCCTTTAAGGCTCCTGAACCTGAAGATATGGAGAGCTTTAAATTTACTGTAGCACCACGTTTCAGGCGCAATTTATTCAGAAATACATAAGCTTGAATCTCATGTTTTTTTCTTTGTGTGTTAAAATTTTAACTGGTGATTTGTGTGGTCATTGAGTTCATAGCTCTGCCAACAATACCATTAGGTTGAAAGGATCTAAGAGCGAATCTCTCGTACTAAATATAATTGTTTTTAATGGGTTTATTAAGTAGTATATTTGTTATGATCACTCAAACATACAGTATATGTGTTTAAATTCTCCCCTGTTCGTTCAACGTGTTGATTGTTTTAATGACATGTGGACCTATTTCTGTAACCATTGTGAATTTATTACTGGCTTTGGTTTAAGGCAGCTGATATTCTGTTTTAAGAACAGCATTCTTAAATTCATGTGATAATTTTATTTCATTTTAATTAATTTTACATGTGGATTGTCCATGTAAATCTTTAAAAGAAAGAAAAGATCTAATTTTTGGTGTTAAATATTATTTATTTTTTGACCATAACCGAGTCCTAGAAATTCAAAGTAATTCCCTTTTAAATGTAAAAATATAAAGAAACTTTTTTGAAAATAATTGAATGTAATAAACAAATGTTGTTGTAATTGAAGACATTTATGTTTATTCTCTTTTTTGTTTGTTTTTTTTTTACTATTTTTATCAGCTAATAAAATATCAGTTTCAAGAATACATTAATAATTTATTTCATAGGTAGAATGTTTTTAGAAAACATGAACTCTAAAATTATTTTTGTATGGTTATTACAAATAAATGTAATAATTTGTAATAAGTCATAATTTGTAAACTAATTACTCATTATAAAAAGCAACCTGCATGTTTGTATTTACTAAGCATGAGGTTTGTGTCTTTATTGTCTAAAAACTCTACAATGAATTATAGTCTGGCAATTCGCCACATTCGTTTTTATGCAACTAGCATATGTTAAGCCAGCCTCTAGTGGCCTGCCAGAATCGTATGGTAGTTTTTTGGCTGTAACTTGTGGCTGTTCGTATCCAGCCAGAGGTCGCACATACAGTATGTGATTTGGCAGCCGCTGGCCTTAAAGTTCCAGGGCCGGTTGGTCATTTCCAGTCCAGCTTTGATTCACTACGCATAATTTAACTTTATCCATCAAATGAAAAAGATGGCGGCATTCACACCCACATGGTACACTGCGGGAGCCAGAAAATAACAGTATTTTGTGTTCTTGTGTCAATAGATAAACATCAGCTTGTAATGGAATGAACGCGTGCTGCCTATCATCATTCTCATTAAAAAAAAGTGAGACTGGATAGCTAATTGTACCTTCAATGAGTTAATCAGATGTTGTTATTAATTAAAAAACATATATCATGGCCAATCTTCTTGATGATGCTACCCTTCAAAGGGTATATAATAAAGTACCATAGAACGGCAGATAAGTGCCGTTCGGCCCATTTACTTTACCCATTTTTTAAAGCATCTGCTTGCTCTAATAGCTATAATTCCAACTCTTTCATTTGAGATCAAGGTTACCCAGTGGCGATGCCGCTGTTAAGTATATGCATCCTGATGACCGCTCGATGAATTATATAAAGCAGGAACACTTTTCATGTTAAAACCCATTCAAAGAATCCTGAAATAATTTAAGCCACAATGTGAATAACGCTACTTGATATTAGGGGTGACACGTTCTAATTTGTTTCCCCATTTCCATTAAAATTCCACAACTGCATGTCGCTTCTTTGTTAGAGATTGAAAAAAATTCACTCTATACTGAAAAATTAAAGTTTCAGGTCTTACAGGGCACCCGCTTGTGTTATGCATAAAGTTGCATGTTTGGAAAAGTCCATTGGATTTTCTAGAGAACTCGTACCTTTTTGTATAAATTGGTACATATTCATTTGAGATGCTTTTATACATGAAGCAAGTCAACACGACAAGGACCTTCTAGTAGACACCTCATACTTAATGAACTAGCATTTCTGTCACAGTGCATTGCTTTTAAAACAACCAATACAAAAGGCATTATTCATTTATGTTAGATAACCAAGGATAACATGCACTTATTGACTACAATAACATTCAAGAAAATAAGACAAGATGTTTTATTCCACACAATTGGAAGCCCATGTGGTGGAGTTGGACTGAACAAAGCACCTCTGCTAGTTTAGGACACCCACTCACACTAGTCTCAGCTAGGCTGTGGCTGCCGAGTTTCATTAAGGTCGTAGCTCATCAGATAGTGTTGTATCTAAGGAGGTCCTACAACTATCATTTATTGCCTTTAAAAAAAAAAAGTTCTAAATTATTTTCTTCCTTTTCTGGAAGTTTAAAAAAAACCACACTCTTTTCGAGATCCTTTCCAGAGACTTCCAGACTATACCTGCATTTCACTCCTATAGGTGTGAGATGGATGGGGGCCAAGGATAGCAAACTCAGCAGACAGTTTTAATTCATCCATAACTCTGCAGGAGTTGTGATAATATCACCAAGGAACATATCTGTTTTCTACACAGAGAAGAAGGAGGGCTTGTAAACATTTACTTTGGCACATTTTTATACGAAGTTTCGACTTGAAAATGTTCTCCTGCAAGCCCAATAGATAAAAGACAGGAATGAATTCAGGATGTAGGACTCAATAATTTCCTCTGGAATGCTTGGTCACATTTTCCATAAAACCATTTGAGAATAGTATCTACTAAAAAACGCTCACATATAAAATGTTGCATATATTCTACGCATTGTATATTGCATTTTGTATCCAGGGATCAGTGGCGACCTTGGTACAGCTTTCATTTGTACGTTCAATATTACATTTCAATATGTGATTTATACAGTATGTTAAAATATAGTGTCTGATTGGATTAACCCTTTGAGTCCCCTTAGGACGTACAGGTATGTCCTGACTGTGTTGCAGCTACACGGAAGATCTCGCTGTCAATCGCTAGTACACCCCCATTCAAGAAATTCCCGATCACTGCTGACACCCACCAGAAGTTCACTTGAGGACAGGAGAGCCTCAGCAGGGTTTTTCTAGACTGCTGGCTGATTGCAATGATTGCAACCTGCTTGCTGATCACATGGAGCCCTGCTTGCTGATCACATTTTGATCAGCCCAAACAGATCAGGAGGAGGAGAGGGAGCAAAATAGTTTCTCCCTCTTCCAAAAAAAAAAGGTTAATAAAATAAAATGAAATTAACATCAGTGGCACAAAAATGTATGAGAGATCTCCATGAGAGCCGTAGTGTGCTGAGAACAGTACACAAAAAATGAAAATAATAAAATAAGTAAAATTAAAATGTTTTGTTTCTAAAAAAAAGTACCCTTTAGCCCTTCCACTAAAAAAATAAAAATATAAAAATATGGGATAGGACTATAATGAAGAGATGTGGCTGAACATAAATTGAGTCATTGTTCAGCTTGTTCAGTTTCAAGCAAGGGTGCAGATATGTGGGTTTTTTCTATTTTGGTGTGTTTTTTTTACTCTAATATCAATCAAAATTATTATATTTCATGTATTTCTATGATTTCAAAAGAAAGCCTTACATTTCCTGAACAAAATTATGTAGCATTTGTGGAAGTTCATCAATGGGAATCATGGCTGTACATTTGCTGAATGTCAGACATTGTGAATCTGAATAAATTAAAACAGAACATAAAAATAATACAAATGACTTTCAATGTGCCGTAATTACTATGACTTCATATCGGATGTGACAGTTCCACTTTAAAGAGGAAGTCCCTTGGAAAAAATAAATATTGTTCTTTGAGCATTAAATACAGTGCTGCATTCAGCAGTTTCTTTTCATCCCTTCCATCACAGAATTTTATGAGACAGAAGGTCCCTCTGGGTCATTAAGACTGAGATACTCTATTGTTTACTACAAGACAGTATGATAGTCGGTCTATGTGTTTGTCTACTAGATAGGATTTGGCTTTTGATGAGCTTTTTAACCTCATTTTTTCCCGTATATTATGTACTGAGTGTATGCATTAGTGAGATTGTATTTTTAAACGACAGAACACAACTCTGGTAGTGTGTACCCAAAACAGTAAAGTATTTGCTTTTAGCATTTACTGTAGATTTATTTAACTTAATGTTCTGAGTATATAACATGTGTTACTAAATGCTCTAGTTTTTCTACAGTATTTATATCTGGAACACCTTACCCATACCTCTCAAGTGTCCCATTTTCCACAGGACAGTCCCCGTTTTCGGGCATTGTCCTCATCATCCTGCTTTTGCGGTGGTTAATAATAATAATGGTTATGGCTCGAATGGCCCTTTTCCCAAGATGCCAGGCAAAAGCTGCAGAATTCCTTTTATGTCTCATCTGTGGGGTTTGGAGGTTGAAATTGTGGACATCTCCAAGCAATAATCCATGTCCTATGACCTGTAACTCCTTGCACTGTAATTATATGTTATACGGCTCCAATGTTTGATTCAATCAGCAAACATCTCCCAGACACTCCAATGCACAGATAATACATGGGAACAAAAATCTCAACGATCAATCACGCTCATGCTGATGTAACATTGGTACATATCTGTAAAATGAGACTTGGGACCCCATTGCAGATACATCTTCTGCAAACCACATTACTCCAGTGGAAAAATCAGTGAGTGCCACTCAACATTCCCAATGGCCAGAATTGCCTTAGCGTTCGTGGTCAGAGGCAAGGCTATCAGCAGAGATTTACCATATTTTTACCTTTTTATGTGATTTTGTACTTATATTATTGTTACTTTTACAGCTGTAGAATGCTGTTATATACTTATACCCAGCAAACTTAAGCCAAGGGGCAAGAGGAATTGGGTGCCAAAGAGGGATTTCTTTTAGCAACCGTCATAACACACATTTAGAAAAAAAATTATTGGGGGACTGTTTTAGCATCTTATAAAGTGAACCACAGATATCACCATATATTGTATATCCCAACGTAAATCCACATACGTAGGTATTTTTCTCGATTACAGTCAACTGATCTGGCTCCTGTCAGTTCAATCTCTTTTTTGAAGCAGGCAAGAACCAGTGATCAGTTAACATTTACATACGGGAAGTAACCGGAGAAGACAGAAAGCTTCGAAATCAAACAAATGGCGAACAGCAATTATTAACTTGGCCGTCTGTTCTCGTTCCATTGTCTTCCGTAGCCGCTAATGTTTAGATTGTAAGCTTTTTGGCTCAGGAATTCCCTTTCTATAAATGTTTGTTTTCATATCCCAGATTCCCAAATGCTGTAACGACATCGTGGAGCAGTGCTGTATATTTACACTGTGCTAAAGAGTTCTAGTATATTTAGATTGTAATACATAGCATACACTACATTTGCCACGTAACAATAAATAGGGAGCTCGCTGGAGCCCGGCCACTTCTCACTGAAAGACCTTTTGTATAAAGCTTATAAAACCTATTGTAAGCTTGTGTCAAACAAACACCCTTACAGCCTTAAGAGGTATGCGGCTGCCACGTTATTCACGTGGCTCCTGTCCAGTTTTGCAGTAATGGAACATAGAATCCCTCAGTGGCAGATCTGTTTCATATAAAATTCCCATTGTTCATGAAAGAATACGTTATTCAATATACACATATCCTTCTTTATCGTCTTACCTGAAACTTAGAGGATACGTATTATTTTGTGGACCTGTATGGCTTTCTTATCTCTTCAATTATAGAATGTCAGCTTGTGGTCTCGCATTTTCAACTTGGTAACACAGAAGGAATTGAAAACTACTTTTTTTTTCTTTTTACAAAGGGTTATCGTAAACATAAAAGCAGCAGAATCAAAAGAAATGTGAGGTTTCACAGCAGGTTTAAATATCCATGCTGTTTTAAACTTTGAAATATTCATACTATAAAGGTCTACTCATATTCGAAACACAACATGTGCTAGTGTCAAAGCGCATATTCTTCTAACCTGAATAGGGGTGTATTAAAAAAATCCTTATTTCGTTAAACCAAATAGGCTGTGATGATGGCTTTATCGGTGCTTGTAGGCATTCCTAAAAAAAGGGATTTTTTGATAATCAGTAAACGCCAAGGTCTGTAAGCCTCTAAAGTAATAGAATAAAGTTATCGTTAATGGCGGATGCAATGCGCTGGGATCCCTAGTATAGAATCCACAGCTATGGGGTGCAGATAAGAGTAATTTCTTTCAGTGGGTTTTGGTTCTGTATGCGACATTTTTTGGTCCCCTCCCATCGGCTGAAGATGAACCCCTTAACATATATATATAAATGTATATTTATACTGTATATATATATATATATATATATATATATATCGCATGTTGCACACTCCGGATGGTTAAATTCATCCACTTCCAGGCTTTCCTCTTCCAATGTGAGTTACGTTACCGCAAACCAGAGCAAATGTGCGGGGTGTGCATGAGACCGCATTCTTACTTCTGCCTGTTTCTTTTCATAATTGAATTTCTAACGGAGTGCTGGAATTTTGTATTCTAAAATGAAAGATTATCAGACCCTACATCCCCAAAAATGTAAAAAGCACAAATCTTTAGCTTGTAGACCACAGTAGACACTAATAGTACACAAAATGTATACGGAAAATAACAGCACGCAGTATTGTACAAACTGCAGACGTTTTGTGCATTTTGCCTTCATAAATATGGTCAAGTTTAATGGACTCATGTGGAAGGGCAGTTACGCTAAACCCTTCCAGTGCCAGCGGCATGAGAAAAGTATCGCTCTGGGATATATTGCCCACCCCTGGCATTAAACGTGGCGATATTAACATGTGATGGTGAATTACTCGTAATTAATTTCATATTTCAACGAGCTCTGTTTGAAGAATCTAGCGAAGCAATGCTGACATCTTGTGACCAAGCCTCGGAATTTCATACAATTGGACATTAAAAAGCAGCAGATAATCCACGCTTCTGTTTCCAATTCAATACTCAGTATTTAGTAGTGAAATCAGTCAATCATTGGCAGGAAAGCACTCCCATTCAAATCAATGTAAGCAATTTCTGCACAGGCACTTGGGAGTTAGACGTCTCCTGAACACTTGCATGTCAGCGCTGGGGGTTTCAGGGGGTATCAGCTAGGCTGAAAAGGGGGATTCTGCAGAATTTAAAGGGACCACTGAGCAATGAGATGTATTCAAGTGCATATGATGGTTTGAGTGGCCCTCTTATGCGTTTACATAAGTTTGTATTATCTCTTTTGTCTATGCAGTATTTTGTTTTCTTTATGTTTTATTAACTCTCTTAGTTTGAGTGTCTTTATACAGCCATGTCAGAGTTTCTCAGGCTTCTATCTGAAGAATTCCCCATGAAGTGTAAAAAAAAGATTCCCCGTGGCAGCGGACTCACATGTGTTATATTATCTGCTAACTTGCAGATAAGTCATTGATACTATCTGACATTTCCATACACGCGTTGGTAAACGTATTTTTGGAAGCGTTTGACCTCTTTCACATGAACTGCTGTTTGCGTGTAATATTTCCCAGCAGGAACACATTACGTGAAATCTGGTGAAATCAATCATTTGTTTTATGTTTCTAATGCGAAACAACGTTATCCACAATAAAGAATTAAAACGTCTGCCTTATGCCCCATTTTAATAGTTCAGATTTCAAAGCAACACGCATCTGAAAGCAGAAGTCGAAGAATCCTACAGCTGTAGGAGTTTAAATCGTACCTACTTATGCCATGGACTACTATGAATTCTCATACACATCTAATAAGCATCTCAGATGCAGATACAGATGTCAGAATACTCAAATGTTCAAATGTCCCATATGGTTTGCTGTCGTATTTTGACACTTAGTTTGCTGTGATCTGCGTATCATATAAATGACATGCGTTTTGTATCCTTATCATCATTTATTAATACATCAATCAATGTATATATTTGTTAAAGCGACATGTTCACTCATCGGGTATAGCAGAAAGGGGGACATAGCTATTGTGGTTTATATAGATGGGACGAAGAAAGATGGGGTTGGTGGAGAGAACGCTGTCGAAATGTGTTTTTGTAGGGATGAGTTTTAAGGTTTTCCTTGAATCCTGAGAGTCTATTTTTTAAGATTACATCGTCATATGTGTAGGGTATATATTCTTTCTCCATTCTCAGGTAGGAGCTCCATATTGGTGGAAACCCCACTCAAAATAAGAAACAATACTAAGGTGTCCACCGAAAAAAAAAAAAAAAAAGAAAAAAATATATATATATAATATTATATATTTATGTATGTATGTATGTATATATATATATATATTATATATGTTACATGCTTGTGTAACCCTCTACTTGGAGCTTGTGACAATGCTGCTGATATATTGAGATTGTCACAGTTGTTGCTGTTTTTGGGTAGGCCAACAACTGTGAAATTTAGGGTAGAACTCAAATAACTGCCGAGATTACTTGTGACATCACCATTACAGGTAATTTTCTCGTCCACCTCTGAATACTCTCAGGTTTCCAGAGACATTCTAGATTTGGAAAGAGTTTAGAGACGGGCAACAACACCAATTATGAGAATGTCAAATTTTAGTTATGAGGACATTCTGTCAAAAGTGGGTTTATTTTTATTGGAAATAAGGAACCTAAATTATAACAATTATAATCAAGGTCAAAACAAGACTTTCAGGTCCCCTGTTCATGAATGGGACTTTTACAGATAACAACAGAGGAAAGTTTTAGGAAAGTTCAGTTAGTTGTTGTAAACAAAATAACATTGCATTTTTTTTTGCAAAATCAGAAAAAGAAAAACATAATAGAGTGTTTTGTAATGAGTATAGATAAAAATGATAATTTAATATTGAAAATCAATCACTTGCTTCCAGATTGATTTCACCAATAGGGACTGCGTAGAAAACCAATAGAAGCGACACAAAAAGCACAAGTTCTTGTAAGCAAGAAAGAGAAAAATACGTTTGTGGCCCAAAGTCTTTAAATCAGAGGAATCCAGAGGGAAATTGACAGATCCTTCTGGTACCTCACATCTTTTACAAAAACATTTTATAAACTTGACCGAATTAACCATATAGGTATTTGCTTTCCAGTTCAAAAAATTGTGATGCTTTTTTTCTTGTGCAGGCAAGCAAAGTAATGGCAGATATCTGTGACTATGATCTAGTCATTTGTACTTTCTATATAATCACAGCGCATAAGACATTGTGTCCTGCGGTTAACGGGGCCGGAATATTCTGCTGTATAGCCCTGTATTGCTTTCCTGAATATTCTCATTGTGAAGAATTGAGCGATTGCCTAGGGTGCTGTGTGACGGATTCTCCTTGGATCAGGAATGTGCACATGGTCATGTACTGTTTGAGGTAATATTTTATAATCATAACAAAGAAATCATTTAGTTCTGTTTAATTTTTAGAAAATTTTTAGGAAAAGTTTTGCACTCCCACAACACAGATCTCCGGGGGTGGGGAGGGGTAGAAGGGTGGTTTAAGTGTTGGAACAGAACAGACTTATCAATGCCTCCTCTCCCTAAAAATGTTCAAAAAATGAGTGCTTGAAAAAAATATGAAGGCTTCCATTTTGTCATGCAATGTATCGTCATACTAATTTACTCTAAAGGCTGCCTGGGCAATCCCGATGTTATTTCTTACCCTCATTATGTCTGCCTTATTTTAAAAGTGTGACTTTTAGAAATAAACAAAAAATATTCAGACAATTTATTTTTGCTTCCAGACAATGAATTTGGTTTCATGCCCTTTCTGCTCAGAAGAAAATCAGGAGGGGGGGGTTACATTCAGAAATTAAAAAGGAAAGGAAAATTCTGGACCGAAACCGAAAATTCTGGATGCATTTGGCCAAAACCGAAAGACTCCCCCCTGACCTGGCTAGCTGTCCCCCTTGTGTATTGATGCTGCCAACACAGATGAAATGCCGTCCTGCAGGATCGGGTCTGCACATCTCCCTGTGCCATGCTCCCCCCACACACATCAATGCTATCACACACATATTCATTCATTCACAGATACTAAATCATTCACATTCATAAATAATTTTCGGCAGTTTTTTTTTAAATTTCAGCATAATCTCATTTATGCTCATTTACACACTCTTACACTCTCGCTCACTCTCTCACACTCTCATTTATGTTCTCTCACACTCTCATTCACTCTGTCCCATACTCTCTCTGAATGTGTCCCAACCTCCTCCACGACTCCTTCCATATCCCTGTCTCCTTGCCCCACAGCTCCGCTTCTTCTCTTCCATCTTCTTCTGTCTTCTTTCTTATTTCTTCATCCACTGCTCCGTGGACATGGCCTTTCAGTAAACTTCCACACTTTTGAGATATTATAGTTGGAAATAAAACCATGCATTTATTATTCATTCTCAATAAAGAATTTTTAAATCAAATTGAAAATGGAGCCTGACTAAATTCTGATGAATGTTACCAAAACTTATCAAAAAAATATTTTCATCTCAGTAGTATAGAACTGTGCCATAACTTTCTGGGTGAGCCGACTAAATGTAAAAAAATTCCATGTTGATATGGACACTTTTCCAAAGTAATGATATGTATCGAGAAATCAACAAGTCGCCACAGTTTGAAACATTTTCTAAATAAAATGTCTGTTATTATAAGTATTAAACAGAATTTTGGACGTGTAAAAGTTGAACTGGCATTGCATAAAAGTTAAGTTTTTTTCCAGCGTTGCCAGTAATGCAGACAGTATCTCTATGGAGTCAGAGTGCTCCATCCCACATTGGAATGCAAACATAAAATATTCGGTTCAGAGAGGTGCCACATAATATTTACTCATCAGTAAAATAAGAAACCAGTAACCACAACGAGAAATAAACTCAAAAATATGCTGGGTTATATGAAGTACTGTTGTTTTAGCTAAGTGTTGAGAAAAAAAAAGGTTAATACGTGTAGTCTCTAATATCTATAAAAAGTAGACATACATGAAATGTCTAAATAATAGAAACAAGCAATATAAAATGTAATATAATCTGTAAGCAATGGCAAAATAAGTTAACTCTCTCCTTATGTTAAGTTACTGCTTTCCTGTGGTTCAAGATGTTCTCATATCCTTTGTAAGGGATCGAGCAGGAGATGGGGAATTAGCTCAGGACAGAAAATTAATAGTTTTGACACCTTTTGCCACTGATCTGTGCTACCCTAGGGTGAAATAATCCTTTATCACTGAAACAATCATTTGTTTTTGCTAAGAGCAAGGTTATAATGTAGACTTCTGCTGCCATGGCTGTGGAGGGGTCTCGCAGATCCTCAGGTTCCCCCCAAGGCTTTTTTGATGCACAAGCAGCTCCTTTGATGCCAACAGTAACAACATCAGATTCCAATAAGTTTTCTAATTATTATATTTATCATAAATATAGATTTTTTGGATCCAGTGGCATATATTGCCATTTTGTGTCACAAATAGGAAATCGCTTCAATGAGGGAAGTTTATGCCTTCTTCCGGATCAACAGCAAGGTTGAACTTGATGGATTTGTGTCCAATTGCAACCGAAATGACTATGGTTCTACGTATAGGTTTGTGTAAGGTGTATGTTATCATATCACTGGCTTATTTATGACAAAAAATTGCAATTTGGTAGCTCCATGATATAATAGCATATAAAATACACAATGGAGACACAAGATTTCATATCCACAATGGGATTCCTAGTAGCGCACTGGACAGACGCGCAACCCTTCAACTATGTCAACGACTGAAAAAAAAGAGCATAGATCATGAGGATTTCCTGAGTAATATAAGGTAAGCCGATTACAGTAAAACGGAATATGACATTATTGGACTGGAGGATGTGGAAAAGCAAGAATCAGAGGAGTCTGAATAAACACAGCGTTCAAAGCAAGACATTTACTGTAACTTAACATTTAATTAAGTAACCTCTGGGCCTAATATCTATCAAAGACTAAAGAACAGCCAGGGCAAAAGTTTATATTTCTAGCGCACATTTTACTTTTTTGAATATATATTTTTTTAACTATTTGAATACCAAGCGTTCCCTTCAAAACATTGCAGGGAAACCACAACGGGCCATCAAAGTGGTTTAATGCTAGTTGCTTCTGTCAACACATAAAAATATGTGTCTGTTGAAATTTTCCAAATGCATCCCACAGACATCAGACCAAGTTGCACGTAGTGGTTTGGCTTTCTGCAACACCCCGACACTTCCCCACCAATATATTACTAAACACGAGGCCAGGATGGCGAATTCATCTTAGCAAGTGCTGACAGCAACCTCCGTTAAGTGACTTTGTTGGCTTGCCGGAGTTACCTAAGCATCTCCTGGAGATAAACCATGTCGTCACTCGCGCGTTGGCAGCCGCTCTTTTATACACTATTCTCCAGGACCAAGAAGCTACGTTAATGGATCTTTTCCATTTCACCCACGGCCAAGGTGACTTAGAGTTCTTCCTGTATCAGACCTACCCAATGATAATTTGTGTCAATTAGTTTAACAGGAATACAAGACTCAAAGGATAAAATGTAATCGTTTGTAAGCGTACAAAGGCTAGGCCCTCTTCTCCATCTGTACCAGTATGTTTTAGTGTGAATTAATGTTATTTTCCATTTAGAGTGTAAGCTCTCAAGCAGTGCCGTCAAAAGCCCGCCATTCCTGACAGGAACTCTGTATGGTAAGCTTACAGGCAGGGTTCTCAATTCCTGAGGTGTCTGTATGTATTAAGGTCTATGTTTTATTTGTGTTACCTTCCCCACTGAAATTGTACAGTGCTGTGTAATTGGTTACTGCTTGATAAATAAAAGATAATAATAATAATAATGTTGTATATTGACAATTTTAATGCTGTTGTTAGTTTTCAAGTAATTGGAAAAGTGCTCAGTAGAATGACTGCATCAACAAAGTATTTGATAGAATAGAATTCTGATTCTATCTGTGTTAGAAATGGAATCATGAGTTGTAACCAATGTTTGGCTTTGGCCTTATGAGACGCCAATGCCATTTTATTTGGAGCAATTTTTTTGCGTTTGAGTGCAGCGTGACTGGGTTTAGACAGTCGGTATCCGGATTTTACCCAGATGTTGCTGAGAATTTGTGGTGTATTCACTAAAGGGAGTGTTTGCAGGATAGGTGTAGATTTAACTCTCCCACATCGCTGTTTATTATGAAGGAGCAACACTAATAAGTTTCTCCAGAGTGAAGGGCCGAGCTAACCCCATATAATGTATAATTCAAGGTGTAAAGGGACCCTGAAGAGATCTCACTGAGGTAACCATCTTTTATACAGGGCCAGACAAGCTCTTCCTGCTGCGAAAGCTCACTGGAGATCGGCCTTCATAATAAATGGTGAAGCCAAGGAGCTGAAACACAACTCTCCTGCAAACTCTTCTGTCAACTTAGATTCCAAAGATGTGTTTGATCACATCGAGGTTATAACCCTTGGAATGCCTTCCAGGGAAGTATCCAGAATCGACTCCATCACAGCCCTTTCAGCAGAGATTTTAAGGAAATTTGGGCATTCACTAAAGATGGAAGGGGCTCCATTTTTTTTTTTTTTTTTTACTATTTTCTCAAGGTTCAGCTTTCATTCACACTCCGTCCTGTTCTTGTGGAATCGTGCTAAGAATTATGGAATGCATAGAAACCCAAGGCTGGACTCATACACCCAAGACATAGTATATTTGGTTTAACTGTCAAATTTCAAAGGGCTTGTTCTTTGCTGTAAAATCTGGGTTTTTTCCTTTCATTTCATTTTTTTTTTGCTGACTGTCAGAAAAGGGCTCGGATATCTTGTAATGAATAAAGCGTTATCAATATTATCATTTCGTTTATAACATTAGTCAATGTTTTGTGTAGACAGAAAAGCACCTGAGAGCCCTTACATCTCCATGTTTAATATTTTTTTTGCCTTCAAAAATGAAAACTATAGCGTAAGTTTCGCTAGCTGGAACCCAAGAAAAATACGTTAACATTTGCCAAATCTTCTGGAAATATAAACACATTTACGGGGCTAGAAAGACCTATTGGAGGCAATGTTTGTTTTGACTAAATCTTTGCCGATTTCCTCTTCGTGAACAAAGCGGGACCAGTTATTCAGTATCTCTCCATCTTGTTCCTTGGTCAGTATCGGGACAGACAAGAAAAGCACAGAGTACTTTATACTGCCTGAAGCAAAATTACAATTGATTTTTTCATGAAAAAAAATATTTTTTTCTTGGAAGTAATATATATATATATATATATACCGTATATATATATATATATATATATATATATATATATATATATATATATATATTTATTATTATTTTTTTTTTATTTTTTTTTTTGTATTACCTAGAGGGTGGTCGATAGATGGACTTGCTTTCCAGCAGAAGTGGTACAGTTTAATGCAGTCAGAGAATTTAAGCATCCATAGGATATGCATATGGCTATCCTCAACATTTTTTAAATACTTGCACAAAATACTAGACTTGGGATAGGATGTATAGCTCGGCTAAAAGGGTATAACTTTTCATAGTTAATTAAATGTGAGGATGTATAAGAGAACAACTAAAACTTGCAAAACACTACCCTTTAGCAATAGAACTAAAAATCCATGTAGCGCATCTGATGAAATATATAATCTGTGGTTTCCATATTAAATCCCATGCATTCACACATATTAAAAGTTAACATAATATATGGGTCAAGGTTGTTGAATTAAAAGATTAATAACTCAAAGTAGCAATGGCTTCGATTATGGCTCCACTGCATAATAGCAAGTCAGATGTTGTAAGGATAAAGTAATTTTTAATACCGTTAACCCTCTACAAGTGGCCTCTAGTTATTAATGGAATAAGAGCATTGACGCCAGCAGATACTTAAAATGGTTCCGTTTAATGGCTTGTTACATTGGCTCCGCGTGCACCCCTGGAAGCTGAAACTTGGCATATTGTGCCAGGCATATTGTCCAGTGCCACCCACGCTAGTCTATGGAAGTCGTGTTGGCTCCTTTGCAGCTGAGAGTGGTTTTCAATTTTCCATTGTGTTTGGCATAAACATAGAGATTTTTTTTTTTTCCGTTGGCCATGATCCCATTTTTTCAAATCAACTCTTTTTGTAGAATCCCAAAAGCTGCAGATAAGGGTATCTTACTCATGTGGGGGCTTGCGAACGAATGTATTTCCAAATACGTGCCTAGTAGCCTACAACCAAACCCCTCTGCCAAGGCAGTTCGAAGGGACGGTATTTCTGCACTAAAGAGGTGCGGGCAGGGCCGGCCCTATAATGGGGCAGACTGGGGCAATTGCGCAATTTTTTTTTTTTGAAGCGGAGGAGAGAGAGAGAGGGGGGCACCGAGTGGTTTTCGCTTACCCGCTCGGCGCCCCTCTCTCTCTCTCCTCTGCGGCGAGTCTCCCTGTTCGGTCCCGGTGCCGGCTTGTAATGCAGAGCGCCGGAAGTGACGTCAATTTCCGGCGCTCAGCATTACAAGCCGGCACCGTGGCAGAGCAGGGAGACTCGCCGCAGGACTGTTTAAAGGTAAGTACCGGGGGGGGGGGATTGTAGATTATGGCGTCGGCGAAGTTTAAAATGCCCCCCCCGGCGTCGGCGGGGGGGGGCGGCGTTTTAAACTTCGCCCCCCCCCGGCGTTGGCGGGGGGGCGGCGTTTTAAACTTCTCCGACGCCCCCCCCCCCGGCGTCGGGGGGGGGGGCGGCGTTTTAAACTTCGCCCCAGGCGGCGTTAAGTCTTTGGCCGGCCCTGGGTGCGGGGTATTACAATGGGATAAGTAAAGTCCCTCTGAAAATGCAGCAAAATCAAAATGCAGGAACTTTGATATAGTTTTAGTTATTACCAACGCTCCAATTCAGACAATTAAATGCAGATTAACTAGAGCTACCTACATTTAGTTCCTAACATTGATATTAGATTCTAAACTAGTAAGGGTTCTCATCTCTTGCACCAGTTTGTATCATGCATGTTCATGTTATTGTTAATTTTGTATTTATACGCTAATAGTATTAGTCTTATGGAAGCTACTGGTTTATTGAGGATAAATATTATGATTATGGTATTATAATAACAGCAACAATAATAATTGATCTACTTCAATTATTTTCAACCGCAGTTCTTCTAGGACGTTTATACCGCCTGTGAGAGCTTTCAGTTTTCTGTTAACATATATTTATTTAGCAACGGGTATGACTGAGCCCCAGGAGTGTCCACAGGTGGAGGACACAGGGGCACATGCCTGATGAACCTGCGGTGCAATTTGAGGGAAGGTTTGATGAATTGTCCTGAAATTAAAGATGATCGAATGGAAGTAAAAAAAAAGAAAAAAAAAAAAGGGGATACTTGGTTGAAAAAAAGAAGGGCATGAACCTGGATCAGTGAAAATACTTAGACTGAGTTAGATTGTTTCTTATCATCCCTTTATAATAATTACCCTGGGCACCCATGCAGACCACTGAGTTACATATAATCCTGAAACCTAATCAGCAGAAACTAAGAACATTACAATGTAACAGATGTGAAGCCTAACTTATTAAATGGTTAAACAGCCACGAGGTTTTAGTATTTACAGCAGGGGACAATGAGCAGCCTGGTTCTTGTCTAACATTAAATTCTATGTTTTTAAATAATATATTATAAAATGCAGAAGATTGACTAAAAAAAAAAACAAGTGAAAGTTGGTTGTCGTCTGCCCCCTGCTGGTCATATTGCATAATACACCTACCCTGCTCTGATGAAGCAATGCAAAGGCATAACTAATGCTTTCCAAATAGTGTAAAAACTTACTGTTCTGCAGGTCATGGGAAAACATGTGTAAGCCATTCTGCTCATATAGCTTCCACATGAACACTAAATACACTTGTCATGTTTTCTGACAAGCCATTACACGTTGAACTTTTCCCATGCGTGAATATTAGCAATGCCTTTTAATAATTTATACGACACAGTTCAAAGAAGTAAGATTACATAAAATACATTACATGATCCTTAAACACGGATCTCCAATTGAAATGCTTGATTCTGTTTTCATATTGGCTTTGTTATTAACAAATGTTCTTCACAAATGATGCGACTCAAACAATGATGACGGAAGTATGATGTAGGCTAACCACAGACTTGATCGGCAGTAGAAAGAGACAGCTAAGTGTTTGTCTAAGGGATTCTAATTAGGAATGTTCCAAAAAAATGAATGTCTATAAGAAGTTACGAGGATAGAAACAGGATTTTATCTTTATCTCTCACAGCAGGCATTTCACACGCGAAGACGTTGTTACGCTAATTTTGGGATAGAGCGTAAGCCTATTCTGCACCGCCATGGGAAAATTTAAAATAACGCTAAAAATCGCAAGATTAAAGCAAATTAATACATAGTGGCATAAAAGGAGGACAGGTGAACGGACAAGGTCACCTTGAAAATGGCACTTGTGCACCAAACCCAGTCGATGGCTGTTATGTGCCATATTTAACAACCTCACTGATTTGAAGAACATACTATGTTGCTGATGACATCATTTTGGTATGACATTTTTTATTCTGATTTGAGTGGAGGTGCCTTTGTATCATTTATATGGATAATGTAGATACATACGCATCGAATACGTTCCTGAGCATTATACACACTGGCTTATGCGAGTGTCAGTTCATGTTTATAACTTTGTTGCTCTGGGCCGAGTTGAACTTTATTACTTTGCATTATTTACATCGAATAGTTCTCTGTGATCTACATTGTGATAAAAAGGAGAAGAGAACCCTGCTTTTTTGCACTTCCATACAGAAAACACGTTTGGGATAAACTCACCGGGGATGGACAGCTGCTTAATAGTCTGTCCTATGGTGGGTCCCTACTTGGGAGCATCTCAAATCTCAGCTTTCTTGTGCCATTACACAATCTCAATCGACATATCAGTCTGATCCCACCCAAAAGGACCGTCCAGAACCAAAATGAGAGGCAAATTTCCTCCCGTCAGACATGCGTTTTGTCCCCTTGCCTTGTAGGACCGGCTATTTAGCAGCAGTCCATCCTCGGTGAGTTTATCTCCAATTTGTTTTGTATGGTGTCTCACCCTTTGGGGATCTCTTGGGACCCACCCCAAGTGAAATGCTGAGTTCAGACATGGATCTCCTTGCTTTCTTGTGCCTTGAGAGACACCAACTGATGTGGCCCATGAGGGCTGAAATAAATGCTGGGGTTGTTGATTCTTTAATGGAGAGGACATTTATCTCACATTTTAGTTGTGGGCTGCCCTTGTGGAAGGATCAGACTGTTCTGTTGATGGAAACTTTTTACGCCACAAAATTGAGATGCCCCCGAGCAGGGATGCACAGACATTAAGCGGCTCAGTCCTTAGTAAGCTTATCTTGTACAATAATCTTATTACATTACATTTAATTTATAGAACGTTCTCAGCAGATTACGTATTATGTATTACAACAGAAAGACAGTGATCATAAACAATAACATTAAAATAGACAATATACAATTTTTTACAACACGTTATGACAGAAGGAGGCACACCTGGGACATTCAGATTTTCTTAGATTTGGGATTTTATCTGTATTTTTATAATTTTCTTGATCTGTGCAGCCTGAAACGATGACAATACTTTAGCCATTACTTAATACGGATTATCTCAAATAATACATTCATTTTAACACTGCCAAGATAGGTGTGTCTATCAGGCTACCGGTAGAACTTGTATCATACCTCCAGGGACAACGCAATAAACCGGAACGGTTAATGCGGTTCAGACTAGGTAGATTAGTATTATTTTAAGACAGGGCTTCCATTATTCATCAGCGTTACTGTAGCGGCAACAGAAGCATTACAACGGACACAGGAATGGGAGGTATGTTATCTTGAACGTGAAGTGTTAGCTTTGTGGCGAACCTGATATAAGTCGGTGTCTTAAATCATGAGCTCTACATATTGGCGACTTACACATTAACTAGCAACCTCTTATCAATACTGGAGAATATTTCATACTCCAGCTCTTTGTTTTGAGTCTACAGTAGCTCCCATCATTCACAGCCATAGTTGCCATCTGTACGGCCACAATCTTTAGACGTTCCAAGACATTACCTGGATGATGAGCGCCAATACGTGCCAACAGATTGAGTGAGAGCAACTAGCCGTCCCGTATAACGCATTGTTCTGGCTGTGAGAATGATTCTCTGTGCTTTAACTATGCATTATGCAGGTACAACCCTTTAAAGGGTCTCTACACCAGATGGTACCCCTATTTTTTTCTCACTTTGATGCATTCAGCTGGATGATCAGACATATTGCCATCAGCAATGCAAGGCTGCAGAGCCCTGCTTCCTGATCACCGCATGGTCGGCTGGAGTGGGGATCAGCAAAAAAGAAAATCTGTATCATCTCTCTACAAAAAAAATCCCTTTTTTAAAAAATCTTTGAAACGTAATAGTAATAATGTGAAAAAGTAGAAACACATATAAAACGTTTTTTTTATATGTGTATGTATGAGTAAAGCTTTATAAAAAATCCCTTATAATTAAAAAAAGATATACTCTCTTTATATATATATATATATATATATATATGTATGTATTCCACACATAGATATGGAATACATATATGTATTTGCTCTCATAGGAAAAATACAGGTACCAATTTTATTTAAATTGCGTAAGATTTAATTGCAGTAATATTTGCAGATTATTAGCTTTTAAGAAAGAATATTTTGAGTGAAAAAAAGAATTTTGTCTTTAAATCAATATTTTAAACAGTCCTTGTTTAGATGCCAGAGGACAGGACTGGGTGACTATAACTGATATTTGTATTTTTTATTTTAATACATCATTTAAATAACTATACAGATTCTCGAGGCAGTCAACGGTCATGTGACCTAAAACAAGCTTTAAAAAAGAAATCATCTTTGGCATTTTTTCAGCTGTGGTTTTCTTTTGCTTGAATTATTGTTTAGTAAACGGCAACGACAGCTATTTCAGATCACAAAGAACTTTGATAACAATATTGTTTACATGCATCCATAATCCACTTCATAATTCAGGCGCTTTCACTAGCCATTTTTTTGTTGAAAACGCTACTTGGATTTATTTTATTAAAATTCTAAAATTTTCATAACATTGCCAGAATTCACACATCAAGAAAAAAAAGATAATCCATAACCGCAAAGGTATTTTAATATTTAATCTACACATACATTGTGTATAGGGGGACACACTATGAAGGGGATGAGATTACACACGCAGGGGTATATTTTATATAAATAAATAAATAAATATATATATACACACTGATGATTAGTTTGGCATTTGGGTATTGGGTACGGGTGCTATGCAGATCAGATTTCTGGGGGTGGAGCAATTGGAGAGCCGGGTGGGCCAATGCTGTGTTCCCCGTTCAGTGCAAAATCCATGCCGGCTTTTCCAAGAGGTTAGAAGTCTGTGGGATCCGGTCCGGGATTCCTATGGGGCCGCATCAGGCACAGGTGCTGGGCATTAAAACCCCCTGCAGCCTGATGATCAGAGAGACTGTTGGGGGAGAGGAAGCTCCCCTGTTCTCCCAGGGCAAGGAGAGGCCCAGAAGAAGACCATCCCTGAGCCAAGTGAGGCAATACCTGC
The DNA here is from genome assembly GCF_027358695.1 of Spea bombifrons. NCBI lineage: Eukaryota > Metazoa > Chordata > Amphibia > Anura > Pelobatidae > Spea > Spea bombifrons. The sequence continues at coordinate 40,982,261 of NC_071092.1, read as the reverse complement.
CTGGACCCGTGTGTGCTGTCTGGGGGAGGTTTTCCAGAGCCTGGTTTAGCCTGAACTTTTAGGCAATTAGGAGAGTTGAGAAGTCTCTCCTGATTGGCTGAGACCTCCTTCACTCAGACTTCTCATTCAGGGACAATGCATTGTCCCGGATTGAGGCTTCCAGGACATGTGGTCACCCTAATTGTGCATGGTTGTGTTTACTACTATAGACTGAGATTGTTGGACTATACACTAGTCATTGTACAGTGCTCTGGAATATGATGGCGCTATATATATCAACAAACAATAATTAAGAGCGAACATGTTTATTAATGTACACTTGTACAGATATAATGCACTGTAATAAAATCACAACAAACCACAACAGCTAACATTGGCGGAAATACAGTATGTGTGAAATAATTAATTATTGCCAGGTTCTTGTGAACATATTGATAAAACCTGTTTGTTATTAACGTTGAGTTACTGAGTAATAGAGATGACTTCTTTTGACTAGATGCATCAGTTGCTTCCCTGGAAGCCATGGACAATGCCACAGAACCTCCAAGCTTGGGTCTTAAGCCTGCTAAATTCGAAGTGCCGGATATCATAGTCGTCGTTACATATTTTGTCTTTGTTCTTGCAGTGGGGATATGGGTAAGTCGGTTTATCCCTTCTCCTCTCAACTACTTAGAAAATTGAATTTTTTTTAAAAAATTTTTTGTCAGTAATATATTAAATAGACCAGTTAGGGGTCCCTCAAAGACCTTACTTGTAACATAATGGAATGTCTGTTGTATTAAGTAGTTCATGTAATAAGTCTTCAGCTCCAGAAGTGATGAGTCCAAAAGAAAAGGTTTGGTCCATGGGTGTCAGCTAGTAGGGATTAATGAAAGCCACATCTCTCTATCCTCCTTTACCTGTAAGGATGTGCCTAGTATAGCTCATGGGCCTGACTTTCCATCTTTAATTTAATATCTTGCAGAGTAGATTGCCATGATATATGACTTGCTAGTATTGCCTTTGGACTTTTGATGTGTTCTAGTGGCAATACCAAAGAAAGTGTTACATTAATAATATCTTGTATCTGTTTCAGTCTTCTGTCCGGGCCAGTCGGGGGACGGTGGGAGGATACTTCCTCGCAGGGAGGTCCATGACATGGTGGCCTGTAAGTGCGTCAGCTAAAATCAAATTTGGCACGATAGTAACATGGAGCACTGGGGCAAGCAATGCTTCACTCTAGATTGTAAGCTGTACCTGTTGTGTAAGCCAAATTGTTATGTTATATACTACTTGTCATGTCCTGTCTACCCAATCCCATTGTACAGCGCCAAAGAATATGATGGCGCTATATAAAATAATAATGATATGGCATCATAAAACAATCTATCTTGATACTTTAACATGTACCTAATGTTCCTATGCAAATGTTATGGTGTAGTTTTTTATAATCATTTCTCAGCAGTTTTAAAGTAGCAGAACTTACTTTACAGTTAATTCTGTCTGAAGGGCTATTGTGGTGATAAAATAATAAATGCACCTTTAATGCGTACACCTATAATGATTTTAATCCTGTTTGTTGTCTCTGTTGCTCAGCTGGTATTAGACCTATGGTCCAGGACTGGCAGCATAGAGCTCTGCGTAGCATTACCTGAGGCGTTCTCTGTCACAAGGCTGGGTGCTTAATATTTTTCTCCATCCATGTAAATATTTCTAGAGACAAAAGTAAACAAAGCTAAGGAATTATCATTACTTTTGCCTTAGAGTTTGTAAATTGTTCTATTACATAAGATAACCTTATTTGCATGTGCCTACCCAGAATCCCTTGTGGTTGTGGCAGCACCATGAGATTTCTGAGGGAAAAACAAGCCTTCTGGCTTGTCTGGTGTCTGTAGATGAGTGTTTAATAATACTTCTACTACCCCTTAAATTGTTCTAGAATCATTATAGATTTATTCTACTATAAATATATTTTCTATGTACTATATTCCTCCCAACTGGTCTTTAATAGCTCTACCGGCTCTATAAAGTGTGGCCAAACCACCCAAAAAAAATGGAGCTCGCAAAAAATATAAATCTTTCCTCCAGATTTCCTAAATTTAGAATCCTTTTTAAATGGATGTTTTTCCTTTATTTTGGCAAAATGTACAGGTGTTATGTAGAAACACAAAGTAAAGTCAGGAAATAAAGCACACAACTGATTTTATCAAAATACCTAGCTAGACATTTCTTTCCTCCCCTGATATTTCTAGGAGCTGATAATGTTTTCTGGGTGTAAATGTATCACTTGTAGGGCAGTTTATATAATGTGTATATAAATAACAGAAAATATGCAATATGTTTATACAAAAATTGATTATTCTTATCTGAAATGCCTTACTAAGATGCATTATTGATGTACGTTGCATTTTATTTATAGAGCACCAGCAGATTCCTTAGTTAAAATAAAGATTAAAAATTAAAGGTATTATTAAAATTGACAATTACAATAATTTTAAGAAGTACTGGTACAGAAAGAGAGGAGGGCTCTGCTCTGACAAGCATACAATAGGATTGAATAATTACCAATTGGCCTTAAGGTCACATAAACTGTCTTGCTAAAACCTTGACCCCTAAATATGCCTTTAACCACATCTGGTAAAATGAAACAGTCCCTCGTTGGTCTTTCTTGGAATGCTGGAATGTATGCACAGCTACAAATTATAAGGATCATAGTAAGTACATACATTACAACATGGACGGCTCACTGTTCAGTATTTGAGAAGGGTCCTACATAGGGATTTGGAGTTGGTAGGAAAGTTAAAGGAATGCTAAAAAGCAGCTAAATTGAGGTGCTGTGATGGTGGCCCCCGTGCATTTAAGCAGTGTGCCGATTATGGCTATTCCTCTTGTGTAGTGATGAAGAGGGTAACAATTACTAAAGGGTGTATTGTTTTTATATTAGTAGTACATTTGGCTCGGTAAGCAGCCCTGAGCTGAAATCTACCCCCACGTCTGGGGTCACAAAATGCTACATCTTGTTTCAGATGCCCCTTGTGGCCATTTGTGACATTGCAACTAGAAAACATGTTGCTTTTTTTCCTATGTGCTTACCACCCACATTAACACATTCACAGCCAACAGGAAGCACAAAAGGCAGTGGTGCCAAAAATGTAGTTTTATTTAGAATTACTTAGGATTTTCATTTTTACCTTTTGAATATATATATTATTAAAAAAATATATATTACTTTAAAAAAATAAATACAAAGCCTCAGCAGTTTAAACATACATAGGTTTTTATGTTCCTCTGAATATATTTATTTGGCATCCCTTGAATACGCTGACTGGACAGGAATTTGCAGTTACTCAGTGTCAAAGGCCAGGAAAGTCACTGATCTAAAACACAGATTTTGATTTAACGGTGTCATGTTCTTAAGCTTATTAACTACTTAATGTCACGTTTGTTGTTAATGGATGTCAGCCAACAACTTTAGTAACATAGATAGAGCCTTAATCAAGGTGCAAGTTATGTAATCATTAATGATTAACGGAAAATAAAAACATATTTATCAGTGTGTTATATGTCTTTTTGTATTTACGGTTTAACAAGTGAAATGAAAGTGGTATCAGTTACGTGACATCATTGACTCATACATAAAACACAAGATACAGAATGTTATGTTCGGCATGACTGTTGAGACCTATTCCTGAAATGTGTGGGGGGATTAAAGGTGTGGATGAACAAAGCATGAACATAATAATCTATGATACCTTAAGCTGTCAAGATAGGTCTCCCAGGTATGCTAGTAACATATTCCTTTTCAATTAAAACTCAATGTTTTTCCCCAAAACGGAGTAAGATACAAGATACATTGTGTTGGGTAGGTCATTGGTAGGACACTGTAGCTCTGATGAATTAGAACTTTTAAACCAGCGAAAAGACATAAAAATGATCCATAAACCATTTGCAGGGCATCCATTTAGAAAATGTTGTACGTTTAAAAACAAACACATTAAAAAGTAAGAGGCTTTCTGCTTTTGTGTCTTCAGAGGTCCCTTCTTTTGTGTCTTCAGAAAGTCTGCTTAACTAAAACATGTTCTAGAAATATTTTGACCCACTAAAAGTTATCATTCATTCTTCAAACTCAGGGACAAATACCACAATATACATATTTGTATATTCATGCAAAAACCTGCAATGTTGTGGCCTTCAGCCACGATTGGAACTTTTCTCCTATAGCTTAACCTGGATAACTTCTTCTTTCAGACCATCATGATCTTCTAGGTCTGGCACTGTCCAGAAATGTAACTGTAGACTTCATATACATTCATCCTTTTTAGTGTCATTAGTCTCTTCGTTATTCTATTGATTGTCATACTACAGAAAGAAGAATTCTCATCAGTGCTATCAGTAATTGCTCCTCTGGGTTTAGTCTAGTTTGTAATCTTGATAAAGTTACTTTGGTGACAAACTCTACGTTAATCTGTTTTAAAATTATTTACAGACCACCTGTATATGTAGAGATGATGTAGTTGGGATAGACACATTTTATATAAAACTGCTTATATATATATGAGTTAGAAGTTACAGTGAGGGCTCTGTTGAACAAAAAGTGTTTCCCATCTTATAAAGTTATGAAGTCACTGAATGTGTAAATTTATAGTATGTTTTTTATTTCTTGCAGATCGGCGCTTCTCTTATGTCAAGCAATGTTGGCAGTGGTCTGTTTGTTGGCATGGCGGGTTCAGGAGCAGCTGGAGGGTTGGCTGTTGGAGGTTTTGAATGGAATGTAAAGGAATAATGATTCTAACCTTGTCATCATGCATGGTCTCAGGCTTAATTATAGCAGATAATTCAGCAGAATCAAGCTGTAACAGATAATACAAGGTAGCTTTGGTGTCCATCTAGCGGCCCAGAGACCTTTGTTCCCAAGTGACTATAGATATATATATATACGGTATATATATATATATATATATATATATATATATATATATATATATATATATATATATATATTGTACATATTCAAGCATGTACTGTAGCAGCTATCACATAGTGTTTTCTATATTGTATTCAGGGTGAAACAGAATTGGGGTTGTGCATAAAAAATGATACTGGTGCAAAGTTTGTGAAGTGATCACCATAGCAACTAATAGAATAGCACAATTAGCAGCATCTCATTGTTTGGTATGTTGATATCTATGGTCTAATTTTATATGTAAAATCCCCCGATAGGATTTTGATTTATAGATTTTATGATATATTTCATTTATGGGTTTTTGTGTGATGTGAATTAAACTCACCCATGAAAAGCCTCAGATTTATTAATTGTTCTGTTAGTTGTAAAAAGTATTAGTAAACATTATTGTACACAGAGTCATGGATAAAATGGCTGTTTTTAATTATGAGTTACTTTGTTACTCTTTAACTCATGCTTTTATAATTTGCCCCTAAAAGGCTTCCTGGGTCCTGGTGGCTCTCGGATGGATTTTTGTGCCGGTTTACATTGCTTCTGGGGTTGTCACCATGCCACATTACCTTAAAAAACGTTTTGGGGGAAACAGAATTCGCATCTACATGTCCATCCTGTCCCTCATCCTTTACATATTTACTAAAATATCGGTGAGTATTGAGAATGAATTAATGTGTGGATGAATTGAGTGGATGAGTGAGAGAATGAATTAATGTCTGGATGAATTGTGTGAATGACAGAGAATTAATGAATTAATTTGGGAATTAATTGTATATGAATGAGAGAATAAATGAATTAATGTGTGAATAAATTGCTTGAATGATTTTTGAAAATGCATTTATGGATATGTATAAATTATATGTGTGAACGAGTGAATTAATAATTGTGTGAATGAAAAAGTGAATGAGTGGCTCCATTTATTTTTGTTATACACTGATATTATTTCAGTGCAAATTTAAATGTTACTTAATAAAATCATTTTCATGAATAGAGCACCTTTTCATGTGTTTTTCTGCTTGGGCAGATAGATGGGCCAAAAATGTATTATCTGCTGGCACATTCTATGTTTCTATGCTTAAAAAACAGCTTAAAAACCACATTTATATGGACCAATTGATGCACACTGTTGTGTATAGTAATGTTGTACTGAAAAAAACTTCCTTTCCATGTTGGCACTTTAAGGTCTGCAACTTGGTTTGATACAGAAAATTGGGCATTCGGGCCCAAAAACCTTTGCAATCACTGACCTAAAGCATCTCTACGTAGGGGGCTTATAGACCATTATATTTCCTAGAACCAATCCACACAGATTCAAGAACCGATTGTAAAAGTCTTCTTATTTACACATTCAGACAGGTTGAGCATACATTTGAGCATGATGGGAATTATAGTCCAACAGCTAGGAAGCAAAAGTTGACCAATCTTGCCTTTCGTAGAGGATCCTTGCTAAATTTAACACTCCTTGTTTGTTCTGTTTCAGACAGATATATATTCTGGAGCTCTCTTCATCCAGGTCTCTCTGGGTTGGAACATTTATTTATCTACAGTTTTGTTGCTGGTTGTGACGGCAATTTATACAGTGGCAGGTAACTGTCAAGTACTTTATGTGATCTGCGGATAAGTAGCTGGAGACTGATACATTTGAGAAAAGTGGTTAGTTCTTCAGAATGCCCTGTAAGAGACAATAACCATTTACCAACATGTCTGAAATGCACTGTGTGACACCTGGGGACTATTTAATACGCCATCAAAGTACTCTCAATCACAGTTTTATGTGCACAATGGTTTGCTCCATGTTTAAGCATGTGACAAGAGACTGTGTATTATTAAATTGCATTATGCAGCGAGAATGGGGGATATAAAATTTGTATCCACTATACTACAGCAGACTGTGTATACACATCTCATTTGATTCATCATGCCAGAATAACAAAACACTAACTTTTTACAAAAACAACCTTACAATCCTTATTAACTGCCATCGAGAGTTATCGAGTTACTGATGCTTCCTTATTACAGCAGAAAAGGAAAGCAGCAGAGCTAATAAACCCAACCAACCTATCAGTATCTGAGAGCGCTGCCGCTCCTTACTGGACATCGTTATATTAATAGGGAATAGCATTTACTTTGTGCGTGTAGCAATGTGAAACAAAGCTTCTCAGATAAAAAGAGCATTGTCGGATGTGTCTATGAAGCAATATCTCTATTGACAAGCTTTATGCTGCCAACTGTTTCCTCATTCTAATAATAAACTAGTTATATACACACATATATATAAATGTAATGCGTGTGCTATCATAAGACTGTTGGTAGATTTTCCACGAGAAGCGAATCAGATTTGCCCGAATTATTGTGGCAAGTCACTATGGGTTCTAAAAAGTTCCTCCAATATCCCCCCTCTGTCATAATATCTATTCTTTTCTTTGCCTCTTTCACAATTCACATTGCCTTCCCACCGTCTTCAGGATACAACTTAGGACCCAAAGGTAGGAGAAGATGATGGCCTATGACAGGTGTTGCAATTGTGCCCTCTTACAGTACATGCTGTTTGTCCACCACTACTGTCCCTTACCTGTGTTGGGTACAAGGTCCATGCCTGTGGACCTTTTGGAATGCCTGGTTTTGAGCAGTTGCCCCTTCTGTCCTATTTTAAAGGTAACCTTGGTCAAAGTTTACCAAGATGATAACTTTTATCAAACAATTACTGCAGTTACTTATTAATTGGAACCTGAGTGCAACTGAGGATAGGAACTTGCAAATGAGCACTGGAATCGTGCATGTGTAATCGGTAGACCACTTGGATGCTTTTTGACTTCCATGAAAAGCTAAAGGGGATGGCTTCAATGGAGTCTTGAGTTTTGATCTTTTCCAAGGCCTGCTGTGGAGATTCACTCACATAGCAGAACATAGGAAAGAAGGTTTCTTATAAAGTTTCAGATGAACTATCATAGCAGGTCACTGGATGTCCAGAAAACTAGGTTATGATAACACTGGAGGAGTACCCAATACAGGGCCCACTCATACTTCTACACTTACATTTAATGGATAACATAGAGACTCTGCAGTGCCCATGCCTGGGCTATATATTAAATGATGTGACCTAAAAAGTAACCTAGTTAACCCTTTATATTATATCTCCTATCGTAGGTACGACTATAACTAATTCCATATCAGAAAAGTGTATTGAGATTAAAGGAGAAAGGCACCACCAATACACTGTGCAATGTGCTGAGTTCCTAGTTGTTGGAGCACCGCATTATTTATTTAATTGCAGACAATAAGGACATTTCTCTTGTTTTCCTAGATACAGAGTTGTTTATTGTAACTCCAGCTGATAGAGTATTGAACTGCGATACCATTAGATATAAAAACCTTATTTCAAAAGCCTTTGGTTATGTTTACACAGAAGTATACTTTTATCCCATCCTAGTTTATTGGCTCTGCTATCTACCCTTCCTTGTTTTGAGCATTGGCACCTCTCTGAAATTTTATTTTACTTGACCTTTTAAATCAGCCCATGTTTTTCTGCTTTGTTTTTTTTCTCCTTTTTTTAACATAACCTTACTCGATAGATAACCGTTTAAGGGATTCTGACGGCTATCATAGTAAGCTAAATCTTTAAACAAGCATTGGACACTCGTTTTCACCAGTCATGAAATGCTAAGGAACATCAGAGGACCTTTCCAAACTGACGGCAATGGCGTCTTAAGGTTTTGGCTTCCTCCGGCACAGACCCCTCTCTCTGTCCCTTTGGACTTCTATACTCTGCCAGACAAAGCCCTCATCTGGCCCTACCTCTACCCAATGCCCCTTTCTTCCTCTCCATATTTTTGACAATGACCTACTTTGATTGTCTTGATGTGCGTCCGACAGTATGACAAACATGTTAGTTCCACAATATAGAATGGAATTGAAGGTTATTACTGCCGGAAAAAAGATCACCCTTTAAGTGTGTTTCTTAGAGTATAAATGGGACAGGTCCTCATTCACCGTCTCTGCTTAATTTAATTATTAACTAAATATAGTGTTAGAAATATCTTCCCCAAGTGAGGAGGGTACTTGACTTCCTTTACTTAGTTATTCACTTGAGTAGTACCCCTTGGCTAGTCCACTTCAGCTCTCTTTGAGTGTTTTTCAGGTATTTTATTTTTTTTATAATCAGATGTCTGGAATATTCCTATTAGCCTACACAGGTTTTAAGAGGCCTGCACTTAAAGCCATATTGTCTGTGTTTTCTATAGGTGGCTTGGCAGCCGTGATTTACACAGATACTCTTCAAACAGTTATCATGGTGATTGGAGCTTTGGTTCTCATGTTTATATGTAAGTATAAAAAAACATTTCACCCTGAAAGAATGAGAAATAAACCCAAAATTATATTACACCTAGCTATACAATTATATACACCATTTCTGAAGATGTTATATTATTATTTTTTTGGTCCAAGTCATCAGCTATAATGATAGAGCTACTTTTTAAAATAACTATCAACCTTGATAGTATTAAAAAGAGATACACCACGGCCATGTGTGCCCCTCACCATATATCAGCCCTTTGTGCATATCAACTATCCAAAATTGGGTTACCTTGAAGCTTTTGTTTAAGAAATTCAGTTCTGGATGGGTAAGGTCCATGTGAGGTCAAAAATCTATGGCTCTAATTGCTGAAGAAGGTACTTGTCTGAGAGTCTTGTTGAGTATATTTGGGAATGTTCAGGGTTTGACCCAACATCCCAGGATGTTTTTTTTTTTTACCAGGGTGAGTTGGTGATTTTTCAGGTCGTACAATCTGGAGTTGAATCCTTCATATTCCACTCTGATTTAGTGGTACTTGAGCATCTCTATTGATGATTTTCTTACTGGTGTTCCACACCTGAATTCCATGCTTGATGATGATGTCTCTGCTGGTAATTTCATTCTCCTTTGTTTATTGAATAGGGTTCATGTACAGTGAAATGTCAGGTATAATGTGCACAATTTACCCCTTTTTTCAATAGTCCTGAAAAAGGGGGTGCATATTATACAAATTGTGCAGCATTAGCCCCACATGCTCCAGCAGTCATATGGATGAAATCAAAGGTATCTTCAGCCCCCATTTGAGGGACCATCCCTGACTCCCCACTGCTGCACAGTCACTCACCTGTACTATATATTTAATACTTTTTTATATGTTAAGCTTTGGTTTCATTAACTATTATTTTCAGCATTCCATGAGATTGGATGGTATCCAGGTTTGGAAAGAAAGTACATGGAAGCTATACCCAAAATAATTGTTCCCAATACAACGTGTCACCTACCTCGCACGGATGCCTTTCACATGCTCAGAGACCCCATCAATGGCGATTTACCTTGGCCCGGACTAATATTCGGCCTGACAGTAATAGCCACATGGGTTTGGTGCACTGACCAGGTGAGTAGAGCACTATATCTGTTACGGTTGTGAGTAAATATACTATTCCTTAAGTCAGCATACTGCAAATGAATTATTTATTAACATATCCACACCAATTTACTTAAAAATGTAAAAAGAAACTAAGAGCTATTTTTTTACATTTTTATATATATATATATATATATATATATATATATATATATATATATATATATATATATATATATATACCGTATATATATACAATCAGACCTAAGCATTGGTGTTTTAAAATACATACTGCTTTTCTTGATAATATATATTAAAGTATAGCAGATAGTAAAGAATACCAGCACTAACTCCATGTCATATTTTTTTTTTTCAGGTGATTGTCCAGAGATCTCTTTCAGCCAAAAACTTGTCTCACGCTAAAGGAGGCTCCATTGTTGGAGGTTACTTGAAAATACTGCCTATGTTCTTCGTTGTAATGCCGGGAATGATCAGCCGGGCTCTGTTTCCAGGTGAGATATCCCAAGACAAACGGTGAGATTTTGAAATAAGAATTGATCCCTAAATTGTTCTAACCATCAACATTACAACTCCCCTAATCATCCGGTATTGACAAAGTACCGTATCTCTCTGCTGATATGATTTTACTAGACATGTAATGATATATTCACCAACGTACCTGCCTCGGAACTTATTGCCATAATGCAGAGTTTTACAACCCTTTGGAAAAGTAGGGTTTTTGTATAACAGCGATTTTGGTGCAAAGTTTGAAACGTGGTTCCATCACCATAGCAACCATTAGAATGACTAAATTGGAAGGGGCGTTCTGTTAGTTGCTATGGTGATAAGACCAATTTTTATATACATAGCCTCCAGTGTTTAAATGGAACACAAGCTGTTTTCCCACTAAAACTTAATTATAAGTATACGTTAGTCCTCCTAACAACAGCATTTCTAACATTATATTATATACATTTACAATGTGATGAACTCAAGGCAGGGCTAGACAACATTGTCAAAATCATATGGGTCAATGAATAATAATAATAATAATTTTTATTATAAAATATTATTATTATTAATCACAAAATTTGAGTAAAAAGGATACCTTTAATGGCCAACTGAGAAAAAAGTTTTGTCATGTGGGGTTTAAGGCACATAATACCGGTAATCCCTCCTTACTAACTTAAAAATCAATTACGAAGGGTTAAACCCAATGCTTTGTTTGCTGACAACCAGGGCCTAATTTGTTCATTGTAATGCAGCGCTAACGACGTGTTACCCAGGAGGAACGCAATTGCATATGTGATGCGATGCCAAGTGTTTCCCATCACCTCAGCTTACTCTTTACTGCATAAACCTTGTAGGCTACAGCAGGTGGGTAACCGGAGGTTCGCTGCGTTCCATCATTATTCGACCTAAAGGAACATTAAATACGTCGGACAGATAATGTTGTTTTTAATGCATTCCCTTGAACCGGTGTGTTTGCAATGAAACACTCTCTGGGTAAATGAACGGGAGATGTTCATGACCTGTGTTTCCCCAGATGAGATCGGATGTGTGGATCCTGAAGAATGCAAAAGGTTTTGCGGCGTCGAGCTCAGCTGCAGCAACGTTGCTTATCCTAAACTGGTAATTACACTCATGCCTGTAGGTGAGATATTCATTTATAATTTCTGTATAAAATAAGTTCCTTTAGTCTTTTTTTTAGGACATATCGTATTTTTATTTATATTTTGCATTATTAATCACATTAATTTATATTAATATTATTATCGATTTATAGCTCAATAGATATGTATCTATCGCCTTTCCAATATGGTAGCCTCTTAGATAGATGTGTCCCGTCTTAATATGCCTATATGGTAGCCCTTAGAAATACTTTGTAACAAACGGTCTGTTATATCCTAGGTTTAAAGGGTCTAATGATCGCGGTTATTATGGCTGCGCTTATGAGTTCACTGACATCCATCTTCAATAGTGCCAGCACCATCTTCACACTCGATGTGTGGTTACGAATACGCAAGAACGCAAAAGAACAAGAGCTGATGATCGTCGGCAGGTTGAGTATTTTCTTTTGTCATTGCTACGTTGTGTGGTTCAAACAATACTCCCAATATCTACTCCAGGTTTTTTTATGACCAACTTAATTGTGTATCGGTAGAACGAGTGTCGGGGACATAATTAAAATTCCTGAAAAACTTCTGCTAGCCAGAGGAGGGGGTACAAAGGTACTGATACAAATGTTGCAAGGTTGTCCTTTTAACAAACCATTGTCTTCTCTTTCAGAGTTTTCATTGTGATTCTTGTGGTTATAAGCATCTTATGGATTCCTATAATTCAGGCAGCTAACAGCGGTCTGCTGTTTGATTACATGCAATCAGTCACCAGCTACCTGTCTCCACCGGTCACCGCCATATTTGTTCTAGCTATTTTTATCAAGCGTGTGAATGAATCGGTGAGTATGGACTTTTCTAATATTCTAAGATCCTCTATGAAGTTCAGAGGTTTTTAGTATAAAAGGCACTGGGTTTGTGTTCTAGAGCATGACTGACCAGATTCTTTGTCATTTTTGAGCTTTTTCTACCACCAATGGAACCCTTGAGGAACTATGACCCAAATCTTAAAATAACTTGACAATGTTGTACTTGAAATATTGTCCCGTTTGTCAGGAGCTCTGTTTAGCTCTCATTTTTTTAAAGATCCCTCTAGAAGTGTAGGCACCTTCCTTCCATTTAGACGTGGTCTACTCTTTTGCAGGGTGCTTTCTGGGGTCTGGTCATTGGACTTGTGGTTGGTTTGATTCGTATGATTATGGATTTCGTTTATCAAACTCCAACCTGTGGACAGGAGGACACGCGTCCTTCGGTGCTAAAGGACGTTCATTATCTCTACTTTGCTCTTTTACTTTTTGGACTGACGTCTGTCGTATGCATTGTGATCAGTCTGTTTACTCCAGCCATTCCAGAGGAAGAAGTAAGTAATAATTAAAGACTCAAGATTAGAGAACATTGTCAAAATCATGGCATGGTTCTAGATCACTGGGAGAAGATACTAGTATTTTGAATGGAACCAACTTGTTAGGCACATACATTTTCGGTCTGTGTTCCCATTCCCTTTTTTGGTTCCTTTCTCTCTTTCCTATCTCCAAGATTGATTTATTTTTTCATTTGCTTTATACTGCAGTATCAGGGCTTCATTAACCATTGCTAACCCTATTTATGGGTCAAACCTCATCCCATGTGCATTTAGGCCATTGCGATTCTGTACAGGGGAGCAACTCTATTTTGGCCTCAAGTTACAACACATGTCACCTATAAGTAGGTGTATAATTACAAGAGACCCCCACCTGCCTAAAGTAGTGCTCCAAATAGACACAATTTATGAACACAATTCATCTTCCTTATGTTATGTTTTTAACACATACACTTTTTGGAAGTGGATACAGAAACTCCATGTAGCTATGATATATTAGCATGATACTGTTATGTTTGCTTTGTGCTCAATCAGATTGTCATTTACATCTGCCAGTGATAAAATGGAAGTAGTTGGGTATAACTGGTATATTTTCCTTATTTATTTAGCTTGGTCGGATGACCTGGTGGACAAGAAATAATCCCACTGAAGATAATGGTGACCTGGATATTTCTCAGGATAAGTTACCAGAAAGAAAAGAAATTCAAGTTATTGAGAAACAGCCAGGTTCGTACAAGTCTGATCGGTGGCTTCAATTTCTGTTGCCCTAAAATTCATATTTAAATAAAATAAAAGAAAAAAAATAAAGAAAAAAAGAAGAAGATATGGTCAAATATAGCAATCGTTATGTATACACTGCAGTTCTATAGAATTGATTATTCTCATAATTTCAATGAAAGTGGGATAAACTTCTGCCAAATTGCTCAGTGACCATAATGGTTGTATGGACCATACCAACTGTGAAATACAGAGGACTGTACAGGAAGGTGGGGGCAGTTACTTTTAAAATAGTATATAAAGCATTACTTTATGTATATGCAAGAGTTAAGTGGGTGTGGCTAAATACACAAATTAGGAAAACTGTAATTCTCAAGTCTCAACAAGTGTTGGTTTAGTTCTAGCATTAGGGTGAACCAACTGTACCTCCCATTTAGGATTTTGGACTTTTGGGTAAGTCTAGCATAGTTCAAATTTGGCAAAGTTTGTCATATGCTATAGGTCTCTTCTTCAGGTTCACAAGTTTATATCCATGACACCAAAGTTCAACAAAACTAAAAATATTTAGGCTAACCACGCATATTCTCCTAAAAACAATATCAAAATAGGGTTGAAAATACAGGATAAGATTAGAAGAGTAATATTGTTACATTTATCAAACAATGTTTTAGAAATCCAGAACATAAGCCAAGTACATGAAAGGTTATACATTTTTATACATTTGTAATGTCATTCACGCATCCATGCATTTTCTATCAAACAAAGCAGGGGAGATATGAAAAAAGACACAAATAGAAAAAAAACAAGACAATTAAAATAGCCGAGGGAGACATAGTATTGAAACACATGATTCAAAGTAGGAGGAGTAATAAACTTAATTAAAAAAGAAAATAGAATTTAAAGCTAAGGTTAAATTATTTCACCAGAGGGATAATTTAATCGTTTTGTAGGCTTTTTGGTTAAGTGTCCTTCTTTCATTACAATTTTGTTGAACTATAAAAAAAGTTTGATATAATTGGAGGCTGTTTGCTTCATTTCTTTGTGATTTGCATTGCAAATTTACTCTTCCCGATCTATCTCCCCAACATAAACAGAGTCACACGAGTGACACAAGAGTCGTTCTTCAAACAGTGGTAGCTTTTGTATCTGTATTTTTAATGCATGTTTGAGTCTGGATTGCATAGTCTCAAATGAGTTTCATTCAATGCAAATTGCACCATGAATTCTTTAATTATTGATATTAAATAAGTAGATGTCTGTCTTGTTTAAGAGCTCCACTTGTCATTTTATTGAAGTCGTGAAGCATTAGTGTGTAAACTTCTTGCGCATGCTCAGTACCAGTTTCAGTGAAGGCACCGAAGCAGCAGCCAATCACATGTGTGCTAGGAAAGCATCATTGTTCTGATAGCATACATGTGATAGGCTGCTGCTACTCCCATTTCAAAGAGAGCTCATGTCCAGTTGATTAGAATAGAAGTTCTACTGAGCACGTGCAGAAAACGTACCACAGTAAGCTTCCTTCTTTCAGTGGAGGTAGCTGGAGGAGGAATTAAATGAGACAGAAGAACTAAAGAATACTCGCACAGATTGTCATGTAGTAAAAGGCACTGAGGTCCATGAAAATTTGACTCCAATATGTATTGGAGGGCTCATTTAAAATCACCTAATATGTGCAAGACTCTTTATATGTGAAAAGATATTCAGCACAGAAATGTAGAAGTAAAATTTAATGAAACTTCTGCTAACAGAACTCACATTTTCCCAGCTTTCTGTTGATGTGGTATCAAAGTTGTTTATTAGGCTAAAATCCAATATTAGATTTCTGTTCAATTTTCCTTTTTTATTAGCATTTATGTGTATTCGCCTCTGTCTGCTAGATGCTAGTCAAACCTTTCTCCAAGACTGTAGTCATTCTGACTCTTAATAATATTCAATTGTGCTTGTACTAAATTACCTGACTGTATTTTTTGAGCCTTTATTTCATTAACCATGTATTTTCTATCATTGTGTTAGCGACAGAGGCTAAGGATGCAGCAACGCATGGGTTCCAAAACAGCTCTGTTGCATCGGAGAAAGAGAACATAGAAGGTATGCCTAATTTAGATATCAAACTCCCAGGTACTGGGATAGCGACACCCTACCTATTTATTTCAAGGCCTCTTATTCACTACACTGTTAAAAAGACTTGTCCATTCAGATTCATATGAACAGATTTTGCCAATTTTGTGCATTTGTATGAATCTCCAGTAACCCCCAACAAAACAACCCAGTTGATTAGAAGATGTTACTTTTGTTGGGGTCAGGTTTTAAGAATCTGTGGTTGGCATTTTGGCAATGTTCCCAGAAAATTTGGTTAAGGTTCAATGAGTTAAGCATTTATGAGTTTAATAAATCTAACACGTGCTACTTCTTAACTATTAGCAAATATTATAGTTAACCATTGCAATGCTGGAGATATCTATGATACTCTCTCACTCAGTGGCTATGTACATATCTCACAGACACCCACTGTACAAGCACTACATGCATTTAGGACCATTTCTAGTTGGTATATCAGTTTGCATCTGTGAATTATTCACTAAAGCGAGTTTGCAGTGAGTTTCAAATCGCTGATGTCAGTATTCATTATGAAAGTTTATACCAAAGTTCCTTCCCAGAGCTTGGTTAGCCCTGTCAGATAAGCATGTCACACACACATATATATATATATATATATATGTTGTCAATTATGCATTGTTTGTAGTCACCCTGGCATCATTGAGGCAGGAGAAACCTGTCAAAGATGGACCTTCATAATGCATAAATAAAACTATGCTTCTTATGGCACAACCAGCACTTTAGCAGACGTATGCTAGAATGTCTGCCTTTAAATTGCTGTTTATTGGTAACATTTTTAAGGGACACATTTCGCCTATTTTTAACTTTTACAGTTCCATGGTGGAAAAAAATCTATTTTTGGTTCTGCGGCTTATCTGCCCACCCTGAGGTCAAACTGTCCACGGAAGAACAGGCATTGCTGGATAAAAAGCTGACAAGTATTGAAGAAGAACCTCTCTGGAAAGCTGTCTGTAATATTAATGCTGTCGTTCTTCTTACTTTCAATGTTTTCCTCTGGGGATATTTTGGGTAAAAAAAAAAAAAAAAAAGCTGTGTATGTGTAATATAAGTGGAGGGCATCAGGGGGTTCAAGAATTTGCCAAAAGACACACGTCCAATGTCCTTCTGAATGTGGAATTTGTTGTGTTAAAGTGGGATGGAATCATTGATGTCATTAAAGGTGCAGAATCACTTAAAAATCCTTTGAAATGTTATATATTTTTCAGGTAAATTATCCATATATTGGATTTATTGCATCATTTGGAAATATCCTATGGGGTCAAATAGAATGATGTTAGCTGGTACGGTATTATGATGGTTTGTCTTATGCTGATCTACTTTGTCTTAATGAAGCGTCCAGCGGAAAATGAAACATCTCAAAAGAACTAAATGTTATCAGGATCATTTTAAGCGAATATGAAATAGCTGCGGAAGTCTGAATTATGTTTGTCTCCATTTAAACCTGTAATAAATGTGTGCTGTATTTCCAATGCCAAATCGTGTTGTTGATTGTATTATTGGTAACAAAGGCTATAAATGAGCCATAATATAGGGTTAAGGGAATAGGAATTATTTTTGCTTAGCCCAAAATGTGTTCTAGCTGGAAGAATAAATTCTGAAGGCACCGTACATTTACTGAAGACGCCGGCCACTATAATAAACATGGATTTCCTATCCATCTTCAATCTAGATTGTAAGCTTGTTTGATCAGGGCCCACCTTAACCTTTGTTTCTATAAATCTAAATATATTATATTATATAATTCACTACTTGTCCTGTTTGCCTATTGTACAGCGCTGCGGAATATGGTTGCTCTTTATGAATCACTAAATAGTAATAAAGGCAATCTTGCAATATGCTTGAAGGACGCTAGATGTCACCGGTGCCTGAAGAATGAGACCATTCCATGACTATCAAACAGATTAAGTAGCAGGCGATATACAGCATCTTATTCTGTGTAGGATGTTTGCAATATTAAAGGCAAAACTAACAAATTCTTTAAATGATACGCAGAGCTGATATTTTATTCTTCGCTAGAAATGTGTAAATATATAAAAACAGAAGCTTCCTGGACACTTTTTTTATGCGGCTCTAGAGAATCTTCCTCTCTTTGGGGATAATTCACTAAGCTGAGTGTTTGCAGGAAAGGTAACCTATTTTGTCGCCTTGATTTCGTTATTAAGGTCAAACCCCAGTGAGGTCTCCTTTAGGAAGGGGGGAATTGACCCTGTATATTGTATACATAATATGGGAGATGTCTTATAATGCTCCTCACTGATTTAACCCCTTAATGACAAAGCCCATACATGTACGGGCTCAAAATGCATTGTTTTTAATGGGTTTAGGGACTGCCCATTGTCCTTAAGGGGTTAATTACACATTATTCTTGCAGGAGAAGCTCACAGGAGGTTTCTCTTATAACATATAGTGATATTGGGAGTTTTAATGAAATGAAACTCCATCTTTAGTGAATAGGCCCCTGTGTGTCACATGACTCCAAGCTCATTCCTTGAGAATAAGAATGGATCTCACAATTTGTTTACTTGGCTTCACATGTGTTACATGGAACAGTGAAAGGGAAACAGAACAGTTACAGTTAAGGAATAAGTTCACGTGTAATACTAGCAAACGTACTGAATCCAGGCACTGGGGACCTCCGAGATGTGGGATTTACAGGGTTAAAGAAATGAATGATCATTAAAGAGTCTATGGTCATAAGCATTATTATGGGAAAACAGACTGAACATGAGAACATATAACATATAACATTAAATAATGTTTAATAATCATGCATTACGTATAACAGCAGCTCCGCGTGGCATGTGATTCAGCCTCATTATATCATTGTTAATCATATCGTTGATAACATATTCACTTCTCGCATTTATCACCAAAACAATGAATCATAATCTTCCAAAAGAACTGTAATGCAATAGAATTTAACATTTAGTTAGTAATGGCCTAAAAACATGTTTAAAGGTAGTACCTACTTTATTATTTTTATTATTATTGAAGCCTGGGATGCTGTCTTCGTCTTCTGCTGTGAAAAAGAAAAAAGTGAGAAAGTGCTACAGCGGGTTTAAGGCCACAGGGAAACCAGGACCCCGATCTTTTTCTGAGGCTGTACTCCCCCTAAAGGGGATATGCAGCCCCTTCCTTCCCTCCCAGAACAAAAGTCAAGGAGAGCCGGATCTTCTAGAGCCACTGAAGTCTTCAAGGAAAATGGTGGCCAGAAGACTCACCCCCCCTTCTTATTAGTATATACCTGTCGTAATACAGGTAGAGTGAAGAGCACACCGTGGGCATTGGTCATAGATGTTTGCATTTCTGTGTTACACATCAAACATTAGGAGGGCTCCGTTAGAATATAATATATTCTTCCGCTTTAACATCCTATTAGTATTTATAGGTTTAATTGGGGCAACGGAGAAATAATTACAAAATTACGATTTTTTTTGGTGATGTATGAGTTCTTTCATTTTCTTCTCTGAAATATACCACGCATGGCGATATAATTGTGTCTAGTATTAGGTCCTGTTTTTAGATGCGCCAGGACTCACAGATGATTGCATCGCAGGCCCCTCTGGTAAAGCAGGGGCTTGTAGCATTTTAAGAGAGATCCCTGAGCCTCAGAACAATCTGCATAACTTTCCTGACCTTCACATACGCAGCACTTTCAAACTGTTACAAACTGAGATTCTCCCAGGGCTCATTCATTCCGGATACATCCATGCATTTCAAATGGTCGTTTCAGGTGCTTATCATCGAGACGTCACAATCTAGGGGTATCTAAGATAGTGTAGAAAGGTCACACGCACATTTTATTTTCAAAACACTTGGTTTTAAGCAAAAAGTTAGGTGGCTAAACCTTGATTTTGCTTGCTGACCTCAACTACTCACGTAGCCCTTGGGTTATGATGTCATTTACTCAGAATTGTGCATAAAAAAAAACTAGAGGGTTAGAGGGTTAGAGGCTTAGGCGTAACGTAAGAAACATTTACTTTACTGAGAGGGTGGTAGATAAATAAAATCATTTTCCAGCAGCAGAGGTTAATTTAGTGATGCGTGGGGTCAGCATATCGCTATCCTGAATTAAAGACGAGACCAACTTAATGTTTAAGTATTTACATCAGGAAATACAGGCAGACTATATGGACCGAACGGTTCTCCTCTGCCATTAATTTCTATGAGTCTATGTTGCTACTTTAATATACAGCCAACTGATTTGTATTGCCGGTCGTTGGCCAAACAGTACTTTAGATACCGGTTATGTAACTTTGCAGAGCCTCTACTCCCGTACTTAAGATGCAAGGAGTCCCCGATTACTCCAGCTACAGCCACTCTTTGGATCATACTTTAGAGCAAGGGTGTCCAACATGCGGCCCTCCAGCTGCTGCAGGACTACATCCCCCTTACTCCTCTGCCAGCCACTTAGCTAAAAGAGCATTATGGGAGATGTAGTCCTGCAGCAGCTGGAGGGCCGCAGGTTGGACACCCCTGCTTTAGAGATTACTCTGTTATATTAGTGGGAGTTTTGTATGCAAATGTGTTCTTGTGGCAATAGGTTACAAAGGTATTTGGCTTTTTTTGCCCCTAGACTCTCAACATTTACACCAACTTTTTGTGCCCTTTTTACAAAGGAAAACCCGATACTTCAGATATTTCTTTCGTAAATCTTAGCGCTTTGCAGGCTGCAGTGTAAGATGTTTCGGTGTCCTAGGCAGTAACAGACGCACATAGCAAATGACTCAAAATGTGACAATGCAGCTTCCAAAACTGCCCATTTTCAAGAATGATAAATAGACGATAGAGAGCCTCTCCAAATCGTGCTTTATTTTTCATGCTAAAGCCTCCTGAAATGACATATCAGCTTTGTGACAAACAGCCGTATCACCCTCACTCACTTTGATAAATAGAGTCATCCCCGGAGCAGAACATCGCTTTGCATTGCAAGTTTTTAAAATTGGAACTGATGTTCAGGAACACTGGCAGCCGAAAATTATTAATGATCCCACCAAATGTTTTCTCGTCAGCTTCTAGTGCCAGTATCGTGTCCATCACAAAATGCTTAATGTTCATCGTCTGGCAGAGCCGTCAGAATCACAGATTATCAACAAATGTTGGAGAGGGAGGTAAGAGGAATGGCTTTGAAATTGGAGTCTTGTTGTAATTGGTTTTGTAAGCTTTAGGGTGACGGATGATCACGCAAAACGCTGGGACAGGGATAAAACAAATAAAAATAGGATTCTACTTACACACCCCGCACTTTGATATCAAAGTTTAAAAAACAAAAATAATGATGAAACAATATAAATAAATGAAGGCCAGGGTGCCCAACTCCAGTCCTCGAGGGCAGTAAACGGGGACCGATTTTGGATATGCCAGCTTCAGCGTAGTCATCTCAATAAAAAAAAAAAATCACTCGTTTTCTGGCAAGAAAACACAGAATTCCAGGTTTTTTGTGACCCTTGAGGACTGGAGTTGTGCAACTGAGTTTACTACCCACATTGTTACAATATTCTGGTGTTCTATCAACACTGACTCACCTTGGAAGTCTCCACCAATGGAGCAGCAAAGATGTCTAACCAAATGGGGGCCTAAATCTATGTTCTATGACATGACCAGAGGGTGAAGCAGTGCAGCCAGAGACCATTGGACTCAGGGTCTGGTCCTTTCCATTTCTATGTTTATGTTAATGTGCCTGTTGGTCGCCTTAAGCTAGTTTGTATAGCCAGATGGGTCAATTTAAAGCGATGAGGGCAGTACGACGTTGTTCATGTAGGGAGCGGCCAAGCATATCCAGCAAGGACAGCGGAACAGGTGCGTATCTGGTCCCGAGGGCCTGAGCAGCATCTTTAAAGAGGTACAAAAGTTGACATGTTGGTACTCATAATACCATTAAATAGCGCAATCTGTTTCTTGTTTGACATCCCTTTGTTGCAGGAACTTATGATAGATGGAAAAGATTTCTGGTTGCTGGGGTAGTCCTAGGACCTAGCATGTATGAGACCGTTGGCCTCTATATGTATGATACACAGACACACGTAAATGACATGTTGTACGCTTTGTAAGACTCAGGGGACAGACGGAATCATGTAGCCATAGATTTCACATGCTGCTTGGAAGCCATCACTTTCCACCTGGTCTTCAGGTACCATTGACTCAGGGAAGGCTTCTAGAAATAAACCTCTTCTCGAAGTACAGCCTTCAACACTTTGTGTTCAGTAGAAATTCTAATACCTAAAACCGCCTGGCTGCGTAATGTATCAGTTAAAAAACAAAATTGACGTTAGGTGAAGCCGGTGTCAGTCTTCCATTAACCCGGAGCTAGCATCTCGCTGGACTTTCCGCCTTAACTGAGATTACTGCTATAATTTCCTCTGTTCCCCCGGGTGGAAAGTTTTGAGAACTCTAAAGGTTACCGTATCCGGAAAATGCTTAAAATCCACGGACAGCTCGCAATGGATCCATATTTCAAAAATGAATCGTAACTTTTGACAAAACAGAATTAAAGCGAGCGCGTCTTTCTGTTTAAGCCCTGCCACCGTCGTAAAAGGCACTTAGCTATTTTTGTACCTGAACAGAGAAATATATGTGTGCGTGGACGTCCTCGTAAATATAGTCATCCTGTAATGTAAAACGGTTTTACAGGCCGGCTGCCTTTTGAATATACATGTGGCTTCTCTGAAATATTAATCTGTGACTGCAGTGACATAATAACACTTTGTCCAGGAGGAAAGAACAGAACGATGAATTTATAGCTCGGAATAATTATACTTTAATGTGCGGTGGGTAAATCTTGCTTCCTCTCTCTCCTGGACTTCCAAAAACTCCAAAAGTATTTTTTTTTCTATCAGAATTTCCTTTTGGTTATCCCAGTAATGCTTTACAGAAGGGGTTCTGGGAATATGCATTATTCTCCTGCTTTGTTACATTACTGGCCCTTTTTGGTGGCAGCTCATTACTTCTGGCTGCCTTTATAATTGTGGGGCGTGGGATTCAGGACAAGAAATTAAACTAGTTCTGCCACCTTTCGCCATGAACCTTACCTTCCAAAACATCAACAGTCCCAGAATCTGTCCAAAGCAATTACACATAAACACAAATCATAAAGTAAAAGTTGTTTTAATAAATTAACTTAGCAGCCCCCCCCCCCGGCTAAACTTCTGGTGCTTAAACAGGACCCCTTATTCTAACCCCGTTTTGATTTATACTTTTTGAACACCTTCAAATGGTTATTGCCCATAAACTCAACGCAACTTCGAATAAGAAAAGGCAGACATAAAGAGGTAAAGCTGTGCTCCAGAAAAGAATCGGGTTACTTGCCAGCCGTGACCCCGACTCTTTTAGGATTTTTAAATATCGCCAAACCTTTAGTGACAGATGGCACGCCCTTTGCCTATTTCTGCTGTCTTTAATTCACGCCGCTCACTTGAAACCTGCCCATTGAAACGATATGTGTTTGATTTACTACAAATAAGCCTGCAATAGCAATTCCACTCTGAATTACATCTGAGAACAGCAAATGGCAGTTTGCATTACTGGAGGCTCAGCAGCCGTCACTGTTATTGCTACCAACCTTTTTATCCTAATGTATGGCTCTAGCTGGCATATGGTGCACCGGGGGGATGATACATTTATTCATACGTACAAGCAAGAAGTGGCATAATCCCCCCAGAACGATATACAGTGTTTACCCATCCACAGTGATATGCAGGGGAAGGAAATTTGAAGAAGGGCAAAGGTGTTGTTCTATATTGTTTTAGGACAGATTAGGGAAAGCAATGCTTTACTTACTAAAATCTGTGTATAAAAATGGAAGAGACTGCTGCTATTGACAATCACTCTTCTACCCCCCCCCCAAATATAACATTATATACACACATACACACGCACACAAACACAAGGAATATAAAAACTGCGGAACAACTTGGCCTGGGGAGACAGGCAACTTGGCCTGCAGAGGGGAAGGGACACGCATATGTTTTGAAGGCAAAGGGTGGTCGTATCAAATATTGATTTTAGATTTTTCTTCTGTTCACTCACTTTGCATTTTGTTACATGAAAAACTGAACTATTAATATGCCTATTTTTGAATGCATTCTTACTTTACAGTATCATTTTAAAATTTCATTTTTTTTTTAAGAAAAAAAATGAAATTATTTGAGGCCTCTAAGATGTATGGTGAAGACATGTACAAAATTAAATTCTCCAACAATGACACATATTACCCTCAGAGAAATCGATAATAATATGGATAAAAATGGGTCATCGATTCAAGGGACAGTTTCATGCCCAACAGCAGTAGCTCAACTAAATTCATGTTCTTATTAAAGAAGAATTCACAGATAAGAACTCTTTGAGTGGCCGGACAGTTGCAACAAGTCAAAAGGATATTATACTACTGAACATAAATTACACAGAAAGAAAATATTTGTAGGTTTTCTTCTCCATTGAACAAGTTTAGGATACAATTGACTTGAACTTCTGGCAATTGGTGTTCCTGTTATCACCGATTGTTATTTCTAGACACGTTTCTGTAACTGCTGCAGGGGGCATCTACGCCTGGAGTAAACTAACACCTGCTCTAAGCATTAGTCCACGTTACCGTAAATCTAAGACACACCGTATTGTTTTATGGTGTGCTAATAGGAGTGTATGTTACCAACAAATTAACTGATTCATCCTTTCAAACCAAGATCAATAGTTTTGTCAGTGTTAGTAACGAAACCAACTGATGAGCGTTTTCCATTGACTCACTGTCCATGGTGCTGAGAGCGTTCATATAATCATTTTACATTATGGAGTGGCAGCTGACGCCATTGCGCAAGAATGAAGTAATCCAAAAGTGGTATTAATTAGGTGGGTTTAATATTTGAATCATTGGCCGTCTGCTGCAGTTTGCACAGCATTATATAGCTCTATAAGGCCCAGCGGTATTGCTGGAAATGGCATCAATCTGATTTTGTGATGTCTAGCGAGCGGATAACAGTAGATTTTACCTTTCCTTATCCAGCAGGCACAAAAACATTCACTCTGAATAGTCCGTCTACAGGGACATCAGCATCCAAACAGAACACAAGAGCTGTTTTCGAGTGAGAAACTGGAGGGTATTTTAAGATATTATAACTATTAATCCTTAAATACAGCATAACAGTGCTGCTGAATAGACTCGGCACTTCATATGTAAGTGGAACTTGTATTAATTATGTGATCGTCTGGGTAATAAGCAGTAAGCACAGATCCTTTACAGATGATGAATGGATAGTATCCCCCAGTAGCCCATACATTTACATTGGAGATTCTGGTTTTGTTGTTGTTGGGAAGTGAAATCCAACAAACAATTAAAGTTTATTACTGTGTTGATTTGCTCTTTGTGAAACTATAATTATCACAGCGGCTCCCATAAGAAAGAAGTCTTCTAAGCTTGACTGCGGGTACAGAATTTAATCCATCAGCTAGGAAGTGGCACTGCGGAAGCGATTAACCCATTGCTTAGCAGCCGCGTTGGCCAGCGTTTCATAGAGGTAGACTTTCTTTAAAATAAGTGGTAAAAGGGATATTAACAGTAAAATAGGTTTTGCTTATAATATATGCCATGAGTTGAGCTTGATAATACTAATCATATTTTTGTCCTTTTTTCTTAAACTACTGTCTGGATATTGTATTCTTTGGTATCAACAAGACAGTTTTGAATATATAAAAAGCATAAATAAATTGCTATTTATTTTTAGTCCTAATAGTGTATATCCACCACACAGCAATGTACAGCACTTGCCTATGTATTACAAAACATTTAGACCTTGGCGCTAAGTGCTTAGCATGAAAACTATACGTTTCACAATGGCCATCACCTCCTTTGTTGAATTATTTTATTGAATACAGTACAAAGAAATACAAAACATTTTATATTATTCAAGTAGAAAAGACAAAACAACTACTCAAAGGTTAAACAATATGTGCGTTTTACAAAGATCAGTGCAATTTGGACCTTACATTCCAGCGAGGTTTCTTGGTCTCTTCCGAAGCTAATACGTGAACTACGCTGGACAGCACCTGGGAAATAAGAGCGTTCTACAAAATACCTGAAGGGTTCTGCTCAGGTCTTCTTTTGTACTTCTGGGTTATTGTAAGTTCACCTGAATTTAGACACTCACCTAAGATGATGAGCTTCATGAGGTCTGAGACCCTGCAGATCTCCACCCTGACACTAAGAGGTTGCAGGAAACTTCAACTGAAGCTGTTAATTGTTGGGCTCTTATGAATGATCTACTCAGATGTGAACCCTTGAAAATCTAAATGGACCCATTTATATCCGAATGCAGCCTTGCATATTTAAGAGCATAACAACGTACAATAGGAATGTAGCATTGATCGGTAACTATCATTATAATACATCTATGGAATATAATGGGAATTACAGTTACATTTTCCCAGAGTAACTCTCCTGTAAAAAATATAATAAGTAAATATGTTTAGAAATACCGTAGATTTAGGATTAACTTGTTCATGGCAAGAAAGGATTAGTGAATCGTTTGAAACCTTTGGCATTTAGTTAAATAAAAGATATACTAGGGACGGTCCGGTTCTGTGTACACACCGGCCTCGGATGCATTCCTGTACATATTCCGGTATATTTTCTCCATGCTCTCTTCAAAGACAGCCCTGTGGCTTTTCCCTTTGTAAGCAGCTGCTCGGTTTGACCAATAGTGCCCGTTGTCCAGGTGGACCGTTTTCTCCAAGGGAAGTGACTTGCTAAAAACGAAAGTTGGCAGACATCACAAACACAAAATAATACTAATTTAATAGACATTTTTTTTAACAATTAGAAAAACAAAATTTTTGTTGTGCATTGAAAACACGCAAAGCCCTGATTATCAGTTGAAAAGACCAGAGTGAAAAAAAGATGTAAGTTTTTAGTCTGTTAATCAGCTATTATATGGGGGATCCCTTATGGTCTGGTGTTGTCACGAGATCATTAAGTGACCGGCTTGACCATTTTTATGGAGATCAAGCCAGTTGATGGTTGGATACCCTAACCGGCTCTACACAGAGACAAGTTTTGGCAGTAGACGCTGGCATATCTGGCTCCTCGCAAACAGATACAATGCAATTGACAATAAGCATCGTTATACTTAACGGGAATGCAGGTAGCCCACAATGCCTTTTAGTGTGCTCTTGCATGTGGTTAAAGGTGCTGTTCCAAAAATTTTTTTTTAGTTTATGTCGCACATCACTCCTATGAAACAAAACACCCCTCTTCTTCACACTCATCACACAAAATACCTCACTCCAATCACACCTATCACACAAAACACTTAACTCAATCACACAATCGTGCTTTGGGGTTTCACGTGCACGAGCATGACATAGCAGGTAGGAGTGGTTGGAGGGGGTCAGGAGGGAGGGTTTTGGAGGAATGACAGGACTCTGTTTCTAGGTAACTGTAGTATTTCAATAAACTTTTAAACACCGTTTTTAAGTCACAGGGAGCATTAAGGAGAAAAATGTAATGCCGGACGAGTCTTTTACTTCTGTCTACGTGATGCAGCACTTATCTGGTGGTATTTTGAGAGGCCCTTTAGGTGGTATTTGGATTTGTGGCGATAACCTTCTCGATGCAGGAGTGCAAACCTGTGTGTAGTTCACCTTTTCAATGCTGGAGTGAAAAGCTTCTCTGTGTATTAAACATTATTAATAATTAAGCGCAAACCTTGTTCCAATGCATGCATTCTATACGTAATGGTTGCTGGGTGCATTGCAATAAGATGGGGTTTCTAACGCGTGGCTCGCTGTCACTATTATATCAGTCTCAATGATCCTGAAGCAAAATGTTCTGCAGTCCTTGGATTCTATTAATGAAGTGCACTTTTACTACCAGTGGATTTAATTAAAAGGAATTGTTACCTAAATAAACTGTACAGGAGAGAATGACTCTTGGAGGACTGCAAATCTACCGTCCCATTACACAAAAAAACCTGTGCCTACAGGCAAAGTAACTGGATAAAGAAAAATGCCGATATCTGCAACCCCACACAATAAAATGTGCCGTTTTATCTTCCTCTGTACACAAGCAGGGGTTAAAACCATGAACAATCACAGAGGATGGAGGCTTCTCCAAAAGCATTAAATGCCACCTGACATTTAACATAGTTTATTAAAGAGTAAATGTCACATTCACCGCTTTTAGAAACACTAAATTGAAACAGCCTCCAGGTTGTGTTTTTTGTCAGTTTTTATCCATGTTTTCAACATATACAGTGGTAAACCGTGGCAAAATTAGCATAAACTATAAGCTTCCTGCAGTACTCTCTGCATCCTTTACTGAAGCAGCGATTTTATAGTATGGAAGGGATAACCTAATGGGCAAGAATAATTCTGCAGCGCTTGAGAATTTGAAATTTCTGTGTACAATCCTAGCAGTAACATTTTAACCCTTTGTGACCTAGAAGACCAAGGACATATCCCCTACGTCATGGGCATATGATCCCTGTTACATTCCGCTGGCATTCTCTTCCAGCAATAGAGCGTGTCCCTCACCTCATCTGCAGGGAGTCGTCATCACGAGGCAAGTCTCTCTTCTTGGCTTCTTCGCCAGTTTCGTTTCCATCCTAAATAAACAGCGATTGGAAAATTAGAACAAACAAAAAACTACTAGTTATTCCAGCCTTCTACACCTTACGTGACAGCTGCCTAAAGGCAGACTTACAGAAAACAAGGTTTAAAAAGTGTCTCCACATGCACTTTACATGTTTGCGTCATGGTGAATTCATCTTCACACAATTGTCATTAAAGGGATGAAGCAATTCACCCAATGATGATGAATGCATATTAAAGTACTTTAACTTTTTACAGAGGGTAAGGAAGTCTAAAAACACGTTAAAGAATTCATAAACTTCTTTATTCTTTAGGAAAGTAAAGATTGCACAGTTCTCCAAAAATTAAATAAAAAAAAAACAAAAAAACAAACTGGATCCTTGTTTTTGGAATGAAGGACCAAAAAAAGTGTGTTTTGGACACTGCCAGTGACCGGCTCGGTCTACAGAGAGACGACACTGGGAAGAGCAATATAACTGATCACGATTGCCTTTCTTTAGTTTACGACTGTGTAAAACTTACTTTTAACATGAGTAAGGTTTGTCTGTTGAAAACAAAGTTTAAAGTCTCTTTAACCTTAATGACACATATAATGTAACCATGATAACTGTGGTGTCAATCAAATAAATTGCGCCATTTCTACAACAACTTACTGAGGTTTTTATGCTCCTTTCCAAATGAGCGACTGTATGCTGTTCTAACCTTGTGTAGAAAAACTGTTTTGTTTTTTTTTTCAGATTGAAAGAAACGATTAGATGTCTACAGTTAAGGCAGTTTAAGATTACTTAGCGTCGGCACAGATCCCAAGTGCTTTTAGATGTGTTTTTAAGATAAGTATGCATGCTATATTGTAGGGACCTGGATCTACTAAAGAGAGGACAATATGGAAAGAGAGTGATAGAAACAGATGTGGTGGGCGGTGATCTTAGTTTTTTGTATGCTGCTTCAGCACTAGGGTACCCCTTTATGGTGTCCGTTTTAGAGATCTCCATAGATAAACACAAGGAGCATTGGTATCACTTGTTGGCAGCTGAATTAATTGAAAAGACCCAGCTTTTTGGGGGTACCTAAGGACAAACGATGAGACGTTCTTCCTTAGGTGGCATGTCTTTCATAGAAAAAGTTAAAGGATGTATCAATACAACAACCTTAATAAAGAGGGCAATTTGGCAGAAAATTTCGATGGACAATAAAAAAGTGGAGTATCTCAACAGGAAGTCTTCAAAGTGATCGCAGGGGGTGCTGGAAAGATAGCGAAGTGACCAAAGAGTCGTGACCGAATTAGAGTAATAAAAAACATGTAATCTCATTAACCATTCATTATAAAGGGCAAACCCTGATGAGTGTCTCTCACGATAAAAGATCGGTCCAGCTTACTTAATGTGTATGAACTTGGAGTACTTCTCTGCTCTATTTAAAACTGTTTTAAATCTAGTATCCAAGTACAGATGTCTACAAATCTGCTCTACGGTTCTTAAAAAAAAGAATATGATGTATAAAAAGGTATTAATAGGCCAAATATTTATTTCATGCTCGTATCATAAAAATGTTCACAATCCCTTAAACCAACTGTGAGGATTTCTAAAGAGAGCATTTTTAACGAGCCACACAGAGTAATGAGCCACGAATTGATGAATATTTTTAATTAAATGTTTCAGAAATGAGAGAGGGAAAGCAGAATTCCTGTGGGTTATAAATTCAGAGCGTCTACGGGGCCTTGGAAATCGCTGGTGCTTACCATTCACCGCTCACGCCTTTAAACTCCTGCGGAAGCAGAACATTTGTAAAACGGCACATCAGAGTCGAATTTCAAAGCTCAGCGAGCTCTCGGGCTAATATGTTCCTGTTAGACATCTGATCATTTGTACTGGTTAATTGTAATTACCGGACTCCTGAAGATCTACAATTTTCCATTTCTGCAAAGAACTTTTAATGCTCCAGTCAAATATAACGGATCCCCATAAAAGTTATCATTTTTCCTAATCTCACAAACGAGCGAGTCGTTATCCTCTAAAATGTTCAACCCCTACGCCGCGTAAGCTTTTACAATTTTTTTTTTTCAGTAGTGACTACACAGGCAGCGCTAATGAATAATGACAGATATGAATGAAAAGAGATAGAATGAAGAAGAGCAAGAAAAAAAGAGCAAATTTACAATGTAAACAACATTAAAAATAATAGAAACAGAGACTCTGAATGAACGGTAAGCACCCTTAATAAAAGCAGCCAGCATGTAACGCGAGCTCATGGTGCCGTTTCATAAGGTACTTACGGCTCTTTCAGCGAGAACATCATCCTTGTCTGTTGATGATGGAACTGTGGCTCCTCTAATGCGAATAAGCAGCCTTGTATTATCTATTTGTCTGTGGGGCGACAACGATTCCTACAAGGGCTTCATAAGGACCTCAAAAGTATTTGTGCAGTGTGATGGGATCACTGCTCAGGCACCTCTATTACAAACCAAAGCATATTATATTGTGGCCCCCAGAGACACCCTTACGGCATACTTTGATCATCAGTCTCGGTAGGCACGCAGCTCCCTATTAATTTGACGCCCTTGGGGTGAGGAAACCCAGTCATCACCCTTTGCAGGTAACACAAGAGTTTATGGAACTTTCCATAAACCACAAAGCTAACGCTTCTTGAAATAGTTTTGCATGTATTTGGAGCAAGGTTGTATGTTTAATATGAAGAACATACTATATTGCTCACTGTATAATGCAGACCCGTAGAAAAACTCACAAAATTTAGTCTTCTGGCACTGTGGGTCCTTAGCAGGTTTGTGACGCGCGCATGGATTTCTTCCCAGTTTGCTGATGTTCTCGGCTCAGAATGGAATCTACGCGGAGAGATGGACAATTAGGGACATCATTCGCTTGAAAGGGTGCTTTGAAAATGGATCAGCTTATAGGTTAACTGTGTTTTAAAAGTTACATGTGCATTTGTGTACAAATACTAGAATTCACGCTACACGCAGAGAATATTGCATATTATATATTATAATATATTTATTTCTCTAATGTCATATTGGCTTGCTACCTGATAAATTAAACATTTGGGTTTTGTGATTTCTAATCAATATACACAAACTTTCCAAGAAAATATTGTAGATAAAAAAAACAAACAACATGAAACTCAAATAATTATGCAAAAAAAATTAAAAAAGAAATAAATAAAAAGCGGTCGATAACCAACACATTTTACATTTATCTAATGAATCCATTTGCTCATGTACTTTCTTAAACCAAGGCAAGAGATCATCTGCTGAACATTTCTGCTGCTGATCACAATAAAGCCGCTAGGCTGCGCTGCGCACCAAATAATGAAATAATAAAAAGGTGCTGCGGGCTGAGAGAAAGCCGGTGAGTGATTAGAAACTGGTATCAGCAGCTATCTTAATTAGCTCCACCAGCATTCCCACCGCCTACTTTTCAAAATAAACCCCAAAGCCTAAATAATTTTACGTCAGGCAATTAATATTCCTGTGACGGTTAAATCCATTGGAGAATTAAATTAATGAACCAGGTTAAAAAGCAGGAGGGAATCTGTAAATCCGCGTCGGAGATAACTGGAGGGCTCTGAAGGTTGACTAGCCGGGCCGTGAATTCTCTTCACTGACCATGCTTGAAAGATGCCCGCAAACCTGGTCCAAAACTGTTCCTGGTCCACTAAACGTGGTGGCAGAAAGTGAATAGCCGACAGGCTTGAGATGCGGAGGCATTTTAGTTACCAAGGTAATACATACTTACATAGTGAATACCATTAAATAGACCCAGATCCACCATAGGGCAAATGGGGCAAATGCCTGGTGGTGATGTCTCTGGACCTTTATTGCCATTTGCGTGGCAGATCCTGTCTTTTATCATGTGGCTGCTGTCTGGATGCATACAACTACATGTTGTATACAAAGTATAGGAGCAGTCTCCCGCTGTGTGTATCTGGCTGCCCATATATACATTTATTGGCCGCTGGGATGATATTAATCCCCAATATGTGCAACAGTCTGCAACAACCTTACTGTTAAAGAAAACATAGCTATGAATTGATTGCCAAGCGTCCATTGAAAAGAAAGGCCTGGTTTTACATGGTGTGTCACAATATTACTTACTTACAATGTTATTTTTACAGAGTAGTAACCTCTACAACTACTTTGTACATGTATGAACATAAGAACAAATCTTCAGCTTATATGTATTCAAGCGATGTTTCATCTGAAATGTAGAAGTCACCCCACCCCATTTCAACGTGTCCTGAAGGAGATACAGTGGTTTTCCTGATGGAATCCTTGATTGATCTAAAGCGGGAGTAGAAATGTTTGGGCCCTTCTAACGTACCTTAGGTTGAAAAGAACTAAATATAACACCCATGGTCCTATGCATTGCAGTACCCGTAGCTAAACTATCCCGTATAGAGTGCGGAGCAGAATACAGATATCTGCTATTCCCCTTGGAAGCTGGGGCTCATTTGCACCCCCCCCCCTACGACACCTATAGCTACACCTTCTAATAGACAGGATCTCTACAACATAACGGGAGCGTGTCGGCAGCGATTCTCATACAAGGTCCTGTTAATAGATGTGGTTTTGTGCCTCAGTAACACAAAAGGAACAAAAAACAAACAAAAAAGGGCTTTCATTTTTCCCCAGCTGTATTCTTTACCATACTTCCAATTTTCCCCGGCGCAGGCAAACATTCTGCTGCTACACCAGTTTAAATTGTTTATTGATTTCAATAGATTGTATAAACACTCAGGATTATTGCTCAGTGACCTGCAAAAAGCCAGATCAATGGAAGACCTTCTCATAATTCATTGCAAAGACGCTCTGTCAAGTGTGATCAGACTGCCCTCCTCCTCGGCGCGGCCAAACCCTGTTTGCGTAGCGATAAAGACGGCAAAAAGGGAAAATAAGAAAAGTAAATAATCCTCGCTCTCTCGACGGCGAGATTTCTTGATTAGCCAATGTGACAACGGCAAAACTCAGACGGGATTAAAGACTGGTTGCAACAAGCTCAAACACAAAATTCATAGACAGGTTCACGCTCTGTCGGTTTATCACTCGATACAAAGCCCTGTCTCAAATGTCAAGCAATTATCTGTTTAAAACAAAGACATGCCGGCAATATCTGCGGGGACCGCCTGGGAGCGTGGAATAAAAAGACATAATCTTTGCAAATATATCTGTAAACTTTTCCACTCTCCCCAAGGGTGTGCATATTTCTGAAAAATGCTCGCGGTCGTGCATTCATTCGTTCCGAGAAGCTTAGCATGCGCGCGGAGCAAAAAATAAGGAGAAAACTACTTACAAGGACAAACTATCTTAGCGGGGAAATTAATACAGATAAGCTATGGATTTACAATGGGGAGGACCATGCAACCCAAAGGGGATCTGCATGGGAATAGAAAAAGTAATTCAATGAACATGTGATAAAAAAACAAAACATACCAAGAGTTGGAAATGAGAGCAGCAACTTCTCAACCTGTTCTCTACAATGTGGGAACTGTAAAGGCTTTGTGAATAAGCCACTTGATATGATCTCCACAGAACATGACGTATAAGTGCCCATGAGAATTTATTTCAATTGGAATCTCTGGATAGGTCACTGTAAAGTCAGTGGATCATAGAAACATCTCATACGTCCCCAGGAGACCTCTTTTTCGACGTTGGCCAAATGGGCATTGCCTTCTCCTAAAGACTCTTTCTATTCTCTTGGACCAGTACAAAGCTATTCAAATTCTACCGAGCATGTGAGTACTTCAGCCACAAGAGAACAGGTTTTGATACTAATAGACATGTTCGGAGGGACAGAATTGTGCTTTGCTGCCCCGCTGAATGCCAGCAAGGTCCGAACGCATGTTTTCTTTTGCATATGTGCACAGAGTTGGAAACCTGAACCTACAGAACAGCCCCAGAGGGTTTAAAGTCATCCCTGCATCCGGTCTCATGCTAAAGATTACAGTCTGTCATCAGCGAACGCATGAAGGAGAGGAGAAAGGCCGGAGGAGAGACATGTGAAGAGCTGGAAAAAGGGACATTAAATGTTACATCAACAATTATAATTGGTTTTCATTTTTTTTAGTGAACATTCTACTAAACTACAGTCTGCTGAGGGGTTAATAAATAATAATAATAATATCTACAATAGTAAGTCTTGATTGATTTCAGTAGAAAACGCTGGCACGTAGGGTACATTGTTTAACTGCATCCCACACATCTGAAGAGAATATATTAAAAAAGTTCAAACCCAAAATAATTTGAATTTTTATAGCACTGCTCGGCTGAATGAGCTAAAAGTCAATTTTCAGGTACCCAGATACATCTCGGCAGATTTAGCGGGGATGTGTATAAGAGAACTCGCAGGGAAAGAGTAAAAGCAAAATGAACCGGAAAGACAGAGGCTGGGGAGAGGTAAGCGTGAGAGAGAGAGAGAGAGAGAGAGAGAGAGAGAGGTGGTGTGCGGGGAGAGTCATTAGGTAACTGGAATAAAAACAGATCTAGCAGAAATGTGGAGGAGGAAAAAACAGAGGAGTGAAAGCAATACAGCTACACATAGAACAAAGGGAAAGACAGTGAATCATCACTCGTTTCCGCTCTGAAAACACACTAGTGATCAGGATACCCCATCAATGCAGGAATATAAAAGAGCCAATTACTATCCTGCTCTGCCCCGTGTAGTATAGTTAACAAACTATCAGAAAGGAGCCCTCAGAAATGTGAAAGAAAGCAACGTTGTTGACGTTCCCTCAATTCATTTATGTGGCAGAAGTGAACAAAATCTTTAATACCGGTTTCTGTGAAAATGTTTATTTAATATAAACTTTCATATTTGTTTGTATTTATATAGGTTCTCCGGATTTCACCTAGAGGACGTGTAAACAAAGGCTTATTATTTGGCTTCTGGGGTGAGTGTTCAGATTCCCTGCCCAGACCCCAACCCAGTTACGTTAATTAAAAGGCTAACCCCCCCCCCCCTGCCCGGGTGTTGCTCGTCTCCTCCTTAACCCCTTCGAGACAAAGGCTGATTTTACTTTTTGTACCCTTTGTGACAATGGCCTTTTTAACATTTCTGCGCTGCTTGTGTTTAGCTGTAATTTTCTTCTTTCCCGTTTACTGAACCCACACACATTAGATATTGTTTTTTTCAGGACAAGAAGGGCTTTCTTTAGATGACATTGTTTTGATTGTATCATATTATTTACTATTAAAAAAATTATAAAATATGGTGAAAAATTTAGAAAAAAATGACTGTTTCTAACTTTTAGTTGAAAAATCTTTTACTCATCTATAAAAGGTAATGAAAAAACCTGCTAAATAGATTCTACTATTTGTCCTGAGTTTAGAAATACCCAATGTTTTTATGTTTTTTTGCTTTTTTCTACCCATTATGGGGCAATAAGTACAGGTAGCGTTTTGCTATTTCAAAGCCATTTTTTCCAAATCTGGTAATTCTTCCCCCCTTGTGCCATTTCGGGTATCTTTGAACCCGGCCAATGCAATTTACCCCATCAAGTCATATATTTTTGAAAACTAGACAGCCCAGGGTATTCCAAATGCTAGTATTTTAACTCTTTCCATGCACCATATCTACCACCAGTCTTTGTCAAACTTTATGGTAGTCATTTTTTTGCATTTGTTTTGTCATACACATTTTACTTCAGGTATGAATTAAAATGTTCTCGTTTATGTCACTATCACAAAACACCCCAATATGTGTTCAGCAACATCTCCTGAGCGCAGCGATACCCCACATGAATGATTTTGCCTGGCTGTTTGGGGGCAAAAGGGCCACATTTGGGGCATGCGCATTTTTCAATGTTGAACTTTGGCATTTGGGGATCCACTGCCCATGCCCTATTTGGTACATCTTTGAGCCAGGCCATTTCAGTGTGCCCAACAAAACCATATATTTTTGAAAACTAGACACCCCAGGGTATTTCAAATGCTAGTATTTTAACTCTTTCCATGCACCATATCTACCACCAGTCTTTGTCAAACTTTGTGGTAGTCATTTTTTTGCATTTGGTTTTCCACACACATTTTAATTCAGGTATGAATTAAAATGTTCTCGTATATGTCACTATCACAAAACACCCCAATATGTGTTCAGCAACATCTCCTGAGTACAGCGATACCTCACATGAATGATTTTGCCTGGCTGTTTTGGGGCAAAAGGGCCACATTTGGGGCATGCGCTTTTTTCAATGTTGAACTTTGGCATTTGGGATCCACTGCCCATGCCCTATTTGGTACATCTTTGAGCCGGGCCATTTCAGTGTGCCCAACAAAACCATATATTTTTCAAAACTAGACACCACAGGGTATTTTAACTCTTTGCATGCACACATTTTACCACCAGCATTTTTTCAAAGTTTGCAGTAATATTTTTGTGTGTGTATTTTTCCCACACACACCTACTTTATGTATGAATTTACAGCTCCTGGTATATGCCGCTGTCACACGACACCCCATAATGTGTTCAGCAACATCTCCTGAGTGCAGTGATACCCCACATGCATGGGTGTGTCATTTTTTGGGGGAACTAAAAGGCCACATTTGGTACGTGTGCATTTTTCTAATTGGAAATTAGATGTGTGGCCATCCTTCCCCCCGTGTTAATTGGGACGTTGTTGAACCTGGCCCATTCAATTTACCCCATCAAATCATACATTTTTTAAAAGTAGACACCCCACGGGCATTTAATATGCCAGTATTTTAACTCTTTCCATGCGAGAATTGTTTTAAGCTAATATGCTAATTTTAGGACTTGCTCACAAAAATATATTTTTTATATATATATATTTTTTTTTTTATTATTATTTTTTTTTAAAAAAATTTTAACATTTTTTTTTCAACTTGGAGGTTCCCCTGATAGTGACATCAGTGGGAAATGATTTTTACATTTTACTGTTTTTTTACTATTTTTTTCTAATTATTATTAATTTTATTTTATTTTTTAATTTATTTTTACTAATCACACTGTGATTAGAAAGCTGGGCTCCATTGACTTGCATGGTGAATGCAGTACCTGTATTCAACCTGCAAGTGGAGCCAAAGTTCTCTAGATGGTCTGGACCATCTAGCGAACTTTTAAAATTTATGGTTCCTGTTACAGGACGGCGGCCATCTTCTTTGATGGCGAAGATTGCCGGCAGCTGCGGCTGTGACCGCTCTCCGGAGCGGTCACAGCCCATCAAAAGGTTAGTGTTTGGTGTCGCTGGATGCCTCCTGATCGAGGCATTCCAGCGACACCATTTAAGTTTAGGAGGCGATCGTCGATCGCCTCCTAAACGCTTTTAAAACGGGCGTCCGCGTGGCGTTGACACCCCGTGGAGGGGCCAGAGATGGCCCCTTCGTGCCGATCGCGGCGTTGCTGAATGCCTCGAGGTCGTTTAAAGACGTGCCGGTCCTGGCACGTCAATTGTCGTAAAGCACATGCTTTTCCGTGCCGTGCCAGGACCGGCAATTGTCATTAAGGGGTTAAGGGAGCACTCCAGCTTTACTTTCTTGTTGAATGCACACTGGAGTCCATTTTGCATCTTATTGCATATACATTGCTGCAGGCATTCTTTAGTTACTGAAATTCTTCAGTCTCCTCCCCCAGCTGCCGTTACTGAAAGCCTGGAGCATACCGCAGTATGCTTTACTTACATGCTTACGGCAGCTCCATTTCCTGTCGATGGGAGTAGCAGCAGCCAATCACATGTATGTAGAGCTGAAACAACGAATCGATAAAATCGATAATAATCGATAACGGAAATCATCGATAACGATTTCCGTTATCGATTAATCGAGTGATCAATTCGTTGTTGGAGCACTCGGCTCCTTTTACTTACCTCCGCGAGCGTTCCCCGCTTCTGCTACACGCTCTGCAGTCTCCGCCTTCTAGCTACGTGACGGATGTGACGCGTTCCGGAGGTAAGTATTCTTCATGTCTATGTGCACGGATCGCACAGAGCGAATCGCTCTGTGCGAATGGAGCCACTCGCACAGAGCGGTTCGCTCTGTGCGAGTGGCTCCATTCGCACAGAGCGGTTCGCTCTGTGCGAGTGGCTCCATTCGCACAGAGCGGTTCGCTCTGTGCGAGTGGCTCCATTCGCACAGAGCGGTTCGCTCTGTGCGAGTGGCTCCATTCGCACAGAGCGGTTCGCTCTGTGCGAGTGGCTCCATTCGCACAGAGCGGTTCGTGAGTGTGGGTGCAGGGCAGAGTGGGGGTGGGGGTGCAGGGCAGAGTGGGGGTGGGGGTGCAGGGCAGAGTGGGGGTGGGGGGTGCAGGGCAGAGTGGGGGTGGGGATGCAGGGTGTGAGTGTGGGTGCAGAGCAGAGTGGGAGACTGGGTGCAGGGCAGAGTGGGGGTGGGGATGCAGGGCAGGGTGTGAGTGTGGGTGCAGGGCAGAGTGGGTGCAGGGCAGAGTGTGAGTGTGGGGGCAGGGCAGAATGTGGGGGCAGGGCTGGGTGCAGGGCAGAGTTAGAGACTGGGTGCAGGGGCACAGTGCAAAGTGCTGGGTGCAAAGTGCCAGTGCTGGGTGCAAAGTGCCAGGGCTGGGTGCAAAGTGCAAAGTGCTGGTGCAAAGTGCTGAATGCTGGGTGCAAAGTGCTGGATGCAAAGTGCCAGGGCTGGGGCAAAGTGCTGGGTGCAAAGTGCTGGGTGCAAAGTGCCAGGGCTGGGTGCAAAGTGCTGGGTGCAAAGTGCTGGGTGCAAAGTGCTGGGTGCAAAGTGCAAAGTGCTGGGGCAAAGTTTCTTGAACAGTAATAGTCCACCTCTTTTCAGAATGTTTGGGGTTATTTTGTTTCATAAATATTGTGTTTGGGTTCTTGTACTTTGAAAATATTGTTTTTTATTACATCATAACAAAATAAGAATGTTAATGTAAATTTTAAGTTGTTTTTTAACATCCAGTTCATTAAATTCTTTTAAATAAACGAAAAAATTGCATATTGTTTTTTTTTATCCGATTAATCGATTAATCGAAAAAATAATCGGCCGATTAATCGATTATTAAAATAATCGTTAGTTGCAGCCCTACATGTATGCCATCTGAACATGGAGGTTTTGTTAGCACACATGTGGTTGGCTATGCTTCAGTGACTGCAATTGGAATACTACGTGAATGGGTTAAAAAACTATTCTCATTTTGGGTGTGGCGTACGTATTTTAGCAGCAAAAATCTTCTTATGAGGCAACTCCGAGGGACATCTTTAACGTTACTAGCAGGAGAAGATCTACAACATACACGGTTTAAAAGTTTGGGGTCACTTAGACATTTCTAGCTGTAATGTCATCGCAAAAGGGTTTCCTAATGATCAATTATCCTTTTGAACTTAAACTGGCGAACACAACGTGCCGTTGGAACACAGGAGTGATGGGAGTGATAAAGGGTCTCCTGTATGAAGATATTCCATTAAAAATCAGCCGTTTCCAGCTAGGATAGTCATTTACAACATTAACCCTGTCTGTGCTGTATTTATGGTCCATTTCATGTCATTTTAATGGACAAAATTTGCTCTTCTTTCAAATACAATTACATTTATAAGTGACCTCAAACTTTGGAACTGTAGGGTGTCTGTTTATTGCCAGCGGTACTTCCCCTTCAAAGTTACAGCTTTGTAAATAACACCTTTGATTTTCACAAGATATCATCGTCAAGGTCCTTTGAACAGTTTGCTGTGCTTGCAGAGGGAACGTATCATAAGTTATTACGAGGCACAATCGCAGAAAGTAGTTACTTGGATTTTACCACTGAAACAGAAAATAAAAGTTACCTGTCCCTGAGAGAGGATCGGTTAAGGACTGGACTCGGCAGGTGTTTCTGCATGGATGGCGGTGCGGAGCGAGAGAGTGAAGTCCTAGAATGATCCATTTTGCCAGCTGGCCCAGAGAGCAGATGGTCATTTAGGCTGTCCAACGAGTCCTCGAGGTCATCCCCGTGCTCCTTTCGGTTCATCTGGAAGCAAACAAAAAAATCGCTTAGTAAAAAAGAAAAAAAAGTCATCAAAATAAAGAAAGTTTCCTTGATATCGAGACAGCACATATACTGACATACTATCCTACACTCATGAATACAAAGCCTTTACCAAAATATTACATTCTCAAAAAATTAACTGCTGACAATAAGGGTCACAAATCACCATAAAAACAATATAACACAAGCGCATTCAGTTTCAGAACTTACCCCTGATCAAACAGGGGTAAGGCATACACATAAGCTCGGTTATAGCCCCTTTTTAAAAAAAAAAAAATAAATAATAATAAAAAAAAAATCTATATTCACCATTCATATTAACCGAATTGGAAGCAAAATATTACTTTCCTTTTGCTTCAATTAAGTTTGTGCGGTCAGGATTATTTTTTTGGAGGTGGTTGATAAGGAATGGGATGCATCTGCTACAGGGTAAAAATTAAGGATTCTTGATGAGATTTTGTAAACTGCTCGAAATCAAACCAAAAATGTTGTTTTATTATAATCCGTGAACTGGATGTAAGTTGTGTGAGAGTGATGATTGCTGTTAGCGCTAACAATTCATTATAAAAAGGGACAAGCCTGCAAAACGGGCTGAGTTGGCAACATGAAATTCTTCATATTATCAACGGCCCAACGTTTGGTAAATAAGCCTTGTGTTGTCACGCTAAAATTGACACAATAACATGTATGTCCATAAAATGCTTTTCATTGTCTATATTGAGCGAATGAACAGATTTCCCACATGCTGTTGGGGTCCTATCCACCAAGTTCCACTGTTTGGGGTCTACGGGCTACAAAAAGAGTTGTGGTTTTAACGATCACTTTTCGTTATGAAGCACTTTTCTCCAAAAGGCGGA
Organism: Spea bombifrons; assembly: GCF_027358695.1. NCBI lineage: Eukaryota > Metazoa > Chordata > Amphibia > Anura > Pelobatidae > Spea > Spea bombifrons. The sequence continues at coordinate 40,940,746 of NC_071092.1, read as the reverse complement.
GCTGAGCTGGCCCTGTATAATGCATAATTCAATAAGTGAGAAGACTTAGGCAAAATCGTTTTGATTTAACTAAACATTTTACAGCGCCAGCCATGTATGTCCTGCCTCAGAGGATCACTAGGTTTGGACACCATAATGTAAATTTAACTCTCCAGTACACTCTTCCTTTAGTAAACGTTCTGCAGTGAAGGGAACGATGTGCTCTCAGGATTAATAAATCACGAGAATCAATTTGAAAAACAGATACCTCGCTCCTGTCACATCAGTTATTAAGCTTTTGTTAAAGTACAAATTGAAAAATAAGAAAATTAATATCCTCCCTCCTTCCGGCTGAACTAAGAAGCAAAGCATTCATACCATTGGCACATACATTCTATAGAAGGATACCCAACTCAAAGGGAAGGGGTTTAAGGGGTCTAATTAATTAGTGTATTTTATGGCATAAAGAAATCAAACAGGACTTCAAAACATGAACCAACAAAAGTAGGTTTAAGTAGGTTTTGCTGCAGATAGCTTCCTCGGAATAATATTGCTAGCATGAAATCGGGGAGCTGTATTTAAAATGCATACTGGAGCAAGGTATGTGAATGACAAGTCAAAACAAAAAGGTGAATGAAGCACTAGGACATGAATTTCTGAAATAAATATTTGTACCACTGGCTTCCATGTTGTATATCATCCTGAATATCTCTGGTACGCCTGTAGTAGGGTTTTGCTATACCGTTGAAGTCTAGCGTCTCCTAGCTGCTGTAGATGACAATATAACCCTATATATTGATTTATAGATTTATATTAATAAAAATAAGATCTCCATCTACGACCAGTGCCTGAGCGATGGGAATGGAATTCACAGGAGAAAAATGTAATTTAGGTTTTTAAATTATTTTGTGATTCTGCATGTTGATAACAAGAAAAAGAAGAAGAAAAAAACCCCAGATCCATTAATCAAGTAGCATCGCCATATTGATACCTGGTATTTTACAGCGTCTAGAAAAATGAAATCCGCGTCTGTTAACAAATTTTATGTTTGTTTATTCTGAGAATTTTCTTGGCGTAAACTTCATTCCAAACACGTTTTCGTTTAATTTCAAAGCTGTGCAGTGTTTTCCGCTGCTAATAAAGGTAGATTCCAATCTCTCTTTAGTTTGCTGGAAACGGAGGGGCTCTGGGCCATCCGGGGAGTGATGAATTAAAGGCCAACCGTTGCCGCCTTACAGAGCCCAAAAGTTCCTGCTGTTAATATCATTTTTTTTCCCTTCAAACAAATCAATTTTAATTAAAATCTCTATGATAAAACAGTTGCGAATCACCGGGACTGTCCGAGGAAAGTAGATTATGTGAAGCTTTCGCGGCAAAGGGAAAAAAAAAACATAGCGGAGACTACGGCCGGGTTGTTGCTAATGGTGAGATGCTGGAGGCAACTAAAGAAGGAAATTGGAATCTAAAGTAACTGTTTTGAATGTTAAAACAATTGCATTAAAAGGTCTGTTCCCAGACATTCACAGTAGTGGGCAATCGTGTTAAGATTAGTGGAAACGGCAGGTTTTTAAATGTTTTTTTTTTTTTTTTTTTAAAGGAATAGTGTTTTATTAAGAGAAACAATGAATACTTTCAACTCATTTACATTAAACATTTTGAAGCTACCTTCCCTGCAGTAACTCAGTGTCTCGGAGAAATATATACTTTGTGTGTGAGCATTCTTTGCTGATGATGGCAGACGTGTGCCATATAATACCCTGCGAGGCCGATTGATGGGGTTTAATGCTAAACGGCTGCAAAGCACTAAGAGAAGTGATGGCCGGATGAAGCCATCAGGTAAGCGACTCCATGACTTTGCGCCTGAGTAGATTGGGACAAAGAACAAAACCCAGCTTCCATTACTGACACATCGAAAGGATGGGCACATTTATCCTTTCAAAAATACTTTCTTAACCGTTCCTGCTGTCTGCTCACTGGGGAGCACTGGAAAGGGGTAATTCCTGTATCTCTTCCAAAGCTACGATGCAGAATTTACACATGTATTGATGGATTCATTCAGTGAATTGTCGTGTACATAGACCTGGTACCTATAAAAAGCGTCTAATTACAATGTATACAGCATTGGTTTAAATAAGCTATACAATTAACTTGCCAGGCTGAGAACGACTAGTATCTTTATGTATTACAACTAAAAACCCACGCAGCATTATCTCTGCTGAGAAGGTAAGCTAAGTGCACAGCACATGCTATCAATTGGTAAGTGGAATTTGTGTTCCTGGGACAATAAAGAAGTAGCAAATAGTATTGAATCTAAATGAATCTAATGTAATTTTGTGGTTTGCTCAGTAGACTTCTGCACAAGCCTAATCCTTGAAACAGACGCAACGTTACAGGATACATAAAATAATGTTTTGTTACATTTATCCAAATAAAAGGTGCGTATAATAAAAAGCAATCTAAAATGTTCTTTGCTCTTTAATACGGCCACATTTTTGCCATGTCAGGTAGGCAGCGGGCTTTGAGAAGGGAAGTTCACAGCAAGGGACAGAGATACAGCATCTTGTTTAGCAAGGACTGATCAGACTAGTGATCGCAACTTGGCTACTGACAGAACCATCGTATATATATTATATATGTAATAACTATTACCCCACTAAGAACTAATTACATTGCGAGCAAGATATGGGCAAGTTATATAATTTAGCTTTTCATAAAATATTCTAATAGCTAGATGTCATTCTTACATTTTTTCAACTGGTAAATGACACACTGGTAGGTTTCCATTCCTCGAGCCAAAAAAAAAAAACAAAATAAAATAAACTGTAAAAAAATTATATCGGTGATGGTAAGGTAACTGAATGATTTCAATGCTTTTATATTTAGTTAAAAAAAAAATACACAATGAAAGCCCCCAAACTTTACAGCAGGAATACCATGCAGACTAGATGGGCCGAATGGTTCTTATCTGCCATCAAATTTTGCTTCTACTTTTACTGGCTGTACGGTCTGGGGCTTTTGTTATCTTTGCTCACAGCTGGAATACTGAATCGGTAGCCACTGGAAATAATATACTTCACAACAGATTAATATAATAGCGGGGACCTAAACAGAGATGTTCTCAATGCTCCTCATTGAGGAAAGATTGCTGATAGCATGTGATATTTAATATTTTATAGAAGAACGTCTTCATACTTACTTGGGAATGCATAGGCGTGGAGCTGCCAAGTAAAGAATCTGCAAAGAAAGTTTGTTCACGTTATTTAAATTTCCATTATTAACATTGTCTAAATACAGCCAAGATGTTTTTGAGGGTCATTCAGTTCGAGGTGTGTTGAAGCCAATGAGTTACAGCAAGATGCATCATTTCATCTCACCAACGTAATCATACATTATACAGGGCCCACCATGGCGTTTACTGTGAGAAAGGCCAAGACGCCCTTGTGTAATCAATGAAGTGAGACATGTTGCTTCTCAATTCTACTCTTTTAACTCCTGGTTCAGTGAATGAACCCTTTTTTACCGTAGTTTGCCTTCAGTAAGGTAAACAGAAAGGAACAAGAATGTTAACAATGAGGAATTTAATATAAAAATCAGGCAGATGCTTACTGGAGAGCGAGCCAGACTGTCCTTCTGTTCTTAAACTGGCTTTGGGAGAGCGCAAAGTAAAAGAAAAGTCGGGAATACTGAATGATTCCTTCTACAAACAAAATACAAACAAGGCCACTTAAATGATAACAGTAAACTCCTTTAGTTCAAAGCAATAACACTTATACACTATAACTCCGAAGGAGAGTACATTAGTGTTTAAACAACAGGTTATTTCATATAATTTATAAGCTGATTATAAAGGACTGAAACCTGCCAAGGTAACACGTAGCAGAAAATAAAATGCCCATCTAACAACTCATGACAAGTAGTCATGGAGAGAATGAGAGTGAGAGAGAGAGAGAGAGAGAGAGAGAGAAAGAGAGATAATAAACTAAAGCCCCCCAGAGCTTAGCCCCTCTAAGATACCGCACACTGGGACATGATGTTATATCCCGGCACTCCGTTTCTTACAGGCGTGCAGCACCTTTTATTGAATCAGAGACGCCGACCAAGGAGATGGAGGTGACCGGGGGCGCTGCTCTAGGTTGACCCTAGGGAGGCTCCAAAAGGTAAATACAGCACCAACATAAAGTATTTAGCTATTAAAATAAATCCTATCCAGACCTACATGTCTGACCACAAACGGTGGTTTGCTTCCGGTTTCCTTCTTAAATTCGTAAGGTCCAAGATTCAGATGGGCCAATCTCTGCTTAGCATCTTCGGACAACTCACACATCCGCCTCCGGGTATAGGGCGACGGCGAACGGGATTTTGAGGCAATTGTGGGACGTTCGTAATTCTTTGGCGTTCTAAGGGAGCTATTTTTTCGGACCGCCTTTGGCTTCTGCGAAGATGACAGACAATGAACTCTAAAGGCAACGGATTAAACGAGCAAAGCACCGGGGAAAATCACAATTTCCATCACGTGAACCATTTAGACTTTCCAATATCTCTGCAATAAAACCTCTTACTGTTAATTAAAGTCTAATTGAGCTGTCTGCTTTCCTGAGTACAGGAAGTACCGGCGGTAGTAAACATATGTTTACTGCCTCCTGTACTATATAGGTGGAAATGGAAACCGATCCGGATTGGACGCGAGTCCTTTACCCTTTCCGTTCTCATAATACATTTGGTCATCGCACAATAGAAGGATCAGAATACGACGTACTCTCACCAACCTGTTTCTGCATTCTCTCCCCGTAGCCGGGTCACTGTTTAGACGTATGTTCTCAAACAATTCCCTGGAGGGTCCGCAAAAAAAAAACAAAAAAACAATAATTAAACATCAAGGTCTAGGAGAAAAGGCGATCGGAGGTAAATGCCATGCAGTGTAACAAACTGAGGCTTAATTGTAAAGCATTCTCTTTGTAAGCTCCAGACTTTAATAAAGATAATTAGAAAAGACACAGGAGTGGCAGAAAATGTCAAGCAGATAGCATTTGCATTTCTGACGATTCAATTACAAATGATTACATTGCTTTGTACAACAATTAAGGTCTGACTTTTATTCCAAATCCGTGTTTTTGTCAGGAGTGAAGACTCTAAGTAGCATGGTTAACAGCAATTAAATTGGATTTTTTTTTTTTTTTTAACAAAAAATCTAAACAAAAAGTGTTTCGTGTCAAAAACAGATTTTAGCTGATTCATCAAATTCAGAACAAAATGAAAACATTGCAACTTTTTAGAAAAGCCGTGTGTGACCCCAGCTTCACAACGATTCGTTTATAAAATCAAAACAGTTTCCAAATACTTTACAATTTCAACTTGTATAACCAATGCCTACAACTATAACAATAAAAGCCATGGTTTTAGATAAAGAATAATAGTTCGGCGTGCTAAAATGATGATTTTTGTATAAAGCCCCCACAAACTGGGGTTCTGAAAACTGGTGTTACAAATCAAAAAATTTGACCCCCCCTTTTTTTTTTTATAATATTTAAAGGATCACACCAGACATCATATTCACCTTAATGGGGGTCTTGACACACCCTGCTCCCCGCCCATTTTCCATTAAATTAGGGGGGTTTCCAGCAGACGTCAGCGGGACCACCCACCGACGTCAGTGGGCAGTCCTGGCCGCGTCCCACAAGGGAAGGCTCCAGGTAGACGGAGGCCAAAAGTTCCCAGGTATGCATCACCCGCTCATGGGTACACAGAAAGTGTTTAATATCCATTCAATATCGACGGGGCTGCATGGGACACTAGACTGTCCTATTATTTTAAGCATTTAAAAAGCAGCTCTCCATCTCCGCCAAATACAGCCACCCCACTTCCGTATACGATATGTTTATATAATGAAGTGTTTCCCCATATCGCAACAGATAATGACGATTGTCGGATCATTATCGGATAATAATTCGGTTTAGGATGAAAAAGTTCAAAGTTTCCTTTACATTCAAATGTTTAAAGACAAATAAAGCAACATTAATATTAATACAGAAGACGAAAGCATTTCGATCAAACAACCGACTGGGTAATGTCACGGAATGCGTCGTAAAACTTTCTGTATAATCCGGTAATAGGATTTCAAGGCATAAATCTTGCATTTACTGATAATGACATATATATAACAGCACTTAGCTGAAGTGCCATTTTATTCTGGAGAAATTGTATTTATGAGCACCAGGAGCTATGGGACGCGTTCCAAAAACCACTTCAAGGACTTTCTGCTTAGGACAAATCGTGTCTGGAGCTGCAGTCGTATTTGCAGCGTACAGAGTTTTACAGCATAACGCGAACCCCGTAAACCCAACGTGTAAAATCACTAAATCCCCCAAAAAAACACATTTAATGGCGAAAGAGTCAAATTAATGCAAGTTGGAAAGAGTAGGCGAAACGCTTACGATCTGCCCCCCACCCCACACCTGTGACTTGCAAAGCCCCCTCTTTCCTGAACAAATATAACCAGCAATGGAGAATAAACTAATTTATTGTACTTTGCTAACATGAAGCATGTGAAATGACCTGCCTGTATGCTTCTGTAGCCCGTGTAGGGTCTACATCTAGAGTTGAGTTTCGATCTCAACTCTACTGTAGGTTCGTACTTAGAGGTCGCAGCACCAGCCTTTATACATCTATAGCCGCCTGCTAATCGTTCACTAATATATCAGCAAAAAACATATTTCCAAACTTACAACGGACCATCCTGCATCTATAATGTCCGGCTATAGAAGGAACATAAATACAAACCTAACTCATATGGAACATACAGTTTTGGGAACAATAATCTTAGGGGTCTATTTTAGTGAATAGAGGGAAAGATGTGAATGAAATTCTGACTTCACTATAGGTTATGTAGTGTGAGGAGCATGGCTAGCCCTGTATAATGTATAGTTATGCGAGACTTCATCAGTCTCCTTGCCCTGAAGAATACATTATGCAGGGCCAGCCTGGAGAAACATGCTAGTGTTGGCCCTGCATAATGAATAGAGAAGTGAATTATCTTGCCAACTCTCTGTTTAGTGAATAAAGTGTGAAACGTTGGGAAGCACACTTGGGTTTGTGTATTCATAAAAAACAACAAGGCACACCCCGTGCATTAGACAATACAGATCAAAACATCAAATATGTTTTCCCAGCAAGCTTGCAGTATATCCGGCTAAAAATAAGACGTCAGGTGGCATCAAGACCCAAGCGATGACCAATGTCCCAATCATGGACCACACGGCACATGCGCGCCCTCTCTGATGTCTCCACAGCATCAGCTGTACTGTGCTGCAGCAGGCACGTGGAGTGGTTGGATAGCCTGGAGCCCAGTATTGTTAATTAAATCCATTGGAATCTAATAAAAGGCACAAAATAAAGCAAGAATTCCATTCAAAAACACCTAAGGCATAAATATCAGGGATTCCGTCACACTATACGGTCGTACATTGCTTATCCCGGCACTACGTCAACGTACCCCAGGTTCAGCGAGTCCCATCTAATTTTTCATGACTATATTGCTCGCCAAGTAGCTGAATCAGTGGGACAGACTCAAGTAATTTAAAGCCCTCTCTGGACACCATTAACGAGGCTCTTGTATCAGGAGGGGCGGATCGATCCTAAACTTTGGTCAGAATCTGCAAATACGCAAAGAACAAATATATATATATATATATATATATATATACACACACATACATACACGAAAAAGGGCTAGCGCACAAACTAAAAAGCATAAAAATTCAGATTCCAGGGTTACTGCTAGAATAATAATGACTGTGCATAACTAGCAAATACCATTTAAAAAAAAAACACCTAATACATAATAAAAAGTTACATTCTGTTTTACGTTACTAACAAAAAAAGTAATATAAAAAGTAATTCTGGTGCAAAGCAGTCCTGCTGACTGGACCATTCAACCGGTTGCTATGGCGATAAGACCCATTCAAATCTTGTACCTTTATTACTATATAAGACAGTTTACACGGTGTGAAGGGGGACAGGTACGGGGGGGAGGTACTCTCTGACCATATAACTACTTAATATCCCTCAATTTCCGTTCTGCCCCGCTAAATACACCAGAGGAAGCATCCCGAGGTAAAAGGCGCACTTACTGGGGAGAGCGCTCGGTACAGGAGCTCACCGGCAGCGGTCACGGCTCACACTGCCACAGAAGCGGATGCGCCATGGTTACTAGGGAGGTACTCTGTTTAATTGCCCCGCGCAGGGGACACAGAATGCCCGCGACTTAAGGGCAATTATTGCCGCTTACGCTAGGGGCAGGGCGCTCCGGCAGGAAACCCGGCATGCCAGACCCCGGCGTCAAGTAACGGCGGAGGGCCGCCGAGCGGTGACGTCATCCCGTCACCCCCGCCCACTGACGCTTGAGCTGAGGTTGAGTGTGGCCATGATGTGTGTGGAACGTGTTTCCATAAACGTTCTCTCCCCGTTAAAGCTTGTATATATATATCTATAGATATATCTATAGATATATATCTATAGATATATCTATATAGATATATCTATAGATATATCTATATAAATACATATATATATATATATATATATATATATATATAGTCCCGCTAATGCTTTATGCCCCACTGGGCTTCATTATGGATATAATTATAATAATATTGAATGACACGCTGTATGCTGTCCATTAAGGTGTCTTCTCTGTTAGTCATGAACTTTTGCGTGCATTTTCTCTCTCTGGGGATCTCTTAGGGCTCTCCCCATTTGTAATGGTGACTCCATTTGTGAACAGCTTTGCTCGCGCGTGACTTGGTGGGTGATGGTTGTATGCGGTTACTGAGACCCTCTGATGGGAGATATAGATCACTGGGGGGGTCACTTAAGGAGAACAAATTTGCCTCCTTTTATATCTCGTCTTGATTGTTGAGGGCACAATCAGCCTGGTATACTTACCGCGACTTGACGTCTATAACGGCATAAGTGAACCAAACCCAACCAAAGCAGGGATTCTGCCCCGTCCATCTCAGCTAAAGAATCTGTGAAATAAATCGCTTGTGAAATAAATACAAAGGTAAACTCAGCATTAACATACCCAGTCAATTTCATGAAGGCCCTTTGTCTACTTAGCCTTCGGTCTTTGTATTGATACCAAAAATCAATCGCCAAATCAGCCCGAGAGTAAAAAGTTTTCTTTGTAAAGTAGAACAATGTAATATTTATCTTCGTAAATGTAGCACAATGTTTCAGTAAAAATATGTTTATATTGAAAATATTGAGTTTTATCCAGATTCATTGCAGAAAAAAAAGCAACAGAGTGTGCCCAAAGATGCCACGAGCCCGTGTGAGGTTAAAACACAGAAACACAGACAGAGAGAACAATATCAGAGTCTGAACAACCGAAATTGGCGAACACATGACATTTCAGGAATAACAGCGTAGCCGAGCTTTTAGACCTGTCATTTAAAATGTCCTTTATAAGAACTTTTAGACGTCGGTTGCTGCGCTAAGGTCATGCTGCCAAGATTTACAAATTAAATATCGACGCGGGCCACATGAGATGCACGGTTGTTTGTAGATTGTAGATTCTGTCGCAGAAAAATAAATACACTTTGGGTTTGAATGGGAATTGTAGATGGTGGGAGTGGAGGGGGGCTTTGATCTACATGGACAAGAATATCTTATATGTAAGATGACAAAGTTTTATTTTACTGAGATATTTGATATGTCTATCGATGGTAAGGGGAGAATTATTTGTTGAGGATTGCATACTTAGCTTCTTTTATTGTATGTATAAAATTAGTCAGGTCTCTATCCCCATAGACATCTATGGAGGAACAGACTTCATTAGCATTGCCGTAAAGAATTAGCTCAAGTGTTGTGCCTGATCTGGGAAAACCATCGAAAATAATAACGTCAACAATGGCAGCCTCCAGCACCGCAGAGAAAGGACGTTTTGGAACAAAATAAAGTAAAGCTGTGTTTTCTTCAATGTAAGACTACATTACCGCAGTATATATATTGCTGTATTTAATGCTCAAAGAATTGTTCGGGCTTCTCCTTTTAGGAAATATACTCTTTGGGACAAAAACTGGTAACGCTAAACCATAAAAACCAACATTTAAGAACTAGAAAAAATACATTTGCCCTTGTAGATTGTAGGCTGGTTTGAGCATGGCCCTCCTTATCTTTTGTTTCTGTAATGGAAAATTGTTATGTGAGCCACTATCTGTTACGTCCTGTTTACCCGTTATACAGCACTGCAAAATACCATGGTGTTGTATAAATCAATAAATAATAATAACTTGCCAAGAAGTCTAGTCCCCTGGTTAAACACGAGGCGCAAGATCAACTATGATTTGGTGCTTTATTAGTTTATCTTGGATTAACATCTGAGTTTTGAGTTGTTGTGTACTTGTGTGCTACAAGGTCCTAGAGATAATATGGGCAAAATGTTTTGGGTTTTTTTTTTTGTATGACTTCAGACCAAACTTTTTTCTTTTATCAAGCATAGTGCTCCAGGTCTGAAAAAGTTAAATTTTATTGCCGTTAAAAAAGTAGCGTGAAAGGGCTTTGGCGTGCAGCTAGAACGCTCAATGAGCTAATACAGCAATTAATGATGCATCGCATAATGTCAGATGCCTGAGCACAGATGAAATAGATATCATTGCTCAAAAGAGAGGGAGAATGGGGAGCAAAATCACCATGTTTAATATCCTACTTCTCTTCCCTGTGGGAGTGAATACGGATGAATCAGTGAGATTAATCCTCATTTTTTTATTATTGCTTTGACATTTATAATAATATGTTTTAAAACATCTGTGGGTGGGGAGTAGAAATCTGTGCCAAGCGTGCCATAAGGTGGTGGTGGACACCAGGTCCCCTTCTTTGTTTTCTTCGGGGCCGCACACCACAAGGGATACGTGGCCCCTTCCTTCCGGCCAGAAGGCCTGCAGGAAGTCCAGATCTTCTTGGTCCCCACCTAAAGCTAGGAAGGGAACCACTGTAAAGTTAGTGAAAAAAAGTGTCCATTTACTCCAACTACCCAATCTTGACTGGTTTTTCTCATATTCCAAACCCATAAGGATCAAGGAATAACACAACCCAAAGCACAATACTACAGGTACACCCAGGAATGCTCCGGGGGTCTGAAGAAACCACCCCACCAGAGGACCAAGCATTTTCCTCACCCACTTTGGATACTTAATTGATTTAACCAAAAGGGCAAGTTGATTGCCCATATCAGTTAGGGACAGACAGTTTCCTTCTATGCACAAGAAAGCAAGGGGGCCCACATCTGGACTCACCTTCACACTTGAGGTTAACTCCAAGAGATCCCGGGAAGGGTGAAATGCCAGACAAAAAGAATATGAGATGCTTACCAAGAACAGACAGCTACTTCATAGCCTGTCCTACAGTGTATCCCCAATTGGGAGCATTTCACATTTTAGCTCCTGTGTCTTTACAGAGGAAAAATTTACATATCAGTCTGATGCCACCCAAAAGGGAGGTCCAAAACAAAAAAATGTGAGGCAAATTTCATTTTGCAGAGAACCCCCAGACGCACATTTTAGCCTTCATTGGCCTTGTCAGCAGGATATGGCTGGTATTTTACAATTTTATGAATTAACTTTTTTGAATAATGTAAAAAAAATAATCAAACATATTTCAACTTTATGATAAAAGATTGAGGAGCAGAACTCCAATTTGGATGATAATCTCCACCTTTGGATAGGCTATACAATGCTTAAAAGAGACCTATCATATCCTAAATTATACCCAACACAGTTGTTATACCTGCATGCAACAGGATAACCCCCCCCCCCAACGCTATTAACTATTTTGTTTTTTTATGCTGCGCTATCTAAAGTGTATAGTCTATATGTGTAGGTAAGGAGCAAACATACTGTAGTACAGTATGCATTAAGATGATCCCTGACCCTGAATGATACCCTTACTTATGATGATATAAGCAAACTTCAGTTCTGGACATCAGAGAGCAATTAAGATTATACCCACTTGCACACATTCTCCTGCCAGGTACAAATCCAGACTGGCCTGTGCCACGATAGTGATAATATAGGAACTTCTTATATGGGAATTCCAATGCAACCTTCAATGATGGATCATGGGAAATACAGGGCAATTTGAATAGAGCAACCTTGCAGTATCTTTGGTAGATATCAGAGATCAGGAATTTCTTAAAACCAGAACACTAAATACAAATAACATGGTTTCCAATGGTTTATTCATTCATGGGTTTTTTTTTCCTCATATGTGAACAATCGCCTTAAAAAATGAGCAAATTTGTTTACATGGACCATCATTGATAGAAATGATGGCCTTAAATCCTGACCAATGCAAGCGTATGGTATGCATTTCCATCCTGAAAAACAGGGGCGATTTAGACTTGAGACCGTTGGGATGACAGGTCAGGTTGACAAGCTGATGAGACAATCCCCTGTTTTCTTCCTCTTACACGAAAAGAATACAGTCAGTGACCTTGTATAAAGTCCAGGACATTTTACGAGGGCTTAACCCCCACCAGCTATAAGACCAGCTACAATTTTAAATTGCCACCAGGAGAAACACTTAGTGGAGACTACGTGGCAAAATGATTGTATAATTAAATAGAAACGGATACATTGGTAGTGTTATATCTTTGCGTAAGAATACCCCACTAGATTATTTGAAGACCATGATGAACAATACATCCTAATTATGTCCTCCCTACCCTCTCCTCTAAAAGTCTTGGTATCTTTAGCATTCCCTCTTTTGTGTGCGTAAAAAAAAAGCACTAATGATTCTCAACTAAAGTAATGTGTTCTTGTGACTCCAAAACCATTTTGCTTAATGAGGTACTAAGTCTTTCTAATTACACCCAGAAGGGAGCAGGGCCCTGCCCAAACGAACAATCATTACTTAGGTAATTTATAGTAATACAAAAAAATGGAAAGTATGAATTCTTCCCAAGAATGGGACTATTTATTTCAGTATCTCCATTCCCTAGCAGCCAATTACCCTATTAAAGCAACATTTTGTTGCTAAGGACATTAATTGAAATGGAAATTAATTTATGGAAGATCACCTAATTAAGTTGACATGTAATGATTATGTCAGAATGGCCCGAGTGATTAGATTTTTTATTTTTTTTTACTAAACGAGTGTTGTCGTTACATTCCATTTGTAAGTTAATTTATATAAAACCTTAGCGCGTACATCCTTTGTGGTTAGAACTATTTAATAAACATGTCAACTGCTTTTTTTTTTTCTCTACGTAGGAAACAGCATCTCGACTCTTGGTGTCGAGAAATACTTAAGTCGGAAGTTTATAGAGCAATTAAGGACCCTCGTGGGAGGGTGGATACACAGAGACTGTCAGATAACAAGAATTAGCAATTCTTGTGTTTTTTTCCCCTACAGGCCCTAGAAAATTCCTGAGATCATCAAGTATTTGTGTTTCGGAGGGACTTGTGTGTTATATGTTACATCCTATTGTAATTATGCTTCAATATTTGTCATCTGAGGAATAGCAGGGAATAGAGAGAATTCAATTAGTTTATTTAAATTAGTTATCAGGTCGCAAATTGATCTTCACACTAAAGATTGGTAAGCCCTGTCTGTGCTGAAGAGGCCAAAGATGACATTTTCTTTAAGTGGCTTGATGATACGTGTTTGGCACATTCTGTCTTAAAAAAAAGATCTTTTATAAGTACTTGTACAAGAATGTTATTTAATATGGCAAATCATAGATGGGGACATTGTAAGTCTGAATAAAAGACAAGAAGCCTCTTCTTTTTGGATCACAGTCTAGTAGCTCAGGCTTCATCTAATAATCTCTATCCATGCAAGGAAAACAGTAGGCAGGGGAATGTTGCCCCTCTACACAAGCTCATTAGGGAAAGCGAGTACAAATAAAAAAAAATCAATTAAAAATAATTAAGTAAACTTTAAAAAAACATTTAAGCCAACATTCAGACACGTTTCCCTAAAATGTATAGTCCAAAGGTATAGTTCTTCACCATCCTTCAAATATACCACAGCACGAACTCCCGAGCACCACTAGACATATCCTGTAGAATTTGATGATCCATTGTCACCCCACCTCTATCGCTCCTGTTTCAGCCCAGCAGTCGACTCCACTTGTGGATGCCGTACCTTATGGAAACTGCCACTATTTTCTATAACTTAAACAGGTCTCACAGCCATGTGATTGTAGGCTTGTTTGAGGAGAGTTCAAGGATATACAAAACCAACCATCGATGAAACAACATGCCCATATATACTGTATATAGAACATCTTTCCCACCATTATTCTTGGTTTTATATACTGTAGCTTGTCCCTGCTCAGTCTCTCCATCGCGGAGCCCTATGAAAAGTGAAAACATAATTTTGTACGTTTATTACAATAAAACTCAGATGGAGTCTGGGATCCTCAGAAGCACTGCCACAGGACTGGTCAATCCTCTTAGACCCATCTGGCTTCCTGCTATGTCCTGGTGCAGCAGCATCAACATTGTCTTTACCTTTGTCTTTATTTGTACCTCCTCTGCTCCTGCCCCACAGGAGTAGTTTGAACTATCTGGGCCCATATCCACGTAGTTCTGGAAGGGCACTCCCGATATTTGTTGTTACAAATGAAATCCTCTGGACAATCTTTTGTTTTGTGCCCCCATAGCTTGCAACTCCTACACAAAGTCGGTCTTTCATGTTTACAAGAATCCATAGCGTGGCCATAAGCCACACTTTCAGCACAATAAGGGCATCTCTGGGTAAAACAAATATCCTTGATCCTTGCTGATCACAACAAATGAAGGAGGGTGCGCCATACCACCGATAACTTAACAAGAAAATTCCACTCACCATTCCAAAGTCCTTCCAAGTCTTTAACCTTTAGCAGTGGATACCCAGTCTTCATTTTTGTGAACACAGGGGGGATATGCAGTCTCTACTTTGTTTTCTCATCTCCTTCCTCTCTGTCTTTCTCCTTACTATGGCCAATATTTTTTCCTTTTCTTTTTTCTCTGCTTTTTCTCTCTCTCTCTTCCATCAGCCTCATCTCTCTCATTTCTCTTTTCTCTCGTACTCTGTTTCTTTGCTCTCTTCTCTTTTCTCTCATGCAATTTCTCTTTTCTCCCATTCTCTCCCTTCTTCCTCTCTCTCTTCTCTGTCTCTCCTCTATATCTTTTTTCCTTTATATCTTCTTTCTTTTCTCTCATCTCCCTTTCTCTCTACTAAGCCAAACATTGTAGCAGCTTTACTTGTAAATCCACATTCATGGCCATATCCCAAACCACCCCAAATATAACCTCTCAAAGGATGCCCCGGAAATTGCTTGGCACATAAAGACATTGAACAAATAAAAATACAACTTACCTTTTAAAACATTTCTGTTCAGGTTAAGCTGAAATTGAACTGCTAATGGGTTTAAATTTGACATGTCTATTGTTAATCATAAAAAAGGCTTATTCAATCTGCAAACTTCATGCTGTCGTCCCTACGTGTTTATAACGTTATAATTGGCTCCTGTCAAAGTATTTATTCTTGTTTGTTTATGATTGTATAATATTATTGGTTGTGGCTAGTCTGTAATAATGTTTGTCATATCTGTTTATGTTTGACAACTGCAATGGTTTCTGTGACAACTGTGTGCTATTATTATTTATTTTCTTTAATTTGCACCGAGACTTTTTTTATTTCTTTTTTGTTACACTTGTCTGGTTCTGCAAAAAAACACCACATTGTGCATAGGAGTATTTTTTACACCACTGGAATGTTCTTCTGAACTGTTTTCCTTAAAAAAAACTACAATCATATTAAAATTTAAAGGGGCTATTCAGCTATCCTACACATTGAAGTACATATGATGGCTTAGCTGTCCATTTGAGATCAAACCTTAACAGATTTTTTTCATGATACATTTACTTTTCATATTTTGCCGACCACCACTTACAAAATGCTGCTTCCTACAGTCTGTGAGAGAAGGAAAACTGTTATACTGTTCACATGTTGCAGGGCATCTATTGCGCTTGCCAGCAGCATGTCAAAATTATGTGTGTTGGACACAATAGGCAACCATACTGTGCATGCCCACTAGGCCAAGCAGATACCAGAAAGTAATCATAAAACATAAAACTAAAGCACCAGCTATAAGAGAAGGCCGAGTATTTCAGCTAAGAAAAAAGGGCATCAGTGAAGCATATGCTGGTCGCTTCACTGATTCAGTAGAAGACATTGAGGCGTGACTGGCTCTATAACATGCTATAAAAGTTATCTAATGCTTTATAAAATGGATAAGATTGCTGAATGTGTGTTTTCTATTCCGTCCAGAATATCATTAAAATAACCATAAAATAATTGTTGTTTATGGAATACAAAAAAAACACATTTTTTTCCCCCTAGAATAGTAATTCTTTAATACTACGCATGATCAAGCACATAAAAGGCAAGCGACCAACAAATAGAAATCCAACAGAAATTAAACGCGTCTGAATAAATAAGCCATCCGTTTCTGTGCGGCAGGCAAATTATATTAGTATTGTAAAAGAAGATGGAACTTTTTTAGCCCGACCGCTGTATGTAAAAACGAGGACAGCATTAGCTTCGTGCCACAGAAAGGTGTAACACACTTCAGTGGAACTTTGTTTAGCCGATTTGTTTTTGCCTGTTTTTTTCTTTCTTCTTTAAGAAGGCTTTGGTGGCTTCTTGCTGTTGGCTGAACTCTTGCGGTTTCTACGTGTCACCCCGGTTCCAGGTTGATACATTCCGGTGATGGCTGGAGGTTTCTCTCTGCTAGGGAAGAAGATAAAATACATTATACATCACTTGTATCTTGCGGAATGATCAGGTAATCATCGTTCCCTGCACGATGTAGTGATACAGTATGCTTATGGAGTGGTCTTAGCATAAAGGGGGCTTGATCGAGTCTATGGGAGGCAAAATAGGCAAGCTCAGACAGCCCACAAGGCTCAGTTAAGAGAAGGTGCTAGCATTGGGCTCCTGCCTTTGAGAGATGAAGTTTGAGGGCAACCCAGATCTGCGGTTGACTGGATTAAGGACTAAGTAAAGTGACCCATAGTTGTGGAATTCTGGTGCCCGACCCACCGGTTTGTTAATTTGGTTATGGCTGGTGGTATTTGGCAGGTCAATTCAAAGGAGGCTCCAGGTAGGCGTCCATTCCTTATGTGGGTTCTTGTTCATTTCAAAAGTGTGATGTTTTAGTTAGTGGAGTAAAAAATAGAAGAGGGTTGCTTTAATAAAGTGGATTTATTGTAAAATAAAAATCACCATAGCACCACCTGTTGGCAGGAGAGGAAAGTGACTCTGATTATTATTATTATTAGGAAGGCTCACATGTGCATGCTGCTGCGCTACTACAACAGGGTCCTTTAACATTGCATAACATGACCCCCTGTTCGGACAAATGGTACCAGCCCGGGGCAAATTGAAACGGGTACATGGGTTGAGCCACTTTAAATAGCTTATCTCATTGCCTTTTAATTCACTTTTTACATGACTGATCCATAAGTAGTAACATAAAGACAGGCGTTGCAGCAAATTCTAACTATAGCTTTCTACCCTGAGGGTGTAATGGTTAGGCACTGATACCCCCTCTAACACACAGTACCATTTATCAAAAGGGAAAAAACATGTTTGCTTTCTGCTTGCTCTTGCTGGGATACAAATGATTGACTTCCCTGGTTACCCTCCTCTGAGTTACTCCGTTATACATTCCAAATACTGCAGGGGGCAGCACTTTACATGTCAACAACATGTAAAATTGCCCCCCGGCAATTTCAATTTAGACATTACAAATATGGAATGCATAATAAAACGCTAAATTCATATAAATATATATTTGTAAAATACATCATCTATATTGTATTCTTGTTCACGATATACATATTTTTACATTGCAGCTCGTATTTTAATTCTCGATCTCTCATCGCTGCCGCTTCTATTTATAGCCGCTCCTTTAACATGAAAATATAATCATCCCCGTATGTTTTTACCAAGCGGAGTTGTAAAACCATAACGTGTATTTATGATTGGGCCGTGTACTCACTAATGCGCTTGCAGTAGTAATATTGCACAGCCTGCATGCTGGGGAGCTAACGCTACGCCGCTGCTTTGCTTTGGAAAACATAATGCATTGTTGGTACTAACCGTATATTCTGATTTCTAACTACTCGACAGGGTAATTGTAGCAAAATGATATTTTTGTAAGCCCTCTGCGGGGAGGCTGTCCAAGCCGTACAGTTTGTAAGAATTTCCCTTTTAATGGACACATCTCGATGATCCCACGCATTGTGTAGATAGAAAGGCTCGATATTTTTTTTTTTTATGACAGCCGCATCTAATGTTCTGTGCAGATATTGTTACAGCGTGTAGGTGGGAGATGACAGATTATAATTATTAAAAGGGTGACATGGCTGGGCTTTGGGGGGAAGGGGCAGGGATTTTTTTTTTCCGCTAGGGACGAAAAGAAGACGCCGTATAATTAGCCTTTAATCGGCGATATTTTTAATTAAATGTTATGTCTGTAGAAATCTAATTTCCATGGTATGTGAAAAATTATTTAACTCATTCTTATCTTATAAAAAGGTTAACTCAGTTCCCAAGGTGCTAACCATTAATCATATTCCAGAGGGAAATTGATATCCTTTAATTAACTGTTTGAGTGCATCCAATGTGCGGAGTGTGTGATTGGTTCAGTTTTCGGGTTGGCTTCAAAGTTTAACATGTACTCTCTGGGACATTACCGCACCGTAAATTCACTCTACCTCTCAGGGCAACGCAGAAGATTCTCTGCTTTTCATGTTGTGTCCGTTTGGAGAATATTTGAGCAAAACAAGTTAACCCCCCACCCCCCGCTTTTGAGCAGACTTCACATTTCTGCTGAAACGGTTAAACCCTTAGCTCTCCATTATTATAATAGATTATCAAAGGCTAACTCCTTGTCTTCGCTGGTATTGCTGTTTTGTTTAGACTTAAATCCAGCTGTGTTACAGAAAAGAGATTCCTGATGTAGTCCTTCCAAAGCTTCCTGGCCTTAATACCGGTTTAAATAAGCATTAATGGACATAAAACAACAAGGTGTTGAGTCCCCCTGGTTTAATTACACAGCCAAACAGAAACAGTATATTCTAATTAAACATCGTGTCCGACCCTCCCAACAAAGCCTGCAGTTCACGGTAAATCACAGCCTCTTAACCCTTTCTTTCATCTGAAGCTTTCCATAGCAAATATAATCTCAAAGGGTCTCAGTTATACAGTAAGAGTCTGATTAATATATGTTGTTAAAGGGTTAAAGCATTATCACAACCCCAAAAAAGAAAAGGCTTACTGCAACCCCCTACCGTTCCCTAAAGGGGATGACCCATATTTTTATTACTAGTAGCAGGCTAATCATTTTTTATTGTGATGTTTTCTTTTCAGTTTTTGCTTAATATCATGTTTTCAAGCAAAGTAGCCATTTGTATTTGTTGTAGCTTTGGTACGTTAGCCCAGACAAACACTCGGACTCCCTGTCATACTGCCTGTGGTAAATAATAGAACGGCTCAGTCTTAACTACTGTGTTGGACACCTTGGATAATGAATGTCTGTGGCAGAATGGACTTTATTAGCTGTATTATTGCTGTAAATAGTCAGGTCAGTGTGGTGTGGAGCAAGGAAAGCCACCCAACATATCAAATGACTGACAACAATGGCAGCCTCCCAGCCCGCCAATAAAAGAAGTTTATGGGAATAACATAAGATAAAAGTAGGTTTTTGACAATGCCATCTAACGTTTACCTAATTATGCTGAAGGAGGAAATTATATTTCTTTTGGACTTCTGTGTTTCCTCTTAATAACCACAGCTGGACTCATCAGAATGTCTGAATTTATTATTGATGCACCACTTGGGCACATGCTTGGCTTTGAAGGCCACAGAGTTAATAAACAGAAAGGCGCCTCATAGAGTTGGATCATTAGAAATCGTATCAACCAGCAGTTACACCGTGAAAGAATCAATCCCCCGATCAATTGTGGGTTACGGTCAATTTATTGTGTGTTGGGCAGTGCTGGATAGCATACTGTCTGTCTGTTAAGGGTACTAAATCGTTCGGCTTATCACCACCACTTGCTGATGACTTTGTTCCGTTTGTTTCGAAACTCCCCAGCCCACCATTGTCCTCATCAGAATGCGCAGTGGCACGTCTTCACATATGAGTTGTGCTTTCAGACATTATGAATTGCTAAGAAGCCCTGTATAAGTTATAGGTGTACAGGGCCAGACTTCCCAGCACACCACTGACCTATGTGCCAGTTGGGGACATAACAGATCTCCCTTGTAACCAGACCATATGCACTATAGAGGTCTGTGCCAACCAACGCAGCCCCCACAGGGAACTTACTCCACCTGAAGCTTCCTTAAAATACATTGCCGCCAAGATTTGGCGTCATATCCCGACACTCGGCACAGAGGACGGTGGCCGCAGAGGTAAGCGGTTGGGGTGACTGGGGCACTGCCTAAAGCAGAACCCATCCCAGATACATCACCGCCAGAGTAAAAGCCGTCTCGTATAGGGTCTATTAACAATCCAAAATGGCTTCTTACCATTTTGTTTTGCTAACATGTATCAAGACGATTGTTACCTGCCACGGTTCATTATGATGCATGCACTAGGACTGCACATCTATTAAAGTTAATTAGGGCTCTATTTTTAAGTCTAATTTCCATTTGGTTCCTGATGGAATAACTGGACAGCCTGTGATGTGCTTGGTAATACGCTGTGTTGAGGAATCTGTTAGCGCCATGTTGCTGTAGTAATGGTATTGGTAATAACTAGTTCATAAACATTTATTTCTGCGCCGTGACAGAGAAAGCCTGACCTTACTATAATTGGTTTTCTGCAAATGCAGGCAAAGCGACCCCAATGTTAAGCAGAAATCTCCGGGTAATTAGCGAGTTGGTCAGAATGGAGCGTTATCATACTGTGTACTCTGCGGGTTATTAAGAGAATGGGAAACAGGTTTTTCACATTTTATGCATAACATTTTCAAAGCTGTTTTGTGGAGAGCGGGGGGGAAATAAAGCGATGGCTTTTCAAAACGCTATTTTCATCCAAGAGTAATTCGGCCATTAACTGTAATCTATAATCCAAATGTTATACAATAAAAAGTGTAAGGTATATACATGGTAATTGGAATAAACAAGAAGGCTGGATTCACATAATGAAATTATTGTTTTATTAGAGTCCACACAAAGGACAGGGACAAAGAAGGGAGAACAGGCAAACCATCCCTTTGTTTTTGGAGCTTGCCTGGTTTTTATTTAGGAATTATAGTGATATTTAAAAAAGAAATAATAATAATAATCCTTGGATTCCCCGGCTCATTATTCTTCAATGTCAGTGTCTGTGACTGCAGACAGACTAAAAGGGTTTTAAAGCTCCTAAGAAACAGGAGAGGAGATTACAAGAAAGAAAAGCTGAACAGAGGGGTCCAGAAGAGGGACTGTTTCTCTTAAAGAGGGACACTTGGGAGATATGTAGTAGAGGACTGCATTGGGAGGCGGGTCCCACGCGCGGTCTTGCTAGGGCTGCGGGCGGGAGCGGGCGGTCAGGCACTGTACCTGCGGGTCCCGGTAATCCCGCGCAGTCCCGCAAGGCTGCCTTCTCGCTGCTCCCTTACAGCGTCTCCTATCTTGCACCGCCCAGGAAGAAGGCGGAGTCACATGATGTGACGTCACCTCCCGTGACTCCGCCTTCTTCCTGGGCAGAGCAAGAGAAGAGACGCTGTGAGGGAACAACTTGAGGGCAGCCTTGCGGGACTGCGCGGGAAATCAGGTAAGGAGGCGGGCGTGATTGGCCACAAATGTGGCGGGAGCGGGCGGGATTGGCCACAAATGTGGCGGGAGCGGAACACCCACATTGCGGGAGCGCGATTAAAAACAGCGGGAGCGGGATTAAAAAAGCAGTCCCGCGCAGGGCTCTAATATGTAGTAGTATGGATCTACTATATTTCTCATTTCTTTGGATAAACCTGTGTTGTGTTTGCAATTGTTTGATATCCATGACATTTTTTGTGTATTTTTTTTAAGAAAAGATCAAAGGGTTAAACAATAAAGACAATTTTCACAGCCTTTTTGTGCTCATATTTACCGCTGGTGCCAATATTAGTGGAGGGCACTGTCCGTAAATCAGTGCACCACACAGTACAATTTGATGGGGTGCACCTTAGTGAGACAATATGATTTTTTTTGAACATTTACTAGGCAATGTGTCTCTATGTTGCCAACTTAGAGGTGCAACAAATAGAAACACAATGTGTCATGTGTAGATGACAAAGACTCCGGGTATTCCCGGCACCCTCTACCAACGCATTCAAATTCTTTGGCTCTTTAGTATTGATAGGCGATCAGGATAGGAATACCGGTGTATTGAGCATATATTCCGGTTCGGAGGTTCCCAGAAGTCAGTGCTTCTTAATACAAAATTAAGTGGTATTGCTCCTGAAAAATGTTTCTATTTCATTACAACCTACTGAGCTCCTGGTAGAACATAAAGCGGACTAATTCAGGACCTCCCACCCTTTTATACCCTCATCCTTGGAAGTAATAATCGGTTAGAGTCTATTCCTGTGTACAGCTTATAGTCTTCAATCTTCAAATAAATTGAAAGTTTTTCCGGTCACTGGTTGATGATTCCTGCTGAAAAGCCATGAAATTCACCTTGCACGGCCCACCACAAATAAGTCTGATTGTATGTAATAGGGTCAGACAGAGTAATATGAACTCTGTCAGTATAAAGGCCAAGTAGATCAGAGAACATTGGTTGTGCATCGGGTGCAATGACCCTTTCCCTGGCTTTCTCCGTATTCATTCTGTATTCTTATCTTGCTCTGCACAATTGGCCTACACGCCTCAGTGGACGCTCTCATCTCCTTGTAGCTTGTTCATGCAGGTGGCAATACAGAAAAAAAAAGAAAACCGAGCAGGTAAATGGTGTGTTTATTGCTAGAAAGTGACTTCTAGAAAGTGACTCAGATTTAAAACTCTATCTCCAGGTCTGGTTTTCTATCCCCAGCTCTATGCCCAAACAGGCTAATAATCTACATGGCCAAAAAATACATGAATGGAGGTTTAGGTGGTGGGACAAGGTTAGAAGATCAGTTGCGTATGAATGAATACACACAAAATGAATGAAAATAAGCACCATTATGAGTGGAGCATATGCAAGAATAGGTGATACTTTTTCTTAAACTGATCACCTTTATTTGTGTTCTAGAGTAGGGTTGCCATATCAGCCAGCTGTTCCAAGACACATTTATATTTCGAGACCAGGGCAACGCTGCCCTGCAGTATGTAGGATGTATAAACTCACTGGGGGGAACCAGTTTCCCAAATATACATGCCACTGAGTCTCAGCACGTGATATGTATATGTGACCCTCAACATGGTAACCCTACTCTAGACATACATGGTCTATGGAGATCTGGCCCCAGCCATAATTAGGCATGTCCAAACGTGGGTCCAAACTCATCTCCTATCTAACGCTAAATTGGAATTTGTTTTCTTTTTTGTATTTTCCTGAAAACTATGACATATTACACATGTAGGGGTATGGCTAACCCCAGACACTGTTTGGCGAGTGAGGAATGGGAGCAAAGTAGGTGGACATGGCCAAACACAGCTGTTTTTGTTTTATAGAATTTATTGTTGTTTTCCTATATTTTTCAATTAGAAAAGGGTTTGATTGCTCCTTTAACATGGTCACTTGCGAAATGACTATTCTTCCTGTAAAACCCCAGTAAAAGTATTTGGTGCTTGTATTGTACAGCTGTGTGAAATGCATTGAACATTTATACATGCGCAAGAATAATAAGAACACCTACTGGATACGTTTTTTTTTCAATATATTGTTACCGTGTATAAGGAACAGGTGTTCCCAGACCCTCCGTCGTGCTGTTAAGTTGGTAATAATCCATGAAAGTCCTGGCTACGTTTCTTCCAAGCTTCATATCTGAGATCTTTAATTAAGGAAATTCTTGAGGGATGTAAAATAATACAGGCTGATTATTTGATCTAAGTAAGAGCAATTTAAATTGTACTGCGCATTTATTTAACTTGAATTAGTAGTTCTATATGCCATATGAGGTCTTTCTCCACATTTTTATTTCTTTTTTCCACTTAGTCCCTGAAATGGCAAATTGGTAACTTGCATTGGACCTTGAGGGACAGTGAGGGTCATCACTGCGATTGTGTCTAAAAAGCAGATCCATCGCATTGTGAGCCATGACACAAGGGTATAACACTCCGGAACCAAACCCAACCTAGTCATTGTGGGCATGCTTCCGGTACATCTTTTAACATGGTTTATCAAAGGGGAACAATTAAAAGTTAAATGGCTAAAATGCCGTGGATGGCTTCAAGTCCGATAGTACACAAGGACTTCATACCCATGAGTGAGTCCAGATTAACACAAGTGGAGCAAGAAGGGGATCTGGATCTGAGTGGCTCAGCTTGAACTAATATAGTTTAATATTAATTAAGGTTACAAAAAAGACACAAGTCCATCAACCTTTCCATTGATCCAAAAGAAGGCAAAACACCCACATCAAAGAGAATTCCAGTTGTGCCTCAACCTCCCCAAAGTGGGGTCTTACTATTGACTTATGCGTGAGTAAATACCTCCTTTTATTAGTCAGTCATCTCTATTCTTAGGTGACTCGGCTTCTTACCGAATACATAGGACTTCTAAAAGCTATAGCTCAAAACCTATAGATTATGTCTTCCTTTTAAACAATCTCATGTTGTAAAAAAAACCTTATATGAGGTCATCAACCAATAAAATGAATAAGATGAGCTATGACACATTAGTAGACAATGTGGTTGTAGTAGACACTTGATCAAGATGTACTATGTAATGTTAAGTCCAGGATGCTTGGTTTCAAGGTTATTTTAGGAAATTTGTTATAACACACACATGACGTGACAATGAATCTCCATGGAATTCCAGAAGGCTTTTGGAATTTTATTTTACCGAAGGAAAATCTCTCTAACTCCTCATTGCTTTCTACATCTAATCAGATTAGCTTTCCTACACCGGTTTAGCAGAATTTAGCTTTTGTTGCTTGCACTCAGAAATGCAGCCTTTCGTTTAATGCTATTTTTCTATCACAATTAGAAATCCCTTCAACAGATCCTTTTAAACAATCGTAAGGTGAAGTCGCAATTACGTATTAAATCAACAATGTTCCTCATTTGCCAATAATATTGATTTTTTTCTTTTCTAATTTCCTTTGTGAAGGGCATTTGCTTGTTTCCTGGATAATGTTGTTAACTTATTTCTTGAATGTTATGAGGATGGAGTCTCTTTTTACCAAAAATAGCCTAGTTCGATGAACTAATATTAGTACTTGGAATTAGATCTTTCAGAGGCTAATCCAGGAACACCGTCTATGCGTAATATAAAACTCAAAAAGTGTAGCAAAGGTAGGCCCAATGGTGAAACCTAGTGGATCACAATTCTTTAGGTTTACAGAGCCAATTACAATTTATTTTATTTGCTCTTAGGAACAAGCACGGCTTCTTCGAGTCTCTCTTCCTTACTTACAATTGCTCAAGTCACCTAAAGAGATCTCATGGGCCCCTTTCTAAAATATCAGTTAGCTCGCTTAGATCAATGACTGTTCTTGGTTGGATCAAGCTGTAGGATAGCAATTGTAATTACATTCTGCATATTCAGAACAGTGACATTTTCTACAGCGTTTTAATAAGGAGGACCATGCCTCGCTCAGATATAGTAAATCAATTATAGAAGTCTAATAGGTATTCTGAAAGGCTGAATGTTATAGAAAGCCCCCAATGACTCCCAAATGGATCACACACATGTACTGTGGTACATCGGACTAAGGATTACTCATGGGCCTCATTCGGCCCAGATTGTCCATCAGGCACACCAGGGAAATGCTTGGCAAGCTGGTGACTGGTGGATGTAATCCTGTATGATATATGTGGCCATGCACTACGTCCGTATAGGAATGATGTCGAAGTTTATTGCGTAGTCCAACACCAATTACTTAATTGGACACTGGCCCAGGGGATATTCTCTATACCAGTTTGGCCCGTTGACCTGGTGTAGGACTAGTATAGGCATGGATCTATCCCAAATTGAAATGGGGCTCGCCCCAGAAATTATTAAGTAGCAGGGAAAGTTGGCATGGAGTGGGTATGGCTAGACACTGGGGCAGCAGTGTCGGAGACTCTGGGTAAACCCTGGAAATTGCAATGGTTAGTCATGGAGCAGATAGCAGTATCATACTTTTTGAAGTGTTTTTATACTGGAATGGGTTATAAATCTATGGAAACAATCTCAGAAAGTACTCCTGGGAAAGACGTTTACGTGTACGTTTCCCGACAAGCCCGGTGTATAGTTACTCGAGGTACTTAATTTGTTTCAGAAGGGCTGTCTCAAACATAGAAGTGCTAACTGTTCATTCCATAAAAATGCAGTCTTCGTAAGTAATAGTTCTGCTTCAATGGACTCCTCTTTTTTTCCCTGCGTCTGAGCTCAGTACGAAATTCAGTGATTTAAAGCCGAGCGATCACATGGGATACAACAAATTCCAAATTATTTATTTCTCGGAGCAGGAAGCCGATCTAAAGATTATTTACTGCAAATGGGGCTGAGTGTTGGAGCGCAGGGAACGGCAAAGAGGAGGGAGGAGCGGATTGATTGAGAATTTTCAATTAAAACCTGCAGTCTTTTAAAAGAGATTTAGGGTTTTAGCAGAGAAATAATAACTCTCAACTAAGCAGAGAGAGAAAGGTGGGGCGGTGGAATGCAGTCACCAATATAGGCTAAATACTGTAAGATCAACATGTTATTTTTTTCCTAATAGGAAAATGTATATCAGAAAAAGATTGTGTTTAACGGTTTAACAGTCTGAGTTATTATGTTTCACTCATATTTATGTCTGACTCTTCTAAGCACAATATTCCCGTAATTTCTTTAATATATATATTTTATATATATATATATATATATATATATATATATATATATATATATATATATATATTGTGATATGTATAATACATTACACATTATATGCTATACCAATATTTTTTCTTCTTCCAATAATACCTATTGTGCATC
The DNA here is from genome assembly GCF_027358695.1 of Spea bombifrons. Taxonomy (NCBI): domain Eukaryota; kingdom Metazoa; phylum Chordata; class Amphibia; order Anura; family Pelobatidae; genus Spea; species Spea bombifrons. Next base: position 40,913,637 of record NC_071092.1, on the reverse strand, counting down.
CTACACGTCTGAACATTCTTCATCTGTACGGTAACGTTGTGTTTGCGACAGAGGTAAAGATCTTGGAGACCGAACCATTCCCTGTCTTCAATCAAAAAATCTGGCGGCAGCATTTTGCTCAAGTCAATAACAGTCAATAGGTCATGGCAGGCGGTCCAAGTTCAGTGTCTGGATCATCAGGCAGGAGTACGAGTTCGTTCTATGGGTGAAGGTAAACGTCCTCTGTCCAATTATTCTTTCAGAACTGTCCGAGAGGCCGTTGTAAAGAGCTTGTCAACCACAGAATGAAACCCTTCGAGCAGAGGTTTCTTCAGGACCTTGTTAGGATTTAAGGAACATTCTAGTGCCCCTATGCGGCCCCACCATTGAAGAATGTATATTGAAGTACCCTCCTTTAGGAGGACCACCAACCCTTCTTGAGCCAGTTCTTTCAGCCTTTAAATCAATGAGAGCACTTTCTGCACAGGCACGCGGGGATCTCGTTAGACCCCACGGAAATGTTGAGCAAATTAGTGCCGCAGCTGGCAGGTAGTGAGTATACTACGAGTGCACACTTCTGAGCAGATGTTTTACCAAGCCAAGAGGATGGGTTGAGGAAAGAGGAGAAATGTAGAAAGGGGTTTTATCGAATCCTTCCATACATTTGCATACAATTAAATGGGACAGTCATCCATCATATGAATCAAGGCGCATGTAAATGCTTGAGTTGCCCTGCTATTTTCGCTGCGAATTTGCTGAACTTCCTTTTGGTATCTGAGGAGTTAAAAATATTTTAAAATAACATCCATTAAGGAAAAGCCAAATGCTTGACTTTACCGGGGACCGCCGCACATAAATTTCACAAAATTAATTACACTGTGGAACTCTCATTAACTTTATGACTGAAAAGGTAATAACCAACTTCTCACTCTTGAAATTGTCGTGTGTACCGTCCTAGCTTGGAGTGCCACGGAGGATGTTCATCCACTCAGGCTAAATTAACAGCAATTAAAGGAATATTCTTCATCGTAATGTTCCTTTCCCACCACTTTGAAGTATGCTTCAAATAACAAAGTATAGGTGTACCTTCACTGGCCTCTGGGTCAGTTTCTTCTTTCTGTGGTTGGGCAGCAGTGTAGAGGATCGAAAGCTCAGATGTAACGTAAGCAAGCTTCACTTTACTGAGAGGATGGTGGATAAATGGAACAGCCTTCCATCATAAGTGGTAGAGGCTAGTACCATGATGGAATTTAAACATGCATAAAGCTATCCTGACTCTAAGACAAGAGAAAGGACCGATTAAGGTCTAAGTCTTTACATCTGGAAAGTAGGCAGGTTAGATGGGTCAAGTGCTTCTTATCCACCTACTTTCTGCCCAGTAAAGGCTTTCTGGGGCTAACCCCACCGTACACGCAGACCTAGCGATGCCCTCGCATGTGGCAAGCCCTGCCCTACACATTCCCCGAGAAGAAGGGGGATCTCTAGGTAGCCTACCCTTAGTCATAGTGTTTGTCTATAGATTGCAGCTGAACATATACATAAAAAAATAGAACTTAAATCCAGGAGAGAACTCCAGGACAGAACATTGATTAGATAATGCTGGCTCTGCCACAGGCTGCCACTGATCTCAGCTCAGCTAACTTTATAAAGTGAATATCTCCAAAACAATTACAAACCCCCCCCAAAAAAAAAAAATTACAAGCTGAAAGATTACTGACTTTTAGCAAAGTTATTATTATTATTATTAATTGTCTTATATAGCGCCATCAAATTCCGTAGCGCTGTACAATGGGTAAGTTCCCATTCAATCACTTTAAAGGCCATGTTTTTATACTGCAATATTGAACTACTTGCTTAATTCCAGTCCCAGAAAGCCTCAGACCAGAAATTCTGTATTCTCTGCTAAAATAAGTCAAACTCATTTAAACCATTTTCATTCAGCCTACTTTGCTCAAACTGAAGCAGCCCAAAAGCCTGGGGTTCAACATCATCCTATACCCCCAAACTTTCATGTGATGGTCTCTTTTATCCGTTTCAATATTTGGAAGAAAATACTTAATTTCCTTTTTGCCCGTGATCTCTCTGAAAGTTAAAGGGTTAATATCCTACAAAAATCCGGCGAAGAAAAACAAAGAAACACAATTTTCTTTAATGACACGGTTTTGGTAAAGCATTAATCGCAGATGAGAAATTGAAAGCCCGACCTCTTCTGAATGCAGAGCGCGGACGCAGCGCGGCACGGCGGGGAAGCTCTGCGCTACTGTTTGCAAAGCAGCCCTCTCTGTCAAGGGGTGCGAGGCTCGCCACATCCGTAATTCAGTTTAATTGAAATTCTATGCTTGTTAAATTCAGAACTCGCTATTGATCAACATATGTCAGCTGTGCAAAATTGGGCTAAATTGGGCTGACTTACTGCTGATAAGCTGGTCTGTCGAGAATCGTTGGTGCCTCTTACTGAAGTAAAGTGTAATATTGCTAAATAGTAAATATAAGCAAATAAATAATGGGACCTGCATTAGGTTGTTGAAGGACGATAACAAGAAACGCATGCCAAAAAATCCTTGCTCTGAATATAAGACCTGCAAAATGTTTAATGCATGTTAACGGTGGAAATAGGGATATGGGTTGTATCACTTTTTGATTCCCTATCTCCTTTTTATATGGGCACTATTGTTTGCCCATGCCTGCTAGTTGATGCATGGATGGAGGTGGCTGTGGTCCGGTCGGACCTCGTCTAGAGTACCGTAAACTGTGAACAAAGAATATATACATCGCAATTAGTATAACACCAGAAAGTCCATTACAAGCTGCTCCGGGAAGAGTAGTCTATTGTTTAACAGAGTTACAATTAATTTCAGTACATTCATTTATTAATATAATTTCAGAAGATCCTTCATTATCTAGCTACCATGTTACCATCCTGTGTCGGCCCCTTGTTCTCTCAAAGAACAAATGGAAATGCTTTGGATGAAGCCATTTATGAATTAATTTATTCCATCCCAGATTGGCTGAAACTATCTGAAGTGGTCTAAGGACAGGTTTTATCAGACAATATTAAAAGGAAAGTCCCATGGAACGTCATCTCCAGACATGGAGGCCGCCATTGTTGTCAGCCATGTGATATTTTGGGTTCCTTTCCCTTCTCAAACACCACACTGAGCTGATACTTTATGGCAAAGCAAACAAAGTCCATATCTCCATAGATTGTCAGTAGACAGGAAATTTGACTGGGCTATTAAGACTGAGACATTCTATTGCTTACCACAAGACAGTATCATAGGGAGTCACGGTGTTTGTCTAGTATATTGGGCCAAGACCACAGATATGCAGCTTTCTTAAAAAAAAGAAAAAACAAAATAGGGCAATATATATATTTTTTAAATGTCTTTTTAACTGATATTAGGCAGTGATAATAATTTGGTGGAAGTACCGCTTTAACTTCTTAAATATGTTCTTAAATGACCGCAATGTAGAGTTTGATTTGAAGGATTACTAGTGATTAGCATTTTTTTTTTAAATTAACTTTTTTATTAAAACTACTTCCTGGCAACAACCTTGTCTTTCCAAAACTCTAGTACAAATGAGCCTTACTAAATAACAATGACATCCAGCGGTTCAATAATATTGAGACTGCAATGTATCATCTCTGCGTGCTGAAAAAAACCAAACATTTAAATATTCACCGTCTCCTCCTACGCTGCTTTTAAAAAACTACAAGTAAAACAATATAATTTGATGCTCGTCAGACAATGAGATTGCCAAACTCATTAATAATTTTGAACTTGAATGGGCGGCATTTAGATTGCTGCTTGTATCAAACATCCAATTAACATTGCTAATTAGTGCTGCAAATGGAAATCAAGAAGGATGTTAATTTAGGCTCGTAATTTAAAGGTTTCCAAACATTAGCTGCTCCAAGTCACATACGGGATTCATTGTGTTGTTGCAAAACCACAGATAAACAGAGCCTTGCTGGAAATTGGACTTCAGATTGGTCACCTAAACTTAATTCTCGACCAATCAAGTCATCAGTCATGGTACCTTATAGGCAACAGCTTAGGGAGACCTTGAGATGATATAGATTTAGCATAAATTTGACTACAAATCAAGAAAGAGAAAAGGGTTTGATTTAATGGTTCCCCTACTACTGTCTTCTCCAAAGGTTTGGAGCCTCAATAACCCCTCGTCATATTACTGGTGGTTCCCTTAGTCTTCTTTGATAGCATCACACTAACTATGGAATAACGTGGGCAAATCTGAAAATCCTCAACTATTTGGGACAGACTTAGTTTTATTTATTTATTTATTTATAATTCAGGCTGTGTGTCAGAGATGTCCCCACCAACATCTTTTGCTTATGGGCTCTCAAAACCCCCGAGTCACCATTGTATTAAATAAATTCTAATTCAAGAGTCTGCCAGCAAATGTGAGGCTATCATCTCCGGAAAACATGAATAGAAATCAAGGTTGTTCATCATACTGATGTATAAGGAAGACCTTATCAGGATGAATATGTATGTGTGATATTCAGTTTCTCTCGGTTTTAAAATCAAATGCTGTTTAATAAAAAAAAAAAGGGACTTGCCTTCCAGACTTTAAAACAATTCTATATTTACATAAATAAGCATTGAACGGTAAAAGTGTTACTGTCATCCCATTAAACGTGACAGGCCCAAAAGTCTGAGGAACTTAGTTCAACGTTAGGCCTAAAAAATATTATTTTACAAATTCCAGCGCAAAACTTTTTTCAAGGCTTAGCTGTCTAATGATGATCTATAGACTCAATCGCTACAGCTCGTGAACTGAATCACTGCGTTATACGTTTATTAGGGTCTGGCTACTACAGTCTACTCAATCATCCTTAATGTAGAAGAGTACAATGTCACCTCATTCTTACCAATACCATAAACAGTTCAGGTTCTCCAAGTGGGGTATTCTAGCCTAAGTTGACCAAGTTGACCAAGTTGACTTGGCCTAGGGGATGTCAGCCCACTGGGTAATAAGGCTCCCTGGCGCCTTTCACCAAAAGCTGGGTCAACCCAAAAAAGTAGGACCACAGAAGAAGATACATTCATATATCATGGCTACATCTAATGAGTAGAAGTGCTTAGGACATATTTCTACCACTAATTGCACACATGAAATGTTTTCTGCCCCTATCAAAGAAAACCGAGACCATTGTGGTGGAAAACCTGAAAGTTTCGTAATCCACCTCTTTGAGCCTATGTGGTGTTTCCAGGATCTTCATCCGAAATGTAAAGACTTGGTAACAAACTGGTGGATGTACAGCGTCTGAGCTGGTGAATACTCGGCTTACATTTTATTTGATAATGTATTATCCTTTTATTTGGAACTTTCTAGCTTTTTCTAACACGACTAGGTGTATTTATCTAAGGTTTAAACCCAGTACACAGGATTATGCCTGTCCTTACAAATTTCCCTACATAAGGTTGCAATTTACTGCTGTAATAAGATGGAATGAACACAGAGGAATGATATAAAGGTGTTATGTATGTCTTATTATTATCTGTCCATTATTCAACCAGCAATCAAGTAATACAGACATTTTAAACTTATTTCATGCATACAGCAGTGCATGTTTTTGGACCCAGTGTGTGCTTGTTTTCACAAAATGTAATGTTTTCGGAGAGCTGCGTATTAGTTATTTGTATATGTTCTAGCTCTGTTATTGTAGTCTGATTTACTAGACAAGGCCTGACGTCTTATCATACTGCCCGTGGTAAACAGTAGAAAGGCTCAGTCTTAATCACAAAGCTTAACATGCTGACTAATGTAAGTCTATGGAGAAAAGGACTTTATTAGCATTGCCCTAAAGAATCAATTTTACATGCAAGCAGAAAAATATCTTTTATTCCATGGGGCTTCCCATGATAGGGAAAGAGCATATGCTGGTAAAAATGAGCTAATATAATCTTGGGTTTTATTTTTTATTTGTTTCATTTCCAACCCTGTAATATGCAATCAAGAGAAATTACTTTTTTTTTTTCTAAAATATACAACGTATAATTAACTCTGATCAAAGTGTCATAATACAGCAATCTGGTTTCTATTTTAACCTTTAAGTAGCCAGAGGGGACAAATTGGACCAGCAGAGCAGGTAGAAAAAAAAAATCTTATTTTCAGATTTCTTTGGTATCAATCAGCAATTTAACAAAGCGTAATTGCTTCGGTTTATGGCTCCCAGCAGGTAAAGCGCTAATTATAGGTGCAAATAACAAAACAGGGGGAATAATTACCTGTTTCTTCAAGCTAATATTAATTTCATACCACTCAAAATAATGACAACAGAGGGTGCTTGAGAAATCCCTGCAAACCACAATTTCAAAAATAAAAATGGAAAATCATTGAGGCTTGAGTTAACCCCTTTCAGAACACATAGACTAAAAACTGCATTACTGAAATATGATGTGTGTTCAGGAAACCCAAATGTCCCAGTTGCCGTGGGCCCATCAGGATTCTTGGGCTATGTCCCACATAGCAACCCCATTGTGCTACTTTTGATAACCATTGCTAAGGGCCAAGTGGCGAGATTCTGTGATCTCCCATGATCAGTCCTGGGAGCTTTAAAATCAGTTCTAGCTCCTATGTGATGTCCTTGCAATGCTCTGAAGCTTAGCACCACGTATGGTAGAATGATGGTCCTGTCCACATCCAGGACAGCACATGTCCTGCCACCTAATCATCCAGACTCCAACACAGGTGTCCTGATTTGGGCACTGAAATGTTGATGGGTTTTTAACCCCCAAACGTAACACCCTAAGATGGGGGAAACTGTTGGTAGCTGAGCTCTTGATGTATTATACTCAGTGTGACAGTTTGTTTAGCTTCATGGAGATCTACCTTTGCCCTTCAACTACTGCAGGTAATTCCTGAAGTTGAAATCCTCAGGAATTCTATTCATAATAGAACTTGGCTGTTTGCTTAATGTCCAAATATATATTTCTGTACATCAGTATTCTAAAACTGAACCTTTTGCAGCCATACCATCAAGGATAGGTTTAAAGTAGACCTGATGCCATAGTATATACAATAATATTCTACTCCCGCCGACATACCATTACATTTGACCATAATCTACCTACTTTCCATGTGTGACCTACAGTAAGCTTTGTTTCCAGCGATGTCATTTGGAATATCTGGGGGCTTTTGGGATATAAACCGGCTTTTGGCATGACCTGTTTCTGCATGACGGCTTAGTCCACTAATTCTAGTACAGAACCAAGCACTCCAATTTTCTTTAACATGAAAGGGAATATCAAGGCCTATACATTTAATACTATATCCATATCCTTTTATTTAAAATGTGTTTAGTTATATGTTGCAAATCATGCTTTCTTTAACATGAATCATTAAAACTTTCAATAGACAGCCTGGTACTAATGAAATCTTCTTCAGCAACGTTCCTTAGCTTTAATATTTCCCAGTGACAAATACTGCCAGAACTTCACGTTGATTTATTGCCGGAGAACGAATGCTTGGCATTTTTGACTTGAGGCTGCTTCTTACTAATAGCTTAATGATTATAATGCAAGTCGTTTGTTAGCAGACAGAAGCGTCGACGGATGGAAGTATGTGGCAGCAGTGGCAATGCAGAATATCACGCGGGTCTATGAAGCCAACTACTGAAGCTCATTTTATAATGGCAGATACTGGTGGGGACGGGTGAAGTAACATACCTTCTAATTAGGCATAGCAAAGCTGAGTACTGTCTATGGAAGAGTTGATCATGTGTGTTTTTAAAATGATTTCAAGTCTACTCAACACCCTGGTGCTTCATTGGAATTAATAGGAAAATAATGAAACCTCAAACAAAATGCTGGTCAACAGCATTATACTGAGTTAGTGTCATTGATTCCTGCTTCAGTGATAATTCCAATAATAGTCCCATAATCCCGTTGGCACACTAACCCGCTAGACCAGGGGCGTCCAACCTGCGGCCCTCCAGCTGCTGCAAGACTACATCTCCCATCCTCCTCTGCCAGCCCCTGAAAGAGCATTATGGGAGATGTAGTCCTGCAGCAGTTGGAAGGCCGCAGGTTGGACTCCCCTGCGCTAGACTGTCTGCGATAAGCGGATGGGTTAGCAGTAGACTGGGCTGGATTGGTGATGACGAGACGGGGCTGGGACTTTAAAGCCATTTTTATGGTCACCTAACATGCAGCCGGGCATATCCAGCCGGTAACTGGGCATTTGCCTGGTGTGCCAGATGACCAGCCTAGGCCTGATGCAGAGCATGAGGAGGCTATAATTCAAGCTTCTTTTCTATTGAAATGTCAAATCACTTCCCATAGAATGCTATACTTTTTACTATGAGGCATGAGCTAGAAAACTTAAATAGTTTCATTATATAAAAAAACAAAGGAGAAACATTTGCTCAGATTTCACTTGCTTGTTGATTTTAGATTATTATCCTAGAGTAACGTCTCTTCTGAAATCTACTTTCTCCTTGGACTATGTTGAATCCTTGTATTTGAAATTAAAGGTGTGTTCAGAACATAATCAAAATCCTTGATCGCCTCAACTAGGATATTCTGACTGCTGATCCGATTTAATGATCTAATATAGTCTTGGATACATTAGAGTCTGTTAAATATTTGTTTTTACTAAATATCTTAAATGTCTTCGTGACAAAATTAAGATGAAATCACAGCTTTAATGTACCCTAGATAGGTTTATTTGTTAGACTGGAGTAGTATACAGTGCTGTAAAAAAGTATTTGCCCCTTTCCTGATTTCTTCGATTTTTGCATATTTGTGCATTGTAATAAGATAACCCGAGTAAACACTAAATGATTTCCATGAATTATAGTTTTATCATAATATAACGGTTTCAGAGAACTACATATTAGCCGTTTGTATGTGTTCCAGCTCTGTTATCTTAGCCCAATCTAGAATAAAACCCCCTGACTTCTTATCATGCTGCCTGTGGGAAACAATTGAATGGCTCAGTATTAATCACCCAGCGGGTCACGCTAACTCATGAAAGTCTATGGATGAACGGACTTTATTAGAATTGCCATAAAGAATCAGCTCAGTGTGCTGTTATAACAGGACAGTCACCCAAAATATCGCAAACCTCCAGATCTGCAGGTAAAGGAAATTTATTGGCGCACAATGAGATAAAAACAGTCAATGCTAACATTACTGTATAAAACACTGGATTTTACAACCGCGACAAAAATGATGACAAACTATTCTTATATTATCAGAATAAAACCTCACACCTGTTCTAAACGGTTGTTTTTTTCCCCTGGCTGAGGATAATAACCGCTAAATCCTGTAATGGTTATTTGCATGCATTGTGACCAAGCAGAAGACTTCATTAATTCCATAGCTGTTCTGACCAGATATAAATCATGAAACAATGACACAAATATTCAATCATTTTAATATCTACACCCCCCCACCACCATCTCTATGCCTTTATCGCACGGGGCACGGCTACTTTACATACATAATATTCCTGACAGAGACCGCAGAAAGCGCATACCAAACAAAGAAAATGAGTCTGGGATATGAAACAAGTATCCCCGGGATGGAAGGAGTTAAGATGGTAACATTTCTACCTATTGTAATGCAGAGGCACACCGCACTTCCACAGAATTCGTACAAAGCAATAAACCTTCAGAGACGACTGAGTCTCGCGGGCCGTAAATGTGAAGGAATATGCTAAGAGATCCGCCACCATGGCAATAAGAAGCCGCGCAACCAGAAGAGTTTTATGTAGCTCAATCAGAGCCGGGCGGAATTATAACACAGTGCTGAAGCCTCTGGCACAGCCTGAGTTAATGATTTAAAGACGCAGAATGTGATCTATTTTAATATTCCCCGCCGGTATTTTTAATCACGGTACAGCTCTTAAATCTTCTTATAACCACATCATAAAGGGACACTCCAGCCATCATATACACTTTAATGCATACGATGGGCTCTTTTAAATTTTCGTGCGGACCCCCACCTGCTCCTTAGCTTGCAGAAGATGAGTTTCTTGGAACACATCTCCTGCTGCCTGCACTCACGTGGTCTACTCACCTCCGGGGAACTGCAGTGCTGGCTCAGCAAAAGCTCCTGGGGGTCTCATGAGACCTCCGAGCACTTACTCCTATTTCAGTGGGAGCTCTTTCCCGCCACTGGGAGGCATGAAAACGTGATTGTGGAGGGGGCAGTGTGCTGCCACTTCTCCAAAAGGTAAGTCCTTTATTTTTATGGTTTAACAGGTTAAAGAGTGCATGTTACAAAGTACTTTAATATGCATTTTCTGTTGACAAAGCTGCATGTGACACTGGAGTGTCCCTTTAAACAGCAGACTCTTTACTCAAAGGGTTAACCAGTTTTATGGATAAGCCTGGATTAAAGTTAAATCTCTACTCATACAGATCACTCCTACACTAATCATTTACCATTGACACAACCAAAGTGATTGGCTACTATAGCTCTATTTTACATATGACCTCACGTTACATCATGGGAAATGCAGACTTTTGTTGACTTATGTCATCGTTTTGCATTGTCCTATATAATTGTATTACTCTATATATCTAAACTCCACTGCACTATATTATATGGGATATGCTATAACATACACTGCACAATGTTTAATTGTATTACATATAGCTGTACAATTGCTATAACGCCGTTGCACTAGACTGCATATACTTTACGAGATTACCATAGATCTCTAAACATTTGACTGCCAGAAAAGTAAGTTTGAAATCATAACCCCCTTTGACAATATATTACAAAGTAATTCAGATTTAACATACAGTTCAAAAATATATCCCTGCCATTCTGGAAGGTAAGTGCGCACATCTGATTCCACCTATTATATCCCCCAATCTACTATATCTGGTGACAAAAGACGTCCCACATTCATATCTGTTGTTGCCCGTAAAAGCAACAAGAAATACTAATCCCTGTTTAGCTACATATTGTATAATCGTGACGTCACCTTCACATTTAAAATTCATCAAGGCCTTTTATGTTATAAGATGCATTAAAAAAAAAAAAACTCAAAATGTTATTAAGGAAGGAAAGGTTATTGGACGCTGCAAGCATTTCATATTTTTTTATTGATGCTTAAATGTTATAAAAAGAAAAACAGCACCTGACCCAGGGAATGAAAAGGTCCCTGTGCAAAAGAGCAAGTTTCTATTTATGATATGCATGATCGTTGCCGGAGCGGTGGTAACAATATGATGGATAAAACCCATCCGCTCTTTTACCATCTGCATGCTGACCCTTATTAGTTTGGCTGTTCAGAGAAGAGAGGTATACTTTAAAACGCTGACAATTCATGCACAAAAAAGACTGTTAATTCAAAATGCGGTTTAAAGAGCAACAACATTACCTATGAACTATTATTGTCAGGAGGGACTATTTCTGCAGTAGAATTCTACTATGATTAAACTTTTACCTTTCATCTGAATTTCTAGTTGGTGTAACTATATTATATTGTTTACCTTATAGCCATATATACATGTAATAATAACACAAAGTGAAGTCAATCAGTGATTAAAGGATCATAGATTAGGTACTTAGTCATGCCCGCTCCCACTCGTGGTAGAATTCTACTTAAGAAATAGTCCCCTCTGCCCATGATAGTTCACTGTAAAAGGTGATGTTGTTGCCTCTTTAAACTGCACATTGAATTAACAGTTTTATTTGTGCATAAATTGTCAGCAATTTAGCATTTACCTTGAACAATTCCCCTTCCTCTCCCAACCAATTTAATAATATCTGGGACAGGCCCTGATCTTAAATAGCTCTGCACCTGGATGGATAACCACACCCCTGTTTGGTTAGCCCCACCCCAACAAGAAGTAATTCCCCCAGTAGAGGGAGATCTCCAGGAAGCTTAGCCTGGGAAGTGTGTGTGTGTGTGTGTGTGTGTGTATATGATCACTTTGTGCAGTGTTACTTTTTCAAACTTCTAATGGATCATATACTGTATATCATCCCCAATAATGGGGCCAGGTTCTAAACGTGAAGCAACCGCTATGGAAACTGATGTGATGTTCCTGTTTATTGTACCACATTTGCACTTAATAAAAAGGTATGGCACACGCATGCACGAAAACTTACACATACCTAGGAACTTCCAAGGGTAGGCCACCCACACCATTCGGGGGGAGGGATGATTTTGTGTGAAGGAAGGACTAGCTATGGAAGGGGTATGGTTTACATTAAATGGGTTGGGAGTGGAAGAGACATTGGGTAGTTATGGGGCCTAGTTCTAAATGTGAACCAATCACTGTGAAAACCAATGGAATGCTCTTGTTTATTGTCCAACAGTTGGACTTGATGATTGGGCAGGGAATGGCCGTGACTGAACACTGGCCCCCTGTCCAGGATAAAGAGCAGGGTGACCAATAGACCTGGGGAAGCGATGCTTCACCCGCAGACTCCGGGTCAAACCAGGTATACGGATCCTTTGCAGGAAACTATTATTAGTTTCTATTAATTTGTGACCTCTCTACAAGTAGAACTTTACCCCAGAAGTGCCCTTTAATACCCTCTCTTTGCTGGTATCTCAAGTTAATGTAACAAGAAAACTCTACGCAAAGATACCATCGTACAGCCAAATATAGCTTATTAAAGATTTCTCTGTTCCTCTGACTTTAATACTAGAATTCATTTTTTAACCAGAAAAAAAAATCTGTGTGTTTGATTTCACTTTCTGCCATCTGGAGATCCCCAGGGGGTTCTCAGGTAATAACTATTAAAATGTTACTGCCATTTGTCTAATGCAATTCCACGCTCTACATCTATCTTTGTAGAGCTGGCTTTCATTTACACTTCAAAAATAATTTAAGGTTTTCACTGTGACGGTTAGAAACTTTTCACTGCTCACAGCTAATATCGCCGCTGTTTACGTGCTATAATGTCTCTGTGACCTTTTCAAAACCACCATGGCCAGTAGCCGAGACCAGCGGCTCATAGTATTTCACCCATAATGTAGCAGAAATTGGAATAATACGACGATGATGGCTGACGATTCTCAGCTAATGTTACTTACTAATGTTAATAGAACTGCAGGCACCCTATTTAGTGTTATCAAAACAAAGAGAAAAATGCAAAACCAAGATATTTGAATATATTTGTTTTCAGACAAAGTATTTATGTCCACAATATGCCTTTCAACGGGAACTGCTGGATTCTAAGAAGTCACAATCCTAATTCTAGCACCAATATACAACACATTAATAATATCTCACCCCTTAAAAGGACCATCAACTCCCCCAAATTACATTTTACATTTAATGCAAAGTGATGGGACTCCGACGCATTTTACTTAATGCAGTCTTTAGTTATTGGTTTAGTTATGTGAACTTCTTGCACATGCTCAGTAGCACTCCCATTAAAGTCATTAAAGCAGCATCCAATAGCATGTATGCTAGCAAAGCATGAGATGTTATTGGCTAAAAACCAATGGGAATCCCATTGAGCATGTACACGATGCATACTATAGTATGCTCCATACTTAAGTAGAGGCAGGTGGGGGCGGAGTTAAACGAGACAGAATAATTACAAAAACTAAAGAATGCCTGTACCTATTGGCATGCAGTAAAGTGCACTAGAGTCTGTACCAAATGGGTTTTTATATGTATTTATCATGAAAACAGAGAGGTAGCACTCCTTTTAGTATTATTATTTATATAATCATCTCTGTTATCCTCTATGTGAGATTTGCCATTTGCAGCCATATCAAGTGTCGATCCACACTAAGGAAACCATGCCTACAATTTTTGGAAAGACTTGTTTCTGCAATAATCTGTAGTTTCTGAGACCAGATTTCATAGGGAAAAAATTTAAATGGCTGTACTTTGCATAGCTGTTATATAGCACACACACATATATATATATATATATATATATATATATATATATATATATATATATATAGTACAGATATTCCAGCATGCACTGCCGCAGTGGGCACATGACACCGGCAGTGCCTTCTTCCTAGATTCAGTGCCTCTGTGTGCCTATTCCAGTTATATTATCCTCACATTTCATTGGTCTCAATTTCGGTCTTTATCTCACTTTCAATGAGGATCGCGGGAATTGTTTTTACTTTCTGTGGCTTTCTTGCGCATCCTATTAACGTTGCACATGCTCTATGTGAATCATGTAAATGTCCCCACTAAATTTCATATATATTCTCCCCAATTTCAGAATATACTCCTTGTGGGTCAATTAAACACACAATCCTCTACATCAGGCCAAGTTGTTTCACTACAAAAAAAAAAAGCAGTTTGGAGGTTTGGTAGAGCCATCAAGTTTATGCTGCTGAAATATATGTTGAAATATGTTATTAAAAAGATCTTAAAAGCTGCCAAACATTTTATTAACACTAATACAAGCTACAGTCTACAACCCCTTTGCGTTATTCTATGTTGATTAGTGGTTTGTTTTTGTTAGGCAGAAAGTGTAATGAAATACTTTATCCCACACTTTTGAAATGAACAAAACCAAAATGTAAAAACAATCTAAATCATCACTTTTCAGGCTTTTGGATAAATTCAGGTGCAGAACCTGAAGGAAGGGGGAAACACCAGGTCTTCTCTTTATGATGTAGGATCCCTGAAAATACAGCAGTGGAGCCGGGTATTAGGGTAGGGGAGACATTTTTTATTTGGCGGGGAAGGTGGCTGCGGGCCTTGTGACTTCGATGGCATATTGTCTGCAGAGGCTGAAGATCTTACTACCTTCTCTGGACTTGCCAATAGAGAGAGGGAGTGCGGTAGGTTATTTTAACCCTCAGGTTGATGGGGCACCGTCGAACCTAACCTCCTTGTTGGGTGAGAAGAAGAAAGCTGGCACTTGGTTGTCCACTTTCTTGCCACCACACTAATTAAACTATGCATTATCCAGGGTTATTTTGTAGGAAAAACTTGCCGGGGATAGCCCTTCATAATGATTAATGAATTTGAAGTTGAAACCACAGCTCCATGCCAACTCCTTCTAGGCCTTTCTCCACCTTCTTAATTGTACCCTTATTCATTCTTCATTCACTTTAATGGCTGTGTAGGAGCATGGCTACCGTGGATACAATTTTAAGACGTGGCAAGTATGTGGATACCGGTGGAAAATGAGCTAGATGCTTTTGTGTAATGAACAAACAGTTAGGTTGCCCAAGAGGTAAACTGTACATATCCCTCTCCATGGGGCAACCAAGAAGGAGTAGATTTTTGCCACAAATGGTGACAATAGCTGCATTAAAAAGGATCCAGGAGGGGACTGAGTATCACTAAACAACCAACTGTCAACGCGGAAGATCTGCAGACTGCCCCATAAGCTCAGTAATCAGCTTTCTTACCCAGAGCCTCGGGGGCAAATCTAGAGAGCTCAGGGCAATACTTATTAAAGCATCTTAAGTATTTTGGGCAAGGCCTACAGACGGCTTTCTTACTGTAATGAAAATTTCACATAGGTTACAGTTCCCCTTTAAAGTCAGCAACAGAATGATGAAGAAAGCCCTTGGACGCAAAGTCTTGTGCTTAAGTTCTCGCTAATGTATATTAATGGTTTGGGGGATCTCTGCTGACGTGCTGTTCAGGAGCGATGGGTACAGAAGGTTGGTGAAACCCAAGAGAGATCATCTTGCCCTCGGAACACGGATTCGATGTAATGTTGATAAATGTGTCAGTCTTTACTGATGCACCGCACAACCCGGAGAAACTTTGTGTGTTTCAGCTTTCGCCGTGGAAAGGGAATAATTGAATTGAGCTAGTTATACAAAGCCTAATACAGATAAATGTCTCATGCTGTTTTCTTGCTATATCGCTGCCTGCATTTCTACAGAATAAAAGCTGTTTTATTTGAACAATTTTTATGCCTTTTAGTTAACTGGGGAGCAGCAGAAATGAAATGTAAACCACTAAAGTCTTCAAATATGTAACCTCCTAGGAACCCCAAATGACAGTAACAGTAGGAGAATGTCTCTTTTTACTATTTTAACTATTTCCGTCACGTAGGCTTTGCACGTTTACATGAAACTAGGCTTTATTTATAATGAAAATTCGTCAGATACTTATTTTGTGATCCCTATTCCTTTTAAAGACCGAAAAACGACCTTTTACAAGAAGCATTTGCCAAAAGAGGGTGCATCTCTTTAATATATCCCTTTTTTAAATCACATTAACCCCTTAAGGACAATGGGCGGTCCCAAAACCCATTGAAAACAATGAATTTTGAGCCCGTGCATGTACGGGCTTTGTCTTTAAGGGGTTAAAATAACAAAGCTGAGGCCGTATTGTGAAAAAAGCTTCGGCTATAGGAAACTATAAGCCAGATATTACTGAGGTTTGGGGCATTCAATCATAGTAATAATCATTTGCAAAAATAATGGAATGCAAATCCCTAGACAGTAAAATAGGAAGTTCTCGGTAGTTCCAATGCAATTAGGGGATTGAGGAATTGCCACCCAAAATTATGTGGCGGACGTATAGGAAACTTAATCTTTTAGTTTACATTTCAAATCTGCCCATTTCACGGAACTGCCAGCCCCACGTATAAGAAATGCGGAATGTTCTAGAGTCTGCGCATAGCCAGGGTACAAAGTTATCAAAGATCAGGATTAGCATCGCCATCTGCTGAGTGAGCACAAACCATTTAACTTTTGATTTATGTCTTTGGGTTTTTTTTTGCCTAACTTTGCATATGTTTTGCTTCTAGTTTAGAATATATACAACCAAATGCTTGTTGGAGAATGCGCCAAATGCCAAGATATTTAAAGCAGAAGAACTGTGCTTTAAAGTCATAAAAAAAACACTTTCCGTAATAGGTTTGGTATTCTAAGCTCCAAAAAAAGATCTACATTTATTTTCTCATTATTGAATTAAAAGATGAGTCTCAAGAGATTAATATTATTAAATAATTCGGAAATTCTTGCTTCTGGACATAAAATAGCCACACCGATAAATAGCTGCTTACATAGCAAGCGATACAGATCTGGACATGGCATATATTTTCCGCCATCATTAAATAATTATGATGGAGCCCCCCCCCACCCAACCCCAAGTGAAGGAAGACCGAGACAAATTAATGGACTCCTTCTCCGCATTCTCATTAATGTTCCTTCAAAGGCAGGGTGTTAAATGCAAACATAGCGGGAATACTTTAATATTCTTGTTTGAACTAGTGATATGATCAATTTCGTTCATTTTGATTGAGCGGCCCGGGTTCAACCTGGAACACACACACTTTCTGGTCGGCTCGCTGCTCACGAGGCCAGGAATCTGACATCATTGGCCTCAAGCAAGCAGTCAAGTGCTGAAGCCATTACTAAAGGGCTTAAACAGACCCGTTGGCGTTGGAACAATACACAAAACTTGTGCAAGCATTTGTACTAAGAAGATCACTTTAATGGTTTCTAAGATTGTCTGCTCGCCTTAGCGGTAATGCAGAATATAAGGTATGAATGTGTTTTATGGAAGTTCTGCCTTTGGAATTTTCACTGATTAGTATCAATTTTCTCTACGTGATTCTACTATTTTGCAAAAAGATGGTATTTGCAGCCTTATCCCTGTATATTTGGATAAGCAACATTATATATATAAAAAAAATTCAGTATTAAAGAAATAAGATTTTAAATTGTGGTTTTTATTCATTTTTATTCAAAATGTTTACTTTTATATGCCAACAGGCAAAATCAGCAAACCAGTTCAGATCCCCTAATAACATAACACCAGACGCATGCTTATGCAATTAAGTGTGATTTTATTATGGCTAAAGATATCAAAATAATTTACTTAGCTTCGGTTATTTTAGCAAACGTGGGGGAAAGCCGTGTCAGCATCAGCCAACGATCAAATACTATGTCCGTGGCACTATGGACGTGCGGCAAGAAACAAGTAAAGCAAGGAAAAAACATAAAAAGGAAGAGTCGTAGATAAAAAAAACAAAAAACTCCCATCACTATTTGGTGCTATGTGTTGATGTCATAATCCAGATAAGCCAAGATTAAAAATATTTTCACTTGATCTAGATATGTTTTTTTTTTATGAAACTATGCTAGCTTTATATGAATAACTTACTATATATTAGGAGATCTAAAAAAAAAGGCATAAATACAATGCTAAAACATGCATGATTTACAGAGATCCTGTCAATTGCAACGCTCTGGATATGTTGTAAATTTAAAAATATACTTTGTAACGGCAGTCTAAAAGCATAATATCCACCCCAAAATAACAGCAGACGTATAAATGAAAGATTTTCTCTGCTGCTCATTATCTGAGCGTTCTGCATAAACAGCCTAAGGCAGAATGTCCTTGTGATAACCTTCAAAAGCAGGTGAATCCAGACAGAAAAGCTTCAACTCTGAGATCTTCAGTCACACCGTATTTAAGTTGTGGTGCCTGAAACCTGTATTTTAGGTTGTTATCTCTCCGAGATTGACATGTTTAGCCTGTAGATGTCTATAGAACACATATATTTTTATTCATGTAATAAGAAATGTAACCAGATTGGGCTGCAGGAAACTGGTTATGCCAGTAGAGGGCGCTGAAATTCCAGCCATAGCGTCCACCTTCAGCTCAGTGCATGCTGCTGACTTCATCAGTTCCCACTCATGAGTTAAACGTGTTCTAGCTCCTGGCCAAGGATAAGCATTCTGGGGCCGTTTACCCGGGATATCCCCTCCATCACTGTGCAACATTGTACCCAACCTTTTTTGTGACGTCGGGTATTCTGATCCTCCATGTTTTTTATTTTAAGGTGGGTTCTGCTGCCCTAAACCTATGCCTAGTAGTCACTGGCTGGAATACGCTGCTGATGCACAGTTGATAAAACAAATCCATACAATGTATATATATATATATATGTGTGTGTAAATAACCAATGCTGTATTAAGAAGAGATTTTTTTTTTTCTCTGACCGCAGTTGAAGTTATTGAATATCCCAAATCCTATTACTTTTTCCACCAGACAGTGAGTGATGGAGGATTAGCATATATATATATATATATATTAAGGCTGCAACTAACGATTATTTTAATAATCGATTAGTTGGCCGATTATTTTTTCGATTAATCGATTAATCGGATAAAAAAATGAATGTAAATTTTTCATTTATTTAAAATAATTTACTAAACAAATGATGTTAAATACAAACAGCAGAATAAAAAAACTTTGATAATAAAATTCTTGTCTTTATTTCCCAACCAGCCCCCCAATATATGCACATTTGAGCCCAGGCTTGCTACGCTGCCTCCCAGACATGCCATGCTGCCCCCCCACATATGCCACGCTGCCTACCACAGCACTCCACGCTGCCTCCCACATATACCACACCACGCTGCCTCCCACATATGCCACTCCACGCTGCCTCCCACATCTGCCACTCCACGCTGCCTCCCACATCTGCCACGCCACGCTGCCTCCCACATCTGCCACTCCACTCTACCCCCCCACATGCCACTGTGCCTGATACGCCATATACCCCCTGAAACACCACTCCATCTTCCCCAGACATGCCACCCTGCCCTCCCCACATATGCCACGCCATGCTGCCTCCCACATCTGCCACTCCACAATGCCTCCCACATATGCCACGCTGCCTCCCACATCTGCCACTGTGCCTGATACGCCTTATATGCCCTGATACCCCACTCCATCCTCCCCAGACATGCCACCCTGCCTCCCAGACATGCCACTTCTCTACCCCAGATATGCCACTCTACCCCCAGATATGCCTTATACACCCTGATACACCACTCCGTCCTCCCCAGACATGCCACACTGCCCTCCCCACATATGCCTTATATACTGTATATGCCTTATACCCCCAGATATGTCACTTCACTGCCCCCAGGATTTAGATTCCCCTAAATTAACCCTAAACTCCCCATTAACCATAACTGTCCCTAAATTAACCCTTAACACCCCCTTAACCACAGCATCCCCTAAATTAACCCTAAAGACCCCATCAACCACAGCATCCCCTAAATTAACCCTAAACACACCATTAACCACAACTGCCTCAAATTAACCCCAAACACCCCATTAACCACAGCTGCTCCTAAATTAACCCTAAACACCCTATTAACATAACTGCCCCTAAATTAACCCTAAACACCCAATTAACCATAACTGCCCCTAAATTAACCCTAAACACCCCACTAACCATAACTAAATTAACCCCCACCTCCCCTAACTTTCAGTAGCCCAAATATATATATATATATATATTACATACATATATACACATATATATATATATATATATATACACATTATATATATATATATATATATATGTACATATACTTACAGTTAGATGAGTGTCACAGCCATGTGGTTCTGGCCTGGAGAAGGAAGGGGCGGGGCCAGTTGTCACAGTGATTACAGGGAGGGGGAGTAAGTAGGAGCTGCTGCTGTGAGACGGTGAGTCAGACTAAACGGATTATATAATGAGGGGGATTTTTCAGAGCGTTTGCTCTGAAAAAACCCTCATTTTATAATCGATAATAATCGATTCAACTAATCGATAATGAAATTCGTTGCCAACTAATTTCATTATCGATTATTATCGATTTTATCGATTAGTTGTTGCAGCCCTAATATATATATATATATATATATATATATATATAATGTGGCACAGACACAATAGTTGTAAACCGACATACAGTAAAGAAAATGAATATAGTTGTATTGGTCCAAGAGACCGCGGAGCTGTGTATTTTGGAGCCAAGTGTGGCTTTTGGTGAAATAACACTGCTCTTCAGCACCATGGCCAGCTCAGACTGAAATTCACTTATCTTCATTGGTTTTAACTCACCATGCAGGAGCATGATGGAACATTCCATTTAATTATATTATTATTATTATTATTATTATATTTATTTTCCGGAAATCCCTCAGGGATCTCCTTTGGAGCTAGACAGTACCCCTTGTGATGTCATGATGACCTCAGTGACATCGCTTTACAAGGAGCCTAACTGGCTCAACCTAGATTGTATGTTCCTGCGGGAACAGGGCCCCTCATTCCTCTTGTATCTGTATGTCGATTGCTGTATTGTACTTGTTGTTATCTGTAACATCTTCTTTGTACAGCGCTGCAGAATCTGTCGGTGCTTTATAAATAAAGTATAATAATCAGTGGAGTCTGTTCTTATTTGTATTATATAATTGTAATTATTTTTTTTCTAATTTTGTTACAATATTTGTATTTTTTAAGTATTGTTTTTGAAAAAGGAGACACTGTTTCTCCCTCTTTTCACGTTGATCCCCACTGCTGTTGATTACCGTAAGGACGGTTTAGTTTACTGAGAGGGTGGTAGATAAATGGAACAGCCTCCTAGCAGAAGTGGTAGAAGCTAAAACAAACGAAGGAATTTAAACATGCATGGGATAGACATAAAGCTATCCTGAATCTAAAGACAAGACCAAAGACTGATATAAATTTGAGTCCCGACATCAGGAAAAAAACAAGTAGACCTGATGGAGCGAACGGCTGTCAAATGTTATGCTTCCATGTAACTCAAACACTGCACTGAGATCATTTCTTTATCACAGTGCCAATGAAGCCCTGATTATGCTAATAAAGTCTTTTTACCCATAGATTATTAAAAACCAAGGGTCCCTCTGGGTTAATAAGACTGAGCCATTTTATTTTGTAGTATTAGTAACACCACAAAAGAAGGAAAAAACGATGGTGCAAGTTTCCTTTAAGTTCTAGAATTATGACAAATGCAAGATTTCAAAATACAAAAAAATGGCAAATTCTGTGTAATGCTACTTCAAGTCATTGCCACGTGTGACCTAACACTTCTGCGTGCTAACCCCAGTCTTCCAAGGCAACGTAAAAGCCTACACGCCAAACACTGTTTTATTTTTCTTTCTATTCTGAAAGCTATCTTTCCTTGAAAAGTTTCCTATGGGATTAAAGCAGACGGTATGCAGAGATCAGACAGTAAACTAGCAAAAAACTTTTAAAATATAGAGATATTTTATGCAATAAGACTTAACGTAATTGCCGGTATTCTGTCCAAGTTACTTAACCTAACTTTGCTTAAATATGGAATTTTCCTCCAATGCGATATTATTGATACATTATCCTAGAATGATATCCGATAAAATCAATAGCCCGATGAGGCTTATATTATAAAATGATCTATCGCTATCACCATATTGACTATGCTAGATATATTGTATGGCATTTATGGCGCTAGAGCAGCCTATTTCGGAAATATATTTTATTCTAAAGTTTTTAATAGGGTCTCGGGGGATACATTTGGGGGGACAAATAAGTAAAAAGGGAATATAAGTCTCAATGTATATATGGCAGCTATAAGGTGGCATTCAAACATTCTAATTTCTGTACAATATCGGTAAAGATGGTGCCTTTTATTTAACTGAAGTGTAATAGATTGCAAGCTTTTGAGACTATCTAGGTCTCTTCTTCAGGCATTTCTAGTACAGCAGAGACAGGAAGATTGGGTGATAAATTAGCTATTATTATAATAAAAGATTAAGCATGTAATAAATTAGTCCTAATTTTTTTATAATGTTTTACAAGAAAAAGTTAGAAACTTGATAACTTGATGTTGATTTCTAATATTTTTTTGGATCCTGTGCATTTAGAAGCGTCGGCACCTCCTGTACGCCTCGCGCCGTGATAGCCTGTCGTCTGGAGACAGCTTGGTGCCTGCGCGAGACGTTAAAGTGAAATATAAACAGAGGGAGAGCAACAAAGGCAGACGCCGGGAATATGATATTCAGACTTATAGCTGCAATGTGTGTCATTATTGTCGTCACGGTGCCTTTTGGAAGCGGCATTAAAGGGTGACAGCATTATAGCCGCAAAATAACTTTAAAAGTCTATAATTTGTAACTGCATGCTTTCAACGACATTAAATTGTTTGAAGAGATCGCTATAAACTTGACAAGATGAGACAGAACACATGATAACACAATTTCCATGTATGCCGAGCAGGGGAGCGAAGGGGTTGTCACCACGGCACAATATGTGTCGTCCTATCTTGATATTAACTCTTCGTGTGCTGCTTTTGTAAATTCTGTAGCACTTTGGCATACGGTCTCCGCTTAAATGGAGTTAACGGGTTATCAGAGGGCGCCACATTAAGGGATAAAGTAGATGTGACATTTGAGTTGCTATACCAACTATCGTCGTGACATCTCTTTAACCTTCTGCAGACAAAGGTACGGATTTTGGAAAGTAAGGTATTCTACAAGTCACAATAAATCCCGATTCGCATATCTATAAATATGTGATATTTGAGGATGATATGGATGACACCTTTTTTTTGTAACTTACTGGTGTGTATAGCGTGTGTTGCCGGGTTCTTTTATTCTGTAGATAATGAAAAGTCCAGGCAGGAGTTGAGGGCAGTCTCCCGACTAAGGTTAGAGTCACAACCGTGACCTTTTCCCAAACCCCTTAATTGTTGACTTTATGGTAATTTAACTTTCTTACCAAAGAGTTAAACCAGTGCTTATTGAGGTTTTATCTGCTATATTATAGGCAGCGGAAGCATTGAGAGAGCTGAAACCAGAGCCAGAGACCCTATCTACACCATGAAGCCTCTGAAGACAAAGAGTGGAGGTGATGTCTCCTTTTCTGATGGTTCTGATTTTTCTTTCAGATTGTCTCATTACTCATAGTGGATAATCCAGGCAAGTAGCTCAAGTCTACCCTATGCCTAAAAGCAACTTGAGTGTAACTCAAGCTTCCAAATGTATCTGGGCTGAAATCCAACTGTCCAACCCCATGCTATTCCCCGAATCCCCCTTGTTCTGCAGAGCATGAGTTTCTCTACTGGAAACATTCTGCAGAATCCCTTTATAGTTTAATGGCACGCTCTCTAACAGCACCGGAGCCAACTTTTATTAAGTGCACCCCATCGTCGGAGCGTTTCAGCCGTTTGATATTTCACTCCGGGAAAGGAGATTTAATCGGGCTGTGTTTAGGTCTCCATCACTGTCCGCTTGCGACTCTATCTCCACTGAAACATGAAATGCCGCTTTATACAAAATTAAGGAGAGAAATGGATATGACAGGAACAGATCTCATAGACCGCGCGGAAACACTGTCCCTCTGGTAGAAAATCATATTACTCGGTGAGAACTCATCTCCACTGCCTCTTGCTGCTAGGATTTTCATATCACGTTCCGTAGCACACCTGGTTTATTTGCTGATCTTCGCAAAGCGGGGTCATTTCCGCCTATGGAAATCACACTCGCCGTAATCCACGTTTCCAATAAGCTTTCCGAACTCGAACTCCGAGTTCACGCGGCCGTGATGTATAAAATATACGAGATAAACTTTGATCTGCATAAGCTGGGTTGATCCTTCACCGACAAGAACGTGAAGCAGAAAAAAAAACCAGAGAACTCTCTTGAAGGAAAACTAAAATGGATATGATGTGATATTCAATGAAAACTAACAAGAACAGACTAGCGATTGAACTTGGTGGTATTTTCATACTTTGTTAAAGCCCACAGGAACAGAGGGACGAAACACTCGTGCCAACGTGTCCGCAGGGCAAAGTAGGGTGCTCACATATACATAGGGTGCCCCTTATAAAAATGGGCATTAAAATGCGTTATGGATATTTAAAAAGCTTTGAAATTCTCTTTAAAATGTCTTTATTATTATTTTACTTTAATGTAAATTTAATTTAATTTACATTATTAATATTTTACTTTAATTGTAGGGCGTTCTCCCTTTATCCTTGATAGCGTTAGTTTAAAAGTGGAATTTCCATTATCTTATTTTATAACATTAACCCCTTAATGACAAAGCCCGTACATGTACGGGCTCAAAATGCATTGTTTTCAATGGGTTTAGGGACCGCCCATTGTCCTTAAGGGGTTAAAGGAAACCGATCATTTTATAGTTACATTGGCTTCGCTAGAGGGACATAGTATTATACGTTTATAGTAATTGGGAATAATTTCATAGAAGTTTCCAATTCCATAAATAGTGAATTTACCCAGAAAAAGAAAATCCTGTTGTATTTTGCTGAAAGTTTTCCCGGCATGGGATTGAAAAAAAATTCCTTCTTGACTCGGAAAACAAGCAGACTAATTCATGGATCAACCACTATTTCATTTAAAGCAGTTTCTGCCATACCATAATCCAATGAAAAGCAATCCGCTCTTACAGGTAAGTGCATTACAGAGCTTTAAAGCCATCAATGGGAACAATGACTTCCTTTTTTTTGTTATAGTTGGATCTTTTAAAGCAAAAAAACCCTTAATTAACTTGAATGAACTCACCTTAAACTCACCTCTTTGTGTTATTATAGGAGTCCAAAGCTCACAAATATAAAATACTTGCCATGTTCCCTGTTGGAAAAGGATACAAGCGTCCTCGGTGTAGGGGACTGCAGAGCCACCCAGCATGTAACTGTAGAAGGAGACCTCCAAGGTGTAGCAATATGAAGAATCATCAAGGAGACCCCCAAGAAATCGTCTCCCCGTCCCGGCCTTCACATTATCCTTGTTAAAAGACGTGCTGGTCTGCAAGACAAATCGGCCATATTTAATATTAGCGTTCATTATTTTTCTATATTTATTTATTGACATCAATACGGATCATGGCCTTTTTAACTCCTTGCACTGTTTAATGTTATATTAACTACAATGAATGCAAGTATAATACCCCCTACAGTCATACGACTCCAAAATAGTCCTAGTATTTCTTCCTATTAAATATCCATGAAATGATATTGTTTTCTGCATTGAAATCCTTCACCAACTGGATCAGACGCTAATACCCATCATTCCTGACGGCGGCTCAAACCTCTCCATTCCCTTCTTTTATCTGCAACATACAACATCTTCCTATAACAGCTTATTGTGCTCTCTTTATAACCCCTCTTATTACTCCACAAATCTCTTTCTTTTAATTTCTTTAACAGCATCTCATAACTTCCCCGGCTTCTCCTATCGAGCCATATAACAACTCCCCACAACATTATTTCCTCCTCCATATATAAACCCTCCCTATAACTTTAAATTCTGCTCCATAAAACACATCTTTATAAGTAATAGCACTCCGTTTTACGGCTTCTTAATGGTTATCTGTAAATCCCCCTCATTGTTCTCTTAACTTTGTTGCTTATAACACTCAACTACGCCTGATATGATACATTTATGGATTGTTCTTCATCGCAAGTTTTCGTGGTTTTAGTATGTATCCGATAACGGCACTAATGTTACGTTGTGTACTCCAGATCCAGAATGCTAAAGAGACCTTAAGCTTTAACGCAGAGCGTTCTAAATGTTGTAATATGACAATTCGAAAATTGATGATTCAGGCTTTTTCAGCACAATTTCCTATGGTTTTCCATTAGCCAACAATATGGCGGAGTCGTATACAAGACCATGAACAGTTTTACCACCCATAATACTCAGTATACCCTGCCTAGTCTTGTGCAAAATTCACTAGTGCATAGAAAGGCTCATGAATGGCACTCCAGTGTGTTAACCAAGTAAGTCTTAGCACAGGGGTGTCCAACCTGCGGCCCTCCAGCTGCTGCAGGACTACATCTCCCATCCTCCTCAGCCAGCCTCTTAGCTGAAAGAGCATAATGGGAGATGTAGTCCTGCAGCAGCTGGAGGGCCGCAGGTTGGACGCCCCTGTCTTAGCAGATCTGTCATTTTATTCTTTCCTCTGACTGTTCACCATGAAAATCACACTGAGACTTTTATAGTTTCTATAACAGTGACCTATCAGTGCCTGCCTTTGCATCACATGACAATTAAATGTTTCTGGCATATATGACCAAGCCAAAAACTTCCGTAAGTAAAGAATTATTTGTGGGAAAAGTTTGGACTTTCAACTATAATTTGAACGATAGTTTTAATGTAACATTTAGGTAACATTTAGGTCTAAACGTTAAGCTCAGCAGAGATTGTGGAACAGATTACTTAGTAATAATACATTTCCACGGATAACTCGCCTATTGCTTTAATGCTCCCGCTCGGTGGGACAGAGGGATTCGGGATCACGCTAGTGCTGCCAGTTTAAGTGACTCTCTAGCTTTGTCCATCAGCATTCGATTCACCGGGGGCAGAAGTTGGGAGTTTTGAGATGTGTTTAGGGAGATTTGTCCTCTCAAATGGCAAAATGTAAAATGTGACATGCTGTGAAATGTCCTCATTCTAGGATCTCTTGTGGTCCATCTCTAGTAGAGAGGTGAGTCCAGGTGTGGATCTTCTTGCCCTCTTATACCAACCAGACCCCACTGACAAGGACCATGAAGGTCAAAATGTACGTATGTGGTCGTTGGTTACCTTTTGCAGAGGAAATATGTCTCGTGCTTTGGTTCTGGACTGCCCTTGTGATGCTCCCAAGCAGGGAATGGACCACAAGACAGGCTATTAAATGGCTGTGTGTCCTCACTAAGTTCATCTTCAATATTTTTGGTATGGTATTTAATAGGGTTAGAATTATTTTTACATATATTCTTGCATAAATTGATTTGAAGTCTATGCCTATAAAAGCAGATCCATGGCACACCCAATAATGTGTTCTACAGATGTGTAAAGACACAAAATCCATCGCTTTGAACCAGCGGACATCAGTGTAAAGACCCATTCCATCAGTGTAAAGACCCATTCCATTGAACCGGCTTAAAATCACGCAAGGGAGCCGGAGGTCTGTTAAAGACCTCCGATACCGCTCCCTCGCTATCTGCGCGGCAACTGCTGCTGTACGCCGGGGTTTGTTGTCAAATCCCGGCGCACAACACTGAAGCCGCGCCCACCGCCGTCCGTGCCCTCTGAACCCGGAAGAAGACAGAAGAAGAGGAGCGAAGAGAAAGAAAAGGAGCTGAGTGCTGTTAGAAGAAAAGAGGAAAGGTAGGAAATCAGTCAGTGAGAGTGGATTGGTATGTGTGGAATCTGTGGATTGGTATGTGTGGATTGGTATGTGTGGAATCTGTGGATTGGTATGTGTGGATTGGTATGTGTGGAATCTGTGGATTGGTATGTGTGGATTGGTAAGTGTGGATTGGTAAGTGTGGATTGGTATGTGTGGAATGTGTGGATTGGTAATTGTGGATTGTCAAGTGTGGATTGGTATGTGTGGAATCTGTGGATTGGTGTATGTGTGGATTGGTATGTGTGGATTGGTATACATGTGGATTGGTATGTGTGTGGATTGGTAAATGTGTGAGAGTGATGGGTGTTATGCTGTACCATTTCCAATGTCTTTTTCATTATATAATTATGCTCTAAAGTACATCATAACTCCCATCACTCTCACACATTTACCAATCCACACTTACCAATCCACACTTACCATGCTGTTCCATACAGTGGCAGAGCTGGGAGACAGAGGCCTTGCACCCCCACCGCAGGACTCCTGAAAGGTAAGTGAACTTCAAAGGGGGGAGAGGGTAGATAGTTAGGAGGGGGTAGATAGGGAGAAGGGAGTGAGACGGGGGGATGGGGGGTAGGTATGGAGAAGGGAGTGAGAAGGGGTAGATAGGGCAGAAGGGGGTGAGAATGGGTAGATAGGGAGAAAGGAGGGTAGCAAGAATATTGGAATAAAGAGTCAGAATGAGAGAGCAAAAATGAATGGATTAATGTGTGGATGAATTGTGTGAATGAGTGAGAGAATTAATGAATTTGTGAGAATGCATCAATGAATATGTGTAAATAATTTGTGTGAAAGAATAAATTAT
Source organism: Spea bombifrons (assembly GCF_027358695.1). Lineage (NCBI taxonomy): Eukaryota > Metazoa > Chordata > Amphibia > Anura > Pelobatidae > Spea > Spea bombifrons. The sequence continues at coordinate 40,884,975 of NC_071092.1, read as the reverse complement.
TGTGTGAATGAAAGTGAATTAGTGAGTGACTGTAAAAGTGTTTGTGTTAATCATAGGTGTATAGTTGATTTGCCAAAAAGGCAAAGATGGTATAAGCAGGGTGTTTATGGGACAAAAATGGCACAGGCAGGGTGTTTATGGGACAAAGATGGCACAGATAGCGTGTTTATGGGACAAAGATGGCGTACACTCGGCTGTTTGGGAACAATGCTGACTCATGCTGGGCTGTTTGGGGGCAAATATGGCACGTCCTATGTGTGTGTAATTTGGGTGCTGGTCAGGTTCTATGTGGGCAATGTGGACGCCGTTTTTTTGGAGGGTTATTAAAGAAAGCACTATTATATGTTCAGTAAATGTTATTTAAACGTGTTTATTTTACTTATAAGTTATTAATTTATTTTTTCAGATTTCTTGTTGTTTACAGTTGACATACAGTTTACAAATTGGTGCAATAAATATTCTTGCCAACATAATTTTGTAGATGTCTTTACATTTGGGGGGGGGTGCCACTTACAGGATCCGCCCCGGGTGCCAAATACTCTAGGTACGCCCCTGCTGCTACCAAAACCTTATTAATGTGTTGGGGGAGGTGCAATTAAACCTCCTCCCTATTAACCCCTGGACAGCAAGCTGCAACCAGACTGATGAGGAGCCAACAACCTCAAATATGTGCAAACAGGGAAAAGAAAAAATGTCGGTTGCACATATTTGAGGTTGTTGGCTCCTCATCAGTCTGGTTGCAGCTTGCTGTCCAGGGGTTAATAGGGAGGAGGTTTAATTGCATCTCCCCCAACACATTAATAAGGTTTTGGTAGCAGTATAAACTGCTTTGTGTGCCCACTATGTAGGAGGTGAGAGTAGGTTCTCACCCTATTGAGAGTGTGCCTTGACGTGGCGGGTGAGCTTAATTATGCTTTGGCCAATTCGTATAACCAAAACCTCTCATTTATATTATGTTTATATATTTGTTGCCAACTTTATTAGGGTAAGAAGCGCAGACAGTTTTTGTTTCTTGTTTTAAATATTAAAATATAATATTTACAGTGAGTTTGGTGTAAAGTTTAAAAAATAATCAGCAGTAACCGTCCATTGGTTGCTATCATGATACGCATGCTTTTAAAATAGCTTTTTGTACATAATCCACTATCACATAAGAAGAAGCATAGCGCTTTTCTGCATTATTCTTCTGAAAGGCCACTCCATGTATCTACTACTTTGCTGCAGATTTGATTTCTATATTTTTTTTTGTTATTAACCTCTATGCCTTTCCCCTGCAGGTAACATCCAGCCAAACTCTTCTCCCCTTGCTCAGTAATCACATTTCAGCTGAAAGACAATCATTTCTATAGTGTTTCATGGAAAATCCCATTTTACGCCATAGAAATTGGGCAACAAATTACTTTCTCATAACATTTTAATGGATGCTGCGGCATCTATTACCCATTTCGGGAAAAAAAAACAGTCAAGCGGAGAGTTTGCGAATTTCCAACATTTACCATCAGCCCCCCAATACCCAAAGGGGTTAACCCCTTCATGGGCAGCAAGTTCCAGTCTGCCTGTCTATTATTATTGCTGCCTTTCATAAATTACCACATAAAGGAACATAACTGCGGCAGAACAGTCCCCGATGAATATTACCCAGGGGAATGTATAATGGAGCGTATACAGAATAAATGACATGGAAGTGGTGAATTCCAATTTCACGTTGTGTGCGCCTGACGCTGGCAGTTTAATTCTAAAACAACACCCCAAGGTCAGGCAGGATCAGCCTCGGTGCCACCAGATGACAAGCCTGTCCTACTTATTTCAGATTTTCTGCAGGGTAAAGTTCCTAGCAGGAAAACGAGGGGAAAACACACATCTTTTACAGTCTGTGCCTTCTGGCAGCGTAGCCAAGAAAAAAGCATTGTACCCCCAGGAGATAATATCATGGCTGCGCTTCCCGTACCAGCAAATATCAGAAGAGGGCCCGAGGAAGCTCGTTCTATCAACAGATTGAGCTGTATTTATTTCCAGTCGCCTCTTTCATGGTGAGCTACAGAGTGTGTTTCTAAAGCGTGCTCTCACGCCATATGCGAGGTACCAGCAATGGCACCCACATTCTCTACTCGCAAGTCGTTAGCTACGATGGTTCTATTGTGTTGTGTGCCAATTGGTCACGATATCTACTCTTCACGCGGGTAGGAAGCGTTGACCGCTCGTTAGCCTTCTACACCCGAATTAGAAACAGGTGCAGCTATATAACATTGTCATAGGGGCATTGGGGTCTATCTGCCGCTTCGTATACCCTCACGTGGGCTAGAAGGTGCTCAAGTGACACTAACATGGCGGCCATACTCTAATATCTGCATTTATTGCCTAAAGAGCTGCTGATGAGGGAGCAGGTGGAGAGAGATCCATACCTATCAACAGCCCCAGTTTTTGCAGGACAGTTCTGGTTTTCAGATACTGTTCTGTTGTCCCCGGCAGCCTTGGTGGGCAGTGGGTATCATGGGCCAATTGAAGAGACTCTCTGACCTTCTCTGACCAGACAGGGAAGTCCCACAAGATACTCGGTTGGCAGCTGGTCACCCATGCACTGGATGCGGGAGGGAAAAGTCTCAGACGAACTCCTGTTACATCTATCTAAACGATTATAGTTTGAATTCTTAACTATTCTTTCACTTTTCCTATCGTGCATTACCTCTGATCTTCCACAGGCAAATCTAGTGTACAAAATGTAATACTTATCATTAGTAGTGATGGTAATATTTGAAATACTTTTTATACTAAACAATTGCTACTAAAAATATGAATTATATTGGTAACTACATACCTAGCTTGATAATGTCCAGGGAATGAAAATAGTAGACAATAACTTAATTTATTGATGGCTTTAATAACATATTCACAATGTTCATAATAAATAGTGATTAGGATTTGTGTCTTGGGGTCAGTGGTGTGGGGGCTTTGAAAGCATAGCAGTAGTAAGTAAGCAGGGTCACACCAGGATGAGAACCCGGTTCCTTTTAGGATCAGTCTTCCAAGGGTTGCAGTTGAAGAATATCACTGTGCCTCCCTGTAATTGAGTAAGAGATTCATGTGCGCTCCTTGGCATGTATCAGACCTAATTGGGCATGAGACATCAGTGATCAAGCTGGGAACTCAAGCACGATGAGCGATACCCAAAAACTGGTTGGCTTAGATGGACTTGTTCCTGTGTTCATAGTGGCTATGAGGTTACTGTCTACTGTTGGTTTAACATATCTGTATTTACTAAATACTAAAATACTATGAGCGCTTCTATACCGGAAGAGTGCAGTTGTCATATTTATGTATGCATGTATGTATAATTCTACCCGTGTCAGGATAACTTCAACTAAATCATAATCCAAAAGGTTGCCATCATCCCCCGCTGGAACTAAGTATGATTAACACATTGGGTTCCAGACATGAACTTGACACAATGTAGAAAAAGTATGGCTCCTTTAAAATGGAAAGCAAGACATGCATCAAAATCAACTGTATTGTATATTTAAAGCTAGTGATGTGATTATCGGTATGGGGTGGAAGATCTGCTGCCATGGTTGACCTTCTGGGACGAGTCAACCATGGCTGATTAGGCAAGTAGCTGCGGATTTAGTGAAGGCCTTTACCACCTGTGGCCAACTTCTCAATATCCAAATAGATAGAATGGCATAACTCTTTTTTTGGTGGGACCGGTAAAAAATCTTAGGTGAAGAAGAGGAAATATATTAGAAAAGATACTTTCTGAGTTTAAATTGTCAACAAAATTGCTAAGGAAGAATAATCAAACATTTGCTTGTCGACTTACAGAGCAGACCCTCTATGAAAGTGATAACTCTAAATATTAAAAAAATTAATTGGTTCTTTATGCAGGGACCCAGAAAAGATTATGCCGGATGCAGAATGACGATTTATGTGTGTTCTGGATTTGATAATACACTTTTTTTTCTTTCTTTCCTTCCAGCGGATATCTCGTTCTCTTTTTTTTTGAGGTCAGTAGATTTATGGTGGAGAGCAGGCGAAACACAGTATGTCTTAAGTGGGTCCCGAAACAACACAATGATGTCACATCACTGAGCCCATAATACAAAGATTCTGGGGGACTTTGGTACAACAAGAAAAATGATATATGGTTTCCTTTTGGCATAGTCTGTAAAATTCATCGAACATTCAGTAGCCCTTTGGAAGGAATCCAACCTGATCCCTACGCATTAAGAGCTTAAGACGTGCATGTAACCTGTTAACAGAATGAAAAAGAGGCATTTTGATGTCTACATTTATTAAGATGTAGACCTATAGAAGTCACTATTAACATTATATATTTATTATTCAAAATGCATGCCCCTCCTTAAAGGGACCTTTCAGTCACTATATGTATTTTAATGGCTATGATGTCTGCATCCCCTTAAATGTTTTTACCGTTACAAATGAGGGGTTCAGAAGTATCCCCCCTTATGCCTTTGTCCTCTTTCCTCACCCCCTAGGTGAGCAATCCCAAGATTCAGGGGTCTAACACTAGACCCCTTGTATATGCAAACAAAATGCTCCCATGGCTTTCAAAGAAAGCGCTCTATTGCCACTGGCTTCAAGCAGCCCGAACTGGTGTGAAAACTGCCCAACAAGGGCATAAAAAAATGTAATATGTATTCTTTACTTAGAGGGGCTGCATGGAGTACCCCTTTAAACCCAAACTACGGATAGGTTATTATTTTTGCTAAATCAGCCCCTGCTTTTGGTCTTGTTATTTTTCCTACAGAATCAATTAATTTACTACATTAGCAGCATATATATATATATATATATATATATATATATGTATATTTAACCCCTTTGGTCTCCATCATACTGTGTATGGGAGCAAACAGGATTCGGCAAATCTGTTGTTCCATTCCAAATGCAAATTCTAGGCTGCACAACCAAATATCTTTGTGCTGTGACTCATTTAAGAATGATTCCGACTAATCGAAACCTTCTCCAAAGCGAGTTCCATTTCACAGCGGCTTATTAACCCCTTGGTGCCCATTTACTGCTATAACACAAGATAATTTTTTTTCCTCCAAATGAAAGGATGGCGGCTCAATGCATTAAATGCCTGCAAAAATTCTATCCGCATTTCAACCCTTTTTAGTTTGTAGTCCTTGGTAAATCAATCAGTGCTGACAGATGCTTTAAGGAGAATAATCTTTTTGATGTGACTGTCACTGTGTAAGGTAATAGGACATTGTTTCTGAGCTTGGCTAAGGCAAGGAGACAGTCAATTATGGACAGCGCTGTGGATGGCAGACATTCCCAGAAGCAACCTGCGCTCGCTAATGGAAATAGCTGAGTCTCATAATCATTTTATTTTATATGGTGCATGATTAAGGCTTGATATGGGAACATTTGCTCATACAATTTGCAAATTCCACGCATTCTATCTCACTTTTTATTGTAGTTTTATGTTTCGGATTATTTTCGCACAGGCAGACGCTGGATTTATTCTGAGCGGGGTTGTCTGCCTTTCAAGACATTATAAAATAACTTGTTAATTTACTAAACTATCGCTTCTTTCTCTCCCTATATAGTGTGGAACGCAGGAGACCCACCACTTATTTTATTCCTCTATTAGCCTCTACCACTTTTTAAAGGAGGCTGTTGCATGGATCTACCCCCATCTCAGGGGAGTTATTATTATTATTATTTATTGTTTTATATAACGCCATCAAATTCCGTAGCGCTGTACAATGGGTGGACAGGACCTAACAAGTTGCATGTAACATAACAAATTGACTTACAGGGACAACAGGTGAGGAGGGCCTGGCTCAAACGAGCTTACAAGGTTTGGCTACATTGTTCTTGTCCAAGTTCTACCGACTCTCAATATTGGGTAGTAGCTTCTTATTCGTCGTTATTCCTGCCTCTTTACCGAATTCCCTTTCTGCCTCCTTTAATAAACCAAAGAAGAGAGAGAGCCACCTTCCGTTGGAGGTGTTACCTTTCGCCGGCGGGTCTGTCCAGGGAGCTCCTCTGCTGCCGTCCTCGGTGCTATGGAAGTGCACACACGTGCACGCTGTCATGGCGGCCAGGAATCCTTACCCAGCAACTGTGTATGTCACACTAGGGGGCGGGTCCTCCCGCTTTTTAGCTGATTGGCTGATTATTGCCTGCAGCTGTTTGGCACCAAATTTAAACCCACTGCTCACTCTAATCTGAGCCCTTGTGTGGTACATTCGTTATCACTGTCTCAGTGTGCTATATATCTGATATTCTGGTTTTCTGACTCCTGCTTTGTTCCTGACTACTCTTTGATCGCCGCCTGGATTGACTTCGGATTGCTTTTTGAACTTTGCCTGTTTGCTGCCTGCCTTGACCTTGGACTGTGACCTGTTTTTGCTATTTGAACTGTTCCGCTGCTGTCCCACTATTCCTCCTACAACTACTTGTCCGGATAGCTCACCACTCTGCATACGGGACCCGTCTCTTGTCGGATTGTTACAGGAGGTCACCATGGAGGTCACCCGCCATTTACTGCTAAAAAAAAATGGGTCAATGCAGACATTTGCCCACAGCTGGCGATGAGAATAGGTTGTTACATGCATAATCTTAGTCTGCCTTTTTCTCTAACCTCCAGATATTTGGGGGCAACCATTTTTTTTTCACTTTGCTTGATTGGACTACTGATCATCAGCTTTGTAAGGACCAAGGATAGGCAAACGCTGATACATAAGAGGTTGGCTGAGATTTATGGAAATCTTATTCCCCGGGAGCTGGCATGTTACACTTTTTGGCTTACAGAACACAAGGACCCCGTATACGCAGCTAGAAACCCATTAGCAGTTTAATAGATCCCATTCTAAAATATTTAAAAAATTGTAAAATGTGTTAATACCAGCACTGTCCCCAAACACAGTTAGAAATATGATCTGAAAGACACTATCCCCACAATTACAGCATTACTGCTTCTTTTCTGGCTCAGTAACAAAACTCTTTTACCATGCGCAACACAATGAAATAAAACCATTTACTATATGTCGGACCAATTGATGAGAACATTCCTATTCCTTTCCATCAGGCAAATGGCTCTGTTTTATTGCATCTTTGAAAGTTTGCAGATTCTGCTGTTTTAGGTCGAAATGACCTTCAGGTTTCTGTTGTTGTTTGTTTTTTTTCATGTGTTTTTCTGATTTCTGTAAAGTTTTGATGGACAATAAAAAAAAAACCTCCCAACTATTGCTAAAAGCATCTTCTCACATTCTTCTGTCGAAACCTAAACATTGAATCAAATAACTGCTGTTGGATAAAAAAAAGCAAAGAAGAAGAAGCCCGATGAGCTTGTATTCAAACTTTATAGGTAATCGTGCTTTAGATATCTCTTTATTAACTGGTTTCTATGTTAAATAGACATTAAACAAAAGGCATTTAGATGTTTGAACATGAAAAGGGACACTTCAGCCGTAATATGCCCTTTAATGCATATGATAGCTGCATTAAACTCATCATTTTCATCACATTTCTCTTTTAAAGGTGCAGTTCCACCTACTCTGCTGAATGTGAAACTTTTACAACTAATTGCAGCATTAAAAACATCATCACCTAGGATCGCAGAACCCTTCCCGAGAAATAATTCTTTAATCCAGAAAGAACGGCTATATTCATAACTTTTCAAGTTCATAGACATTCATAGGGAGGAATACAATGACAGCTTTGCTAATGTTTATTTGCTGAACAGGCTAGAGAGCACAATGAATGTATTGTCTGAGAGCACATTTAAAAGGCTCCCAAAACCAGGGGACAAATGGTCAACACGCCACGTGCAGACCACAATAAGTGCACCAAGACGTCACCATGCTGCTCAGAACGGGGCTCTTTCCGTCTCATGCTAAAGAGCCATCTGGCTGAAAAGCCATTTAGAAAGTGCCCTTATGGTCAAACGTAACATACTTCTTTTTACTATGCGTTCCTGTCCAACTGTTGGACAGATGTGGCTCTCAAAATTATTTTCTATATTGTACATATTGTACTATATGGCTGAATTAAAGCAACACTCCAGGCATCATATGGACTTTAATGCATACGATAGCTCGGTGGTACCTTTTACGTGATGTGCAGGAGAGGGGTTCAGCCGAGCACCAGGTCGACATGTATTGAGCCAGGGCCTTCTGTTTCATTTTTATGTCAACCTACTCATGGATAATAAGGTTGATGACACGGCTTCCACCCTAATCCAGTACAACTTGAAGATAGAATTTTCCTCACGTACTATTATACCTTTTATATGGTCTATCCAACATGCATGATGATGTCACAGCATAAAGCCTATGGCTACAGTTACTATAAAATCCTAGGAATCCAGTCAATTCTGACATTTAGATACAGGTTCTGGAACATTTTATAGCGAATTACTATCAAAGCAATCTTTCTTTATATACAAACTTGAGTTGTTGTAACACGGAACTGGAAAAACCCATTATCACAATGGCGTGCGAGCCATCTCATTGATAGTCACATTAGATGGCTACTGTTGCAGCTAAGCTTATAAAACACAAAGTTGTGGTACTTACAAATGAAAAATCGTCAGCATTTCGACAAAGTAACTTTGGGAATATAGCCTGTCGCCGGAACAGCTCATCCTGTTCGAACATATTCCCGTACATGAATCCATTCATCATGGTGGAGTGCGCATGTATATCAATGTAGAATTCCAGGCTGGTTTTCTGTTGGAATGGAAATTAATAGAACAACATAAAAAACAATTTACCAGAAAGATAATTATAGCGCTGCACATTCTGCCACTCGGAACATTATTTTCATTGTAAATAATTGGAATTTATTGTTGTATAGCATTGTTCGCATAGGGGCAAAATTGGCATAGATTGCGTTGTTCAGGAAAGGCCAGATTAAAGCGCTTTGGCCTCTGGAGCAATAATGCAGGAAGGGTTCCTCTTATCTTACGACCAACTAACTAAAACACAATGAAAAATAACAAAAAAATTATTAGTTTACTGCAATAAAAAATATCACAACACCTATTGTACAGTTACAAAAAATTCTGATTTTTGTTTGTTGCAAACAATGTATTCCACCTATCAGAAAAGAAAAGATAACTTTCCTCGGTTTTCTACCTCTCTGGTTTTTCTGCCTTCAGAGATCTTTTTTTCCTCTACTTTCTGCCTACTTCTTGTGGTCTTTTTCCTTCTGTTATAGTCTTTCCTCCCCCTCTTATTTTTTTCTGCCCATTTTGTTCTGCACCTTACTTGCTGACATCTTTTGCTTGCCTTTTTCTATCTTCTGTCCCTTTTTTCATTTATCTTGATTGCCTATTCATCTACCCCAACACACATACACACATACACATATACACATACACACATATACACAATTCCCCATTTACATACATTTTGGGCTGTAGCTCCCTCACCGTGCTGCATGCCTGGAAATTACATTACTTCTCAGCACACAGTGACAGATCAGCATACCTGGAAACTTCTGGCCTCCGGCTATCGGGAGACTTCCCTTGCGGGACACGGCCTGGACTGCCCGTGATGTCGGTGGGAGTTGCCCCTGACATCAGTGGGCGGTCCCGTGATGTTGGTGGGAGTTCTCCCTCACATCAGTGGGAAGTCCCACTGATATCAATGGGAAACACCCCTATTTAAGGTGAAAATGGGCAGGGAGCGGGGCATGTCAAGACCCCCGCTACCCGGAGGATTCGGGTCTTGACCCGGAGAACCGGAGGAGTGGTGCTTCACCCGGCAATCTCTGGGTCAAACTCGGAGAGTTCCCAGGTATGCTGATCAGACTGTTGCTTTGTGAGACAGATGAAAAGTATGGGCCCCTTAGAATGCTGGGGGCCCCCTGGAGCAATTGCTGAGCAATTGCTCCATGTATTCTGTCGTTAATCCGGCCCTGTGCTCATACAATACAAGAGATGCCCATTTTTGTTGGGCCCTGTTTTTAACCTCAATTTACTTAAAATGATCTGTTCTCTATAATGCATTATGTCATTAACACCTTAAGGAAGAAGTCTTCTTTTATGGGAGAGCATTTTAAGCATTTCCACCGCAATTCTCAGTAATTTTCCTCTTTTCTCCTAATTTTGATTACCCTACTGAACTTTTTTTAGTGCAACCAGGGATTCATTTTAAAACCATAGCTATAGAAATATATAAATTATTATCACTAATTCTGAAAAATATCTAAAAACATTCCGAAGACAATTAGAGCTAAAATGCTTCCTTAAAAACTTTTTTTTTTTAAATACTTTTGGGTTGGTGGGCAGCAAAGGGTTTTTTTTTCCTTATTTGCTACTTGAAGAGCCAAACAGTATTTTGGGACCCCTTTTTAAATTGTTTTAAAAGTTCATGTTAAAGTTGGATGTTAAAGTTAGAAGCTTCATGAAGCTTCATGAATCCAAAATGTTCAGTATAAGAAACCTATGTATTCAAAGAAATTCGTTTTCCACATTCCCGCCATCAGATACCATCACACCTGTTCTGTTTATGAGATTAGAGACAAACATCTATCCCAGGGGTGTCCAACCTGCAGCCCTCCAGCTGCTGCAGGACTACATCTCCCATACTCCTCTGCCAGGTCCTTAGCTGAAAGAGCATTATGGGAGATGTAGTCCTGCAGCAGCTGGAGGGCTGCAGGTTGGACACCACTGATCTATCCTGTCTACAGGAATCCTTCATCCAACAAGGGCATTCAATTAATTCCATTTGAACAGCCTTATGATGAAAAGAATGAGAAGAACATGTTGGTCCCTTGGTTGTTACCCATAATGAGGACCAAACACAACAAACACAACAAACAGCCATTGTTCACAGTCTTCTGGTCAGGAACAGACTTCCATCTGCTGTACCGTCCATCATTGGCATTTCCCTGCAACAATGAGGGATACACAACCTGCCAGCTCCTCTTTGCAAAAAGCCCCTACCCAAGACGCACACCAAAGAACTGTTACAATTCATGGATTGTTCCCTTGCTAATCTAAGAACTTGGTATATCTCATTATCTCATACAATGCGAGACATGGCCGAAGTCCCTGCACCAAATACTTAACCGCCATAAACACTTTCGAGTGACACCGGGAGTACTTACAAGTTGATTCCTAGACGAGCTTGATCAATATACGCATACACAATGCGTTTAGTGTGTTGTAGGCACAGATCAAGCCTATGGTGTGCAGCCATATTCACAGAAAACAATTACAATGAGTTTCCGCCATGCAAACTGGAATTAAAATGAAAGCGATTGTCATATAATTTGTCTGAGAAAACAAGAAGAAAGCCATGGAGCTGGGAACTTGCTCGATGCTGAGAGCTGTCTTTGAAGGGAGATGCGAGTTACCGCCTGCTACGATATTAAACTAATCATTTTGTGCTCTGAAGGTAGAAATCGGAATGATTCAACAGACAACATCTAAAAAAAAGTAATCTTTCTGCTTAATTCCCAGAAGTCATTCTCTTACCCTGCTTATGAGTGACAGAACTACACACACACATATTTTTAGTAGAACTGTAATTACGTATGAGATAGGTGACCCTATGTACATCGGAACATTCTTTTTCTGCAGCCGTGAAACAAAAGCTGTCTTTTCTGTCTCTTTTGTCAAAACGAGAATAGAAGTGAGACACGGCACAGGCAGAGAGAGAAATAATAACGTTCATGGCTTAACAGCAGACATTTTCTGGTACTCTTGTGAGAAAAAAAAACAAAAAAAAATGTTAATAATCATCAAATTGGCCACTGCTCCTGAGTTCATTTCTTCTCTCCTGCTAGGTAGGATGTGTTTTGCAAGGTGCTTGCTCTGAAAATACCCGCTCTCTGATTTTAGATTTTAATGGCTGGTTTTCCAAGGTAGCACCAGCCGCCGTTGTAAAATTAATCATTTTGATTAAAAGGCTTAAAACCACATATGTTTAATGGAAAGCCTATTTTGAATTTCCATCAATATGCAGGATTTATGTACAAGTGAGTGAATGTACGTGTATATGAATGAGCAATGCCATCATGATATTGACCTGTAGATCATGAGACTAGGGCAAGGCAGAAGTATAAAGAGTCTCACCTCGCTGCTTGCTATGTATCTTTAACATATCAAGGAGTAGATTTTTGTCTGTAATGAGACCTTAGTATGCTCAGTTTTTAAGATTTTGGGTCCCTGCTAGAAACTGGTGGTATGTTTTACTTATAATTCCACATATAGGTGCTAGAATTTCTAGAATAATTGGGACATTAGACAGCATCCACTAGTGCTAGATCCTTTCTATGCTCTTATTACTGGGTTTCTGTACATCCTCTAACTCTAAATGTACCATTTACAGGACTAGAGAAGGCATATTAAGCTTGTTGCCTGCCAAATATTTTAAGGGCTGAACAAAGCCGAACGTTGCCATGTGTCCTATATTTTTCTAGTCGTATTTGTGAAGAGCGTTAGAGATGCCTGATGGTAGAATTGGACTAAAAAAGGATGACATACAAGAAAGTAGCACTCGCCATCCGGGGAACTCCCGCTGAGTTTTTACCCTAGTGTGCATCACAGGCCTTCCATCATCAGGGCCGGCCCGACAATGGAGCCGAGTGGGGCACTTTGCCGCCCCAAGCCCTTTTTTTTTTTTAAGCGAAAGAGAGAGAAAGGGGCGCCGAGTGGTTTTCGCTTACCAAGCTGTCAGTACCCGCTCGGCGCCCCTCTCTCTCTCCTCTGCCGCGAGTCTCCCTGTTCGGTCTCGGTGCCGGCTTGTAATGTTGAGCGCCGGAAGATTACCTCATTTCCGGCGCTCAGCATTACAAGCCGGCACCGAGACTGAACAGGGAGACTCGCCGCAGGACTGCTGAAAGGTAAGTACAAGGAGGAAGGGGGGTAAGGGTAGATAATGGGGGGGGGCGGCAGGGACGGAGGGAGAGGAAGGGTAGATAAGGGGGGGGCGGCATTTTAAAATTCGCCCCAGGCAGCATTTTGTCTTGGGCCGGCCCTGTCCATCATAAATGTCCTGTGACTGCTCATGATGTCACAATGAGTAGTGTTGGAGGAATTGTTGTGTGGAGTGTGACCCATACATGTCCATCAAAACAAAATAAAAGCCTGCTAACCAAGACAGGACCATTTTATTTAACGTTCACCCTGCTCTTCCTGATGGTCATTATGCAATATATGTACCAAGAATATATCTTTCTTCATGTCCTCATTCTCCTGCCCTTCTTTCCATCATCGTAACATCAAGACATGCAATGCAGATACCCCATTGCTATCAAATAAAGGGGCATCTATTGTCTATATGTAGACTGTACATTTAAAAACTAGGTAGTCAAAGTTTTAAAGGCTAGAACATAAGAAATACGTTTTCTCCGACTTTTTGTGCTGTTCATAAAAACATTGTTTATGACTCTGAATTTGGCTAAGAAGGTCCCCCGTGCGCCCTGATTCATAAATTGGAAGTTTACCACCAACAACCGCATTTTATTAAGGTCTCTAATAAAACGATACTTTATATCATTTCCAAAGAAAAGCTTCCAGCACTTTTATAATGATACCACAAATCTCTGCTAGAATATTCCTGCGCTCCTCTTTTGTATACAAACATTCCACCCATGCTCTCAGACAATTCTATTACTCTTTCAACCTTTTGCCATATTTAGGTAATAAATTCAATGTTTGTAAGTGTTATCGTAAGGCTCAGTATGATAAGGTCAGAGATAGAGGTCAATGCTCTGGGACAGTCATTTATCTGGATAAGGAATTTAACATTAAACTGCCTTCTCCGAAGACGTAGTGTAATTATAGAATACAGCGGAACCAAATGCTTTGTCCTCCCTGTAGGAAGATGTTAAGAGATCGACCCAGTATAAAACAGTTGAATAAATTAACAACTCCTCACTCATTTGCCAAAACTCCAAACTTACCGGTATCGGATAAAGTAAGAAATAAGGTATGACAATAGTTTATTTTGGCACTATGTTGAATCCGTATAGTGCATAATTTCTCAAATTATTTGTATGACGTTGATTTAAGGCAGTCTCTTTTCTGCCTTACTTGGGGCAAATAGCCCTATGGGGCAATTGGGCTCGCGGTACAGAGCTAAATAGGTAGGGAGCTAAATAGGCTGGGTGGAGAGACCAAAAACATGTTTTGAACCTATTATGTGGGCAACTTGGCAAGCTGAATGTTGCCAGCCCTCTTCTGCTTTTCTCTTCAGCACCAAACTCTTTTATTTTACTTTTAATGCCTTTTGGTCTTTAAGATGGCAAATTATAGGAAGAGTTGCTGCCGACAATCACACCACGTGAAGCTCATCATTGCTTGAATTGTAGGTATATTGTGAGGTTTATGGCAGGAGATACTTTCAGTCCTGACAAGGAAATGACCCTAAGGGTTCAATTCCTTATCACTTCAAAATCCCATATGTCTTTGTACCTCCAGGCTCTGCTCCAGAAACCAATGCATTACTTATCTTTATTATGAACATAAAATCTTTCCATTCATTTATTCAGGAGAAAAAAGCTATCTTAGAAACCGTGTTTCAATGGTTGTCCTTAGGCAGATATTTGAGGCTGTCTGAAAGCTTTTCATAAAAGGAAGCTAAAGATTTCATAATGTTCTACCCAGTCAACTTTTTTTTTTCCGAAAGCTAACTTTTAAGTTTCTCGTATTAAACATTTGAGACAGGGACCTCTATTATCGAACTAATGCGCCAACTCAATTACAGGACTATCCAGGGAATTATTCTTTAATGTACATACAATTACCGTCTTCAAAACGGCTGATATATTGACTGGGACCCAAGATTTTCTACCGACATTTGCCTGTGATATACTGAGTAACCCAAAACCGTCACTGGGTACATAAGAAATAATTTTGATAACTAATGGATGATAGATTAACGATTTGGGAACCACCTGTAAGCATTGTTGTGATGGAGCTACAAAAAATGACACAAAGTCATAAAGAAGGCTGCAATAACTGCTTAGTTATAAAAAGTCTGGAAATATTCGTTTATAATACACCCTTTGGTATGCTACATGGCTATACTAAGTTCTAAAATACTGACATCATTCATTTGCACGAGGAAAAAACTTGAATTTTACCTTATTTCTATTTTTTGATTGTAACTAAAGTTTGCCTGTGCTGACCACAACCTGTGACTTCATCTGCAACTGTATTTTATTCCGTCCTGACCTGGGTCTGTAGCCTAATTTTTATTTCCCCAGCTTTGACCGTTGCTGTGTTGTTCCAGCCTCAACCCCAAGTGGTAATTTTAAGTTTGGCAATACTGTGCCATCGTAAACTAATGCTGTTCATCTCAATCTAGCAACATCTCTTGCCAACCCAAACCAGTGATGTATCTTCTCAGCAACCCAACTATTCATTTAAGGCAGTCCTTGTTGGAACCTTTTAACCGAGATGTGATGCCCAGCCTTGGACAAAAAATATGTATCATTATTGCAAATAATTAAGACATTGGTGACCTATAACATTAAAAAATGTGGGTAGGCTGTAGCTCATTACCAAAAGGAATATTCTCCATATAGAATGCTACTTATATTAATTGAGAAGAGAGGGAGGACTTGTTGAAAAAGTCACTGGGAGTCAAAGTTCATGTTTCGAGCTGCTACAGAAGCCTTTGGATCACTGGGTTTCCAATCATCATTTTTTTTCAAGAAGTCATGTTGAGTCCTGTAAAGTTTGACATCTCTGAATCCAAAGAAATTCTTTCTTCTATGTGGGTTTTCTTCAAGCTTGGTACCATTTAGCAGCTATCAGCCTGTCAATGCGTTCATAGAGCAGAGACATTCAACATCGAGGCTCAATTACCCCCAAACTGTGCTGTTCTTCTGTTCTTCCTCACAGGGGCCACAGGTGGATCAATCAGTTTCTTAGACTTTTTTTGACAGATCCACCTGTTCTCTGGAAAATAAGCCACCTGTAGTCCCTCGAGGACATGTAGAAAAAAATATGTTTGAGAAATACTTAAGGATCAAGGCTGATAGAAGCAAAGGGTGTTAAAGAAACACAAATCTCATATATACTGTTTTTATAATAAGGTGGAAAAATCAATATTTTACATTTTTTCTCTGAAATGCAGTTGAAGTTATAAGACGTGCAAAGACAAGGGTTAAACCAATGCAATCAATGTCTTATCCAGCCTGTCATTTGTCTTATTTTATAGGATTCATCAAAAGCTTTACAGTTTCACAGAAAGCAGGCAAATGTTCTTCATAGCTCATCCTCACTGATTCATGTATAAACTTCGCCGAGCCAAACCTTTCTTTGTCCTTGAGACTGTAAAGCTGAGAAGTTAGCAGTTATACAACTGGCAGAGACTTACGCCAAAAGAACACGCGGCAGATGGTAAAACTTACACAGTAAGGCAGACATGCGAGTTTCAGAGGAAGAAAAATGACATTCTACGCTGAAATATTAAAGCAAGGTGCTAAATCAAGCAGAGCAGGTGATCACATCTGCAAATTTCCAATAAAGGAAAGTTAGAAAATAAGCCAAGGAAATGTTACACGTAGAGTGTTATATACGGAACGCTTTGAGAGTCAACAGACAAGCGCCACATGAGCCCAAACACCTAATCAAATGACTTACAAACACTCATCCGCTACTTTGTTTATGATAATTATGTGGCAATTTCATGTTGATTTAAAAGGTTGGCTGGATGTTGCATTCCCAAAGCAGTCTGTTTATGGGGACGTGTCTTCTAACGATCTTATATGACCTACAGGCGGTCAGACTAGAGATTGTTCCCTACAAAATGTTTCTTGTGAAAGGTGTCATTGGTCTATGTCTCATCCAAATTAGCGATACATTGCGTATGTTTGAACAATGAGTATTCGTGTAGAAGAATGTTTTTCTTTATAGCTTCAGGAAGGTTTCAATATTCCAAGTCTACTGAAATCTGATCTGAAGAACACAGAATGAAAAAAAGGTCTATTTCTAAAATAAATTTTAATTCCATGGTTCCATATGTATGCACAGCTTTCTAATGTCTCTATCATTTGGCATCTAGAGAGTTCTAACATTATTGGAGATGTACTACGGTTAGTAGTTGTCCTCCACCAGCTCCTTATTTTTTACCCACCCCATCTTCATGCATGAGAGAGCTAAAATAACCATACATGATACATCATATGTTGAGTGAGTGCCCATGTAAGCTGTGATGCCATTGAAGGTTTAGGAAATCGCCATCATGTTCCCATGAGTTTCAGGAGCCATTTGTGCTCCTGGTTATGGCATTTATATCACGACCGCCCGTAACATCTTGGCACTTGCAACATTTTAGGAAGTGTTACACGAGTCAACGTTTTCAGATGTGTCTTTTCTACAGTCACTACCTCTGAACCGGGCAAAAACGGCAGGTTTTCGAGATATCAGCATGATCTATTTGCCCGGCTCTATATATTGATATGATGATGGTAGGGAGTTCCCATTTGCCATTTAGTTACATGGGCACAGACTTCCTAAAGACAGGATTGAGAATTTAATCTGCGCTATTAGTAAGTAATATAGGGTGTGCATTGTCCTAGGTGGAAGGTGAGAAACATATTTATAACATGATAAAGTTTTTACTTCTGAAAATCTCCAGTTCTGCTGATGTAGACAAATGCCAAACCAATGAGCAATTTGGGAGATACATTAGTCCGTTCTCTTGATACACTTAGGAAGGCTAATTTTTCACTCCAGCAATTTAGTAAATTAGGTGAAATGCTGCCAAAATAAACCCACTGTAGTGTAGCGAAGTGAAAAACCCATATCTGTAATTGACAAAATCTACCCCCAAATGATGCCCTGCAGGATACTGGATCAACAGGTACATGTCACTGAAATTTCATTTTTTTTTTAATGACTGCAATTATGCATCACATTGGTTTTATTTTGCTATGTAGTGTATAGCATGAATTGAATACAGAATTACCGTCCTTAACGTCGTGAAAAAGGGCAGCTGAGGCTAGGCTTGCCTTATGGGTCCAAGGCAGTTGTCTCTTTGGCCCCCTCAACAGCCGCCATAGTCCAGATGTGGAGGTCTAAGCAGCTACTGGCACAGACCTCTCCTAATGCTCTCTCCTTTGAATTCCACGCACCATTGCAGTCTTCTGCAACTACAAATGAAGAACCCTGTCTTTATAACACATTTTTTATGATATTGCTACTTTTGGATTAACTTTTAATAATCACAGCTTTGCACTCCATCATTAGTTGTCTTGGCATCATGAAAATGTTATCGGTTGTTTTTCTAACAGTTGAGGGGTTAATGCATGAAATATTTTCCAGCTTAGCAGTAAGCATAAATACTCGGCGTCTTTTGTTACTAAATAACCAGGTGCTAGAGCAGATGGTGTGCCGGGTAACATCTGCAATGTTGGGTAGCCAGCACCATTCCCCAAAGAACTCTATTTTACCTTCATTTTCTCCACAAAAAAAAGGCTACTTCATCAGCAGTGACAGCCCCGGTGACAGAGCTCAACATATATTCCTTGCTTAAATGTTTAGAAGAAATATTTCATATTTAATCATATCAGTGCCAATAAAGGCACCAAGCAGGTTAATAACATTCTGTTGGCATCCCGTCAACCACTGAAGTCCACAAGCTCTTCATTATATATGGTATATGGTAATTATATACGGTAAAAAAAACAATAAAGAATATACAAATGTGGATGAGTTTATGCAAATTCATCCATCAAGTTTTCCATGCAGAAAGAGTTTCTTGATAAGATAGTGAGATTATAAGAGGACACGATGACATTTTTCAGTTTGGAGCCTTCATGTAAGCCGAGACACAACCTGTGACCTCTCGCCATCACTGCCCCAAGATTACTTCATTTACCTAAAATTGGTTCTAATGTTGACCTACTGACACACCAGGCAAATGACCAATGGGCCACTGGATATGCCCAGTCACATGCTTCTTGAGAATAAATGTAGCATGCGGCCATGCGTATCCAACCGTGGGCCATGCATATCCAACCGTCATCAGGCAGCCGCTGGCCTTAAAGTGCTAGGGCTGGCTCTAGTTAAAAAGTCAAACCCGGGTTAACTCAGAACCAACATTACAGATGAACCTAAAGACGTCTTGCAAAACTCCTTGCTCAGGTCTTATGTCCTATGATCACAGTCCATTGGACCCATTCTTCTTTGAACTTCTTTCAGAAGCATTTGAATATAACAAGGCGCCTAAAACAGTCTATAACAAATTGCCCAACAAAAAAGCATTTTTTTCAGCTAAATTGTCCCTTTTAACAGGTTATTTGGAATAGAAAATCTCTAGAAATCCCCGGTTGGTGAATTCATCTTTTTGATTTCATCTTTCTACCACTGGTGATGGTTTTCAATTTATTTGGCTTACTCTCTTGTTCTTAAGTACAGCAGTTTGAAACACATTGACACACTTTGGAGTCAATGAATGCCTTGTTGGCTGACAAATGGATGAATTGTTGTGTTTTTTTTTTTCCTCTGGAGAAGCTTAAGACTTGATGGATGAAATGTCACAAATAATTAGATTATTTTCTCCAAGAATTATGATTATTTTTGCCGTTAGCGCGGCACCAACACGCACGTTCTTTGAGTCTGGGGAGAGGGATGTTACTGACTATGACTTTTAAAGAACAAAGTTCTCAAACACACATGAGATATGTCAACCTTTGAAACGTGCAGACAATTATCTTGTATTAAAGTGTATTGAATCTTACCGGATAAAAAAAACAGAAATATTTCCAGCGTTGCCAGAGGGTTTGCCTGCCTTGAGGGTTTCTTAAACAAAAACAACAAGCAGATCCATTATCTGCCTCTTTAATAACCATGCATGTGCATATTATCATATTTAACTTAATAATGTGCTATTATATGTTATGTATTTAGTTTTTATTCACATGCCTCTGTGCACCTACATGACAGCACAGCCTTTACACTGTACTTTGTGTCTGGGTAGCTTAGAACTTTCTTCTAGAGCTTCCGACTCACTGAACTTGGACCAAAGCAATGTGAAGGAAGAGCACAAATATTTTGGATATTAGAAATGGTGGAGAACCAGCAATCTCCCCTCCACACAGGGACAATCAGGAGAATATCAGGTAGGGCGTAGAGGTGTCTTATATCGTTGTGTTGTCTCTCAGAGGGCAGGTTCTTCCAGGTGAACAGCAGGCTAAAAAATGAGACCTACAATAAGGATTTACAAAATGTTGCACTATGGGAAATAACCCATGGGACAGCTGGAGGGAATAAACATCTAACGGTGCTT
This sequence comes from Spea bombifrons, assembly GCF_027358695.1. Classification (NCBI taxonomy): domain Eukaryota; kingdom Metazoa; phylum Chordata; class Amphibia; order Anura; family Pelobatidae; genus Spea; species Spea bombifrons. The sequence continues at coordinate 40,864,750 of NC_071092.1, read as the reverse complement.
TATTAATGTTGGTTGAGCTAAGTCTTACTGATCTTGACACATAGCTGTTGGGTAGTAGTTTGTCCTGATATATTTCCAGCGTTCCCGTTCTACCCAGATTACTGGAATGTCATGCTAATATATTTCATGGCTGGCCTGGAAGGTTAATAAACAGGTTACGATACTACAGGTTGCAATAAAATACTCAACAGTATTTTAAACTAGAGGATTATGGGAGTGTCGGCGGATTATAAGCAATGTGTACTATTTCAATCATAGCGACAGGCCCCAGGGGTGCAATAATTCCTTTTTACTGCACCCTTTCTTGAATGGCTGAATAGTTAACCAACCTGCTTAAATAGCTTGTCAGTTATCCAAGATAACAACTGTCCAGGCATTGAGCCATAGACAGGATTATAACCAGCTGCCTTGCACGGCTTATCTCCCCCCCACCACCACCTTTTTACGCCGTCATCATGTTAACTGCCTCTCTCATGAAGCATATTTTAAGTCAGGGCCATGGAGCGGCATCTGTGACACCAATCTTGTTGCGCGTCCCCTGTACCAAACACTGTCCATCTGCACGGACGACGAGCGAAATAATAGGATCGCCGTTCTATTTCCAGTCTAAAAAAATGCAAATTAACAGACAGAAAATTTGCTGTAACGGGTAAATACTTCAGACACGTAACCTGGCGTGCATGCGGCGTTATCTATTCAGAGAGGTTCTGCTATTCCTGAGGGTCATAAACAGTGAGAGACGGAGCCAGGCAAAAAATAAAAAAATAAAAACGAGTCCTATTTGAAATTCAGCTCACAGCAAAAGCAATTTCCGAGTGTGCAAAGTGCTGTCAGCAAGCCTGATGTTTGTGTATGAAATATAGACAATATGACTGGCCCATCGGATTCCTCTGTCAGTCTGATGGATGGAGCCCGAGAAGAAGCAAAGCGGATGCTGTTAGAGTTGAATCTTTCGGCCATCGAAGGGGGATCGGGGCTTAATAGAGGTAAAAGTTTTCTTCTAATATGGCCAAATTCCTAACCGCCACTACAATAGAAATAAAGCATGATGATGAACACTAGCCCCGGGCGGAAACAGTTGGCAGAAGAAAGGGTCGGCAATGTCTAGCATTTAAACCTATTCTTTCCACCGTGATTTCTTCTTTTCTCTGTGTCCAGAATCAAAATTATTCTGAAAAGGATGAAAATATTTTGAAAAGGTGCATTTTTTTCCACCATGTTCCAAATCGTGATTTAACAGTCAAGACACCTAAATGATTAGTCATACGTGGCTTTAGTGGTCAGGGCAGGGTATGGACTCAAAGTGCTATGCTGTTCCTGTGTCTACTCCGTCGTGGTTGCTAGTACACAAGTTGACACTAATAAGCGGAAGTCTTTTTTCTATCTCAGCTAATCTAGACAAAGAAAAACAGGATAACTCATCAAATAGATTCTGTTACTGTAGTAGTGACTCAGTTATGGTGGCAAGTCCTCATAACGCTTCTAATGAAAATCATTAATTGTGGAAATGAAAGATATATATTCTGAATTAGCACCTGCATTCACGTTGGGGACTTTAACTACTATATATAAGGGTGAAAAGCAAATATTGGGATATTTATATCTGTCAAGAATGCAAAGCAGTGACTTCAGACTGTTTGACCTTGACAAGTGTGCCCTTTGTAACAGATTCTGGTAAAAACCCTGAGATTCAGGGGCAAACGTGAATGCTACCAGGAATGAGTATTGGGAATGAGATTGGGAGCTTTCCAGACCCTCTAGAAGAGAACAATCCAAAAGGAACTGTACGAATCGTGTATGTGTATGAAACGCACCCTGGAAAAAAACATATTGTATTGGGGGATTTTGAAATAAGAAATATAAAGATATTTGTATCCAGGGTGGTTTCGTACACATGAAAGAACTCCTTTTTTGGATAATGCAGTCCCGAGGTGCCGGGCTGGCACTGATCTCATGTAACTTCTAAGTTAATGAATTCATGTCTGTGGCCCCCTGCAGTTATTATCAAATACACAGCCATGGGGCCCATCTGAACCCAGCAGGTTGTTCCGAATAAATGACTGGGAGCAGCTATAGTGTATTATTTGATGACTGCTTACTTATAGTTATATCCAAGTTCAATCACAAATCCAATATCAATCACAGAGACAGATCAATGAGATCCCCACCATATAGGTGACCAAGGCTGCCAAGATATTGAGTGGCACATGTGGACAGAAACTTTAGCAAGATGGCGGTGCTTTATGTTTGAAGCAATGTAACAAACTTAGGGTTCAGAAACTTTGATAGGTATCTGCAGTAGCTTAAAAGTACATATGCAGCCACATATCCCTCTAGAAGTGTCTTGTTGCTTGCTTTTATATATATATATATATATATATATATATATATATATATATATATATATACAATACACCGCGTTAATCTTAGAGACTGTCCAAACTAGATGACCACATGAAGGGAGTTAGAGGAAAGGCATCAAAAGGCATTTTATTTTATTTTTTTATTGAAATACAATAGAGATAATGGAATTTATGGTTTCCAGAACACTATGTCGCAGTATATAGAAATACATTATTTACTTTTAGATTAGTTTCAGGGTCACAACCCTGATTATAGAATTCTTGTCAAGGTCAGAACACTGATTATAGGATTCTCACTTTGGCTGATTTTCTAGCAACACAAAGCACGTTCTCCTCTTTTCTGGTGGCTCCATGTGCATTCTACAGCTCGCTCTACTATACACAATAACGGCACCCTTTTACAGTTCCCTCTTTTTACAATTCATTCTGAATTACAAGATGCTTCTCACCCATGATTGACAACCATACACAACTCATAAAACAGAAGCACGACAAATGCAGTCAGAGATATAAACATAGAGAGTGAAGAACATCCCACTGGAACTGTCTATTAAGAAGGGAATTTGACCAATGATCACTTGCCATTGGGCGTCCTTAAATTCTGCTCCTCGGTGGGTTCTTGAAAGGGGTCTCCTAGGATAGGAGTATTTATATACATAATTTTCAATGATTTGAACTTAAACAGGCCCTGCTAATTAATTAATTAAGTAGATTAATAATGCATTCTCTTGCAATTCCTCATAACTGACATGTAATTAATTCCTATAGAAACCACCCATAATCATACCTTGGGACTTCACCAGGTTGACTGCTAGGAGCTCTTGTTTCCTTTCTTCGTATAGGAAAGAGGAAAGGGGCTTGCCCATTGTAAAACCTGACGCTAATAATACATAGGGGTGTAGCTGGCGCTGGTTAATCATTGAAGTTAGAAAGTTGGTGGAACTTGGACAAGAAGGGGTGGAACCTGGGCGGGGGTGGGCTGATGCCTCACTTATAACATTAGACTCTCTATATACTGTTAAACTCTGCAATGTAACCCATCTTTAAATCCATTCAGTTGCCTTGATACGGTTTCTTAAGTATATTTAGCTTTGTATTAAATGTAACATTTTAATTAAGTTACTTTTAATTAAAATAAATAGCAAATCATTTGCAATTTTGTATCAATAAACCTATTTTGTAAAGTTGCATCGATACATAAATATTTTGGGGGTCACAACCTATGCTCTTTGTAACATCTTTTATAATTTCTCCTTTTGCTTCACATAAACCATTAATAAATATTCCATTTAAACTGTTGATATATTGGCCGAAATTCTTTTGCATAACATTTCCCTAAACTATCTACTAGTTAACTCGGTATAGTCTGTAAAGTCCTCTTCTTTTCATGTCTTTCCTGCATGGTATCCCAAACAGCTCCACATCTCCCTCATTTTTCTCCCTGTATTTACTGTCATGCTTTCTATTCTTTTAATAAAGATACCGCTGAGATTTTTAAGAACGGCTTCCAGCCCAATAATTGCAGACGTTTCTGCCAAACTATTGACTATCTGTGTGTTACGGCCCCAAAGAAACACAAAGGGAAAGCATTAATACGACACAGGATGAGATTTTGTACCTATATTTTTTTTTAATTGAAGTCCCAAATTAGTTTTCAAAGGGCACACAAAGCCTGCAGTTAAGGCCAGATTCCCCCCTCTGCATTATTGTAATTTGATGGAACCCTGTGGTAGCAAAATGAGGCTGATTACTTATGAATGTGAACGACGTTGGCTTCATGCCTAAAAGGCAAAATCGTAGACTCGTTCTGACCCCATGCTAACAAGATTTCCTGTAACATGTTTTGACAAAGTTTATGTGGCTTTGTTTCTATGTATTGTGTTGATAGGATTAAGGCTATAATGACGTCCCTAAAGGTTTACTTTAAATTAGCTGTGAGACCTCAGAATGCAAAGGGAAGACCAGCCTAGACAGCAAGGTGATTGGTGGGGATGTCTATTGGTTGGAGAGTCACTGTTTGTCGCACCATCGGGAAGCAAAGTTGTCAATCACTTGTTACGTTTCCCTACCTGAAAAGTCGAAAAGTGGCATGGCCGAGACATCTACCCTCCCAGAAGTTCTCAAGGAGCTTATGTTTCATTTTCAGACGCTGCCGGTGTATTTTTACATGATTTACACTTTCAGTGGCGAATTGCTCAATTAATTATTCATGGCAAAAACAAAACTCCCTTATTAATGCTTAGGATGTCTATACATTAAACGCCAAAAATACACAAACTTAAATACCAAGCTGGCAATAAATGAACCCTGTGCAAATTCAGTGCAAAATGTATGGTAAGCTGCAAATATTTAGCTTAACACGATAAGAACCTTAGCTACTCACCCAAAGTCCCTTCAAGCTCAATAGGCATACCTTGGAACCTCCCAAGCACAAGTTGCTATTGGATCCAGCTGGTACCCATTTATGACATTGGCATGTTAGTCCGCTAAACAGGCCAGCATGGCAGATCATGGATCAGGAAGGACCGAGTGGCTCTGCACCACCTAGGAGTTTGGGAGACCTAAATATTTAGGGAAAGACTTAACTTTTTGGTCTATTGGTTTTCAACTTTGGTTTTCTGCCCTTTTGGTTTGAATGAAATTCAGAGGGCTTTTTCAATTCGGAAATTAAATTCATTGGCAGTATGAGGGGAAAAAAAACCATGTAAATGAAATTTCTCTGCTTTGTTTTTTGTTTGCTTTGTTGGGGGTCCCTTCTTGTTTTTGGACATTCACACTTCTTAACGAAAAATTAATTTTGGTAACATTTTTATTTATATGAATCGGAATACACAAGTCAATTAGCTAGAGTTTAACGCACTCTTTTTGAGAATAAACCCATAGCATTTGAGGTTGTCATTAACAGGAAAAAGAGAAAACAAGATTCCCACACAGGACAGCTGGGAAAGCGTGTAAGGAATTGGTTAAAATTAAATAACATGCCATTTTTTTGATGAGCCTGCCAGAACACAATGCCCTCAAGATGAATTGTGTTTCATTAACATACAGAAAGAGCTGTCAAAAGCATCATCAGTGGAATGAGCTATAGCAAGTGCTATCGGAAGCAAATTTGGAGTGGGGAGGGTTCTTAATAAAATGCAGGGATGGTGGCATGGGTTAGAGAAGTGTAATAAGCCTAAAATCAGAGATCACCAATCCTACCCCTTTTTATTTCATTAGACGGTTAACGGCATTATTGGGTCTGCATCCGGAAAGGCGGTGAAGATGTTTCCCTTGGCTGGTGGGAGGTTATCTATTTTAATAATATTAGCATTACTTTAACTCAGATCTCAGGGTAAATGTTAGTACAGAAACCTAACAATTTCACCACCTTCCAGTCACAAATGGAGCAAAGACGCCCATCTCCAGGTGAAGCCCTGCTTCCCAGGGTCTTCAGATCAGCTCCATCTTTCTCCAGCCAAGGGAAGTGGTGCTTGGTCATGCTTACTCCCCCCACTTCCTGCCTACTCCCTCCTCACCCCTGAAAGGCTATCTGAGGCTAGCCCCACCCCTTTACAAAGCCATGCCCCACCCCTTTACAAAGCTATGCCCCAGAAGAGGGAGAGCTCCGGGAGCCTATGCTGGGAAGCTCCCAGGTTTGTCTGTTAATGCCACAATACATTAGGTGTTCCTACAGATGTTTTCACCCAGCTCTCTTAACAAAATGATTAGAAAAAATTGAAGGTATTTTATGCTTTCAACAGGGACAAAAGCAAACTCTACTGTTTCTTACCAGCGTACCGGTGAATGCCATGCAAATCTCGAAATATTCTTACACACTATATCAGAGGAAAAGACAAATGGAAGCTTTTAAAGTAACCACTCCATACAGATACAAATTACTTTCAGCAACATTAAGTCTTTCAATAATGTGTTCTTGTGCAAATGTGGCATTTATTTTGAAAATAAATTACATTTTCCATTAGGAAAGGTTGTTAAGAGTCAGCCTTCTGTGCTTGGGGCTGAAATTTGTATTTGATTATCAAACAACACAAAAGTGGAAGGTTTCTCAGACAAACGGGCCAGAAAAATAAAGAAAAGAAAGGGGCGCCTAATCTCGACATAGTTTGCTTAGCCAGCATCTTCTGAGTACTTTGGCAGTAAAAGTGGGAAAATTACCTATAACGTATATATTTCTGTACTTAAGAGCTACGTTTCACAAGCAATCACATTATATTTGTTAGTGTTTGGGTGGGATTATTGAGTTTAGAGGGGAATTGGCATTTACACAACTTTTAGAATAACTAAATTAATTTATTAAAACTGTGTATTCTTTATAATAATTCTGAAGCCCTTTCAATTTCTAGGCAGAAACCTATGAGTGCCTGATTTTGTGTCACATGACAATTCCGTGAAAATTGTTAGGGTGGCAAATTTTACATGATTATGGAATTATTTATGGGAAGAGACTTAGCATTCAACAATGCAAGGAATAATATTTCAAATACAATGTTTTGTTCCAAAAGTGTAAGGTGTGGAGCAGGCTCTTTAAGGTCTCACTGTCTTCACATGCGGACGGTACCAGATTGTACAGCGTTTCACATTTTCATAAACACCACTCATTCATCAACATGTTCAGCGCTAGCCAAGGTCATTCATTTGCATAAACCTGCCTTAGTACAGTGGGCTTGTGGGTTTTTTAGTCTAGCCTGTGTACAGACAAAGCGCAAGGTCTACTGATACCTAGATGAGTAAGATTAATGTATCACCAATCAAAAAGCTGTCAGACTGCCCTTGGGCAGCGAATCTAACAGACTGGTTCAACGGGTCTGCATAGCCTGCATATATATTAGCACTGCTCCCGAGAATTGATTCAGGACTGGAAGGTATGAGAAGATACGAGGGCGAGCGGTGAGTGTCACAGCGCCATCATAAGTGCCCGCGTGATAGATTAACATAAAAAGAGATGCTTGCAGGCCCGACGTTTATCTGACAGCGCTAATACATTTGTTTCAGCTCCGAAATTAATTTTCTGGTATGAGGGAAGGTCAGGGCAAAACTACAGCAATATGAGGCATTTTGTCACCTTTAACAAATTATCTTAAACAGGCCTGTCAGATGTAAGGCGATAGCATTTTGAGTAATAAATGTTTGTAATGATTAACTGGTCAGAGTTAATTCTTCTCAGGAACTTCTGTTCACGTATGTCTGCATCCATTTAATTTATATTTTCTTTCTGTGGAATTTAAATAAGTCTCCTGACTATTTAGATGAAGCAATACATACAGGCTGGATGATGAGGCCACACAGTGTTTGCGTGTATCCTTTTCTCATACTCCGAACACTTCTCTATAGTTTGAGTCTGGTGGCTACACGCTACTAAACCTAACTACGATGGGCCAGTTGGTATTGCTTGCTGACTGATAGCTGGCTGTCAAGCTGTCCATCCTCATCCAAGATGGTACACTTGTGCCCCATTGATGTCCTGCTTTTTCTGATAACAAAAATGGCTGTATTACCTCAAGAACAAAAGCTTTTATTGGGCCATAAACATAAACATAAACTTTCAGGACCTCAGAGCAGGGGCGTACCTAGAGTATTTGGCACCCGGGGCGGATCCTGTAAGTGGCACCCCCCCCCAATGTAAAGACATCTACAAAATTATGTTGGCATTTATTTTTTGCACCAATTTGTAAACTGTATGTCAACTGTAAACAACAAGAAATCTGCAAAAAAATTAATAACTTATAAGTAAAATAAATACGTTTAAATAACATTTACTGAACATATAATAGTGCTTTCTTTAATAACCCTCCAAAAAAACAGCGTCCACATTGCCCACATAGAACCTGACCAGCACCCAAATTACACACACACATAGGATGTGCCATCTTTGCCCCCAAACAGCCCAGCACGAGTCAGCATTGTTCCCAAACAGCCGAGTGTACGCCATCTTTGTCCTATAAACACCCTGCCTGTGCCATTTTTGTCCCATAAACACCCTGCTTATACCATCTTTGCCTTTTTGACAAATCAACTATACACCTATGATTAACACATTTTACAGTCACTCACTAATTCACTTTCATTCACACAATTCATTCACACAATCATTTATTCTTTCACACAAATTATTTACACATATTCATTAATGCATTCTCACAAATTCATTAATTCTCTCACTCATTCACACAATTCATCCACACATTAATCCATTCATTTTCGCTCTCTCATTCTGACTCTTTATTTCAATATTCTTGCTACCCTCCTTTCTCCCTATCTACCCATTCTCATCCCCTTCTGCCCCCTTCCCTTTCTACCCATTCTCACCCCTTCTCACTCCCTTCTCCCTATCTACCCCCTATCCCCCCGTCTCACTCCCTTCTCCCTATCTACCCCCTCCTAACTATCTACCCTCTCCCCCCTTTGAAATTCACTTACCTTTCAGGAGTCCTGCGGTGGGGGTGCAAGGCCTCTGTCTCCCAGCTCTGCCACTGTATGGAACAGTATAGAGTGATGGGAGTTATGATGTACTTTAGAGGATAATTATATAATGAAAAAGACATTGGAAATGGTACAGCATAACACCCATCACTCTCACACATTTACCAATCCACACTTACCAATCCACACTTACCATTCCACAGATTCCACACATACCAATCCACAGATTCCACACATACCAATCCACAGATTCCACACATACCAATCCACAGATTCCACACATACCAATCCACACATACCAATCCACTCTCACTGTCACTGTCACTGAATAATTTCCTACCTTTCCTCTTTTCTTCTTAAAGCAGTCAGCTCCTTTTCTTTCTCTTCGCTCCTCTTCTTCTGTCTTGTTCCGGGTTCAGAGGGCACGGACGGCGGTGGGCGCGGCTTCAGTGTTGTGCGCCGGGATCTGGCAACAAACCACTCAAGGAATCACTCAAGGAAGCCGGAGGTCTGTTAAAGACCTCCGATACCACTCCCTTGCGAGCCTTCTCCTCCAGCGGCGGACATTACTGTCCGTCTCTGGAGGGGTGCCGGGTGCCGCACCCCCCTGATGAGCGGTTGGCACCCCCCGCCCCCCGCTAGGTACGCTACTGCCTCAGAGGTCACCTTATACAGATAGAAACGAAGAAGCCTATATAATGGCTCATTCTTTTCTATGTAAGTCCAATAAAAGTTATCAAGTTCAACTAAAGACCTTATTTTTTCTAAAGGCTAGAGCATTAACATGGGACCTGGGATTCTGGTAAAATTCTACTACGGTCTGAGGGAGACCTAGTAGGTTGGGATATTTAGTATCTATCGTTCCAGTGTAACCACAATTCTTTATTCAACTTCTTTGTGAACTTACCTTCTACCTTGTCCTTCACGTTCCTTTCTAGTGCTACAGTTTGTTTGAGGCCCGGTTGACTTAGGAGGTAACCTAAGTACTGCTTGTAGGAGGGAAGCAGCACAAGATAGTAAGGATACTTGGGTTCTTCCTCTCCTATTTATTTTCTAGTATTACAAAATATATTTTATATAATAAATGCAGCTTAGGGTACTAAAAAAATCATCCTCACATATAACATTAGCAACTTCAACCAAAACTTAATTATAATTTGTTGTGCACACAGAACGTTGGATATAATATTTTTTAGAAAAAAAGAATAACAGGGGTGAATCATTCTTTAATTTGGCCATACATGGTTTTCACCGAGTTTAGCTTTTGGACGTTGTTTTCAGTTTTGAAGATGACTGATTTATGATCACACTTCCTCCTGGTATCCTTGACATCTTTCATATGTTCTACGGAATGTGCAGTTGAATGAAATGTGTTTGTAAGGCCCAGTGCAATATGAAATAAGGGAAAAGGTCAGGGGCCTGTACTGGGAATTAATCTGACCTTTATAAGCACATCCATCATACAGCCCCCACAACATGCATCATCCATCCCTCAAACTCTAAAGGTCTGCTCAACCTTAATGATGGCAAAAAAAAAATACATTTTCCATCGTATATCACAAGTATCGCTCTCTTCTAAAATTGTGGTTACCAAAATGATATTTGCATCTATGATCGCCATTCTAAATAAAGTAGACCCCTTAGAGTTTTTAACGTTTTTATAGAAAACATAACATTTGACAGACGCTAAGAATCCTTTGGTCTACATGGTCATGTCCATTTTTCTTCCTGAGGTAGTAACCACAAACGTTTTGTGGTCCTTGGTCTTGGTTTGTATTCAGGATAGTCATATGTCTATCCCATGCATACTTTAATTCCCTTACTGTATTAACTTTTACATTTTACTTTTACTTTTAAATTTTACTGAAGACCCTCTAGTTTTTTCTGGAGCTCTCTCCAGAATCTCTGGAGTTGGGGGTCTCTAGTACTAAACACAATACTCAAGATGAAAGAGAGAGTGAGCGAGAGAGAAAGAAAAGAAAGAAAGAAGGAAAAGAAAGAAAAAAAGGAATCTAGCTCGTATTATATTAGACACTGGATGTGAGTATGATTGTCTCTGAGTAGACCTTGAATGAAAATAAAACAGAAGAATGGGGATTTACCTCTGGTTCTGCAGATGCTTAAAATCTGACTGCATTGCTTATAGTGCAAAGAAAAGAAGAAGGCAAAAATGTATTTGTCCGAGGGGATTGGATTTTTAAACTTAAGGCCATAATCCTCCCATCCAGAACAGAGACTGCCCCGCATACATCTTTTAAATCAGCCCGGAAAAATATGATGTTTCAATCAATCCGTGCCTGGTTAATGATTCAAAGACCTAACTTGTCTTTAACACGAGCTCACTGGGAATATTACAGAGAATCCGTCTCCTTTCATAAACTTAAATAGAACTTTATTTCAAACAGCCCTAAAAAAAACCAAACTTTAGTGTGGTCTCCCACAAAGGCAAACCAGATGCCCAAGGGCTCCGTACGTTAAATATTTTGAAGGATTTTCATTTAATGAACAAGACAACGCTTTGTTCATGTTTTTAAGAAAAAGAGAGTTTTGCTTTAAAATGCAGAAAGGGGATTTTTGCGTTTATTCCTCAATCAGGACTCCGTACCTGTAGTTATGACCATCCCGGAACATTACAGACAAGCAAATAATGAAACAGAACTGTCCAGTGTTTACGAGATCCCAGTGTGCTGGTAACCCAGGTGTGGGTAGCTATGGGGGAATAATTCTTTATGTAGGAGAATCAGTTCTACCTCTTTGCATCCAATGAGATAGCCAGAATATCCCTCACATAAGTACTATAGAGGACTATATCTATAGTACTCCGCATTGTTATTAGGGGGTTACAGTCTGTAAAGCTGAATGGAGCACAGCCTATGAAGGGGCGCTTGATGATCCATACTGGGTCCCTACCTTGAATATGCATTGTTGCCAACGTAGAGAGTTGTAAGCCTTTTCAAACAGAAGACTGACATGATGGGCCATGACCAGATGGCCCTAAATTGATGATGAGCAAAACAAATGTTGGTGGCTCTCACTATAGTGGGGCTCTGGAAGTCAGAGCTCAGCTGGCTCCAGTAGTTTGGTCCTCACATGCATCAGTATAGACTTTTCTATGTATGGTGGAAAATCCATCTTGGGTCTGTACCAATGACAACAGAACTACAATCCTGTTACCTCTATGACCAAAGCTTTAAAGGAGAACTCCATAGTGCTGTCTAATAAACAAAGGGAATTGGCATCCAGGGGGGTTGTTACTGGCTATTACAAAGGTTTCAGGTGGGACCAAGGGAAATGAAAAAGCTCTCAGATACTATTTTTTAACACATGAGTGCTAGAGGGGTAATTCCATTGCCTAACCTGATCACTCTGGTCGTTCAACTCACCTGATTACTGTGCATTCCCACTATTAGATTTTTCACTCCATACAGGGTAGGGTGAGCCCAGGGAGAGGGGTCTTGCCAATGCCTGTTTAGATCAAAACCCATCAGCGAGCACCTAGGGAGGATAGAGAAACATTAGCTTTTTTGCTGCAGTGGGATTCTTAAACACACTGAAGCCCCTTGTGCGTAGGCTGCTTCAGGCTATTTTTATATGAAAAGATTTACAGAGAATGTATTATCAAACCAACTAAAAGTTAATGTGATGTTGCGGAACATAAAAAAACTGTAACAAATCTAAGTGAGAGTTTTAGAGATATTTTAATCAGTTATTGATTTTCACAGCTTACATCACTATTTTTGGCTAGTGACCAAGAGAACATCAAAGTTACAAAATCTAGCCAAACATAAGAGTTTATGGTATCATCTCATTAGTCGTTTGGGCTGTTGACAATGACCCTCAAAGTCTCTCAATGTCAGACCCACAACAGAGTCATATAAACGAGGTTAAAACCAGTTGCAATGGATTGAAATGCAAATAAACTACTTTGTATGCTCCCTGCAATCTTATTCTGTCTTTATATACATTGTACATACTTGGGTATGTGTGCTGGACTGTTGGACTTCAGGGTTTGAACTTCAGTCTCATATTTATACATGGAAAGTCTGAGTTTGACCTGGAGTCTTTGGGTAAAGCCCTGCTTCCCTGGGTCTCCAGGTCAGTATGTCTCTTCTCTGGGCCAGGGAGTAGGATATGTCCAACTCCCCACCACTCCCCACCAACTAAAGGCTATCTGGAACCAACCCCCCTACTACTTACAGTTAGCTCTGCCCCTTCATGAATCCGAAGGAGAGCTCTGGGTAGCCTATCATGGAATGTGTGTTCTTTTTCATTCTCTTTAGCAATCAGCACAAACAAGAAGTGCTAACGTTTTAACCAAGTGTCTCTCTCCTTATAACTTATTGTGGCTGTAATGCATACAAGCGATAAGTGTCATTGTGCTTTGACTAAGAATCGGTTACATCTTACATAATTCTCATGTCTTTACTTAAAATAAAGCAGAAATAGAAGTAACTGAGCTTCAAATGGTAAAAACCAGATACTAAAAGGTACCACTTGGTGGAGTCTGCATTTGCAATAATATTCACAGGACTGAGATACACGCAGCGCTGCACTCAAGCCGGATGAAAGCTAACAGGGATCATGGAAAACAAAATATTCCTTGTCGGAAAAAAGGTGGCGGTGTCCTAGTCGTTGTATGATGTCACAGTGATTTATAAACTCTAAATATGTGTACATTAATGTCATTACCTGCTTTAGTGTGTAAAGGTAATTACCTAATTAATCCTAACATCTTATTAAATTAGAGTTTCCATTTTTTTTTATGTTTATTAAATGTGAAATAAATTACATACGAGTCACAACTGGGTCACTGTCGCCAACATTGTACCAGGCTCATTTGGCACACCGGGCAATGGCAGCGCCCTATACCCCATCAGTAAAAAAAAATATTTTTTGTATGGTCATGGGGGGAATATCTCCGGCCGCACGCTATGTGAGCATAAAAATAATGTGTGGCCACACATATCCAGCAACCGTCAGGTGGCCGCTGGTCTTAAAGTGCCAGAGCCACCCTGTCATCGCCAAGAAGCCAAATACTACAGTTAATATTTGCTTATACCGAAAGATTAGTACAATATTCACCGTTTCACATTTTTTTTTTAATTAAACTACTTTCGAATGAAAAAAAAACTTTTTGTCCACTGCAAACAGAAGAGACAAAAAAGTTCACACTCTCCAAACTATAATTAAAAAAACTCTTCTTTTCCATATCTATCCTTATTTTTCAGAAATCAGGTTCATATACGCAAGTTCTATGTTAGTGTCCGGCATTCTTTGATTGGAATTGCTGATTTTTCCGTCATTAAACTCCTGGCATATTTTATTAAAAAAAAGCTTCTAACAGCAATAAATGTAATTTCCTAGTTTACAGGGAAGCAAGACAGTTAAACCCTTTTTTTATTTGTATAAAGGTAATTGTTGTTTTCGGTGCTTTTGGTAAGGTTAACACAATGACTATACTTTGTTTAAAAAGGGAAAAAAAAGAAAAAGAGAAAAGCGTGCTGTGTAAAAAGCCATCTGCCATGAACATAAAAGGTGATGCCTCGTGATACCAGACCTAAAAGGACCGTTAACATGAGGCTGAGAGATAAGATTGAACAGAGGCTGCAGAACAGAAGGGAATCGAAAAGCAAGATCAAATTGGCAGCCACTGGAAAGACAGTCAAAGAAAAACAGTTTGATTGAAATTCCTCAATTATATCGAAGTCCCAGTAGTGGCATCACTGGCAACAAGAGCGCTATAGATTGATATTTGAGAGCAGCTTAGGTGAGCAAGCAGTCAATCAATCACATGAAAGGGACACGCTTTCAAAACGGGGCGCTGTCCTTCTGCCAAGAAATCAGTGAAGTGGCTGCTAGCATCAACTCACCCTTCCCTGACCGTAACTTAGTGCGTTAATTACACATGGCATATGATACGTTAGTGGGCATTAGGTCCACAATGAATGATAATAATACAATTTGTACAGCTGTAAACATTTTTCTTTATATTATTCTTTATAAACATGATCTATTTTGGAATTCTGTGTAAGTCTGCCTCAGACGAAGGAACTTTGCTGATAAGGCTTCTTGAGAGGTAATGTAACGGTAAGAGCACATCAACATTTCTACAAAGACAGAAGAAAATGAAGAATAGTTGGAAGATAGAAAAGGAAGGTCTAAAAAAAATACAAATACCGTAGTATTCTGTGTATAAACACACATACTTACACCTAAGAAATACAAATAGGTGTGACATAATACCGAGGACATAACATTGCCAAGGAGTGGACAGAAGGTTGCTTTTAAACATAGATTGTGCGCAATCTCTGAAGAAGCCTTATCAGCGAAACGCGTCAGGTTTCTGTATAAAACAAAGTTTGTCTAAATGAAATAACTTTATATGCTCACTTGCACATTCAATATTTTATTATTATTATTATTATTATTATTATTTATTAAAATGTATTTATTTTTAATGTAAGCCGTCCATATCTATATTTAATAGCGTTCACACCAATTTTATCTATTTATATTGGTTTGTCTTTGGAGCATCGGGAGCTGCTCATTGGTGTTGGTGGCTGCTATTATTTTCTTCTATCTATCTTCTTCTTTTGTATATGCTTGTCTACTCTTCCTGCTGGCGCAGACTTATACAGAATTCCACAATGGATCATGTTTATGAAGAATATTATAAAGAAAAATGTTTACGGCCGAACAAATGAAAATTAGATCCTGCCTAGAGAATCCAGAACATTGCATTGTGCTCCTCCCTAGCATTAAAGAGATTATTATTTTTCTTGATGACTAAGGAAGAGGAAAGAATTTGGTAAACATTTTTTTAAAAATTCCCCACAATCAGATATGCAGATTCAACCTCAGGCAAGGTAGGTGTTTTTTTTATTTTTTTATTAAATCTTTGAAGAATGCATATTAAAGTAATCACATAGTACTTTAATATACATTCTAGTAAACTGTACCTTTAATAAAGATTGTGAAGCCAATGGAAAAATAGTAAAATTATATATATATATATATATATATATATATATATATATATATAATATAAAAATAGATAAAATATATATAAAATACACTTACCTCTAATATTTCTCAATATTCTAATAATTTTATAAATAAATCATGAGAAAGCCTAAAGTATAAAAAAAATCACAATATTCACCACCAACGCTGCCAATGTTATGTTTGGATGAATGACATATACAAAGATTTTTGACAGAAGAGCTCAACCATAAAACCAAGATCTTTAAAAAAGAAATGACATCTAAGCGGGATAACATGAACTTTGAACTATGGCCTACCAACCTACAATATATTATGTATCAGCTTTTGATAACGCGTTAAGCAGCTTCTCTGTTCCATTATTTTTGTTTCAAATCTAAGGAAAAAAAATTCACTATGAGACTCTGGACGATGGACATGATTTAAATGATACTTTGTTTGATCATCTCTTCCTTGAAGGAGTGTCAGCATTTGGTTATTATTTCAACCTACAATAATATATTATACCATGCGAAGGACAGGGATTCAAGCCTTGGTAGCGCAAAGTTTATAATTTGCCCACTCTTGTATGTTTTATCAGCAAACCATAAATACAGCCAGATATTAACTTGTTGGGCAACTCACACGGTGTTTGGCAAAAGAAAACTTATCTCACCCAATCCCTTCGCTATAACTCATATTTTCCAGGTGTTAACTCAAGTTTTGTATTTTAAATGGAAAAGTCTATGAATAATGTATCCAGAGAACAATCAGCCTTAGGACTTATAATATTTGTTATTTCAGCTCACAACTTTCTTTACAGATCCAAGAAGGAAATCATTGAAGTCACTTCAATAATACAGACACATATAACCATCAAAATTGTCAGATGTAAGGTAACTTCAAAGTATGTGTTAGATACTACGTTGCTTTCAATAAATATAGCTTCACCTTCACGACTGTGTCCTTTATTCATGATATATATATATATATATATATATATATATATATATATATATATATATACATTACCAGTGGGGAGATATGTCACAGTGTAGTTTATTGTAACTAAAACTTTTTTTTGTAATTTTTTGTAGATTTTTTTGTAATTTCATTTTACTAATACAAAGATATGTATTTATCGCTAGCATTGCCCTAGGCTTTGCCAATGCATTGTGAGCCCATACATCTACAGGCCTTGTCGTGAAGGGGTTAAAGGCTTTGAACAGAATCTATGGTGCCCTGTGCCACACAGTCTACGTGGCTTGGATGACGTGATCAGAGACTGATCTGTAACCGGCCCATTGAGCAGCCAAGAGGGCCGGTTACAAGAGGCCCTCTGGACCTTGTGCCCTAGGTCCATGCCTAGTTGGCCAAGACCAGAATATGTTGTTGCTAATATCCCCAGGTACCAAGGGACTCTTAAACCACATTATATTCTTTATTAAGCCCAACTTATAGTATCGTAGGGAGATTTAGATCCAAATAGATCTATATCAATTTGAAAAAGTATTTGATTAAAGTTTACTGAATCATAAATTGAAACAGGACAATAAAATATTTGTTGAGACTGTCCACTTCAAGACGTGCTGCTGATAAATAACGTTCTAAGAAGACATTTCTTCATCTACAACATGAGCCTTAGAATCTTTTGCTACAAATTCAGCTGCCCATAACCCGGATTTAATGTTGTTCTTTGAAATCGCACATAAAAACAACTCCCCAACGCAAAACATAAAAGTGGTAGCACCTTCTTTTTGACATCCAGTTAGGGATTTTTGTCCAGTGAACACCCAGGAGTCTCAGCATTAAAACTCTGCGGTTTGTGATAAGGTCATGGATCAGGAGATAGCCGAGCATACAAACAGAATGGGGTGGGGGGGGACCAAATTATTTTACCCAACGGTAAAATATAGAAACCTCTACAAAAGTGCTGGACGTGAAGGCACACCTGAGAGGCTTGACACGCCGTTAGAGCAGAGTAATGATTACTGAGCTGCTCGGGTGTCTCCTCTGACACCGGGTCTCGGGAAAATGACAAAAATGTTTGCAAGTAGAAAAAAAACAAAACCACACAAATCCCAAGATGGGAATTAAGGATGGCTGCTCTCTGGATATATATATATATATATATATATATATATATATATATGCAAACAGCATTGCATGGGTTTATTTGGCTTGCTAAGATGTAAGTTGTGAGATCTGGGATACGTAACAGATCTACTTTACAAGCCTTAAAGGCATAATCTGGAGCCTACATATAATTTTTTAAGGAACCGGGAAAGGCTTTAGTTGCAGTTGCATATATCACTTCAAATTAATTAAGCCCTTTTACAGTAATTACGCATGTTATATCTCCTGGGATCGTCCAATACTAGTGTAATGTTGAAATCTTCATGTCTTAGTTATTTAAGGATGTCTGCCTCCTAGCTTCTTTTTACTCTAAAAAGTGTTTCTATGTGAACATTGGTTTATTTTATGCATACAATATAAAAATGACTTCCCCCTCCTCCTGAAGTGGGGCAACTTTATTAGTATGAACTATTAAAGCGCTTGCCAAACCATGTGCATACCTAAGAACTTTCAAGGGTAGGCCACCCAGAGCTCTCTATCCTCTGGGGAGTGGCTTTGCAAGAGGGCAGGGCTAGCTATGCATGGGCAGGGCTCAGACAATCTTAAGTGGGTGTGGCTCAGAAGGTGAAGTAGGCAGGGAGTAGGCATGCCTAGAGAACGAAGAAAGTGACCTGAGGACTCCAGGTAAAACTCTAAGAACTTCCAGGTATGACCACATGTGCTGTTATGTTTTAATGCTTGATAGAAGACTAGGCTAGTAAGACCCTAGGAAATAATGGGGTGGTTTGGATAACAGGATTGTTTTTGCTATCCACATTTTAAACCCAAAGTTGCCATGTTTTTGGAGAGTTATTAACCACTCAATACTTCGATTTACAAGCTAGTAATGTATGTTATGTATGAATGTTTTAAATTACAAGACACTGCAACCAACAGAAGCAGGGAACTATGAGCTCCCACATCCCTTTGGCTATTTTGCTTTTGCCAGGCAAGCTACCCTTAAGTAGACTTTGTCACCCATGCTGTATAATTTTCAGACTCTCCTTTGATAACATATAGTTAAAGCAGGTTACGGTCACTGGTTTTAACCTCAATATAATATTTTTTCAAGGAAATACAGTGTTTGGAACACACACCTTACTACACAGTGATTAAGGCTTTGGCCAACAGGTGATTACAACACCAACATGTTCCAAGCAATAAGTGTCATTTTAGCATGAACATCCCTCATCACAGTATAGCATTCAGCGGTGTGAATCGCAACTGTGTGTGATTTAAAATCAATCCATCCTCCTTATTGTGAGCCTCAGCAGTCTGCAATTGAAGGCTTTCATTTGTACAAGACAGAAGACAAAAACAATGAGACAAGGTTAAGGAGAATCTGAAAGCACAGCATATAGCAAATGAATAAGTAATGCTTAAGTGCCCAAGTCTGATTCACTTCTCCAAGATCTATGACTTAGATGAATATTGTTCACATAATGTCTTTTTAGAACAGAGTGATGGATTAGGCATAGGCTCGAAGGGGTTATAGAAGTATCCACAGCAACTTCCGCACCAAATCAACACTTAGGGGCATCGCTTTACCATTTTAGATATAATTTCATATAATTTCATTTATAAACCAACATTATTGGGGCTTTTAGGGCTGTAGAGCACTATTACCCAGCAAATATTCTGAGCTTTTAGAAAACAGGGGTATCAGGGAAGGAAAGAGAGAATGAAGTATTCGAAGCCCAATAGGGTGATCTGCCATAGTAAAAAAGCCCAATGTGTGCCACCATTTTGGACCTGTCTCCATAGGAACAAAATGCCTATGGCCGGCACGCTCATGCTACAGGAGATCATGTATAAGCATGCTGGGACACTTGGCACTTCAAAACATGGGTCTAGCTTCCCAACAAAGCAATGGTTTGTAACACTGAATATATTTTCTTCCCTTTTTTCTTGCAGTTCTTGTTTTGTTTTTCATGTCTTGTCTGGCCACAGAAAAAAAAAAAAAAAAACACGCCTATCTAAAGACGGCAATTTAAATTTCACATGAGAAACGTTGATGCATTTTTGATATATTTTTGCTTATTTCATGGTGCCTAATTGCCAATTACTGTGGTAATGCTATAATTCAGTGTATGTGAGGTCTAGGAATGAAAAATGATAGGTAACTTCACTGCTCCCATTTCTATGGCAACAAAACTTCATTGTCATTAAACAGCAGTTACAATATATTGAGACAAGACCTGGTAATTATAGATTTATAGACCCATAAACATAAATAAGAATGGGGAATTTATTCAGAGGTCTTCTTGTGTTTATTCGCACAAGCCTCGGCTTTGACGTGTAGTGACAAGCAGCTAATCAGAGAAAATGTATCTATAAAAATAAATATGTGAGTATGAATCTTCCCAGAGGGAATGCTCTACAGCTCAGGATGAAGAAGGTGTATGAAGCACAGTCTACTGACGTTAGGGCCAGAACCAGCAAGAAAGTTCACTTTTATTCTCAGAGTTATGTATACATCTGTACAGAATATATAAAGAATCCATAGTACTTATCCATTGGATACAGTTATAGTGAAACCAAACTCTTGTGACATTTAGGGGAAAAAAATAACGTATTGTGAAAACTTGGGGACTCGTCATTTTGTCATCATTTTGTGATATTGTTTCTTACACAAAATAGTCCTACTGCTTGACCTTTTAGGTCCTACAATATTTGACTCTAATGTTTATTAAAAAAAAGATGAAAGGGTGCACATTGCCTTAGCAGCATGCTCCAATGCTTCATGCAGGCAACTGTTCAATATTTTGACCTAGGCTGGCTAGGCCTAAGATGACAGTTCTAGGGAGGCCGCAACCTCTGCTGCCCAACCAGGTGAAGATTAGCCTATTGGGCCAATCAGGCTCCCTGGCAGGCCATTGCTGCATGGCTCACTTGGGGAGATCAGAGTGAACTCACTCCACACAGCGCATGCAGCTCACTGGAATATAATGTGATATCCCTGTGCTTAGCATAAAATGGCACTGTTAAGCTGTGTGGGGACAAACATGGCACTGTTTAGATATTTGGCCACAAATATGGCACTGTTAAGCTTTTTGGGGTAAATATTGCACTGTTAAGCTGTTTGGGCACACAGTTTGCACCGGGAAGCTGTTTTGGGACACAAATGACACTAAAAAGCTGCTATGAAACTAAGATGACACTGGTGAATACAGGGTGGTTATAAATATGGCACTGCTAAGCTCTTTGTAGACAGATATGGCACTGGCTGTTTGGGGGCAAAGATAGTACCGTATCCTAGTGGGTTCTATATTATCGATCCTGGGTGTGCACCCTTAGAGTTTGTCTTCAGTCTTAGAGGATCATCAGAATGTCCCACGGTGGCTCAAAAGGCTTAACCAGAGGGAGAACCGGTTGGAGGCCAAAGAACTCTTCTGAGACCAAGGGGCTTTCTTTTCTGGGGACGCAATGTCCTACCTTGCACCAGCGTCTCCTCTGAAATGTTGAGCGTGACAGCATATTTAAATAGAAAAAGGCTCCAGGCACTCAAGGGTTCCATCCGGCAGATTTATTGAAGGAGAAAGACAACAACGTTTCGACCTCACGATGAGGTCTTTATCAAGTTTTTTATCATATTTAAATAAACTTACTGTATTAGCATCTACTAATTCCACTTATCTTCCACTGTCTTGATAAAGAAAAAGAGTCCGACCAATAAACTACTAGCTAAGCACTACTAAAGCTGCTTACCTCTGTGTGCTATTTGTATTCAGAGACATTCTGTTGCCATTCACCCATGATCCAACAATAATCTGCACTCAGTGCAAAGTGGCAAAATCATGCATTATATGTGAGCATGTAATGCATTCAAAGACACAGGAAAAACAGAGGGTTTAATTGGCACACATATGTCAAAAGCTTAACTGGCATGGTTTATAGGTCAAAGTGCATAATCAATGTGACATAGTCATCTTAGATACATTGAGTTGACTTGATTTTTGCTGGCACATATCTATGGCTTTATCACATCAGCTTAATTCTTACCGGCTTTCATTTGCTTCTTCTGAGTCAACTTGAACCCATCTGCTTTGTACCGGGTAGGAGTGTCTAAGTGTGGATATTCCTAAGGTCTGGCTTAGTTCTGGTGAAATTGTACTAAGTTCTGTCTTGCATTAGTCTAATTTAGAGCTAAAGTTTACTTAGATTTGTCTTAGTTTACAGAGTTTTGTCTTGAGCTGTTCTGTTTACCTAGCTCTGTTATAATCGGCCTAGTTCTATCTTGGGTTTATATAAGTTTGGTTCTAGTCTAGAGTTTATGAAGAGATATCCATGCTGTAAGAAGCCACACTACAAGACATGTAATTTAAAGTAAAAAAAATATATATTAAACACCGAAAGGTAAAAACATAAATTGAAATAAGTAAAAGGAGACAGACTCTGACTGCTGTGTCTGTTGGCTAAAAGTACAATTCATATTTGCTAAAATACATTCCCCCAAAAATCAACCTGATAATTAAACAGTGATACTCAGAATCTCATGACCTATTTATGAGCTAAACATAACCCAAAATTAATTGCAATTAATCTGAGTAATAGTAATTAAAACTGTGTGTTTATTAAAGTGTAGTAAGCTTTATAGATTAGGTGCTTGGATGCCGTTATTTACCTAATCAATATATTCCAATTAAAAGCTCGTTGAAGACAATTAAAGGTCACCAATGATATATTTTGTTAAAGTTTTTTCTTTAGAGTAATCAACATTCCTGTCTGTTTAGAAACACAGAGTGCAGGATGGATTCATTCCCCTGAATTTTAAGAAGGATGGCCCAAAATATGAATATAATGTAATTTATGAATATTTTCAAAAAAAAAAAAAAAAAAATTGCACCAAGTAAATGAATACACAGGTGAACAAAGGTCTACTGAGATCGTGTGCAACTTTCATCTTAAAATGATGCGTGCCATTTAAGCGGATCATTGAACGTAAACTATTTCTTGTCCTTTTTTTGGTTTTCCCCCAATGTATTTTTGGAGATATCTAAATGCAGGAAACTAGTTAATTACTTCTGTGCCCTCTCAGTTCTTTACTGCCTCAAATTATTTTAATACACTTTGGACTCCATTTTTCATGGACTCCAATACATATCATTGCCTGCAAATTGGTGCAACATTCTTTTGTTATTAGTGTTAGAAAATGAGTTTTCTGTCTAATTTTCCTCATCTCTGAGCCGCCTCTACTAAAAAGAGGAAGTGTAAGCAGGAAACATACTTAAGTACCCTTCCATCACATACTTGGCAGCACTCCTTTTGAAGTCAATGGGAGCTCATGTAGAGAGCAATGGTGGTGGCTGCAATCACACATACACTAGCTGACGCTAACAGAGGCAGGTGGGTAGGAGGAAAATGTGACAGATGTCATATTTCTAACTCGGATAAGTAAACTTGCATGCCATCATATTTTTCATGAAGGCTTAAGTTAGGGTTGCTACTTTAAAGGATCACTTCCAGCTACATAGTATTCTCCATGGGGTCCCTCTATGTCTTGGCACAGGGAGTTCAGGAAAATACATTAAAGGCTTTAGTACATGATAAGTGTGCACGTCTTTTACGTTTTCTATTAAAACAAACAATATTAAATAAACCAGGCTACAAGTTAATTAGTTGGTTAGTTATGGCTTAATTAAACCCAACAGTTGTTTTCCCCTGCGAGTCTGATCCTCTGTGAAAGACACAACTCTACAATCCAATGTATTGCTTTATTTAAGAGAAAGTATTCTTACTTTTAAGGAAAGGAAATAAAATTCACACTGTAGTGTCCCTGTGCAAGGCCAACCCAAGATCGCTTCGCCTGCATGAAATGATGACCTTCATCATACCTAGGGAAGGTGATGAGATCATAGGGCCAGCTCAGCGGTTTTTTTGCAGGAGATGCTCGCTGATGTCATCTTTGTATAATGTCAGGGAGTTAAAATGTTTCTGAATAAAGCATTATATGACACAAATAACTGTTTATTCTAGCAAATCATAATGCAAAAACCTTTGCAAACAGTAGAGGTCACCATTACACATTTTGTGGATGGAAGTTGTACAGCGAGGAAGCAGCAAATGTGTCGTTACCGTCAGAATAAAGGAGGCAAAGCTTCCATTTTAATAAGGGTTTCATGGAAGAAAGTTGAATTTGCCCATATTTGATCCACTATACTCGCAATGTTCATATAAACAGTACTGTGTGTACTGAAGGGCAGACAAAACATTCATCAGAACTTTAATCTTCTTCTAGCAGCCGTTTTATTATGGTGTGACTACGTTCTTTAAAGCTTTAAACGTGCATATGGGCAATTAACAGCAAAATGTTCTGTATTGGAGGATAAGCAGATCGGAAATATCATTTTCGACATTGTATTAAGAATATCAAAAAGCTGCAACCAAACAAGAGGAAAAGTGAATGCAGAAAGGCTTGAGACTTCAGTCTTAAGATATATATATATATATACACATATATATATATATATATATATATATATATATATATATACACATATACATATATATATATATATATATATATATATATTACAATTAGTTCACCTCCACTTCTAAAAATATCCAAATGTACAAAATAATCAGGGATATAAAACCAATTAATTGTCTAAACTTCCTAAAAGAAGAAATTATAAAGATGTTTTTAAATAAATATAATGACTGCTTTAGCATAACTATACAATAAACACAATTCACATTTACTAATGCATTTTTGTTTCTTTGTAGATCATACAAAGCTGTTAAAAGGGTCAAAACAAGAGAACCTTCTGTATCTTTTGAGTAACAGAAATATTGTCACTTTTTTAATTGCAACATCTGTTGCATTAAATAAAATGCCTTCGATATGCTAACTTTTGTCCAGTTTCATCATCGATTTTGACCAAAGATTATTATTTTTTTTCTTTTTTTAACAGACCCTTTCCCAAAATGCTGAATTTTAACACTCTGCGATATTACATCAAATGTTTCCGTCAAAAAAGAGAAGACAGCTACTGCTTTTGGTACTTGACGTGAAGCACTAAATATACCGGCTACGGTTGGTTCTCGTTTAAGTTCTTAAAGGAGAATAGACGTTTCAGGCATTAAGCATTTGCTTGCGCACAGGTGAGCCGTTAAGTGACTCTGGCGATTTTACTTGCCCAGCTGTGATCAAACAGGGCTATTTGTGAAAGGCGCCTAGCCTTTCAATGACCCTTGAAACAGGAGTTGAGAAGTTGCAAGCTCTAGACTTTTTTCCCCGAGAACTATTCTACTCAAGAGAATGGATCTTAAGCAGCTGCCCTCTTTTAAAGCGTACAGTAAATGTGAAAAGAAGAAAAGTGGTAATGTTTATTTGAAAGAACTGTTTATTCAGCATTTTTTTTTTAAAAACTCGATAGCGCATCATTATAGTGAGTAAGAGGGGAGATTTATAAAGACATCAGAGGTGCAAAAACAATCAGGAAAAACTAATAAAGATGGTGATTGCACAAATGCATATATATCATTGGGTCTAACAGTCATCCTAACTGATCAGGATTCTTGATAGTCAAGCCAAAAAGTAAATACGTGAATTATTATGCAATTACAGCTTTAAAAAGTACTGTTTTCCACACAGGAAAAACAAACATGTTTCTTTGTTCCTTTTATTTCCCATGATCATAGCTAAGAACTTCCCTGAGAATTGTCCCTTTTCTGGGGGGGGGGAGGGGCATTGCAAGAAGAAGACTAGATGGGCATATAGGTGAGGATAGCCCTGCATGAGGTGGGACTAGCCACGTATTGGGTGAGGCTAGCCACACATTAAGGCACGGCTACACTTGATCTTACTCACTACTCATGGACAGCTGTTTCATCCTTAACAGGACTCACCAGCATGAAGTCATAACACTTGAGGCTTGGGGTAGCTAAGAAATACTATTACATAAGTTATGGTGAGTAAAGGTGATTGATGGAAAACCCTTCCACTTAAAATTAATGGTGTAGTAGAAGTATTATTAAACAATCATCTACAGACACCAGACAAGCCAGAAGGCTTGTTTTTTCCCTCAGAAATCTCATGGTGCTGCCACAACTACAAGGGATTCTGGGTAGGCGCATGCAAATAAGGTCAACAATCACCATTTGCCTCTAAATCCACTTTATACATGGATCCCTTGAAAGTAATCGCCCGCTGTACAAGACAGCCTTTAGACGAAACTCGGGTGAGAGATGCAGTAGCCAGATCACCACTCATGGACAGCTGTTCATGAGTGGTGATCTCATGCTGACGAGTCCCATTAAGGATGAAACAGCTGTCAATGAGTGGTGATCTGGCTACTGCATCTCTTACCCGAGTTTTGTCTAAAGGGGCAATTACTTTCAAGGGATCCATGTACAAAGTAGATATAGAGACAAAATGTGATCATTGTTGACCTTATTGGCATGCCTCTACCCAGAATCCCTTGTGGTTGTGGCAGCACCATGAGATTTCTGAGGGAAAAAACAAGCCGTCTGCTGTCTGTAGATGAGTGTTTAATAATGCTTCTATTAATAATGCTCCCCCCTTTAATTTCAGGTGGAAGGGTTTTCCATGACCTTTGCCCACCATAACTTATGTAATGGTATATCCTGGACTCTACATACATGCATTAGTAAATGACACGAGCCTTAAGAGGTATTTAGATTGTATGATTGACTGCCCAGTCAAAAAGTGTGTCACCCCACATACAGTTGTCAAGATTTAGCAAGATGCCAGCAAGACTGATGCTACCTTTTAGAAGCATTTTTTTGTATTGGGTGGTGGTTATACAGTACATTTTAAGGTTTCTTATAGCCTCTGTTCAACATTGGAATCTTTATTTTTATTAAAGTGAACAAAAGCAGATGTATATATTTTTTGTAATTAATGACCAAGTAATATACAATGCAAATTTTTTTTTATATATATCAGATGAAACAGAATTGTACCTATAGTTTCCCTTTTGTTATTTGGAAAAACCTCAAAAGACCCCAATATAGCAAAAAACATTTTACGTTTAGCAGTCGCAGTGTTTAAGCTTTACTTTGACCTACTCTGTACACAAACTAGAAACCTGAAGGTCATTTTAATTCAGCACATTATGTTTGTCTGAAACAGTTAGCAAGGAAATTATGAGTAGAGAACGTTATTAGCATATTGGTGTGTTTAAACGCAAATGTGTCCTTCTGTGCCCTGTTCGAGTTTAGTATGCGGTTTCTGACATTAATGTTGAAGACTAGTATTGAGAGAACACCCGTTTGTTCTCGCCAATAGATGTGGGCTTCACAT
Organism: Spea bombifrons; assembly: GCF_027358695.1. NCBI lineage: Eukaryota > Metazoa > Chordata > Amphibia > Anura > Pelobatidae > Spea > Spea bombifrons. Next base: position 40,837,600 of record NC_071092.1, on the reverse strand, counting down.
TTTGTGTTGTGTAGCTGGATTTCAGACACAAAAGGAAAATCTGTTTTGAAAATGTGTTAATGTAGAGAACCACACTAGATTCTTGTTAGAAACACGGCTTTCTAGGAGCACTATGGGAGGCAAATTAAATCTCCATTATCTCCAATTCTATATTTACCATGTTGATTGAATATAGTAAAAAGTAAATTTTTTTTAGCATTAGTTTTAATATATTGCTGACTTGCCGTGGTAGCTAACTGTCCCCTTTAATGAATGCTAGTGACACATTGTGTCGGGCATACAAAGCTGTCCAGGGTCCTCAGTGGGGTAGGCATGTAGACAGTTCGGTAGGTCTGCATCTCCATCAATTAGTGCATGCAGTGGGGTCTGATAGTGATACGTGTTACATTGTGACACAAGAGGCATACACGTTGTAGTTAGCTAGTCACCTCGATCCAGAACACAGTACCTACGGCAGTGTTTGTCTGATTGTGCTCCTATGGTTTCTGCCCTCTGGATTAAACTCTAACTTTCACTGCTTTCCACATAAACCACCCTTATCCTGATTTGTTTGCACTATGTCATGTCAAGTGGTGTTATGTTTTACCAGACAAAATCATCTTCTGCAGTATACCCATTTTATAAAGAGTGTAGAGCACAGGTGGACCTGCATCCAGGGAAGCATCTACAGCTCATACATTTCAGCAATCAGGTAATCGGAAAAGGAAACCTTGATCAGACCAGGGGCTGACCTAAGCAAATGTTAATCACTAGCCTTTAGCAACCTGTCTTCTTCTTTATGCTGTATGTCACATAACCCTTAATTACCTGGGCTCTCTTCCACCACCACGACCTATATAAATCCCTCTGACCTTGTGTCTTCTAGGTGTGACCTCTCCAGCTGTCTGTATGCAGCACCGCATCACATAACTAAGCTCTCAAGGGAAAGTTCCTTGATCATCGCTGACAACTTGTGAATCCTTACCCCTGAAAAGTGTTTTCTTCCTTGTGCTAAAATCGGCAACATAATTAAACACTTTCTCACTAAGACTGGACATTTCCTGACACTCGGGCTCAGGAGCATTACAGCCTAGAATAAACAAACTCCGTAACTTACCAAGTAGGATGATAACCCAATTGGAACATCTCTAACGAGTTTTAATTTTAGCATTTCGGTTTGATTTTATAAATAAATAAGTTCAACCTTTAATTTAACATGATGATTTTCTATTGGTTAGCAATTGTAATCATCTTAACCTATCAGACAGGTAATTTCTTTCACGTTCAAAAGTTGAAACCAGCGGTAGATGATAAATGTCAAGAAACATATGCTCCGCTCCAAGCACAATCGCTGTTTCCCATTCCCATTTCACCAACCAGCAGAACTTTTTTTACAAACACAAAAGTTGGTGACTTTGGGGATTTGTTTCCTGATAAATGCCTTTGCGTTCCTCTGCTAAATTAATTCAAGCAAAGTGACCATGAGATTTCTTGGTCGGAAACGGAAAAGTCATTTGTTACTTTTCAGGCAAGAAATGAATAATCCATAGCTGATTTGGCTTCTGAAGCTGTTACGTGCTAAGCACTTAAGTTAAATGTAAACGTATTAAATGCTCTTGAAAATTTGCCATTAACCCTTTATATATATCAGGCAAGTTTCACAAAGTAAGCTGTTTCTCCATGAAAGAAAATATATGTAGGACCCAATCTCCATTATTGATCAAAAATGAGTTTATTTCTGCGATATAATTTAGGTGCCTATGTCTTGGCTTCTTCAAACAATGCATTCACAAATCCCAAGGAGCTAAATGTGCTTTTAGAAGATCCCTAATAATGGGGTTACGATTGCATCGACTTATCTATATCTTTCTCCCGAGGTGTCCTCTCTATGGTACATTAGCCATGTCATTAATGCACTCTAGTTACCATCTAGAGGTAAAGGTGTGCATGCCACAGACATTATTATTATTATTACTTATTGTTTTATATAACGCCATCCAATTCCGTAGCATCTTTATCATTCTGAATATGTATCATTCCGGGTTGAATAGACTTCCAGTCTTACCTGTAATTGCCCAGGTAAACCCCGTCTGGATTAAGCATGGGTGCTATCTTGAAAACAAAATGATCTCTCAGATGTTTGGCGATGGGGTGTCCACCCACCAGAAAATCCATGATGCCTAAAAGTGAAATTAAAGATTATTTAACACCAGCACTCTAACGTCTATACGTAGTATACATATAAGAATGACTTCTGCGTTTTATAAGGAAATCATGCTATATAAAACACTGATTTTCTGGTTATCATCCATCAAATGGTATTTTTTGTGTAAATAGAAAAAGTTCCTCCAAAAAGTCTTCTCTTTGCTTTAGCCGAGCAAAGCAAACCACATATTCCATCTCTTGTAATTATCACAATACGCATCAGTCTCACTCGTTATACTAACGTTAGAAATTTGGCAGCTACCGAAGCCCATTTAATATCGTTCAGACAATGCAGTCACTGTGATACAGCAGATGCACTGATTTATTAGTTGGTCCTGGTATTAAAATAACAGTTTACTGGTAAACAGGAAGGGTAATGATGCCAGCCACCCTCGTTAGAGGCTAATAATAGCTTAATTTGTCCACTAATTGACCTTTGATACTGCTGAGGCGTTGTAGTGTGTTTCAGGCCATGAGATAAACAAGACCACGATTATGTTACCTCCGAGAATGGCTTCTGCAAATGGAAGGTAGTTAGCGCAATACATTATTTGCTCACAGATGAGCGGATTAATTGGTCTGCCAATTAGATGGGTTCTGGGGAAAACAGGGCAGCTTGCACTGTAATATACTCTGTACACCATGGACCACCAGAAGTATTCCAAGATGAATTATCAGTGTCTTTACTCAAAACAGAACGGAATCTTTTTGTAGCTATTGTCTGGTCACATATAGTCCAGTAAAAGGTCTGATCATAACCCATAAAATTGTTTTATGATCCAATACCAGATCCACAGTATAATACAATGTGTGAATGTGTTTAATCATTAGTTATTAGGAAATGTTTGTTAGCCTTCAGCGGGAACACGTAATAACCAATTCCTTGAATCTTTCTGCAAAATAACCCCTGTTTGACACCAAAGAGCTAAAAAAAAGAGTTTTTTTCTTCTCTGTGTGTTGCGAGAGAAGGTGCCCTCTTCCATGACCTTTCAGCAAGGCCCTTAGTGTATGCAAATAACATTTTAATGGCTTAGGCGACACTTACAAACCCACTCGGAATCCCTTGCTCAAGTGAGCAGTTACAAGGAAAGAATATCTGTACACAAGACTGATCTCCTCCCAGAAACACAATCAAAATTGCATGTTTGAGAGAGATAACAACCCTGGGTTTATGTCTACCTTGAAATGTATGTCTATGGTTGCAGATATCGTCACCAAGGTGTTCCTTCTGAGCACAGTGAACAGAGAGATCAACATCTGGGCTACCTTTGGATTCTTACACTGAGGTCTGTTGGACTTCTGGTCAACATTGCCACAAACTTACCAGATCTGTCACTCCAGCGGCAGATCGGGTGCTGCAGTGTGTGGCCAGCCATTGGATGCACATATGTCATCAGGCGGCCACTGGTCTTAAGGTGCCAGGGGGACCCCATTAACGACATTCTGGCCCTGCTTACACCGATTGACCTGTGAGTAGCGTAAGCTAAAGAACTTGTCCTACTGTAAGTCTCCTCTCAGATTCTTGCTCACAGCATATTAAACTAACCTAGCCCGTAATGGAACTAACATTGGCCTATGTAGGACTCTTCTGCAAGGTACAGTTGGTATCCCTCCACAAAACAAGCTTTAGTGGCATTTTCTGGCTGGGGTTTCTCTTCAAGTCATTATTTTTGATTTTTAAGTACCATCCCTTACTCACGTACCTTCATGCCTACATATACCCCATCATAGTATAGAGGTGAAAGACCTATACAATTTGTTGCAAGTGCATTCTAATGTAAAATCACTGTAATGCTCTCCACATAAAATAATTTTGTATTGTGTAGTATTAAAGCTATCCTATCCTGATAGACCAGTTAAATCGTAGGGTCCCTTGCTTCTATGAATATTCTCCGGTGAAGACCAAAATCTATGGCATGTAAGCAAAAAGCATGTAAGGTACAGTTATGTCTGATATTAGGTTTGTAAATGTCACCTGAGCTATTCTGCGGGCGATAAGCTATACATGATGAGTTCAGCCTCTAATTTTGTAGTCAGGAACCGAATACAGGGCTCTGGAGGAGTCAGATTAAAATGCCAAATAAATAAAACTGAAATAGTACGATGACAACCTTTTTATAATCTTCCCTTTGCACAGAGATAATAAATGTATTTATTTGAACTGTTGCACCATTCCTTAAGAGAAACGATTAATAAATATGAGTATTTGTATTCTAAAGAATTCCCAGAAGCAGGAGCTAATGTATTCGTCTGTACACAGGGCAGAACCCAACACACATTCATTACCTCGAATTAATGCTGACTAACCTTTTACTCAAAATATTATATGATTTCATTGCTATGCAGCCCAGTGGCCTTTTTTAAAGAGGCCGTTTCTTTTACCATTGCATTAATGGCGATGATATTTCCTTTATTGAATCAGAGTAGTTTGTAAAAAGCATGTACAGAATGGGCCCACAAATTACCCTTTTCTTATATATCATCCTCAACGTGTGCTCTTATCTAATGTAATTTGGCGGAATAAAAACAATTAAGCAGTTCTACGCTCGTCCGGCCCCTGGTGGCCCTAGTGGGATGGGATGTCTGTTTTATATGGTGAATGTCAGAATGAGGACCTGCTAAATAGTGTCCTCGGGGAAAACATTGGAAATAAATAAAATAAATAAATAACTGAATAAACATTTGTATTATTGTTAATTTTCTATTTTTGACTTACACATATTTATGGTTTGAACCAAACCTGACGTACTTTCCTATTATTCCACAATGTACTTTTGTTGGTCATTACTTGCAGGAGCATTTTATAATGTTTTGGGTCAGCTATTTTCTTGCGTAATTAAGTTGAGAATGGATGAAGAATGGTTAGAGCAAAATACCCCACACATAGAATAAAGCATTGTTCTGACAGCCTGGTAATTACCATTGATAATTATAGGTTCCAGGTCAAATCCATGAACTTCCTGGGTGTTATTGCCCTTTGGATTACGAGTATTTCAACACACTTTATTGCTGTTTATTTTATAACACCATACAAACAGAGACAATCCCAAACACCTTCTATTGACATGTGAGACGAACAAGATGGCACCCATTTTCACTTAAAAAAGGGTTCTTTACAGTAAGAGCAATAAATATGCAAAATTCACTACCCACAGAGGTTGTGCTATCAAATTAGATAGATACCTTTAAATATGCACTTGATTGCTTTTTAGTAAAGGAAAACATATACCGTTTTGCCAAGGAGCAAAACCGGCATTTAGACACACCCACTCCCAACTCTTTTCCCCTCCCACTCCCATAAATATTCACATTAGCTGTGACTAGCCCCGCCTTTGTCACATCTAGCCCCACCTCTCATAGCTAACCCCACCTATCTCATGATTAGTCTCGGATTCACACCTGAGAAGCCCTGCCACGCGCTGAAGCCATTCGTCCTGAAGAGGGAGGGATCCAGGCAGCTTGAACTCAGAAGTTTTCAAGTGTGGTTATAAGGCTTTACTTATTTTAGCCGACCAATTTATTTATATTTAACGATTAATTTGTTTTAAGAATAGTTTGGGGAAAAAATTTGGCAACCTGTAACAGTCACGCTGGAAATTGAGCCAGAATTCTATGGTGTCTGTAAAATATAAGTGATACCTGCATATATGGGTGTTAAAAAAAAAAATGTGAAGTTCTTCTTCCCAAAGCTTTCACAGAGACCTAGGATTTCTCAGAATGTTCTATTTCATTTTGCAGGATGAGAGATGTAAAGAGTGCTGAACTTTATCAACCTTTACTAAATCTTGAAAGAGTCTTCCCTTGCATTTTCCTGACATTTTACTCTAAGTTGTCTGCTGGATATCTGTTAGTATGAAGAACTCTACTCTGTATCTTCTGATCCAATGACAGATGACAGTTACTGCCAGCTTTGTGTAAATGCGCTCTCTCATTTTGCGTCGGCTTTCCCTGAGGGGACAGCTCAGAGAGTAGCTTTCTGCCTCATCTCATACGTGAAAACACGCTCTATACCTCCTGTAACGGCACCTTCCGAATGCATATTGATTTCCAGTTTGCTGTGTTTTCAAGGCCCGGCACTTTAAAAGCATTTTTGTGTTCAAGACCCTGAAAATAACACTTTAAGACCCTGAAAGGCACGCAAAGGTCAGGGGCAGAAGAAAAGGTCACCAGGCTTGAATTTTAATTTTGGACACATGGGAACATTTTATAGTGTTTTATTTTTATTCCCTACCTCTCTTTATTCCAAAATTACAATTTATGATATCATGATTATAATAGATATATATTTCTTCAGTATTTATGATGTCATCATAAACACATCATAGAGAAACTCACCTTCTAAGTTTCTGTATGATGTTGTGTTTCTACAGAGAGTTATGTCGTCACTGGGTATAAACTATCACTGGTGACTTGCTTTTTCAAAATGATTTGTCCTGGTTCAGGTGTATGAGGTCATCACTGGCCAACAGAGATTGGAAAAGCAAAAACAAGCAGTGACAATACTGTGTTTAATTATTCTAAGGCAATCACAGAGAGCCTAGAACATGATGTAGAAGATAACGAATAATTCATTGTGTGCTAAGGCTTCATTGACTTGTTCTTCCATAAAATGAATGGTTTTGTCTGTGCAGAACTCTGATGACCCAAACTCATTTGGCCTGGTAACTTGTTTCAGGGGGAAAAAAATACCCCTGCCCTAAACGTAACCTAAATCTGTGATCTATCCCACATATCCTTGTAGACTGCAAAACTCTGGTTTATCATCATGAGCTGATCTCCTAAAACATAGAATATTTATACCAAAATAAACAAAGTCTGAGATTTGCACCGATACACAAATTACAATCTTTTCTGCACATTACGTGATACAATGTAGCTTCCCAAGAGCTAATATTCTGTTTACAATACAGGCCCAAATATCACCAATGCATCGCATGCATGGTCGGTCAATTGGTGGAATTTTATATTTTTGTAAGGCCTGGCACTATTCTTTATTATTACATAGATAGTCAATATTTTAACACTTATTGTGCCAGAACGTTATTGCTATGTACAGGTTTAACCCCAAGCATGTACTTCTGAGGGGTCCACGTTATCGGTGATGATATTGTCAGAGAAGGTAAGTGTACCTTGCTCTTTTGTTGTTCTTGATGTGCTGTGCAAAATAATTCATATCTAAAGCAAAAACCAAGAGACTAGCGGTGTGGCTCTGGGTGAATCTGTAAGGCCACAAAAAAAAAAAAAAGTCGATTATATATTGGACACCAGGGATAATTGAAAGCTTTAATATTCATTTGAGTTGTCTGGCTTTCCAAATAATCATAACCGTGTCCTTTGGTGAGTCTAACTGAATTAATAAGCTTTGATTTGTGTCTGGGGGCTGACTGACATGTTTGTTATATTATACAAGGATCTTCTTAAGGAGAGAACAAGTGAGGGTACTATAAGGCAATTTCCGGTACTATTCCAAGTAACCTGGGGGTTTTTTGTGTTTAACCCTTCCATCCCCAAATTATTTCACAAAAAAAGGTAATTTTCTGATTTTACTAAACCTGATACAGAATCGCACAGAGATTCAGAAACTCTTCCTACGTCCTTCAGAATATCCATCTCATGTTTGGTCATGTTTGTGTCCTTGTGGCAGATTAAAGGAACTAAGCAGATGTTCACCGGGGAAGGATTTTTTACAGCATACATTTCACAACTTTTCTTTAGATACTCATTACACTGAGAGGGAAGCTGTGTGTCCCTGGCTGATCCGTGCTCTCAGAACCCCACGGAGAGCGGTATGAGTAGAGTGCTCAAAGAGATCCCCAGGAGCAAACTCTGAGCCGCCCTTTACAATGATTACTCATTAGGAGACCTGAAATTCGAGTTCTAGACTGAGTTCCGATGGATCTTGTAGCTTCTGCTATCCTACTGACACAGTTTGAGTACCTTTATCTTTTGTTGTATAATGTCTGATCAATTTCTCGGTTTTTTTGCTAACATTATTAAACCTCTGGAACACTTTTGTTTGGCACAATTATATATTAAAACTGATCTTTAAATGTTTTAATAATGTATCTTTGGCAGCGGCAGTCTACTATCTGCTCTGTTAGCTACAAAAAACCCAGGTCCTTTGGGACATAAACATTACGCAAACAGAGGAGAATGTATTTATTAAATCCCACTGAACACAAAACTGTCTGCAGTTAATTTCTTGTTATTGATACTTCAGATCTGCGTGTTACTCGCAATTATTTACGACCCTGGAGTGTATAGCGAGGGCCCTAAGGGGAAAATGGAGAATGATATAATATATTACAAGAATGATAAAAATACCTCCTGGAACCCCTGAAGAAGGCTGATAAGTGGTTTTCTACAGGGCTTCCTCGCGTTTTGCCTCGTCCAGTGCTCCCCAGAGGTGGGAGAGTTGGCCACTTTTCAATCTAAGTATTATTAGATATCGTTTCACTTCCCACCAAGATATCAAAAGGCATTTTGCTTTTTGATCAGTTAATCAAAGTTAAATAATGTACGGTGCCCACCACCTTGATACAGCGGTGGACCTTAATACAGTTATGGAATTTAAATATGCATAAGCTTATCCCGAATATAAAACATTTTGGAATAGATACAGTTTAAGGGGTTTTAATGTAGGAAAAAATGGGCAGACTAGACGGGCTAAATGCATACATAGTTACATATAGTTACATAAGGTTGAAAAAAGACTCAAGTTCAACCCTCCTATCAAACCTTTCTACTCTTGATCCAAATGCGTCTTATCTGCAATCATATTTTGTGTTTCTATGCTCAATATTTGCTTCTTGTGTACATGTATAAATAAACTATGGGATCACAGATAGAAAGTACCTTCATTATGATCGTCATATTTGTTACAAAGATTTCAAGGTGAGAGAAATGGCTATATTAGCTGGCTGGATATGCCCAACTGCCCGATACGTGACCATTAAAACATAACATGTGGCCATAACTGGGAACTCTGTGGGTTTTGCCTGGAGACTCCAGGAGAAGCGAAGCCAAATCCTCCAGGTCACAGGAAGACACCCTACTCCCCACCTATCACCCCCCCCTTAAATGGAGGCTGTGCCTCGTGACATCAGCGAGACCACCCACCGATGTCAGCATGTAGTCCTAGCCACATCCTGCAAGGGGGGCTCCGGGTAACCTAAAACTTCCCAGGTATGCAGGTGGACTATCATATCCAGCTGTTGGCCATACTTGTGGCATTAGGCGGCCACTGGCCTTAAAATGCCAGGGCCGCCTCATTATCCCCAGTCTGGCCCTGATTGGGAGTTTTGCAGTTCTTATTAAGTAGGCCTATGGAGTAGAATCAGTTAAAATGCCCTATCTGGCTGAGCACTTTCAGAGGCTTCTGACTAGACGATCCACTGTCACATTTAATTCACAAGCAAGATGAAAACCATTTCTGACACCCCTCTTGTCTTGGCGAAGGAAAAGAGATGATATGAAGAAAACAAAAAATAATTAGTTTTGGGGCCACTTGAGATTAGTTTCTGCTAAGCCTCTAATATCTCTGGGAAGAAAATCTGATGCTAAGTTATGTACAGATGAATATTTCTGCATGTTTACAGTTTGTACTACTTAATTAGCATATAAATACACATAAATGTTTAATCCAAAATATACAGACATTCCAAATTAATTACCTCCCAATCAACAAACAGGAGTTGCTGCAGCTAGAAGATGCCCTTAACCTGTAACTTTCCCAGAACTCATTTTATTATAACGCAGAGACGAGAAAGTAGCAAGGTGAAGAACGGAGGAGTATTTAGTACGTGCAAATGTTTCCATCCTGCAAATTAAAGAATTGTGTGAGCAGTGCTCTATATATACGGATTTATTTTATACTGCGGGCAAAGCCGATTGGGCCGCCACCTTTCACCATATTTGCCTAATATATATATATATATATATATATATATATATTACAATACAATTTGATTTATAATGGGCTGTAAGATCTTTTAGGAAGGGAACACTACTTCACACAGACCTTAAAATTATAAATGAATCCTTTAAGATTCCGAAAGTTGCTTCTTAATGGTACCATTCAATTCAGCAGCAGTCTATACAGTATTGATATGACCACTAAAATGACAGTAGCCCTAAGTCGTGGCCAAGGTGGCTTTCAGATCAATCACCGTATGTCTATACCATCATGAAAAAAATGTGGGAATATATTAAAAAAAACAGGGTAGATTTCAGGAGTTAAAGCAAAGTTTTTAGGTGTTTAGTACAGTTTTAGATGTCATGATACATGTGAATCATCACCAGAACCCATTGGGATGAACCTAGAGATTTGAGCATTCTAGTGATGGTAGAGGTGATAAGGACACCTTTTCTCACTTTTTCATATAACCTCCATACTATCTGTTAGGTGGATTAGAGCCCTGTTTGCAAACAATGTTATTTTGTTAAGTGTTTCCCATATTCAAACCAATGGTTTATTCAGAAACAAACCATTGGTTAGTGTGTTCAGTGCGATCACTAAAAAGGTCACAGTATGCTGCCCGTGACCTTGTATTCCTTGAAATTAATGTTTTGAGAAGAAGCTTTAGTATTTGGAACCTAATGCTCAAGGAAACCACCCGTCTAAAGGCTGAGATCTAGTTTTGAAATGTAAAACTACTAGGAGTTTCCGATCACACGCACAACATTTAACTCCCATAGGTGTGACCATTAGAAAGGGTAATTTATGCAGCCGTGGACTCTTCGTGTCTGGAAGGACTATAGGTATGTGATATGTTGTTCTTCAGGGTGTCTCCAATCCTTTTTACCTAAAGGGGTGAAACTCTGACAGTCACTCACCCTGACACACGAAGGAAGAAGGTGTTTCCCCGGGGTGCACCCTCGACGTTATAAACACGACCCTCTGCTCGACTCCAGACTCCAAGTTCTCTAGAAGAAAGAGACAGGCCTCATCAATTCTGAGCTGCAGATTGGAACATTAATATTAATACATCCCTTTTTATTAAAATACGCTATAAATTATACATTTCTTTGAATCCATTATTAAACAATTTGCCTGTACCCTATCTTCTAGAATTTGTGGGAGAAGAGAACGTTAATTAACCCTATAATCCACAAAATGTATAGCTGAAAATGTGTAAGTTAAACAATAACATATTTTAAAAAAAAATTAAAAATGCTTTTTTTTAAAAAAAAAAAGTTGGAATTTTCTAGAAAATGTGTAATTGTATAAAAAAAAACAGCTGGATTAAAAGCCTAGATAAATATTTAACCACCCAGCATACACTAGCGCAATCATTACATAAAATAAAAGGAATTTCTATATTTTGTGCTACATACATTGGTCTCAACTAGAGAAGAAAGGGTGGCAAAATTATTGTTTCTTTCCATCTGTAGAAGAGTGTTGGAGATATTAAAAGTTTTGGTTTTAATTACACTCATAATTATGCCTTCAAATAATGCTTAATTGTTCTCTTTAATTTCCTTTTCTGTTCACTTGTCTTTCTAAAGGATATTTAAGCTTTATGACAAAATGATGAGGTCAACTGATTCCTCCCAACAATGGGACACCTGTGCTGGGAAGTGGGGCTAGAAGTGGGGTTGGACCTGGAAGGCCATATTGTGTCCTGAGATGAAGCATTTAGGTGGACAGGACCACCTGACAACAATACCCACACAATTTTGTGTGACGTGGCCCTGTGGGAGCTACAATCAAGGCCTGTACTGCAACTGCCCATACTGGTCCCTGTATTTCCAACTGGCCCATGATCCTCACACCCCATGTTATGACATTAATGTTTATTCTGTGACAGGTGGCATGAGACAGGCCCTCTGTATTGAAATACATAAAGTGTATAATTTTATATAAGAAGGTGGTTACCGTAATTGTCAAATTTCACTTCAAATTAGACAAAACAGATGACCCAATTAATTATCCGTCATAGTTATGCGGTTGAAGTTTCCATAGCGACGTAAGTACCATGGGCCATCTGAATGAGATGCAAAATGTAAAATACAAAGCCTAGAAAAAGAAATTCCACATCCCCCAAAAAACGCTATATTAGGTTGTGCATTTAAAGAAGTATCAATTAAGACATGAAACATATGGAGGCAAGTGCTCTAACGGAGTGATGGGACTAAATTGCAGAAACTTATTAAAATGCTGAAGTGAACTAAAGGGATGCATCTGTGATGCGACATTTCCGTTACTAGTTACTTACCCCTCCACCCCTCTAACTTTATGCTTACTTCTTTGATCCTGCAAATAATGAGTTTTATGCAAGCGCATACATTTAATCCTATATTACATATAATCGTATATTTATGTAGTAAAGAATGTATTCAAATGATGAGCGTTCTAGAACCTGGACAACACTCCTAATTCTGGTAAATAAGTGGTTATTTATCCGAATAATAATTTTATCAGTATAAGTACTAGGGCGTCCTTAAGTGGTGAAAATTTCCATTTGTTTTTTTGGATATCCATTATTTGGGCATATTATAATTGATATAGAACCTAAAACCTCTTAATTGAGACAGGAAAATTATAGACAGTGGCATAACTACTGGGATCATGGGTGAGAGGACATCACCAAAAGCCCCATCATTTTGCCCTAATGTAAACTAAGGGCAATATGGTGGCACATCCGGTGACATTCTCTCTCTGATTAGACGTTCAACAAATTTTGTTCATGAATTAAATAATGCCCCTGAATTTTCAGCCCAGCCAATGGGCAGGGAACAAAATTCATTGCTTGAAAATCAATGGGCCAAAAATGAACCGGAAAATTTGCCAGAATCGTTTTTGGCCCGTTTGCACATGTTTATTATTCAGTATACAATAGATTGTTATGTTCTCATATCCAGATAAATTAACGCATAATTGATATTAATATTCAAATTAATTCCCGTATTTAAATGCTCAGTATGTATATTGTATGTATATGTTTGTTATAACGCTGTATTTGCATTCATTTGACTATTCAGTTCATTGTTATTGATCGTTAGCCTTTCCAGTTGACTGTCTATGCTGATGGTTATATTGATTATTGTCTATTTTATCTATATTGCATGAGGATTTGATCAATTTATGAAAATTCATTTTTTTTTATTGCCTAACTCATAAGAATTTGTATTGTTCCTGTTAATCATTTGATCCCACAACTTATTTTTGTCATTCGTTTATCCCTCGTTCATAATAACAAGGGATATTATACTTTTAGTTTATCTTATTTCTTGATTTAAGAACCAGATGAGGTGCATTTATATATAGTGTGATATTTAAAGTTGTAGTCATGATAAGAAACCATGTAAAGCATCGTTACAGAGAGAAATGGAACGGCAGCATACCCAGAGTCAAACTTTTTTTCTCCTTGAAATGGATCTAGTCCAATAAATGGCCGCCATGGGATTAATGATAGTGATATATTGATATTCCAGCAAGGCATCAGAGCCAGCTATTCACACCCAGTGAAGCTGCCGTTAATTGAAGTAATTAGTGTCAGTAAAGACAATAGAAATAACAAGAAAAGACAGGAGTGGGAACATTATTCACATAATTTGCCAAAAGCTCTGTTCAACACAGGGTTATCAAGCCAATGGCCTGGGGTCCTAAACATCACCTGTTGCCAGTGATTCATCCCATCAATTAAATTTTCGGGAGCCGTGACAAATTTTATCTCAGCTGCTTAATGCTTAGTTAATGGGTCAGATTTTTTGGATGTACTCCAATACAAGGCATTACGCAGGGCCAACTTAGCTGCAGGAGGTTAAGGTTAGTGGGCCACCGAGTTCGGTCCTATATTCATCTACACTATCTTTTCTTCTACTTATTGAGTTTAGGTGCATCGCTAACAGGTGTATAAAATCAAGCACATCTCCGTAGACACACATTAACAGTAGAATGGGTCGTGCTGAAGATCTAAGTAACTTGGCTCTGTCAAAGTTAGTTCCAGAAATTCGAGTGGCCCGCACACAGCCCTGACCTTAACCTCACTGAACACTTTTAGGATAAAGAGGCTGTCAGCCAGGTCTTTTTGTCCAACATAAGTGCCTGACCTCACAAATGCTCTACTGAATGAATGAGTGGAGGCTGGGGGGGGGGTGCCATATTAAGACCCATGGTTTTGGAATGTGTTCCCAACAAGCTCATATAGGTGGTATGGGCAGGTGTCATATAGTGTACCGAGAATATAAACACACTTAAACTAACAAGCAATGTGTAAACACTTGACCTTCAGTTCATATACCCAAATGGTTGTCTGCGAAGACAAGGCATGAAAAAGCAACATTTGTGTCAAGGTCATAGAAAGAATTTATATGAGTTAGGATTGTCAAATTAAAAAACTGTTCTCAACACCAGTGCCCTGCATTGCAGTTTTTGTAGGTTAAGTGCACACACACAGAGGTTTTACACTCCAGCATTGAAAATATAGAACGCACACACCAGCCAACATATGCTTTTTAATGCATATGATAGCTCAGTGGTCTATTTAAATTTTCATGTCGCCTCGTAAGCAAATGTGGAAAGTCCTCCCATTGATTTCACTTGCTCAAAGAGCTTACAATCTATCCTGTCACTGGCTGGTTTAAGCAGCCAATCAGTGGCAAGAAAAATCAGATCATGGAGGAAGAAGACAGCTGCTGCAGCAACACTGTGACGTATCTGTGTCAGGTAAGTGCTTCATTTTTGGAAGAATGCATATGAAAGTAGGGGGGGGGGGTGTCATGGACATTAAACTGTCCCTTTAACTACCGACAAAGGTTTTGTATTTCATCAAAGGCTAACCACACACAAGAACAGATGGCGAAAGCAGAGGTTAGTTTTGTGCTCAGTTGCATTGTTACAATGTATCCTGTAGATTGTATGCAAAGTGCTGACAGAAGGGAAGCTGCCAGCTGCTTGCATGCCTTTTAAATGCAGCACTGGTCACTGTCTCTAGCATGACATTGTATCTGTTAGCGAGGAGTCAGCTATGCTGCTTCTACTTTCAGAGGAGAGACCAGGCTTATTGCGGCCTTCTTCTTGCAAAAAACTGTTTCTCCATAGAGTCAGTGAAGATATTTAACCAGCTAAAGACTTGACCTTAAAAAATAGCTAAGCTGGTCAAATACTAGCCAGGTGGCAAGCCATCAATGAATGGAAATTGTCATAGTACATCTGAGATTGTTTATTTCTGCTCAGAAGTAAGTCACAAAGTAAATAAATTATGCAATTAGATATCTAAAAAGCCAGATCAATTTCCCGCAGATTGAAGAACAAAACAAAATGTGCAGCACATGGTAAAGCTTACATTGAGCCAAATGTGCGCACACTGATTGTTATGCTACAAGGCGACACAAACCTGCGCTGTTGGCAAAATAACAAACAGATTAGGACAGATAGGAAATAACAGCTATAAACAAGAAACATTCTAAATAAAATACCCTGAACAAAACACAAATAGCGCATTTCAAATTATGGGCATTATACAGACTACCATCTCTGTTATTTCAATATGTGCTCCAGCAGAACCAGCCCTTACGTGGGTCCTGGTGGGTCCATGGGATCCAGGCGGCACTTTGACAGGGGTGACAATTTGCCGCCACAAGGCATAGAATAGTGGGGAACGAGAAGCACTTCTCTTTCTCTGCGAATCTATCGGCAATATTCTAGCATCTTGGTGCACTCTTGGGCGGGGGGCAGCCTATTCCCTGCTTCTCCAATCAGGGGAGAGGGTGTGTCCAGAAGCTCCGCCCTTTTATGGTAGAAAAAACAAAACAACACAAAAAGATTCCCAGAGAAAAGGGAGGTCAGGTTCACAAAGAAGCGGGTGAAGAAAGAGGACAAGGGGACGAAGACAGAAGAACAGAATAAGAAGTGAAAATGTAGGGAAGGAGACAGGGGGACAGTCACCTGAGAATTTGCATGAAATATCTTTGCTATGCCTTTAGAGAATCTCTGAGCTGCAAAATATTAATCTGTTATTGTTATTTTTTTCTCTCGCTTGTTGTAATAGAGCTACAGAATCTCCTTGAACGCTATACGAATAATTTAACATAAGAGTTGATTAATATGGTTGATCATAGTTGAGAGCTATAGGGTAGTATAGTTGATCATTATAAAAATGATTTCAGTTGTAATGGACAGACAGGAAGGAGTTAAGGTACTATGTCCTAGTTCACCAACCACAAATTGCTTTTAGTCCTTGCCCTGAAAATGTGCTTGTAATGAAATATTGCAGAAGCATTTGTGAAAAGTTGTGAATCATGTTCAGTTTGGTAAACAAGAATCAAAGCCTATTCTTCAAAGGCTATTTTACAGCTCGTACATTAGAGATAGGACATTTGGGTTCAATACAGAAAAAAATGCAATTCCACTTCCAAAACTCCCTTTGCTTATTGTGCTGGAACACATCCACGGATAGAGGCTTGTAGAGAAGACAGAATCCATGCAGATTATATGTATGCGTCGCTTGTTACTAATCACTGAATTGTTTAGAAATAGTAATAAAAAAAAAAACACAATGGTAAGAAACTAGAAAAAAGTTGCACTGAAATTTACAGCTAACCATTTGGACGATCTAGTCTTCCTGTTTTTTCCAAACTCAAAGACTCGGACTTTAATCAGTCCTAGCTTTATATCTATCCCATGTATGTTTAATTTCCCTCATTGTATTAGCCTCTACTATTTCTGCTGGGAGGCTGTTCCATTTATCTACCACCCTCTCTGTAAAGTAAAACTTCCTTACATTACATCTAAACCTCTGAGCCTCTAGTTTTAGATTATGATCTCTTGTTCTCACGTTTCTTCTCAATAGAATTAACTTCCTTAGTGTATAGATTATAAAATGGCAAGAGCATAGGCCCTCTTCCAGTAACATTATATTATATGTGTGTTTACGTAATTTTTTCTATGTGTGTTTTTTGTTATAGGGCTATGGAATCTGACGATGCTCTATAAATAAAACATAATAGTCATAAGAGAAACAATGTTAAAAAACAATTCTCTAGAAATAATATTACCCTGATATACATCTTATTATATTATATTACTCAATATTGCATCTGTTTCTAAAATAGAACGCTTTACACCCAATGGGAGAGAAGCAAAGAGCGAAATCCATATTCCATCATCTACATGCAAATTACATTCCTGATGGGTCTGTAACCAACATTGCTATCATGCACAGTGCAAATTGTACATATTGATACATATTTTTACCATTTTATACTGTCTAGAACATGGGCCAGCTATGGCAGGTGCCATAGGAACATGGCATCTAGTAACTAAGGCACCCAAAGAAGTAGCAAAAGGTGCATTTTGTGACCCTGAGGTAGTGGGACAGTAGAAGAGAGTGCAAGCTTTAGTAAAGATAGGACTCTACATAAGGTAAGAAAGAGAGTGTGTGTACACATGTATGTGTATGGTGTCAGAGTGAGTTGGTGTGATTATATGCATGGTGTTAGAGTGGGTGTGTGTTACAGTAGAGTAACAAAGTATGCATGAGCTGGTGTAAGTGGTTGTGTTTTAGTGTATGATGTTATCATGATTGTGCACCAGCATAAGACGTTAGAGTGTTTGTATATGTTAATGTATGGTGTTAGCATAAGTGAGTGGCTAGTGGTGTGAGGGAGAAGAGGGAAGGGTGTATGTATGTGTAAGTCTATAGTGTTAGAATGAGTTGTTAGAGCTGGTCTGCATGTTAGTTTATGGGCGAGTAGTGGCCAGTCGTATTATAATATCTAGAGCTGACCAAAAATGAAAACGTTTTTGCCATGAGTGTGTCCATGAATACACCATGATATGTCATTTGGAAAGTGGCATCTACTGGGCTGGGAGCTGTAGGGCAGGAGGTACATACACTCAGTAGCAGGCTTTCCAAATCAGGAAACAAGTAATATTCAGTCCAGAAGATCAAGGGCAGGCAGCACTTCCTGCGCTGTTAACAAAGGGTTAACAAGCCAAAGCAATGCAAATCAATTATAAAAACCATGGTAAATGCAACCAATGGCACCAAAAGAACTGAGCACAATGTTACTCCGTTCAGTAACACTTCATTGGCACTAGTCATTGTGTATATCATTTGTTACTCTATGTCTGTGCCAATACACTTTGTTGAGGCCATCAAGGTACTAATGCAGAGGGACAGATCATAGATACTCGCCTAGTGCGTTATGTTCATTTAAAAAAATCACAGTCATTTCAATATGGTTTGTTCAAAGTATTCAATGTTTTTAATATTTATACTGTATATATTCCATGCCCAACCATTAGCTGTTCAGAGATTTCATTTTGAAGAATCAGGTCACAATGGACCTTGTTGTCCCACTCTATGGAATAAAAGCATACACAGCCTTAAACACGGACCTTTGATCCAATATTTTCTCATATGAAACCAATTCATCCTGCGTACTTTGACATTGAACTTTAGTATGTTGTTGCCTTGACAACATCAAAAAAGGTTTGCTTCCATTGGGAATTCAGCAGATCAAGGGATTTTTTTAGATGAAGGGGTGTTATTTATGAAATGAACATTAAGACATGTTTGAGATCCCAAACTGAGTTGTTTTATGGCTACACCATTGGGGATATCAACCTAAAATGAACAACTATTAATTAAACAAAATACTAGATATATTCACTTAGAAGCCAGCAGCTGAACCCATTCTGACTGTCAGAAGGATGAAATCATCTTGTTTTCTAACCATTTAAAGAACTTTTCCTGGATCATTGTTATCAGAATTAAGTTGGGGGCAGGTTAAATCATTATACAAAACTTTTTATGAAACTGTGGCAAAAATATGGCTGCTGTCTACCAGTGCCAGAAGACCAGCTCCCAATATGCACTACAGAGGAAAGCAAATGAGACATAATCAGCTGGTGTGGGCACAGACAAGGAAAGAAGGACCACGTATACCTTAAACACAACTATATCTCTTTTATAGAAATATATCATAGATTAAAATCACAACAAAAAATACACAAGCTACATTTCTAAAAAAAAAAAAAAAAAAAAAAAGCGCGTTGCGTGACCCAGCAGTAGTAGCACAGCAGCGAGTTGTGTTAAAAATAGGCTGGGGCTTCACAGGGTTGGTATACAGGTCTTTGTGCCTCTGGGTATGTTAACGGGTATGTTAGAGTGAGTGTGAGTGGGTGTGTGTGAGAGAGTGTGTGTGAGAGTGTGTGTGCATGAGTGTGTGAGAGTGTGTGCATGCGTGTGTGAATGAGAGTGTGAGAGTGGGTGTTTTTTTTCTGGATATGTTAATGTAAGTATGTGTGTGTGTTAGTATGTGTTTCTTGGTGTGTGTCTGTGTTAGTGCGTATGTGTTACAGACAGGGCCGGCCCTACAATGGAGCCCCAGGCGGCACTTTTTTTTTTTTGAAGTGGAGGATAGAGAGGGGCGCCAAGTGGCTGAGCGCCGGAAGTGACGTCAATTTCTGCCGCTCAGCATTACAAGCCGGCACCGTGGCAGAGCAGGGAGACTCGCCGCGGGACTGTTTAAAGGTAAGTACAAAGTGTGTGTGTGGGGGGGGGGTAGATAATTGCGGCCGGCGTCGGCAGGGGGGGGGGCATCATTTTAAACTTCGCCCCAGGCGGCATTAAGCCTTGGGCCGGCCCTGGTTACAGAGAGTGTCCCTCCCATGATCAGTTTCTGCCACTGCAGGAGACGTTCATCAAGAACCAACATAGTCATTTCAATATCAAATATCTTTGATATATATTGATAATAGTTTTCGCCAAGCTATATTATGGAAATGCAATTAAAACTATTAAGAACTTATACGTATATAAGAATTCCAAACTCAACTACATAGAAAACTTTATTAAGAGGAGAAAGAGGTCCTAAAACAAGCAAATTTAAGCAAATTATCACATCTTGCATATATTACCTAAGGCTGTGTTTAAAGATAAATAAGACTATATTATATATTAAAATTGTGACAAAGTTCCTCTAAGCTGTCAGCCCTGAAGGAGATTTTAATGAAGGTGAAAAGGAGTCAAAAAGCTGTTAAAACTCAGATTTATTTGCAGGGTTACAGGCGCCTCTGGAGGCAGAAAGGGTTAATTAAAATGTTTAACAAAAAAAGATAGCAACGTTAAGTGTGATATTTCCTTGCAAGTATTCAGAGTTCTTTATAACTGCCTTTTCTGCGAAGCTGAAGGAATTTCTATTTGAAGTACTCTTTATCCAATGGAGATCTTCATCGACTTGTATAAAAATACGGCTTTTAATCTGAAATCCCTACTGACATTTACATATAAGCACCAAAAAATGCTACTGGGCTTTGGAGATTTAATTTGACGAAAGAAAAGTATTTCTATTAAAAGTACGTTTTATTTAAGTTGGCCTCTTCTCGTGAGTCAGAGAAGCCGGATTATTACTTAAGAAAAAAAAGAAGAGAAAAACTCAATGTGTGAATTGTACATTTGCTTAACTAAGGGGCTGAGAGACACATTCTTGGTTACTCGTAAGTGATTATGATCATTTTAATTTATTTAGGAAATGACAACATAATTTGCTTTACAGTACAATAAGAATATAAATACGGAATAACGAGCCATAAGTGAATACCGGGACAAGTGACGGCCAGGGTATTTTCTTGGCAACTATTACAATTTGGAGCAATAACCTGTTCTTCACAAACCTTGATATACACTAACAAGCTCGGTTTTATGGGCAACTGATGATTAAAAACGCTATTATCGTCTTTACCATTAAAGTCTGTATTAAGTAGCCTGGTGTGATTTTCTGTTTAATATTTGATGCCAGGCTGCATTCATTTCAATGTTTTAACTCCTGTAGCCTTAGATGCATCAAAAGCATTCGTTATACTTGCCTCTTGATTCGATCAATAAAGCTTTTTTGCTGTTCCATGTAACACTACAATAAATTGCTTTGATGCCCTTAATTTAGTCTTAAAAGGTGTTAGACACCTGATTGCTATAATAGGAGTGGGTCAAATGTCATAGCTAGACAATAGTTGTGGTCCATGGACCACTATGGTCATCAGATGACAGATGAAGAGTTATGTTCAACACAGCTAGAGTGATCAGTTCTCAATTAAATAATCCTAACAGCAAGGGCGTAACTAGAAACCACAGGGTTCCTGGTGCTAAAATCGCCCCGGGGCCTTCAGCTTTACCAAGCAACATGTGTCACAGTGCCAACTTTGCCCCTAAACAGCTCGTGAGTGTCTCCATTGCCCCCAAAAGGTTTGCTCCAGCTTGTTAGTGCCCCCAAACAGCTTATCTGTGCAGTTTTTGCCACCAAACGGCTTGCCTGTGTCATTATTGTCCCTTGCCCCTTCCAACATACACTCTGGCGCAGATATGTAAATACTCTTACTCATGCTAACCCATACTTACTCATACTCACTTACACATTTGTACGCACTCATTCCCTCTCACACCACTCATGCTAACACACACTCCTTCTCATACCACTTACACATCTATGCTCACACACAAACACTTACACATACACACATCTATGCTCACACACACTTATACACACACATCCATGCTCACACACATCCATGCTCACACACACTTATACATAGAGATCCATGCTCACATACACTTAAACATAGACATACACGCTTGCATATACTTATAGATACAAATCCATAATCTCATGCACTTATACATAGACATCCATGCTTACACACATGCAAACATATATACCCCCTTCCTCCTGCCTGCATCCCCTTATCTCTCTTGCAGATTTTAGTCCGCTGCTTGCACACTGTGTGATCAGCCTCAGTTTCACCCCAGAGTCACGTGATGTTACGTGACCCACTGCGTTCTTGGCTTTCTGCAAAGGTTCAGCATTGCTGAGAAAGGGCCCTTTCTGAACAATCTTGAGGCGGCAGGAGCAGACAGGAACAACTGGTCACAGGGGTCACAGGGGCCCCCTAGAGAGACAATAGAATGTGGACACTGTTCCTTCCACTAAGTGAAAACGCATATAGTATGTGAAGGAAGGTAACAGTAAAGATACCAATATTAATTATACTCAAGTACTTCTCAGCAGAGGACTCTATAAAATATAAAGATGTCCAATCCTGTTCTTTTTGTAGTTTGTTTTGATTTTCTTATACAACTAATTTTCGGCTGCCTGGTCAAAGAGCACTATCCAGTCCTCTCCAACAGACGTTCACCAAAATGGATGAACTTGAAATAATCTCCAAATACAAAGATATTCTTAATATGTTTTTAAGGGATAAATAAGCAAAATTTAACCATTTCATCCCAATAGAATGTTCATCACTAAAAGTATTTAATTTGTGATGACATTCCCAGGTTTTTATAAGCTTTTGATGTTCACCTGCCGCTGGGGAGTTAATGAAACACGGCAGGGGTAGGAAAAAGATAGATTAAGCAGATTACTATATGCCAAAATCTATTTCAAGTGGCTTTGTAGACGAATAGCATTCAGAGTGGGGTTTTGCAATATGAAAAAGAATATAAAACAGGATATTGGATTGTCCTTCTTCTGTTCTTAAATGATTGTGTGTTCTTGGTATTTTAGTATTTAGATGTGATATAATCCTTAATTGGGTTTTGTTTAACCCCTTAAGTGCCGATCCTGTTATTTATCAAAGGGTTAATCCATGGAATGCACTTTAATGCATATTATAGCTGTATACGCAAATGAGACGTTGTTTATATTTACATGGTGCCTCCCTTGCAAGCGCATGGGGGATTCTGTATCCTGACATCTTCAGAAATTACTTCTTTAGCTGTCCCTTTAATCATATAAACACAAACAGTTTATGTGTTACATGCAAATCAAGAGTAGAATTTTATAATCACTGATTTCACCATTAACTAGAATATTTATTAAAAAAAATAGAATATGTCAAAATGAAGTCGAGTAAAACCGGTTAATGGCTTTAAAATATTGTACGTAGATTGTTTCTTTGTGATACTTCTTGTTTAATAGTAATCAGACAGTGTCAAAGCGGATTCTCACTATAGGAATGGTGATTCGCAAGCAGTCAAGATTCCAAACACTATAACTGTAGAATGTGGCATCTCCCTGCACGCTACCCAATGCCTCTGGGGACCGGAATGTTCTCTTGCTCATTGAGAATGTCTCAATCGAGTTGTTAGCAGACACTGCAAGTGACAAAGCCAGATGTGTGAGCTTTATGTTAATTTAGTGGTGCCTGGCTCTGGGTCATCTCCAGGACCAGTAGGAAGTGACAAGATATTGTGTGAATCTGCGGTCCATGGCTAATTTCCTTAGACAGCTATGGGTGTCTTAACATAAATGAATCACACATATTGTTTGAGCTGAGGCAGCAGAGATGGCTAGAGGTTCCCATAGCATTTTAATTAAAGGTGTGATTCTTCACTTATATTCTAATGCTTATTTTGAAATTAACCATTTTCTGTAGTTTCCTGGAGTAATACTGTCCCCTTTTTAAAGTACTGTTTAAAGGAGGTTTTGCCATAGTAGTTTGGATCTTAATTTATTGTATTCTCGTTTGTTATAACAGGGCAAATTTGCTCAAGAAGCAGTGCAAGTTCATGCATATACCGGTAGTATTTGGCTACTCGCAGTAACATTTAAAGGTTAACATTTCCATGATGTGCTCCCATTCAGGTAACACTAGAGACAAAGCAGTCTGTAAATTTGTATTTGCAGAATGGAGAAGACAACATACCAACTTCCCATGATTTTATTTTCCTTGCATACATTAAAATACAGCAAACGGGGTGAGCAGAGACATTTACTGGTGAGCCAGCTGCTATGGACTGCAACTCTAGTCATGCTGAGAGAAACTGAGGTCTATCTCCCACCTTGAAGCTCACCTAATAGATTTCATGAAGCATAATCCAGGGCAGCTTGGCACTTCTTTCTAGAGACCCCTAGCAGGATGGTCCTAGTGTATAATTTATGGTCAAGGTATCGAGATTTCACTTTTCACCTAAGTGTGTTTCCCTTGCAGCTCAATCTAATGAATACATTCCATATTTTATGATGAAGTCTCTGTATTAAAGATGCCCAACTGTGACGTTGTCAGAGCTATTTAGGCTCTGCCTCATGCCATTCCATTAGTATATAAAGGTGTGAAATCATTGGGCTCTAAGAAGTTCACTTTTTTCTCTCTTCTCATTTTTTTTCCCCTTAAACTTGCCCTCTCTTTTTTTACGCTGTTTATCTCTATCTACTCTTTCCCTCTCACTTTTTTCTTTTCTCTCCCTATTTCCTTTCTTTATTCTCTCTCTTTCGCTACCCCATTTTCTTAGCCTGTCTCTCCTCATCTCTTAACATTCCCCCTTTGTCTTCTCTATCCATCTTTTCTTTCTGTCTCCTGTCTCTTTTGTTGGGGCCTCCCAACCTGCACACAACACTATCCTGCATCCTCTTCCTGCATACAGACACACACTCACCCTCTCCCTGCACTCAACTGAATCTGGCACATCCTCCCTCCCTGCATACAACACAATCTGGACCCTCTGTCTCTACACACAATAGTAAGGACAGGTCCAGCCTTTCTCCCTCCCACCTTACACCTACAATATGGCAGGTCTTCCCTCCAGTTGCACTTTGCTTTATCTCCCACCCAGCATGACCAACAATTACCCTGGTGGCAAGGTTATTATATGTATAGAGATATAAAAAAGTGTAAGGTCCAATTTACCAAGTACTATAGGCCATAAATGCATGCTAGAAGATAAGAGTGCTTAGTGCATAGTGGCCTGATCATAAGACAACAATCATTTCAGGGGATAGAAATACATTTTGGTTACTCCCCAGGTCATGTGTGCCGGCATGATTCAATGACAATTATTATATCATCAAACAAAGTAAGAAATGCCAAATATGGCCTCAGGGCAAGTACCGCCAACAGGATCCAAGCGCCATCTTGGAAACTCACTGAAAAGGTTTCTGCAGACAGCAAGCCCGCTGATTATGTAGGCGTTGGAGTAATCCAACCCTGGTATTAATACTGCCTGTAGACCCAGCTGATGGATGCCTGCCTTATGACAAACCGCAAAGTAGAAAAACTAGACAAACAAATCAACTTTAGGCACACAAATCAAATTAGCCAAATGGGCAGTTGGTCCTAAACATTGACTTGGTTTGATCCAGATAAAGGCTAGTAGCTTGGCAGATTGTATTGTTTTGGTTTTTTTATGGGAAACTGGAGACATAATGATTAAAAATAGACTCGTGGTCAAAAACAATACCAGGCAACATTACCACACTTTACCACCGGTTATGTGTTTCTCTTTTTATTTTAATGCATTTACATAACACAGAGGGAACAGATGGATGTGGAATACATTCTGACTGTTTTCACTTGATGTTATTGTATTTGTTCTCAGACATGATTCATTTAGTTCTTGAAGCTTTGTAAGCATTTCCTAAGCCCTGAAGGCCTTTCGGGCTGTGTTTGATTATCCTTCTGTTTACTGGGAGCTGTGTTCTCTCACAACAGATCTGCGATATCCTGGATTATCGGCTTCCATTTTCCTCTTCTGTACCACCTACACATGCTTTGCTTTTTTTAGAGTGTTTATATGACCATGTGTCATCCAATACGATCTTTTAACCAGACTTGGAGATAAAGCCCCTGTGTGAAGGTCAAGTTTCACACAGCGTTTTGCAAAACACTATGTCCTCTGCACAGTACTTTCCTTGGATTTTTTTCAACAAATTCAAATTTATGTGTGCTTGATATGTTTAACCTGTTGTGAACTAGAGCTACAACACATGATATTGCAAAGCCTCCTGATACAAGAAAGAAGAAATACAGTACAAGCATTTTTTCAGACAACTGTTTTATCCCTTTTCGCGCAATTTGAAAGACAGCAGGTTCTAATTTGACAAGGCTTGGTACAGGTGAGGGAGTAAAAGAAAACAATAAAGGATCTTTGCCAGTAATATAAGAAGATATTGGGTATTATTCTCTCCAAATGTTTTTTTTTGGACAGCTCCCTGGAACTAATGCTTTCGTATCATTCCAAATTGCCTATGATGCCATGATAGAATATCATATTTGGAAGAGATTTGTACTACTCCTCATTGTTACTCTCTTGCTACCTTCTGCTTTACAGAATGAAACCCCAGTCTCTGTTTCATCATGACACACCGCGCAGGGGCTGCATCAGGCCCGGACTGGCGATCTGGCACGCCGGGAAAATGTCTGGCGGGCCGCAGGCTGACATCACCGCTACCTTCAACTTCGAGTGATGCATATGTGTGAATAAGTGTACTTGTGTTATCATTGGCTGAAATGTGCGAACGACGTGGGAAATTCCATGCATGGGTACGAATTTAGACTAAAACTCTAGAATTAATAATTACAATGAACTCTATTCTACAAGTTCCAAAACCAATATTCTTTAGATTTAGATTTAAACACGATAAACAAGAAAATATTTTACCATTGATAAAACGATCCTCATCAGCCCTGACATTACACAGATGCTTGCCGTATCGTTTCATAAAGAATTGTAAAATCTTTCTATATAAATGGCAAAAGGTGATTTTGTTTGTTTCCTGAAGTCCATGTATGCCAAGCATTCTGACAAGGTGAAGCTGTACGCCTTCCAGAACTTGACATGTTTTTATGCCGAAGTCACTCTGGCTACAACTCAACCCAGATAGAAAGAGACTTTGATGAGAAGAAGCTAGAGATCTTAAAAATGCTTTATCTATAATAAAATTATTAGGAAAAAGGAACGGTTTGTTATAGATTCCAATTTTTTAATAATGTTTTTATGATTCATTTATGATAAGGGTTTAGGATGGATTATTCATATTGATATTTATTAAAGATCTAATGAGCATTTCGTCTGCTGCTATAGCGGCCATCATGATTCTGATTCTGCTTTGTGTTATCTTTGTGGCAGGGGCGTAACTAGAAACCTCAGGGCCCCGGTGCGAGAATCTGTTAAGGGCCCGTCCCACCCCCAACCCATCTATCCCTTTCTCATGATCTACCCTCTCCCTCCCTACCCTCTCACTCCCTCCCCCCTTCTCACGATCTACCCTCTCCCTCCCTACCCCCCTTCTCACGATCTACCCTCTCCCTCCCTACCCCCCTTCTCACTATCTACCCTCTCCCTCCCTACCTCCCCTTCTCACGATCTACCCTCTCATTCCCTACCCCCTTCTCATGATCTACCCACTCCCTCCCTACCCCCCCTTCTCACGATCTACCCTCTCCCTCCCTACCCCCCCTTCTCACGATCTACCCTCTCCCTCCCTACCCCCCCTTCTCACGATCTACCCACTCCCTCCCTACCCCCCTTCTCACGATCTACCCACTCCCTCCCTACCCCCCCTTCTCACGATCTACCCACTCCCTCCCTACCCTCCCTTTGTAGGTCACTTACCGTCAACTCCTGTGTTGGAAGCATGAGGCGTTTGTCTCGGGTGCCGGCACCCGAGACAAACGCCTCACGCTCCCAACACTGCACTCAGGGCAGCGCTGAGGCAGGCGGCGGCAGCGGCAGTGGCGGCAGCGGCAGTGGCGGCAGCGGCGACGGGGAGCGGAGGCATCCTGGATTTCTGTCAGCCAGGAGGCCCAAGAGTTGCCGAGCGGTTGGATCCGAGTGAGTTGCTAAGTATGCTTATATAGCCAGACATCATTGTTTTATATTTAATATCTATTAGTTCTATAGTTGTTTTTATTTTATGAATTAGATGTACCAGGCATTGTATACAATTGGCCAGATTCCATTCCGGAGATAAATTCACCAAAAGTAATTGAACATCATAAATTCAAGTAGGCAAACATGAGATAACATCCAATATATTGCCCTGGTGATGAAATGTATCACTGTTTTTTTATCTCAGTTTTTCAACGGCATCCTACATCAGGATTGCTATTTATTTATTGGTGGTGGATTTATCTCCGCCATTGAATCCAGCCCAATCTTTAATGCTATCCAGACAAAGTATTGGTTTTTAACTTTCAGATGGAAAAATAACACATCATTTTTTAAAATTTTCTTTTTCTTTGACTTTTAATTTTAAAATAGGCTAAAATACATATATATCAACAACCATTTTTAACATAAAATGTATATATTTTCTATTAAAGTCATTATATTTCAGCTAGAGAGTTTCCAACAAAGGCTGTCTTGAGCCTAAGCAAAATAAGAGTAGTCTTTGCTAGTTTTAATCTCCCTCCCTCGCTGTCTTAAGTGCTGAGAAAAAACAA
Organism: Spea bombifrons; assembly: GCF_027358695.1. Lineage (NCBI taxonomy): Eukaryota > Metazoa > Chordata > Amphibia > Anura > Pelobatidae > Spea > Spea bombifrons. The sequence continues at coordinate 40,809,249 of NC_071092.1, read as the reverse complement.
ATAAACAACAACAGGAAATTAACATCACCGAGAAAGGGAAATAATCAAAGAAAAACACTTGAGGAGGTGAAGATGAATTCACCACTTAGCGTTTAACTGCCTCGTTACAATTATATGAAAGAGTTTCGTTTAAAGAGTCTTTGGTTCAAAATTGATATTGCTGATAGTTAATTTGTTACTATCACCCTTTAGCATCATACTCACACCAGGGTTTGAGTCTCTGTATTTTTGCCCCAACCGCAGGGTAAAGGGGTAAATACCGAGGCCCACAAAGTCTGGAATGTTATGGTTGATATTCCTGCTTGAATGCAGGTGACACAATTAAGTTTAAATTAACCCCTTAATGACAAAGCCCGTACATGTACGGGCTCAACATGCATTGTTTTCAATGGGTTTAGGGACCGCCCATTGTCCTTAAGGGGTTAAGTTTAAAATGAACTCAAGGTTTTCATGAGTATACCATTGATTGAATTGAAAAAGCCCCCCCTTGTTTCTAACAAAACGCTAAAGTGAAATGTTTAGATAAAAACATGTAATTCTCATTGAAATGTACTTGTCATTTATGAACTCCATCCATGAGTTGTTTTTTTTTTTTTTTTTTTTCAATCAGCATAATTGTTTTCTGGGGATTGGAATTAACCGAAAAGGACCAATTTAAATTGAGAAAGGGTAATGAAATGTGCCATTTATTTGGTGTCCGGAAATCCTCTCACCAACATTACAAAGGCAGTGGGAACCAAGCACCCTCCGCCAAAAAAATAACAATCACTTAATAAAGGGAGAAAACCTGAATGGGCATGAATAATAATACAAACCCTAAAAATGGAAACATAAGATGACTGTTCCCTGTAAACGTGGAATATATATCGCTTAATCTTATTTGTAAATGCTATGGAACATATGTATTTACTGGACTGTAAAATGCAATCACCATGACAACAATACTGGCATGTTTTACGGTTACTCCTGGATTCATATAGGGGATATAATTTCTTTTTACTGCTGTTTTAATTGCGACACTTTTGGGCTTTTATAAAATACCGTACAGTATCTGCCTGATTGGAAAACATTCCACGAAAAAGTACTCTGTAAGGACAACAAGACGGGTGTCCATGGCGTTCATATTCATCTCCGCAGTCCGGTGCTGAAAATGCCTCTAATTAGATCAAAGACCTTTTTTCAATCATCTAATGACCATTAGCGCATAATTACAGAGCTAATGGTGTGTTGCTTGACAACAGTGCTGACCCTGCACAGGTAGGAAAGCAATGACATTCAGTAACCCTGGTAGATAAATAGAGATGCCACTTATTTCGAAATCAAAACTTCATTTTCTGTTCACAAAGAGTGATACATTATCTAGCGACATGGTTTGTACCGCTGGTCTCGCAGAGGACATATACCGTGTTTTATCACAAAGCATGTACAACATTTACTCGTTTCTGTGATTACTGGGCCTCCTGCTACATATGGAGACCTCTCCACGACCACCTACTATCTCATCTGTGGTCATGTCCACTACAATAGGCTGGGTTCTGGCCTATCGGGTATTAAGTGACCTATGGCCCAGCATCATCATGTATGACCTCTGATGACCTTGATGACCTTGTTTTTGGCTGGAATTTCCTATCTTAGCATTGGGCCTTCAGTTCCCCCTCGCCCTTCATCTATGTCACTCCATGTGCAGTTCTGTAGCTTTCTTGTTCACTCGGTACCAGAACCGGCTTGTGTCCTGACCCTGCTCCTTGTTTATGGTTTGCACTGAAGTTCTGCTTTACAGCATTTATTCAGCTTGTCCAGTGATTTTGCGACTGTCTTCTGATTCAGATCCCTCTGAAATTCTGGCTTCTCAGTTCCAGGCGCGGCTTGTCTTGTTCCTTGCTCCTGCTCATAGTGTTTACTCACCTCTGACCCCCTTGGTCTCTGCATCAGGGTTCCTATACGCTATAAATGCTAAATTTATTGTATATGGTCTTGTTTTACGAGTTTTATACACGCATGGAGAGACATGTTTAGACAACCAGCCCCGGCCCTGCTGTAACATTTCCACCAAAGATTTTAAAGCCAGACTTTTACCTGCTTGTTACAATTTATATAAAATGTTTTTTCTGATACTAAGGAAGTCAAAGATATAGTACCTGAGTACCTATCAGCACCTTCGTCAAATAATATTTTGCATTATCAAGTTGTTGGGTTTTTCTTTGCTTTTTTAATTTATTTTCTGCCCTCAGGCCCTAGTATTCAATCCATTCTGGCAAGGGAATTGTGAACCATAAATCTTTACACCACATCGTGGAGATTTAGGGATCATTGTATCAGATTAAAAAGTAGCAAAGCAATTAAGTTTATCTGGTAAGATCTCTGTCTTTAAAAAAACCAAAACAACACAGGTCGAACAAGAAGGAATGGTTTACTAGAGCACAAAGAGCAATGACTTTGGAAGAACAATACTTCCCAATCCTAAAAAGAATAAATCAAGACAATATTCTATAGTTTACATAACTATTTTAGACAGTGACCTATCCACCATATTACACTGTTTTGTTTTTCTACCCATACATTTCCTTGTGTGAATTCCTAAACTTTACTGTCCTCACTGTAAAAAACTCTTTTTCCATTTAATTGATGACATATTACATTTTTATACTGTTTCTATCTTTTTTTTAATTAAACATTTAGAAAATTCTAGGCCTGCTAGAAAAGAAATTTAGCTGCCCTTAAGGACATTGCTAAGCTGAAGTTCATCTTAATATTGAAGGAGCCCAAGTAATATCGAGTATTTTTTATTATGCTTATAATTCTTATTTTCCATGTGCAATGTTCCCTTAAGTCTTAACCACTTTAGAAACGGACTCCTTGATGCTCAAAGAACTTAGACGTTGTTGGATATGCAATAATCAATCAGTTATAACGTTGGTCAACAAAATCCCAATCGTGGTCAGAGGGGATGCTCCTTTGGGATCATGGTGCTCTGCAGCATATGTCACAGATATGTAAACCTAGAACAGATGCCATAATAGTCACATTGAGAAGCCAATAGCTATGATGGTCTTTAAACTATGAAAGAAAAAAACTTGTACACCAAAAGCACCATTAATATGGAGAATGCATGGCTGCCAAAACAGATTGCATCAGTATGGAGTACTTAATAACCTTTCTTTAAGCTTTGGTAAATTGCCAGGCTACACAGAGGCCATGAACCAGACAACCATCTTATGAGTTAATCTTCCTTTCTTGACAATAAATGTAGGTTTTACTGTAGCAGACAAAACGTGAAATGCAACTTTACACGTACAAAGAACCAACGAAGTATCCAAACGCCAGCTGTCCTCTTTCTCAGCGTTGGTATCAACCATAAAACAACAATTTACTCCGTGAACTTGCGGAAGAAGAAATATAAAGCATTAATCTTTTTCTCCTCGTTTCAAACACATCTTCCTTGATAACATCATCTGATTAATGAGCAATGGATGAGTCATTATTTGCAGATTCTCAGATAGGATTGCAATTAAAACTCAGAGCAAAGGCTGAACACAGGCGCTGCCTGATGCCTTTTGAAGACGGAGAATTGTATTTATCACTGTTATTTGTTTTTTCATTTCTTTAGACAAAGATGTCACCGAAAATAGATTTCTGATTATTTTCCAGTATATCTGAGATAAAAGATTCATTTTTCAAAAAAAGCTTTTCTTTAAAGTGCCCTGGAAAAGTTGCTCGAAAGATGGCAAAGCTTTTGTTTTGTAAGTGAACGTTGTGCATGGCGGACAAAGTTGACTTGAACAATTATCTATGCACCATACGTATATTAAAGACCAAGTTGTACCACAGTCCTCATACTGGTAATTATTTTAAGTTTGTATACCATTGTACTTTTTAAGTTTGTATACCATTTTGTACATCTGGTGATCAAACTATACATTTTGATGTGCCATTAACTATATGTTGGTGCTTTATTGCTAGACGTAGTGACACGGAACAGTAATAGTTAATTTTGCTTTCTTTATTTTTTAATAAAATATACTAATAGTAGTTGATTTTTCATGTATTTAAAAGTTTAATTTTAATTGTATAATTCACTTTTGTTGCCTTGTCTACTAATTAGTCATGTGACTTGTCACTCACACCAGGACTTTATAGTAATTGGATAAAATTTGAATGCCTTTTCTACATAAGGCTAAAGGGAAATGTAGGCCTATACACCACCCGTTCATTTATTTCATCAACATATTATTATTTTGTCTACACTGGTCTGAAATGTTTCAAAATTAGGACCCTGCTGACTACGTATTTAAATTCAGGCAAATAAGGCATGTATACAGCAGATAAAACATTGTATCAAGGAGAAGATGCCACTACACAGACGACACCGAACTTTTTAAAAGTTGTACCATAAATAAAGAAGAAGTTTGATTTAAGTACTTAAAGTTTTAGTCTGCTTGTTTTTTGACCACCTAGACAGGACTGTCTCAGATATCAGCGTAAATAGCAATGAAAGAGTTAAATAACATACAAGATTCTCAATATGCTGACTCGGACACACGCGGTATATTAAAATATGTACTTTTTCAGCTTTAGCTGCACCTTTTAAGTGGTGTCAGAAAAAGCATCACAACCATAAATTTCCATTGAATTCATTATTCTCCCAGACATTCTTGTATAATCCCACGTTTCACCTTTGCTTCATTTTATGATCTGGAAAGAGCTGTCTCAGGAATCCTTTAATGCTGGGACATTTTTTTCCCATTTTTATCACCCACCCCGAGGCTAGAAATTGATTAGATTCCAGGGTCAGATCGTCAAGAGGTCACAGAATGCACCAGGCCTGGCATCTCCTCATCACACCAAGGGTCCTTCAGGCTATCTCCACAATACTAGAACATTTGGTTTGATTAAAGACACCTCTCCAAAATTAGAGACACGGGCTCTGAAAGAAGATAGAAGGTCATTTCTCCAGCGAGCTCCTGAAGGTGTGCATGTGATAATACCAGCCCTTCTAACAGCCCCTTGTATTTAATAAGCCTCTTCTGATCATGACAGTAAAAGAAATGGATCACATCAGAGTTAGCAATTAGTCTTATATTTATAGGAGTCTTAACTTCGCTGATTATGTAGAAACGTAGCTTCAGAAGCTGCAATGTGGTTCAAAAGCAAACCATACAATTCCCTCTCACAGAACATGGCGAGGAACTCTGAAAAGAGTATTAAGTTGGACCCCATGCTCTTTGTTTACACCACAAGGGTCCACATTGACTACGTATGACAATGAATTATTGACTATGGTCTACAGCAGAGATCCCCATATTGTTGGGGCTCTTGGTAGCAGTCTGTAATGTAATGGTTATTGGCTAATACCCATACAACCTCTTATTAAGTATTTTACTGTCACTGGATTACTTTTCAACTTTTACATAAAGTTCTAATTTTCCATTTTTTTTTTAAATTTAAGATTTTGCCGGTACACACGGTAAAGTCAAGTACATTAGCCCAAATGATTTCAGTATGTTTGTATATTTGCCTCGACATTTACCAATAATGTTGATCTTTGCATAACTAGGATTCTAATTTGGTAGAAAACCAAACAGAATTTTCATAGAGGTCAAACAAGTAAAGAAGAGTTCAACGTTATGGATCCGTAGTATGCATGCTACACAGCTCTAAAAATGTCATTATTGTCTCACCGAATGCTGGGAAACTATAGATTTCTGCTTATCCCTTTATTTATCTATAGAATCAGGTGCTAAGCAACACTCGGAACTTGACAAATATCAATCTTGACTGGAATCTGAATGGCTTCGCTCTATGTAAGCAAGTCTAGTGTCCTAAAGCGGAGCCAAAGAGACCAGTAAATGTGTTCACAGATCAGATCAGTGAGATTTGTAATACATTATGTATCAAAGTCTTCAAGCTATAAAACTGGTTGGAAAGGAACTCAAATGGGGAAAACCTTGTACATCGGACAGAAACATCCCATTACATGCAAACCCATTACTCTACATGATCTGTTTTGTTGATAAATCCATGGCTACATTGTCATTAAGTTATCACTAGTACAAGATTCTGCTTCTGGCACTTGTCCTTGGATGACCTTGAGAAATGTAAGATGCGACAATCTTTTTTTTTCCACTTTAGAGCATTAGAAAGGAATCTCTGTACAGTTTCATAGCCAAAGGATTTTATGAGTTCCATAAAAGAGGACATTTTATGTACTGAGAGGCTGATAAGCTAGTACTTCCGGGGTGAGAAGCAGTAACATCACAAAACCTCATAAAGTCTAATGGTATAGGCGTCAGGGACCCATGGACAGTTCTACTCCATTCTATGTTGGTTGGAGTTACGTTTTATTGTATAGATGGTATAAGTATACCCTAACACACATATGAACTGCTATCAAACACTCTGAAGACATCGAGCCATTAACTAAAAAAATCTACAGAGAACAATACAAAGAATCACTTAAATATTTGTACATTGCATTCCCTTATATTCCAAGCCTCAGACAGGTATTTGAAGAAAAAAAATATTAAAATATCTTTAATATCTTATTAATGCACAAGCAAGTAAAATACAAGATATATATATATATATTTTGTCATGTTCTATATGAATTAATCTTATCCCCCCCCCACCCAGTTTAATTGAGATCAAGATGCTGTCTCCAGAAGAGAGGAAGTTGGGATCTGTCTAGGTCTATTAAAAGTTTTATATAGTTTATATAGCAAAATTAAACAAAAAGTGAATCTTTTCCACAAAACTAGCCTATAGTACTCACACATATATTTTCTTTTCTCAAAGATGTGCCATTAAAGGACAAAATATTATTCTTCATTCACCAAACTGAAATGAGATGGGACTGGGCACTACAATGAATAAAGTAAATATTTTACGTATCAAGTGTATGCATGGCTTGCAGCTAGTACTATTGCTAACCTCTACAGAGAATTGTTATATCCCTAAAAATATCTTTTATATAGTCTTATAACTTGGACTCAGCAGAGAGAGGAGCTCCATTGCCTTATTCTTGTTCCAAATATGTTTCCCTTCCACGCATTCAATTAACTTGATGAAAATAACTCTGTCCCAATTAGTTTAGCTACTTACGAAGGGTATATTCACCAAAAGCTATCCCAAAATAAATCTGTAGATGACAATTCCAAACACTTGTCAAGATCTATTACTAGGTCAACAAAGCTGGCTGGACTCGCTTTTCCACTGCAATCCAAATAAAAGAAAATCATTTCATTTCTTTCTCCAGGAGCTCAAATAGCGTGAGAGATGTATTTTTGAAAAAAAAAATTCTCTTTACTTTTTCTTTCCTTACTCCAAACACGACACTGGACTCGGGGCCCATCTGGATCCTTCTTGGTTATGCTACATGTCTTTAGCTTGACGTTTAGCAGTCTGAGCCTCGATACTATAAAGATGAAAAATCTTTTGTTATAAAAATCAAAATTCTAAGGCTAGGACCCAATTGCGATCAGACATCTCATCTTGTCATCTCACATAACTTCATATGATGTAGCATGCGACTTTCACAGCAGGGTGCAGTCCATCTCCGGCTTGCCTCGCACCCCACTGGATGGCGGTCTGGACAGAGAAGGCAGATGTCCATATGTTCTATATGTACGACAAGACTAGAAGGGTAAACCAAGAGTTCATACGAATACCGGGATGAATAGATCACGCAGACAGCTGCTTGCATAGAAGTTCACTGTGTGCTTTCCCTTTAACCCCTTAAGGACAATGGTCGGTCCCTAAACCCATTGAAAACAATACATGTACGGGCTTTGTCATTAAGGGGTTAATATAAACATTCCGACATTATTGAATGTTATTATGAATCAAGACAAAGGAACCTCGCAAAACTGTTTTACAGAGAAACATGCAGACAACGGTGTATAATTTAAATTCCATTTTGTTTACTCCTAGGAGAGAAAATATAGTTGATTATATCATCTGTCTGAATCTACATCAAATACCAATTTTAGAAAACAAGAGTATTCGACGTGCTTTTTATGAAGGGGTAAAAAAAATATGCTTTGGGATATGAGGACTGTTAAGTTCGCAAATGAATGTTTTTGTTTTTATTACTCGAGGATTTCGATAACCGTGTTTGCATTTATGAATATGTTTAGGAGAAACTGTTTCTAATGTTTGTGTAAATGTACTTTTTATACTAATATTGAAATGCGCTGGCCTCAAAAAAGGTAGCATTTATTCATTTATTTTTTAAGTGTAAGAATGATTAGAAAGTTGATGCGGGTCATTCTGTGTTTTGGTGTAATGTGATAAAATTATTTATTACTTAGGATAAAAATATAACTGTGGAAAAAATAAGTACCATAAGGCGTTTTGGGAATTAGAGGTATCAAATACTCTTAGTTTCTTGGGATTCCTAGAAGTCAAGGCCTGTAATATGGTACTATTTACAAATTGTTTATAACATTTGTGATACTTAACTTATTTTTACTTATTAGTTTATATATAGCACCAGCATATTCCACAGTGCTGTACAAAGGGTAAACGGGACAAGTAGTGCATAGCATAACAATTTGACCTACAGAAACAAGAGGTAAGGACGGTCCTGGTCATGCTTACTATTTGGATGATTAATTTTATTTTTATGTATATTATTATTATTATTATAGTATTTAAGTATCGAGGGTAAAGCAGGAGTTAAAATAACTTTCATTTTTAGATGTTCACTAAAGGGTTGGAATAGTTAACTCCGCTCTTCTCACAATGTAATCTTACAGAGGTCAGTCTCGGCATCAGAGTTAATACCAATTAACGAGTCTTCCACAAATTGCTCAGCTTATAGGAAACTAACATCGAACATTCCAAAAAATGCAAATAATATTCCCCAGAATCAAAAAAAACACTCCCCACAAACCAAATACACCAGACGACATGGGCATCATTGTCAATCATAAAAACAGAAACAGTCTGCCCGCTCTGCAGAAGAGGCGTCTTCGGATAAAGCCTCTGAATTATCTTGTAGGCTCCTTATCCATCATGCAGTTATGTGCGCAACGGGTAACAGAGCAAGGCTCATGGTGTTGACTGATTTATATCTGCACACGACGGCGTCTAAGAGTTGACAGAAATGAAGGACATCAGATAAGGAAACGTGTATGAGAGGCAGCACTCAGAAATCAATAATGACAAAAGAATGACTTCCCGATACTTTAGAGCCAGCGTGCCCTTCCTGCTGCAAGGTAATGGTGTTGGCAGATCTTCAAACATGGGAAACTGCACCTATATGTCTTTGATACATTCTACATACACATCCTTTCATTTATATTCACCCCTCAGGGACTCCAATGATAAAATACAAATGTATCCAATCATAAAATGTATTCAAATTGTAAATCGAGTGATTCCCCTATTTACAGTATACTGGGCATTTGCAGCCTCCCCTGGAGTGTAAGACGTGTTTTCTTGTCAGTATTAGGCAATCACTTCAAAAGATACAAAGCAGACCTGCTGTGAACTAGCCATGGACTGTGCTATGTCACTTCTAGATGTAGGGGAACCAAGAGTCACTCTGTCGGTTAGACCTTTAACATGTCACCATCTTTGGGCATCAAATTCATGTGGTCCTCCTTTCTCCCTGATGTCCCCATTTTTTAGGAGGTCAGAATGTTTGCTGGATATTAATGCATAACAGAGTTCTACAGCCTTCAAAGAACCAATGTGTATAGAAACCTGCAGTAGATGGCTTTAAAAATTAAATTGCACAAATAAACTACATTATTCTTCTCCTAAATGCCTTACTCAGTTACATAAAACACTAATGGGTCACAAAATCACATAAAAGCTTTTCTTACAGCTCTGACCCCAGCTGTAATTCTAAGCACAAACCCAAGAACAACGGTGCTCCTCTTTGTTGGGATGGGTGTTTATATAGTCTCCCTATATCTACTGTCTGAAAATGTTCATAAACCAAAGTTATGATGGGTAAAGGTAATGGAAAGCCCTTCCGCTTAAATTTAAGGGAGTAGTATTTTAAGGCTGAGAAACATCAGCATGAGGTCGTGATACTGGCTTAATACTTAAGGCTTGGGGTAGCACGAGAAATACCATTACATAAGTTATGGTGGGTAAAGTTGATGAAAACCCTTCCACTTAAAATTAAGGGGGTAGTAGAAGCATTATTAAACATCTACAGACACCAGAAAAGCCAGAAGGCTTGTTTTCCCCTCAGAAATCTCATGGTGCTGCCACAACCACAAGGGATTCTGGGTAGGCGCATGCAAATTTTAAGCGGAAGGGTTTTCCATCACCTTTACCCACCATAATTTATGTAATAGTATTTCTCGTGCTACCCCAAGCCTTAAGTATTAAGCCGGTATCATATCCTCATACTGACGAGTCCAGTTAAAGATGAAACAGCTGTCCATGAGTGGTGATCTGGCTACTGTACCACTTACCCCAGTTTGGTCTAAAGGCTGTCTTGTACAGCGGGCGATTACTTTCAAGGGTTCCATGCATAAAGTGGATATAGAGGCAAAAGGTGATTGTTGTTGACCTTATTTGCATATGCCTACCCAGAATCCCTTGTGGTTATTGCATGAGGTTTCTGAGGGAAAAACAAGCCGTCTGGTGTCTGTAGATGAGTGTTTAATGATGCTTCTACTACCCCCTAAAAATGTTCATGAAATTCATGAGCTGGAGAAAAAAATGTGGTAACACAATCACAATGCTAGACTAAAAATAGAAAAAGGAATACAATAATTTGGTTCCTTTCATATCAGTGCGAGTGGCGGCAGGAGTGGAAACGCAGTGAGATCCTACGATACAGAACAAATGAAGATATTATCATCTCTGTTTTGGACTGAAAGGAAATTATAATGCTCAGGTCTCATGATATTAGAGTTTGATAAAAGGGATGGCTTGAAGCACAGAAATAATATTGATATAGTATATACACACATATATCTTACACCTGCATTACTGTATAGGAATGGACTAAGGTCAGCCAATAGGTTTCCTACTGGTGAAGATCACAATTCCCCTTTCCAATACATTTGGACTGAAGGGTTTATAAAGTAGAGGGGATGGACATGTATGTTATTCCCCCAGTAGATGGAAGATAAGATTTGACAAGCCACAGTTAATATTGCAAACAGGACAATAATAAATCCCAATCAGTGGTGACTGCTACTGCGATAAATCCCACAATCGTTATCGCCCCAGTTCCACCTTATTTGCATATGCCTACCCAGAATTCCTTGTGGTTGTGGCAGCACCATGGGATTTCTGGGGAAAAAACAAGCCTTCTAGCTTGTCTGGTAGATGTGGATGAGTGTTTAATAATGCTTCTACTACCTACTAGATTGGCAGTAAACATGCACAATGGTCACTCTTGCACCAGTAGAGCCAACGGTTAGCCACAAATTCACTTAGAGCATACCATATTATCATTTCTCACCATCTATGGCCATGACGGCATAGGACAACACAATCCGAGAGGTCTACATTGTGGCATTGTAATGATTTCAACACCAGGTGGTGTCAGAACGTCTACCCATTGCTTGAACTGAGAATGCTGTACGTTTAAAAGTCTGTTTATGTGTTTCAGAATAAGCTGCTTTGGAACATTATAAGAAGAAGTCGGGCTTAAATGTAACCATTTGTTTTTTTTCTACTTTTTCTAGCAAACTGGACATGTTGGAAAAGCACAATCAGGGAGAAAATGAAGAGATTCATTGTACTTTGATTGATAAATCCTTCCCATTTGTGCATCAAACAGCTTTCTGCTCTACAAATTCAAAGAGAGAATGTTTATCAGAAAGAAGCACGCGGCTGACAGTTTTGTTGCTGTAATCTTAAAGATGTTTTTTTTTTTTTTTTGCCTGATACGGTCTCACTTATTTTTGGAAGATTTTTTTTATGTAAATGGTAACATTGTGTGTAAATATGTAACTCTTCTTTGGCACATTGTGTGTAATGTAGACTTAGCAAAAGGCGTTTGTCGACGAGAGAGAATTGAACCAGATGATGAGAAATTCTAAGATGAGATCAAATTAGAATGTGTACATTTTTAGCTTCTTATGTGATATGTATGTATAATATAATCTCTCAAGCTTAGATCTATTTGGTTGTTGTATACTCCCCTCATTTTTTCTGTAAGTCTGTGTGTTATATACTACTGTTTACCCATTGTACAGCGCTGTGGAATATGATGGCGCTATATACAATAGTAATAATAATAATAATAAATCTCTGCTGTCACCGCAGGCATCTGTGCTTTTACACCCATGTTTAAAGGGACAATCCAGCCATTGTATGCACTATAATGCATATTATAGTTGAAGGGATGGATGGATGGATGGATGGATGGATGGATGGATGGATGGATGGATGGATGGATGGATGGATGGATGGATGGATGGATGGATGGATGGATGGATGGATGGATGGATGGATGGATGGATGGATGGATGGATGGATGGATGGATGGATGGATGGATGGATGGATGGATGGATGGATGGATGGATGGATGGATGGATGGATGGATACTCATTAGTCTATTAGCTGATTCAGGCAGGGGAGACATTTGCTCACTTAAGCATTTAGGACAACAAAAAAGGACATTTACAATGCTAGTGTTAACATTTCTGCAAAATGTACACTGGAGTTGTGCACTAATTAACACTCTCCACATTACAAAGGTCAA